>NC_091688.1:13135000-13760000 GCF_041296265.1 Equus caballus
GAGGGCCCAGTAGTCTTAAATTACTGGAAAACAAGTTAAAACAGTTACCTTAATGTTTTCTTGCTTTTAACAGTCACGTTTACGTAAAGAAGACATTACCTCAGTCAGTCACGTGCCTTCAGGAACCTTGAGGTGTCCTGTTTGATTCAGACATCCCTCCTCAGGGGAGCGTCATTCCCTGAGAGCTTGGGTAGAAATAGAATGACCTCATTTCCAAAAAGCTGCAAGTGACCAGCAACCATATTGGTGTATTTTAATGAACGGTGCCTAGCGTAATGGATTTAATATTCACTTTGGGGTTAATGTTAAGAATTTTGGTGACAAGTTTAGAAACAAACATTTCCTTCATTTATTCATTTCATAAATATTTAGTGAGTAGCTCTACGGAGATAAATGATATAGTACCTGCCTTCAAAAGTAATAACAGCCTTCTTCTGAGTCCTCACTACATGTCAGGCACAATTCCAAATGCTTTACTTAGCTTTTCTCATTTAATCTTCAGAACAATTCTGTGAAATAGATACTATTATGATCTGCATTTTGCAGATGACGAAACTGAGGCACACATTAGCAAGTTGTCTAATGCCACAGAACCAGGACACTGCAGAGACTGAATTTGAATCCATGCAATCTTGTCCAGAGCCTGAATTCTTAACCATTGTACTTGATTGCCATAGTCTCAAGGGCCTTGGGTCTAAAGAGAGAAAACAGACAAACGTACTACAATTGAAGGAAGTGTAGGGAATCAGAGAGTGTTTAAGAGATATATTGACCCAAGCTACCTATCACCATGACATACATTTTTAGCCAAATTCCCTAATTTGTATGAGACTCAAAAGCATGCCTGGGAAAGCACTTCCACCTAATCCACAATAGGTAGAAACATATGCGGACATACAGGTTGGTGGAGGAGAGATGTCCCAGAGGAGAGTTACTCTAGATTGAGATTAAGGACAGTTTTCTAGCAGAGAATCCAGTATCAGTTCATCAAGTCCAGATAGAAGACTGTGGGAGGGAAGTGAAGGCAAAGGAGAGCTTGGTGACAGATGGTCAGGTCACAAGAGGCTGTGTATGCCATGCTGAGAAGTTAGAGTTTTAGCTTGAAGGATTTGCACTTTAGAGAGATCACTGTGGCTGCAGGGTAGAGAATGGATTAGAGAAGGACACGGTTGGAGACCAGTTGGAAGATGCTTGCAGTAATCCTGACCAGAGGAGGTAGGGGTTTGGCCTAGGTAGTGGTAGTGGGAATGGAAATAAGTGAATGGATTCTAGAGATATTTAAAGGTATGATTGTCCGACTTGATTGCAAATGGGGTACAGATGAGGGAGAAGAGGTTGAGAATGACTCCCACATTTCTGGCTTAGGTAACTGGTTGAATGGTAGGACCACTTACTGGCACAGGGAACCAAGCAGGAAGAATAGGCTGGGAGGGAAAAACAGGTGAGTGTGGAGCAGTTGAGTTTGGAGCAGTTGAGTTTGAAGAGCATGAAGTGCTGTAGAACATTTAAGTGGAAATGTTCAGGAGACAGATTGATACATATTCAAGTATAAAGCTCAGAAGGGAGATCTAGGCCAGAATTATATGTTTGGGAGTCACAGGCAAATAGATGTTGACTAAAGTCAAGGGAGAGGATGGAGCCACCAAGGGAAATGGTGTAGACTGAGAAATGAAGAGGACCCAGTAGAGAACCCCAAGAGAAAAGGATGGCCAGTGAAGAGCTTAAAAAGAAGAAAGTATAGCCAAAGAGATAGAAAGAAAATCCAGCTGAGTGAAGAGAGCATTTCAAAAGATAGTAAATAATAGCATCAAACACTGAAAGGTGAAGAAATACATGCAGTAAGCAGCGTCCCTAGGATTTTGCATTAAGGAGGTCATTGGTGTCCTTGGTCATGCAGATTGAGAGAAATGTAGATGGCATAAGCTGAGCTGTGAAGGGGTGAGGAGTGAGTGGGAGGTAAAGAAGTAGTGACACCAAGTGTTGACAACTCCTTAAGATGTGGCTGAGAAGGGGAATAGAGAGAAAGGGGAGAGGCCATAAAAGCGTGACTGTTTCATGATTTGTTTTGTTTTTATTCATTGCAGAAACTTGAGCATTTTGAATATTGATGAAAGGATTTAGTAGGGGAGGGAAAGGTAGACAATGAAGAGAGAGGGAGAAATCAATGGAGCAAGACTCCTGAGAAAGTGGGAGGGTTTGGGATCCAAAGGACAGGTAGGGACTTTAGCTTCAGGGAGGAGGAGGATGGGATATGTCTGGTGGGAGGCTGGGCTCTAGGATTGGTGGTGGGAAGTTGAGGTGGTTATCATGGAGTGGCTTGTACTTTCCCTATCAGTAGGTGTTGAGTCATTTGCTGAGAGTGAGGGGGAAGTGACATGTGTGGGTGGGAGGGAGGGTTGCAGATTTGTGGAGAGTGGAGGATATGTGAGAGAGTTGCTTTGGAGAATGGAGGGGAACATGTTACAAGAGTCCCAGCTGGGTCTGCCGTAAAGTCAGAGAAACTTCTCCACTGTGCTGCACACTTTTAGCCAAATTCCCCGCTTCGTATGAGACCCAGGAGCTTCCTTGGAAAGTACTTTATCCTACTCCACAAATAAGTTTGAAACATAGGTAGACATGTCAGCTACTTGACTGGACTTAGAATAAATAAATATTTCTTAGAATTAATATTCATTTTAAGTGCTGTGTTTACAATGGATATACAGACTCCACAAATCTCATCTTCTCTTTAGATTCTAATATCATGACATTGTAATAACTGTGTAAGGAGCCTATATTGCCTGATAGTTAAAAGCACAGGCTCCGGAGTCAGTCAAACTTGGGGTTCATTCTTGATTAGGCTACCTACAGCCATGTGATCTAAAGAAAGATAACTTTTTGTCTGTAAAACGGGGATGATAAGAACACTTACCTCATAGGGTTGTTAAAGAAGATAATGTATTTGGGGGGATAATATTTTGGATGTGTTAACTTTTAAGTTATTAACAAATATCCTTCCTGGAACTGCTCCTTGTGGTCTATTCATTGAAGTAGAGGGGAGAGGGGGAACAAGTAAGACAAAAATGTTTCTTCCTGATTTGGGAACCCCTAAACCCATTAAGATTATGCCAGGCAATACATCTGAAGCCAATAGCAAGAGAAGGATTGTCTCTGGAGCAAATGATTTTCCCTGAAGAGTAGAAAAGATTCCCTCCTTAAGAGAAGCTGAGAGAGAAGGGTGTGTATGGAGGTGAGAGGGGGACATGTATGTGTACGTCACTGAAGAGAAGTCCAGACTTATCAGAACCAAGCCCATAGGACTGAGGGATGGCTCAGCAAAGAGGACGCTCTATTAGTTATCTATTGCTTTGTGATGATTTACTCCAAAACTTAGCAGTTAGAGGAAACAAACAAATATTTATTATTTCATAGTTTCTGAACTCAGGAATTTGAGAGTGGCTTAGCTGGGTGATTTGGGCTCAGGGTATCTCATGAGATTGCAGTGAAGCTACTGGCTGAGCCACCATCATCTGAAGACTTGATTGGAGCAGGAGACTCTACTTCCAAGTTCACTGACATGACTATTAGCACCAACTCTCAAGTTTCTCAGCATCTGGGGCTCCCCAT
Source organism: Equus caballus (assembly GCF_041296265.1). Taxonomy (NCBI): domain Eukaryota; kingdom Metazoa; phylum Chordata; class Mammalia; order Perissodactyla; family Equidae; genus Equus; species Equus caballus. The sequence continues at coordinate 13,138,607 of NC_091688.1, forward strand.
AGGGGTGCTCAAGACATGGCACCTGGCTTCCCTCAGAGTGCGTGATCTGAAAGAGAGAAGAAGAGAGAGACCACGACAGAAGCCACGATGTCTTTTATTACTTAATCTTGGGTGTTTCATACCATCTCTTCTGTCCTGCTCTTCTACTGTATTACACAGATCAACCCCGGTACAGTGTGGGAAGGGACTATTGGAGAATGTTACTACTAGGAAATGAGCATCGTTGGGGGTTATTTCCGAGACTGGCTATCAGAGACACTGCAGCCAGGCCTGAGTAGGAGCAGATCACCTGACTTCCCTGGAATTTTGTTGAGCATCTGTGGCTGTGACAACTCCACTTCCTTTGGCATCGTTTGAGGACTTCACTTGTACAGCAGACTTCCCTCAAGGCCTTGCAGCAGAAGTGAGGGCCACTATGCTCTGAGATTTGGCTCATTCCTGGTTATCATGTGTGCATGACCCCACCTTGCAATGAGTCCCCAAAGAAGGCCTGGATTTATCCATGGATGGGGGTACTCAGGAAACTCCCTTGCGATCTGGGACAGTAGTTAAATATACTCCAACTTCATAATAATAGCTAATTTTATTAGGTGTTTATTTATCAGAAGCTATGAAATAGACTCGCTTTTCAAAGGAGGAAATTAAGGCCTGAAGAGGTTAAAATACTTGGTGAAAGTAATAACTAATAGGTGTTGAAAGCAAGATTTGAATCCTCTCAACCTGGTTCTAAATATGTGATCTCAACTTCTATTCTATATATTTAGCACAGAGCCCAGCATTAGTAAGTATTCATTAAACATTGATTATTATTATTAATCTGTCTCATTAGAGGAAAAAGTACCTTTCTAGATTCTAGTCAAGAAACTAAAGAATTGGTACAGTCATTCTGAAAGGTAAATATTGTTTTCATTACTTTTTTTGTTATTCTCATAGACAGTCTGACAAAGCTTATAAAAAGTTATATTTATCAAATAGTCATTTTGATCAATGCGCTCCCTGAATTGTTCAGTGGTGGATCTAGGTTGGCTATGACTACCATTTGTTTTACCTTCTGTTCATACAGTTTTTCGTTTTTTTTTTTTTTTTGAGGAAGATTAGCCCTGAGCTAACATCTGCTGCCAATCCTCCTCTTTTTGCTGAGGAAGACTGGCCCTGAGCTAACATCCGTGCCCATCTTCCTCCACTTTATATGTGGGATGCCTACCACAGCATGGCTTTTGCCAAGCGGTGCTATGTCTGCACCTGGGATCTGAACTGGCAAACCCCAGGCTGCTGAAGCAGAATGTGTGCACTTAACCGCTGTGCCACCAGGCTGGTCTCTGTTTTTGTTTTTTAAATGAACATGACATTTTATTTTATTTTTAAAATCTTTTTACTGAGGAGGGTTGACCCTGAGCTAACATCTGCTGCCACTCTTCCTCTTTTTGTATGTGAGCTGCCACCACAGCATGGCCCTTGACGGACAAGTGGTGCAGGTCCACGCCTGGGAACTGGGCCGGGGCTGCCAAAGCAGAGGGAGCAGAGCTTAACTACAGGGCCACTGGGGCTGGCCCATGTTCATACAGTTTTAATAACCCAAAGTCATTCTTTCAAACGTTAGTGTTAAGAGCTGCAAATTCTTCTCTTACCTCGATGGTAACCCACACTGCTGCCTTCCTTCAGGGGACTGAAATGAGTGTAGATTCTGCCAGGGCTGAATTTGGCCTCTAACACCAAATCTGAGCTGTGTGACCTTGGGCAAGTTACTTAATGTTCCTGAGCTGCCGTCTTCTTTGTGAAATTGGCCTGTTGGGAGGATTAAATGAGATTAGATACGTAAAACACTTAGCACAGTGCTTATCACAGAGTAGGCTACCCAGAGGTAAATGCCATTTTCCTTTTCCTTCTCAGTAGGGGTTAATTGCTCCTGTCATTGCGGTCCCAAATCGTTTTGATTATGCCAACTTATGGCATCTGAAATTCATCAGATGATATTTAAAGGCGTCAGGGTGCCTCGTGATATCTCTATTTGTTTTATATTTTGTTTATAGTCAACTCTAATCTCCCCCAATATATTCCCTAAGAGCAGAAGCTATTTGTTATTCATATTTATATTTGTGTTCCCTGTAGTGCCTAGCAAAATGGCTGGCACATAGTAGTATTTAATATGTTATCTGTTGACCTAACTTGAAACCAGAATATTTGGAAAGGATTGAAATTAAAACAAAATAGGAAATGTTTGCAGTGAAAGGTGCAGTAAATAGATTTTTGGGAGAGGGAAAATTCCTATTTCCAGGAAACAAGTCACATACACTGTATAGATTTTCTTTCTTTCTTTTTATTTTTTTTTGAGGAACATTAGCCCTGAGCTAACTACTGCCAATCCTCCTCTTTTTGCTGAGGAAGACTGGCGCTGAGCTAACATCCATGCCCATCTTCCTCTACTTTATATGTGGGACGCCTACCACAGCATGGCTTTTTGCCAAGCGGTGCCATGTCCGCACCTGGGATCTGAACCGGCGAACCCCGGGCCGCTGAGAAGCAGAATGTGCAAACTTAACCACTGTGCCACCAGGCCAGCCCCTAGATTTTCATATTACATATTATTCAATACCCTCCACGTACATCTTCAAATTCAATTAAATAACATTTCAAATCTTTAAAGAGATAATGGTGGCAGAAATAGACAGAAATTCATCTTTTGAAAATATTTAATATCTTATTTCACGAGCTTAAATGATATGAACAACTAGTACTGGAGAAATTATACCATTAATCATATTAATGATTTAACTGGTTTCCCAGAGTAAGTGTTTCAGTTCTGTTTTGCTTAAAGAGAGAATTCTTAGAAAAAGAATTTGCTTTAGAGGAAGTCAGTTTATATTCTCTATTCAACCAATAGGACACTTGATAATAGATCCCTGATGGATCCCTAATAATATGAGTGGGACAATGAGTCCAAGACATTTTACCTTCCTTTCCCTACTGTCTAATCAACACCTGAATGACAAAATGTCAACCTTAGATCAATCCAACCATCTGATTCCTCCATGCCCACATCTGTCACTGGGCACCCCGGGATTGCTGCCTCTTGTTTCCATGTGCAGGGCTGTGGCTCCTTTTAACCTCCCTGCTCAATGGTACTGTCCTTTGTTCAATGGTACATGTCCTGTCAAAGAAATGCCTGGTTGGAGTTGCTCAATTTTCCTGGCTATCTCCCATGTATACAGGAGACATACATGTTATTAAACTTCTCTTTGTTTTTCTCCTATTTAAAGAAAAAAGAAAAGAAATGTCTGGTAGCATAGCTCTTGCAAGCTCTTGAGAGAGGATGAGGGTTTCTCTGGCAGCAGAGCTCCCTGAGCGTTGTAGAGATGCACTGACTTGTTTAAGGGGCTGAGTCAGGATGGGATCAAAAACAGAATTACCTTCTCTTTCTTCAGGTTGTATTGCTGAGTTGGGTCCACTGTTTTAGTCTCCTCCCTCCCTCATGGTAATTTTTTTCCTCTCAAGGGTCCCACCGTCCACCTCTGCAGTCGGGCTTCTATTGTGGGGTGCTTGGGATGAGATGTGGCTCAGGGAGTGGGTGAAGAGATCTGTCAATGCATGTTTCTTGGTAAAAAAATTTTTTAAGCGAAAAGTTTATTGGTTGGTTTTTAGGCAGAGTCAGAATGTTCCCATATCAAAACGGCCACTTCAAGGCAGCCACATCAAGATGTTCCTGGCATCAAAATGACTGTCAAAGCTGTGTGTCAGCAAATTGACTATCACAAAACAGCCTGTATCAAAATGGCAGTAACCTATATTGGCATAAAACTTGCCATCAAAGGAGTGCTTTCTAGAATGTCAGTGTTGCTTATAACAAGATAAGATGAAAATTTCTGTTTCTTTCCATTGATGCTTCCACTTTCAGTTGGGAGCCAGACTTAACCACAAGGAACTGGATGACAAAGAGGCACCACTGTTTATTCCTAGTGATCAATGCCTTCTGCAGAAAGGAATTAGCTACAAATTAACAAAGATGATCCTGCTTTTGCCATGGAAATTGTGAAACTCCCATACTAATTTTATAATCAGCCTTTACACTTTGTTCTCATCACAAAGATCTTTTGGAATTGTCTACTAAAAATCAGCCAACAAATTTATGCCAGCATGAAGGCAGCCTGGAGTCACTTGTTCACTGCCGACCACTACGTGTTCAATCACGAGCCTGGAAGAACCATATGCATGCAAATGCCCTGAGCTGCTGCTGCCTCTTCAGATGCCCAGTTAGGTCGCAAAACCTTTCTTGGAAGGTTTGATGTTGGAAACCTTATTTTCAGGCTAAGAAAGCTTACAGATTGGGCAGATTCTTGAGCTGGGTGTGCAATATACAGTGGACGTCATTCTGTGTCTAACTTAACTGTCCCACTTTTTCCTTGACTTTCAAGGTACCGTGCTCTCTTGGCTTTATCCTGCCTCACTGGGTAGTCCTTCTAGTACTTTTCTGTCTCCCACTTCTCTATCTGACCTCTAAATTTTGTACTGCCTCAGTGCTCAACCCTGGGCCCTCTTCTCTAAGAATAACTCTCTCCCTGGAGAAAGCTCATTCAATTTTATGACTTTAAATGGCATCTGTGTGCTGATTACTCCAAATATATATTTCCAGTCCTAACCTTCCCCAGAACTCCAGATTCATATATCCAATATCCCCATCTGAATATCCAAGAGGCATCTCAAACTTATAGGTCCAAAATGAACCACTAGATTTTCCTACCCAAACTTGTGCTCCTTCTTGTCTTCTCCATCTTAGTGTCAAAATGAACCATATAGTTGTCCAAGCCACAAAAATAGAAGTTATCCCTGATTCTTTTTTCTCATCTCATCCCATCAGCAAATACTACTATACAGTTCTACCTCCAAAACATGTCTGGACTACATCTCCTTCCCTCTCCCTCCACTGCCGCAACCCTACATTAAGCTACCATCTTCTCTTACCAGGACTGCCACAGTGGCTTCTTAACTGGTCTCCTCCTTTCTTTGCATGACTAGCTCCTTCTCATCACTTAGGTCTCAGATAACAGGTCAAGGCTCAAAGAGGACTTCCCAAACTACCCCATAGGGAGTACCTTCTTCTCCTCCAACTTGTTCTCCAACGACTTACCATGTTGATTTTGTTCACAGAACTTACCACAATGTGTAATTATCTATTTCCTTTCTACTAACTGTGTCGCCTGCTAGAATATAAGTTCCATGGGAACAGAGAGTTCAATTCTTTTCTTCTCCACTCAGTCCCCAGGCTTATCCTAGGGCCTGACTCACAGTAGACTCTTGGCAGATATTTGCTGGAAAAAATGAATTCAAGTCTTTCCAAAAGAAAAAAATCTCTTTGGAATTCCGAAAGTTTAGGAACCATCAATATTTACTATTGTTCAGAAATATCCCATTCAGATTGCCCACATATACATGTATCAAATATGGGGAATGCTTATTTAAAGGCATTAAACAAGACTATTTTAAGGCCCACTTCAGACATAATTCTGTATAGACTACTCATTGGTTTGTCCCAACCTAAACCCCAGGATGGTGACTCTATATGTTGGTTGGTACCACCTGGTTCAGGCACCAATCATTAGCAATAACTAAAAATGTTCCTCTACATAATATCTTATAAAAGATTTAGTTGGGAAGAAATAATCACATGGATTAGAATAAACAATATTGAATTTTTAGTTACCTGACACATAAACATATATACACTATAAATAGAAGTGTAGTTGAGGAATGTGAAAATATTATTTTGAAAACTGGCACAAGAGTTCTTTTTAGGTAATGAACTGTCTTTGTTTAGAATAATATCTTAAGATATGCTTAAATAGTGGAAGTAGAGGGTCTGGCCCTGTGGCACAGCAGTTAAGTTTGCACATTCCGCTTCCGCAGCCCAAGGTTCACCGGTTCGGATCCCGGGTGCGGACAAGGCACCACTCAGCTAAGCCATGCTGTGGTAGGTGTCCCACATATAAAGTAGAAGAAGATGAGCACAGATTTAGCTCAGGGCCAGTCTTCCTCAGCAAAAAGAGGAAGATTGGCAGCAGATGTTAGCTCAGGGCTAATCTTCCTCAAAAAACAAAAAAGAGTGGAAGTAGAGGCTCGGTATGAGTTGGAAAGAAACAACAAAAAGGTTACAAAATCATTCTGCATAAGAAATTGAGAAACAGGGGAAGAATAGAGAAGAAGTAAATGAGGAGGAAGAGTGGGAGAGAAGGCTGAGCAAAATGTCAGGAGGCTTAACTTGGGTTGGTGGAAACAGAGTAAGGAAATAAAATTTTCAGTTTTAAATTGGCTGCTGAAAGTGTTGAGTATTTGCTGTATAGCCCCCCAATATAGCAAATATTGTCTTTAAATCTCCAGGAAGAGTCTACTACGTGCAGCTGCCTCTCATGAATTTGGGGTGGGAAATCTAGGAGGAGGGGCTGTAACCCACCCTTGGGCCAGTGCCAAATGAAGATAAAGGAACAGCTGCAAGATACACAGTGGAGAATGGGAATTCAGCAGAAGCCAGAAATCAAACCTGAGGTTAGCAAGAGAATGGGGAGGCCAGAAAAACTGCAGGGAATTTGGGAAGAGCATTGGTTTTCCCATAAGACATGTGAAGGAGTTCCCAGATGAATTTATGTAAACATCAAGGTATCTTCATCAAGATATCTGACTTCACAAATAATCCAAGAGCCACTGATTGTTACTCTGCTGATAAATGTTAATGACTCCTCACCACAGTATTAGTGAAAACCCTAGTTAGGGATGATAGGCAGTGGGTGTTCCAATTTGGATCCTCTCCTTTCATTGTTCTATTCTTTTTGATTTGTTTCCATTTTCCCTGTGGTTCCATACTCCAGTCTAAACCATATTAGCCACACTCATAAGTTATTGTTTTTTATTATTCTTAGAGTTGGTTAGCCAGAGCAAAAAAATTAAATTTATGAAGTCTTTGTATTGGGAGAAGTCTAGTGAAAACTAAATTTTAAGCAGTAATAGAAAAACTAAAAGTTTCTTCAAAGAGCATTTTCAATTCAACTAAACATTTATTCATTGAACTCAACAAATATTTATATATCAGATACTTTGCTAGGTTCTTGAACTTTAAATAGGGATAAAACCCAATTGCTTCTCTTGATGAATTCACAGTCTAATGGGGATGCATAAACAAATAATTACAGTATAATATAGTAAGTGCAAAATGTAGTAATAATAATGGCATTTATGAGTTTTTAAAGAGAAGCAGTTAGTGAAGCCTGCAGGAGGGGTCAGGGGTAGTGAGGCTTTTTGAATGAGCTGACAGCTGATTGGATCTTAAAGGACGTGAAGGTCTAGTGAGGTAGAGATGGGGAAGGGAATTAGAGTTGGGTTAGGAATAGGAGAGGTGAACAGAAGTGGAGATGTGCCTTCTAGAAGGGATAGCATAGGCAAAGGCCTGGAAGGAATAGGCTACATAGGGAACCACAAGCAGTTTTGAGTTGCTAGAGACAAGGAGAAGATGCAAATGAAGCTAGAGAAAAAGGTAAGGGATAGATAATGGTGGGCTCTGAATGCTATGAAGGGAAACTTCTATGCTGCTGGTGGGAATGCAAACTGGTGCAGCCACTATGAAAAACAGTACAGAGATTTCTCAAAAAATTAAAAATAGAAATACATATGATCCAGTGATTCCACTTCTGGATATTTATCTAAAGAGCATGAAAACACTAATTTGAAAAGATACATGCACCCCTATCTTCATTGCAGCATTATTCACGAGAGTCAAGACTTGGAAGCAACCTAAGTGCCCATCAAGGGACAAATGCATAAAGAAGATGTGGTATACATACACGATGGAATATTACTCAGCCATAAAAAAGATGAAATTGTGCCATTTGCAACAACGTGGATGGACCTTGAGGGTATTATGCTAAGCAAAATTAGCGAGACAGAGAAGGACAAATACCGTATGATTTCACTCATATGTGGAAGATTTAAAAAAAAAACGAAAACATAGATATGGAGAACAGATTAGTGGTTACCAGAGAGGAAGAGAGTAGGGAGGGCGAAAGAGATAAAGGGACATATATGTATGGTGATGCATGGAAACCAGACTTCTGGTGGTGAACATGATGCAGTCTATACAGAAGCCAAAATATAATGATGTACACCTGAAATTTACATAATGTTATAAACCAATGTACCCTTAATAAAAAAAGAGAGAAGTGTAGACCATCATGTCTACAATGGAGAAACACTCCATTGTTTTAAGGCAGAAAAGTGACATGGCAAAATTAGAGCTTTAAATACATTATTTCAGTGACTGTAAAGAGAACAATTCAAAAAGGGTTGTAGTGGCACCTAGGGTTGTACCTATATTTGAGGTAGACAAAACAAAGGAGATTTGTTAGCAAATTGTTGTTCTAGTTCAGGTAAGAGATGAATAGATCTGAGGCATGGATAGCGAAGATGAAGAGGTGGGAACAGATCAAGCAATGTTTAGGAAGTTAAATTGTCAGGGCATGATAATCGATTGGATTTGAGAAGTGAAGGAGAGAGATTACTAAAGAATTCTCTTTTGGATGACAAATATGGATGATAGGGTCAGGAGTTAAGACTGTGTCTACAGAGGAGAAACTAGTTTAATGGAGAAGATGAAGAGGTCCATTTTAAACATGTGAAGTCCCAGGTGCCTGTGGGACAGCCAGAATGAGCCAGAAGGGACAGCATTGGAACTCATCTCTGTACAGGTGGGAGCTGGAACATTGAGGGTGCATCAGATCACTCAGGGAACATCTGCAGAGTGAGAGGAGGGCTGGTCAAGGGAGATTCCAGGGAGAAGATAGATAGACCACCAAAGAAGGTAGAGAAGGATGCTCAGAGATGTATTAGAGAATGAGGAGAGTGTGGTGTCCTTAAAATAAATAATAAATTTAAGAAGGAAGAGATCAGGGGCCGGCCCCATGGCTGAGTGGTTAAGTTCATGTGCTCCGCTTCAGTGGCCCAGGGTTTTGCCCGTTCAGATCCTGGGCACAGACATGGCACCACTCATCAAGCCATGCTGAGGGAGCGTCCTACATAGCACAACCAGAAGGACCTACAACTAGAATATACAGCTATGTACTGGGGGGCTTTGGGGAGGAGAAGAAGAAGAAAAAAAGAAGATTGGCAACAAATGTTAGCTCAGGTGCCAATCTTTAAAAAGAAAGAAAAGAAGGAAGAGGTCAATAGTATTATGTGTAACAGAGGCGATGCAATATAGGGCTCGAGGGAAATACTTTAAAAGGCGAAAGATTTATGCGATCTGAAGAGAAACCAGAGTATCGAGGAAAATACTTTAAATCTATCCTCTTAGATATCATTTCGAGAGCCGTTGTCATAGAGTAGTAAGAGGTTAACATGCGAGTAGGGAGGCGACCTCCTTGAATATCCAGGGAGGATATTCAAACCAGACAATGACAGCACCAGAAGGGAAAATTATTGGCTAGTCTCATGTATAAATATAGATACACAAAAACTAAATAAATACTTACGGTTCATTGAAAATATAATCAAGGAGGATTTAATTTCAGAAGTGGAATGATACTTTATTTGTTTTAATCTATTAACATAATTCACCGTCTTATCCAATTAAGGGAGAAAACTAAGTGACCACCTCAATAAATAGAAAAAGAAACATTTAATAAAACTTAACAGTCACTTTATGATTTTAAAATACCCTTAGAAAACTAGAAATAGACTGTCTGATATAATATCAAAAATAATAAAAAACGTACAGCAAACATCATACTTAAGGGTGAAATAATGGAAACATTCTCTTTAAAGTCAGTACAAGATATGGCTATTGTATCCATTCCACATTGTCCTAGAGGTCCTAACCAATAACAAGAAAAGACAAGAAAAAAAGACAAGGCATCAGAAAGGAAGAAACAAAGTCATCATTATATGAAAATAATATGATTATCTACACAGAACATTCGAGACAACATTTTGACATGTAATCAATACTTATAAGAGAGTTCTTCAAGGTTGATGGACACAAAAATCAATGTTTAAAACCAATAGTGTTTCTATACATCAGCAATAACCAATTAGAAAATATAATAATAATACCTAAATTATAGTTTCAAGAAAAGCCATAACGTATGTACTCAGAAATAAAACTAACAAAAAATGTCTAAAACCTACATGAAAAAACTATAAAATTTTATTGATGTATATAAAATAGGAGAGATATACCATGTTCTTGAAGGGAAAACCCAATATCATAAAGAGGCAATTCTCCTGAGTGTATAACTTTTGCTAAATTTGCAGTCAGAATCCCAACAGGGTGTTTTCTGGAATTTGACCAGTTGATTCTGAAATGCACATGGAAGACTTCAGGGCCAAGAATAGGAAAGGCAATTTTGAAAAAGAAAAGTAAGAAAGGGGAGAAATTAACACAGTGTGGTACTAGAGCATAAATAGATAAATGGACCAATAGAACAATCCAGCAAGCAACACACGAGAACCTGGTATATGATAGAAGTGAAAATTCAAAGCAACAGAGAAAAGCTGGACTATTCAATAAATGGTGCTGGATCAATTAGTAACCATATAAGGAAGAATTAGATCCTTCCCACTGTACACATAAATAAATATCAAGTGAATTAAAGACATCAGTGTGAAAGAAGGAATAATGAAGCTTTCGGAAGATAACAGAGAAGAATGTATTCATTACTTCAGAGTAGGGAAGACTTTTTTTTTTTGAGGAAGATCAGCCCTGAGCTAACATCTGCCAATTCTCCTCTTTTTGCTGAGGAAGACTGGCCCTGAGCTAACATCCGTGCCCATCTTCCTCTACTTTATATGTGGGACACCTACCACAGCATGGCTTGCCAAGCGGTGCCATGTCTACACCTGGGATCTGAACAGGCGGACCCCAGGCCGCCAAAGCAGAACGTGCACACTTAACCGCTGCGCCACTGGGCCAGCCCAAGAGAACTCTTTTTTAAGGCATGGAAAACTTAAACCATAAAAACGGATGATAAGTTAAAATTAAAATTTCTGGGGCTGGCCGGGTGGTACAGTGGTTAAGTTCACACGTTCCGCTCCTTGGTGGCCCGGGGTTCGCCGGTTCGGATCCCAGGTGCTGACATGGCACCGCTTGGCACGCCATGCTGTAGTAGGTGTCCCACATATAAAAAAGTAGAGGAAGATGGGCACGGATGTGAGCTCAGGGTCAGTCTTCCTCAGCAAAAAAAAGAGGAGGACTGGCAGTAGTTAGCTCAGGGCTAACCTTCCTCAAAAAAAAAAAAATTAAAATTTCTTTTTGAGAAAAGATATCATAAACAATGTTAAAAGACAAGACTAGGAAAAAATATTTCCAATTCAAATAACTGACAAAAGATTAGGGCACAGCATATATAGAGAGAGAACTTTCATAAATCAATAAGAAAAAGGCAAAAATGCAATAGAAAAAAAAGTCAATGAATGTGAATAGGCAATTCAGAGAAGTGAAAATCAAATTGCCAATAGCATATGAAAAAATGCTTAACCTCTCTAGAGGATAAAGCAAAATGTAAAAATGGATTGCTTCTCATATATATGAGAAAGGCAAAATTAAAAAATCTGATAGTGCTAAATACCAGCAAGGATGTGAAGATAAGAAACTCTCATACTCTGCTGATGGGACAGTAAATTGGTACAACCACCATGGAAAACAATTTGCAAATATTTTGTAGAGGGTAATAAATGTATACCCTACTACATAGCAACTCAATTTCTGGACATATATCTAGAGAAACACTTGTATATGCACAAGGAGAATTGCCTTAAGGATTGTCAATGCTTTATTGTTTGCAATAGTAAAAAACTGGAAACAATGATCAATAGTGAAATGTATAAATTAATAATGGACTATTTATATGATGGATAACTATACAGCAATTAACATGAATGGACTAGATCCATGAATATTGACATAGATAAATCTTGAAAACACAACACTGAATGCAAAAAATAAACTCCAGGATATATTATGTATATGTAAATTTCATGAAGCCACATAAAAATTCAGCAGAAAAAATCACCAAAGTATTTGCATACACACGTATGTATGTGCATGTGTGAGAAAGATACATACCAACATTAGAGTAGTCATGACATCTTGGTAGCTAGGAGAGAAGGGGATTGGTTGGGGTGTAAAGGGGACTTCAGCTATATGTACAGGAAATATTTCTTTATTTTAGAAAAAGTAGGGCTGGCCCGGTGGCGCAGCGGTTAAGTTTGCACGTTCCCCCTCTAGGCCGCCCGGGGTTCACTGGTTCGGATCCCGGGTACGGACATGGCACTGCTTGGCGAAAGCCATGCTGTGGTAGGCGTCCCACGTATAAAGTAGAGGAAGATGGGCACGGATGTTAGCTCAGGGCCAGTCTTCCTCAGCAAAAAGAGGAGGATTGGCAGTAGTTAGCTTAGGGCTAATCTTCCTCAAAAAAAAAAAAGGAAAGAAAAGAAAAGAAAAAGTAGTGACTGGGAGGTGAGGAGCTAGTGAAGACAGTGAGTTTAGTCTACTCTTTCAAAAAGTTCAGATGGAAAAAGGAAGAAGAAAGATGGACAGTGACTTGAGGAGGACACTGAGTTGGGAGACCCCTCCCAACGTTTTTCTTATGACAATTTTTAAACATACAGAAAAGTTGGAAGAATTGTACACTGAAAATCTGTGTACCCACCGCCTAAATTCTACAAAGAGAATTTTGCTATATTTAGTTTATCACACCATCCATCTATCCATCCATCAACTCATCTAATTTTGTGGATGCATTTCGAAGAAAGTTGCAGACATCAATGTACTTCATCAGTCAGGAGCTTTTTGATTAGATGGAAGAAATGAACACATAAATTGAGGGAAGGAGCCAATGTTGAAAATACAGTTGAAAGAAAAGAGAGAGAAAATCACTGCTCAAGCCCTGAAAGACGTGGGAGAATTTGGTTTTTGAAAAAGAGGAAGGACCTCTCATCCTCTGAGGCTGAGGGGAAAGATGGTGGTGGGTGGGGATGTTGAAGGACATCTTGCTCAGTGGCCTCAGTTCTTCTCCTTGAAATTGGGGGCAGAAAGATTTGTGGAGAATGAGAGTTGGGAGTTGACTAGGTCTTGAGGAGAAAAACAAAGATTAGTTATATTTACTGGAGAGAATGGAGAAGGAATTGATCAAAGACAAGTTAAGGAACTGATGGAGTCTCTGAGGGCCCAGCTGAGCTTGAATCTGTAGCAGCACAGGACTCTAGATTATGTGATTTTTCTCTAGCCTGCAGCTGTTTGAGAAGGAGGAACAGAAAAAGCAGACTGTGGGGGTGATCCAGAGTTGACAGTGTGCAAGGAAATGGAAGAGAGTAGTATGAGAGTATTTCAGATGAGCAATCATTAGTCCTAGGCAGGGCATGGACTAGGAGAGTCTAGGAATAAAATAAAGAGATCAGCAGATTTGAGGTCTCATGAAATGTAGAAATGGCGCCTTTGCTAAGCCACAAATTTAGAGAGAAACTTTGCTCTAACTAGGCTCATTGCTACCACTCCAAACATAGAAACAAATCTTGAGCAAGAACAAAGTCCTAATGGCCTCTCCAAAAACTTTGCGGCCGCCCTCACCCCATCTCTGCATTTTGACGGAAACTTTACCCAACTGGGACATTAAAAAATGTGTTCCAAAGTACAATATTTGAAGCCCATCTCTCTCTCACCCCTATAATCCTCAGTCACTGATTAAAAGGGAAACACTTCTAGTCACCTGTCCTCTCTTTTACCCTCATCCCCTTAACAGTTTAGTACTTTCTGACGTCTTCAGCTTATCGCTATGAACTGCCTCTTTCTCATCTCTTGTGCCTATCACCACAAAGCCCTTAATCATCTTTTTCATGGAACCATCAGGAACCGTTATTCCATTGTCAATAAAATACTCTACATTCTTAATATTTCTTCTTGGAAGTATACTCTCCATTTCTTGCCTTGAATTAGGGGGTCTCCTTCAAGGCTAGGATTTGCCTTGCAAATTCTTCTAGTCCGGTGCTGTTCATTCTCTCATGCACTTTGTACTGATGTGCTGTAGAGGGAGTTGGGGTGCAGGGGTTGGCATTTGGCTGGCCTCCCCTTGCTACTTCCAGACCATCACTCTTTAACTTTCATGTAAAAACTCTTCCTTCTCTTGAGAATAAGCTCTACCCTCTGCTCCTCCCTGCTACTAACCAACCTTCTGGTTGCTTCCTTTCATTCCCCAAAGACTTTCAGATATAATTCACAGTTGTCCTCTTTACCCCACCTCCGACCATCATCCTAGGAGTTCAATAACCTAGCTTCCTAATTTTTGTACCTCCTTAACCCTAGTCACCTTCTCCTCCACTCTACTTAAGTCACCACTTCCCAGGAGCACATTCTATATCTTATCATCACTCAGACATTACGCCTCAGCAATCTTAAATTCTAATAGCCTAAGGATGTCCTGTTATAGACCAATGGGAAAATGACCCAAAAAGCTTTCCAGATTTCTTATTCTCTATACTAGCCATCAACCCTGATCAATAATGGTGACACATTCAGGAGCTGCTATGACCATCTTCATCCATATTTAGACAACAGCTTACTAGGCATATATTTTTGATTTTATTTTTTGTCTTTGCTCACAAGAGTCTTAAATAGGCTCTGGCTATTATAACTGATGTCTTGATACGTTTATTATAATAAAGGCAAAATGAAAATGGGCCAGTGTAGCCTCCCACATGTTGACCAATTATGATAATATTCCTTTCAGGGTAATGTGAAGATAGTGGAATCATTTAAAAAATCACTCCTCTAGGGGCCAGCCTGGTGGCACAGTGGTTAAGTTCACATGCTCTGCTTTGGCGGCCTGGGGTTCATGGGTTCAGATCCCGGGTGTGGATCTACACTCTGCTCATCAAGCCATGCTCTGATGGTGTCTCACATACAAAATAGAGGGAGATTGCCACAGATGTTAGTTCAGGTACAATCTTCCTCACCAAAAAAATCTCTCCTCTAGAATCATTGGCTTTAATTTTTTTATTGCATCTTTTGAGGACTCCTTAGAACAACAGAGCTAAAGAAGTGATCATTTTCTTTGGTGAGGGTGAAGTAACTTGGTGTTTCTATAGTTACTGGAAGAACACAGAAATTAACTTGCTGAAGATTAACTCCTTCAGAGATTGTGTTAGTTAATAGATGGTTGGTACTGTGTATTCCAGGCACAGCTGGATTACACAAAAGATGTGGTGTTTAGAGCACTGACAAAAGCAGAAGCAAACAAGAATACATACAACATTTTTAAGAGTTTGAGATTTGCCTTTTCTAAATCAAGTTCTGTAGTTGTCATCACTGAAAAAAAATCAGAATTTTGTTGCTCTTTGGGGCCGGCCAGGTGGCGCAGTGGTTAAGTTGGCATGTTCTGCTTCTCGGTGGCCCGGGGTTCACCAGTTCAGATCCCGGGTGCGGACATGGCACTACTTGGCAAAAAGCCATGCTGTGGTAGGCATCCCACCTATAAAGTAGAGGAAGATGGGCATGGATGTCAGCTCAGGGCCGGTCTTCCTCAGCAAAAAGAGGAGGGTTGGTGATGGTTAGTTCAGGGCTGATCTTCCTCAAAAAAAAAAAAAAAAAAAAGAATTTTGTTGCTCTTTCTAAACACTTTGCAAATTTCTTTTTAATTACATGGGGTGAAGTGGGGAACCTTATTATTTTCAGTGCTTAGGACTTAAATCTAAAGGATTAATCTAAAGGATTTAATTAGGCCCTGATGTCAAGGGCCCTTGTGGTTCCATCTGAGTGTTTTTATTCTTTTTGCATTCCTCTATTTGAATGCTGAGGTGAGGTCATTATTTTGGAGAAGCTTTGCCAAGAAGAAATGACTGGTGAAGGTCTGTTTGTCTCTGGCCTGTTCCACTGCTTTCCCAAACAATATCATCATTGGTTAGTACAAACAGTGACCTTCTCTTAGGGGCCATGGGCCAGGTATAAAAGAGGACTCACAAAACCCAGGAAGATTCCCAAGTCTTTCTTGGTACCAATGAATGCATAAGATCAAACGGTTTCTAAATTTATAATCACCTTCAAATGTTGCTGTGAGGAGAGTCAGACCTCTGTAAGTTCTCTACATCAACCTCAGTCAGTTTCCCCATTTAGAAGACTCACTTCCTTTCTACCTGACCCCCTTCCAAACTTGACTTACGCCACAGCTTTTGTTTTTATCCATCTCTTTCTACCCAGAATGCAGTGGAATGAATGGCAGCTACCCAACCACTCGAGGTTTGCTGTCCTGCCCTCCTGAACAAAGAGACTGAGAAAATGGAGAAATAGTTCCTTTTAAATACAGACCCGTTTCAGGGAATTAGCATTATATTTTCTTTTATTGCATTAGATTCTGCTTAAGATTGAGGATGCAGGATGCTCTTGATAAGGGACAGACAAGGTTGAAAAGGGGGACATACTGTGCAATGAGGAACAGCTGAGAGCTACAAAGATAGGGCTGTGCTCATGTATAAATAGAAATGTTGCTGCTACCCTGATGAATCAGACCAGATGTTTCTCTGATGTCTCTGTTTGGTCCTTTGGTTTAAAAAAAAAAGTATAATTTTGCTAAAATTATATGTGGGGCCAGGAATGTGGCACAAATGCTTTAAGCTTAAATGATATGTAAAAGAATAAAATTACTTTGCTGAGGAAACCTTTATCAACAAGAAAAATATCCATTTAGAGAAGGACGGAAAAGGGCAGGAAGGAAACAATCTGTTGATGGGTTGATGAATTGAGATTCAGGAGATCTGAATTCTAATCCTTCCTCTGTCAATAGTTGTGTGACCTTGGGCAAACCATGTCATGTTCCTGGTCTATATATGTTTATTTTTCAAATGGGGGAGGGGCAGGGGAGAGAATGGGGGTACATGGCTGAGTTCATTAAATTGCTTTTTTAGTGTCTTTTGCAGCCCCAAACATCTATGAACACAACCAGGTTTTCCTTTTCAGTTTAATTTTTTGTTTCCTGGCTTCTGGTTTCACTGAGGGGTTGATACGTGAAAGACATCGTTGGGGATAAACATGAATAACACAAGGCCTTTGCCCTCAAGATGTTGATAAGCTAACAGCAAATATTAGAGTTACACAAAGGACTGTAGCACAAGATACTGTGATTGGTTCCAGAAGATGGACAGGAACAAATACCATGGGAACTCAGAGGAGGCAGAGATCATTGCCAGCTTGGAGGATAGGAAATGACTTGCTGGAGGAGGACATTAGCATTTGATGGAGAGGGGAGGGCTTGAAGGTTGGGCTTTTAGCAGGCAGGGATGGAGGAAAGGACATTCCTAATATAAGAAAAGAGCAGAGGCAAGGGGCAAGGAAAGTGCTGATGTATTTAGGGAACAGTGAGCCATTTGGGTTGGCTGAGCACAGGCAATGAGTCAGGTAGTCATGTGGTTCAGGACCACACTTGGGAGGCCCTCTTTTTACCGAGGAAGGTGTGCCCTGAGCTAACATCTGTGACAATCTCCTCTATCTTCTATGTGGGTCACTGCCACAACATGGTTGACAAATGGTGTAGGTCTGTGCCTGGGATCCAAACTGGTGAACCCGGGCTGCAGAAGCATAGTGCAGGGAACTCAATCACTATGCCAAGGGGCCGGCCCCCTGGAAGCCCCTTTTAACCTCAATAGAGCATGCATTTTACTCAGTAGGCAGCAGGGAGCTGTTTTTGAGCTTGTCTGTGACCTGGTCTGAACTGTGCCTTAGGATAATTCACCTACAGCAGAGTGTAGCAGGAACTGGAGGTGGAAAGCCCTCAGGGAAGGGAGGACAGCTGACAAGCTAATGCATAATCCTGGTGAAAGCTAACCAGGCCTGAGCCAGGATGGTGTCAATGGGAATGGAAAGCAGCGGTTGGATTATGCAAGCTAGGGTGGAGGAGAGGACTCAAAGGTAACTTCATGTTTAAGCAAGTCTGAGGTTGAACCTTCTAGTTCAACTAACATAAAAAGGAAATTCAAGAAAGGAAGGGTGTTTGGGCCAGGAAAGGGGGGGAAGGAGTTCACTTTTCAGGCATTGAGTCTGAACTACGGGAGGCATATCTTAGCAGAGGTGTTTAACATTTACAAACTCCTGACTCGACCTCAGTACTGTGCATGGGGCTGGAGAGGGTATCTCAAAGACATTATCCAAGTGCGAGAGGAAATCATAGAAGTTAATAGAACCCCAGGGAATTGGAGAGTGAGACAAGAACACAGACAACAGAGTCCCAAGAAATGTCGAAATTCTTCCTTACAATGAACTGGGCACGGTCAATGTTATAAAATATAATCAGGAGAGTCCTGCATCATTGTGTCCAAGGGGAGAGGGAATATTGAAAGGGAGCGGCTGGTGAACTACAGTTTGAAAGTTGCATTCCTGCTTGGGGGATTAGCTGCTTAGAGGTGGCATCTAGATAGGAACTGGCTTTAAGAAAATAGTTAAGAGCATTTGTGAAGAGGGAACCTCTTATGTGTGTGTTTTCTGATAGACGAACATAGGAGAAAATTGGACACATACCAGGTCCTCAGGTTGTGACATCAACAGTGCAAATCCTCACCTCTCCTTAATATTGGCGATGTGTACTCAGAAACCAAGGCCTCTTTCTTTCGGAAATCTCAGATTACTGCCAGCCTTTGTTTTTCAGACTAGTAATACCTGGGGAATTTAAGATTATTTTTCCTCCTCCAAAGTTCCCCAATGATTAGTTCCCACTAGTCCTGGGTCTTGGGTTTGATTCCTGGAGTGGAATTCCAATAACAATAAATATGTAGATCACCTCTGAGAGCTTAGTGTCTGAAGCTCTAGAGGGAGGAAAAAAGAGGAGGGGGTTGGGCAGGCAGGGAAATGAGACTTTAGCTCTATTGTAGTTCACACACAAAGGCCTGTTTGCAAACTACAATGTAAACTAAGACTTTATCAGCCAAGGATTTATCTTCACATTAGGATCTGGGATTACATCAGGGAGATAGCAGTGGCACAAATCCGAGTAGGATTAACTGCCTCCCAGCAGTGCAAATTGGTTTATCACTTTTGTTTGTTTGTTTTGTTTTTCTTCTGTATTTTTCTTATGTGATAATAATTTGCAAAAACCCACGAAATACTTACTTTGGGCTCCACAATTGTTACAACAACTCTACCCACCAAAAGAACAACAGCAACAACAACAAAAAAACCACTTAAGGAATCCAGATTCATCAGTGAATTAAAAAATTACGAGACTAGGGTTTTAATCTGTCTTCTCACTAGCTATGTTACTTTAGGTAGGTTGCTTCATAGAATTCTATGCTTCAATTTTTTTCATAGGCTAAATGGTGATTTAAAAAATACTGGTTGTACTTATCTCATAGAATTATTGTTCAGGGTGTAAAAGTATTTTCTCTTTAAATTATAAACATTAGATAAATTCCAGATGTACTATTACTTAGGCGACTAGATAAGCACTGCAGCTAGTCTGGGGTCTGAATGGGGAGGTGAAGCAGGGACCAGGATTTGGAGAGTCTAGATGAAGAAAGTAGGATTCCTGAGGGTTGGCAGAAGCTGCTTCTTCAGCTCAAGAATGGATGATGCCATGAGAGAGCAAGCTTGATTAAAAACTTCTGTGAATGTTTCATACACCACTCCTAATGCTGCTTTGAGATAATTGCTTGGGAAAATAAATTCCTTATATGACTAATAAAGAGATGCTCAAATTTGTACATCTGATGCCCATTATTCACTTGCTCTCTGACTTCTGTTACCATGACTTCAACAGTAATTTAGTATAAATAAAAATGCTCTAGCTCTGTTCAGTGCTGGACCCTGTAGTCTCTGAGCTTCAACACCTTCCCTTGTCCACTCAAGCAGTGAAGAATATGATGGTTTAGACTTGGAAGTCTGACTATGAAGACAGATTAGAAGAAATCAGTGTTCTAGTTATTGGAAATGATCACTCCAATACATCACCAAGCCACATATCAGCAAACTTAACCAAAAAGTTTCTTGAGGAACGAAGTTGGAGTAATCAACATCACTGAGACATTGCAGACCTATCTATACTCATGGTTGATTTGCCAGGTAACTTGGCTGTTCTTCAGTGTCCTCACCTGTTAAACAAGAGGCAGGATGAGATTATCTCTAAAGCCACTTTCTACTTTGAAATACTGTGACTTTAAATAAGAGTTTGGAGAAAATTACAAAATGCATATTCATAGCTCTTGAAAAGCCCAAACAACACACCAGGATCCCACAAAACCAGAAAATGAAAATCTCCACTTGTAGACCAGTCTCTGTGCAAAGTAGGGACAAATGAGGGGAAAAAAACCACTAAAATAACCCCCAAAAAGTGTTAAAAAAGGAAGCCACATATACTTGTGGAACTCTTGCTCCATTTCAAGTAACCATGTTCAACAAACACTGTTGGAGACCTACTATGTGCAAGACACTATTTTCAATTTTAACGTTATTATTACATTGCCAGCAATCTCTTAAACCTCAACTGGTGAATACCGCCTTGAGTGGGCACAAAATTAAAGCCAAGGTCAAGGGAGACAGAGTCCACCAATAGACCAAAAATAAAACACAAGTGACATCATGAGAGGAAAAGAAGCCAACAAATTGCACAAAGATCAAAGGCAAAAAAAGAGAAACATGTTTGGTCAATACTGGGCTTTCGAGCATTTCATGTGCTTGCGAGGCCCGTCCATCCATCCACACGACACTTCTTAACCATGCTATTCTAAACCGATGACAAGTCCAGCTTCAGCGCGGACAGGGCGCAGAGCGCGGATCCCACACATATCCCACAATCCCAGACCCCGGTGCCAACTCTCCTCCCTGGGAGGAAGGAGTCGTTTCTTCTAGGGTGACTGTAAAATAAAGCAACCTCTCCGAATCTCTTCGTCCAATAAGAAAGAAATGTTGGTCCGAACAAATAAAAACATCAATACACACATAAAAGGAAAAGGGTGAGAAGAGGAGAAAGGGAAACTCTTTTCTTTTCTTTTTAAATTTCCCGCACCCCTTTCCCTCCCCGCCTCCCCACGCCGCCTCCACTTGCAGCCGCGCCTCGGGAGACCGGGACCACGCACGGCTGGGCGGTCGGGGAAGGGGATTTGCAGGGGAAGCGGGACTGGCCAGACGAATCATTCGGGGTCCGATTTTTCCTGCCTTCGGTGGCAGTTCCTCCTCTGCTTCATTACTCGATTGCACACGCGGCCGGCTCTCGGCCCTCGATTGCTCAGGCCTATCACCCTGGGATGCCGCCTGCCGCCGCCACCGCCGCGGCTGCCGGGCTTGTGGGATCCGCGGCGGAGCCGGAGCCGGAGCCGGAGCCGCGGCGGGAGCCGTGGCCTGAGAGTTAGGGGGGGCGGGCCGGCTCATTCCTGCGTGGGGGCTGAGGACAGGCGGACGAGAGCCCGGGGCCACCGGCCCCCCTCAGGCTGAGGGAGCGGACACTCGGAGTCCCTGAGGCGGCGGCGGCGGCGAGAGCCGGTCAGAGGGGGCGGCCCCTGGCGGCGACGCCCCCAGCCCAGCCCAGCCCTGCCGGCCTCCCCGCAGCCCCAGCCCGAGCCGGGTCTGGCCGCGAGAGACGCCGGCGGGGGTTAAGGAAGGCGGCGCCGGGGGAGCAGGCGGGCGAGCCGCCCCTCCCGGGTCCTCCACGTCCCCTCCCGGGAGGGACCCACACCTGAGCCCGGACCCACCCCCGGCCGGGGCCACGCTGGATCCGCCTCCCGGCCTGGGTTCCGCCCGCCGGCTGCAGGTGGGCTGCGGCGCCCGAGCCGCGGGCAGTGGGCGGCGGGGACGGAGGTGAGCGGCTCCGCGCCGGCCGCCGCTGGGTCCTGCCCCCGCCGCGGCGCTCTCCTCCTCCTCCCCGCGGGCAGGGCGCCGAGCCGCGCGCCCGCCCCGCCGCCGCCGCCGCCGCTTCCTCGTCCCTCCGGGCACCATGGAGCTCTCGCCGTCGTCCGGAGGAGCCGCAGAGGCGCTGTCCTGGCCGGAGATGTACCCGGCACTGGAGTCCGACTCGCCGCTGCCCCCGGAGGAGCTGGACGCGGTTGTCCCAGTCAGTGGGGCCGTGGCCGGTGGCATGCTGGATCGGATCCTTCTGGAGTCCGTGTGCCAGCAGCAGAGCTGGGTCCGGGTGTACGGTAAGGACCACGGCCCGTTGTAGAGGCTGGTGTTTCTTTGCTCAGGCTAAATTCATCCCCTAGTCTCAGTCCCATCCCTCCCGGGTCAGTTTCCTACATCCCTTTTTGTCCTGGGGTGCGTTTCTGACAAGTTTCTCCACGCTAGCTCTTGGGGAGAGAGATGTGACTCAGAGTGGTCTTTGGACCCTTTCAGGCACCTGCAGTAAGTTTAAGGTTGAGTTGGGCTTTGCAGACTTAATTCTTAGGCGATTACTTCCCGGGAACTGTCAGCCAGTGTTCAAGAAGGTATGATAGAATACGGCATGAAAGCGAGTGAATGGGGTTTCATTTCTTTCTCTGGAGTGAGGCAAGACTGGAAACCAAGATGCTATGAAAAAGCTTTGCAGAGGATAAGATAATAATAAGATGAAAACCCCAGAATACTTATTTGGTGGGAAGAGACTCATCTATAACCTCTTTCTGAACCTCACTTTCCAAAGGCAACCTCTTAGTCCAGGGGGTGTGGATTGTTTCAGCTTGCACTATTGTTTCTGATTCTCTTTGTAAAGTGACTGGGTTGCTACTCAGCAAGTTAAAAGTGATGAACACACTAAAACTTTCCCTTTTTTGTATTCCTAGTAACCACCTCTTTAATTAAAACTGAATGATGAGATTGTATTAGAGTGAGCCTTGTGGCAGCATTAAAACCACGTTGGTTTTGAAAACTCATAGCCCAAGGATTTATAGCCTGGCATTCAGGACTGAGTTGTGGCTTTCCAAAATATTGAAACGTCACGATGTTTATTACTTAGCTCACATGAGCACAAAACACGTTAGTAATGTGGCTGAGTATAAGACAGCAAATTTGAGGCACCTGGGATCAAACACAACGTTAAGATGTTATCCTGCAGTCATGTGCATCAAAGCCTGCAGTCATCAAGTACATTATGTTGTTTTTTCTTCATCCTTGTGAACAGGGTATGTATTTACTATTCAGGAGTGACCAAGATTTAGACGTTGTCTCTCTGCATAGTTCTGTTGATTTCACTTCAAGTCTATCACTATCAGAAAGACCACAGACCCAAGAGTACAGAGATTGGAGTTTTTGTCTCAGTTGTGCCACTAAGTAGCTTTGTGATTTGGGGGAGATCAGGTCACTTTTTTGACCTCTGATTCCTCATCTGTAAAATGAGTGGATTGGATTAAATAATCTTTTGATGACCCTTTCAGTTCTAAAAATCCAGTAATTCTTATAGCCAATTCTTAAGGATTTACGTATGCACCACTTATTTTGCTGGATGTTTATAAAATGTTTCTTGATGTTATTCTAATTAACTGAAAGAATTAAAGCAAAGGAGTGGGAGATGATGCAAGGTCACCGAGTTCATTCTCAGCAGATTAAAAACTTTACTGCCTGATTTTCCATCCACTGCTAATCCCGCTTAGTTGATAATTTATAACAGAGGTTGATGAGAATCTGAAAATGAGCTTGAATTAGGGTATATTGTGGTTACAACATTTTCTCATTCTATTCTCCTTCCTATCCTTACACACTTCTTTGGCATATTGTTTTTTATGTGAAGTTAGAGATAGGGCCATGTTACTACAAGATTATGTATATAATATAATTCAGTATTTTATTGTCCAAAACTGTTCCGTCTGGTTTTCAAGACCTAGTGTTAACTATCATTCTTTGCGCGTAACCCATAAAAACATGTGCTTGTTTTTGTTCATTCCTAGGGCTGGATTTGTGAGAAGTGTGTGTGTGTGTGCATGTATATGTATACACATATATTCTTGAATATATATGTGTATACATATACATATGTATATATTCTCTCTCATGCACACATACATACTGTGTATTTCAGAGCCAAGCTACAGACTTTCCACTGCGTTGTAACTTTTTTCCTTCACTATCAATTAACCAGAACTTGTTTTTATTTACTGTTTAGTACTGCTTCTTTCCTTCCTCTAAGGCAGCTCATCCTGGATACTCCTTTGTTCTCTTTAGTTTGATGTAAATATTCCAAAACTATCTGAATGACTCTTGGCTGTTCTGTGTCCTTAGCTAGTTTTTAAGTCGCTTATTGTGTAACTCTGAAAAGCTGTGAAGAAAAAGAATAGAATGTAGAAAATCAATTTGGAAAATACTGGTTTGTTTTGGTTTTCTTGTTTACTTGTTTGTTTTGTGTGTTCAAAAACCTCTTTGTTTTGGAACATTTAGGTTCTTCTACACAATTTAAAGAGACTTTGATGAGTGTAGTCTAATGTTTTTTAAAGAAATCCAGAAATGAGAAACTAGTGTAGAGCATACAACTAGGGGTTGAGAACCTGGGTTTTCATTCTGCCTTTGCCACAAATTGGTTGTCTAACTTTGGGCAAGTAATTTTAACTCTGTGGGTCTAGGTTTCTACATAAAATGTGGAATCTGGAGTAATTGGTGTCTCTGGTCCATTTTAGCTTTAGAGTTGTCTGATTCTATGGCCTGGCCTATTATTTTACCTACAACTTGGCCTACCAGTTCCAGCTTAACTCTTGGGGCCAGGCATCAAGCAAGCCCCTAACTTAATGCATTTAAATCATGATTGTCAGGGGATCCTGGGGAGCACTTTTATCAAAAGGTCAATGAACTGAGTTCTGAAAGAAGACATGTTGAGGGCAGATGTATATTTGTTTGGAATGTTTTCACAATGATAGGAAGGTGGGGATGGGGCTCTTGCTCAGGTCTAGCTCATTCAGTTTTGAGACCTAACCTAAAATAGCCATGGGGGCTTTAAAGATAAGGTGCAAAATAAGGAGATGTGTTAAGAGCTGCTGGCTTCTGGCTGTGGTGCACATCCTCTGCAATAGATTTATGTTTGAAATCAGTATGCAAACAAACAACAACAACAAAAGTACCCCTCCCCCAAAGAATATCTTAACAGAATCTTTTAGGAACAATATTTTATTAGTTTGCCTCACTTGAAGCAAAATGTAAAGACTGGGCACTGTTTTGAGTTTCCTATTGATAGGTCTGGCTCTGTGGTCGATAATACGTGTATCCAGAGTTTTGTGGATTGCTGTTATTGGAAAACTTTTTTGGAGTATGTTCAGAGCTTTGTAATAGGTGGATCTATATTTAGAACACAAACAAATGCACATCTTTGAGACACAGCTAAGAAAATATTTATGCTGTCTTATCCTTCATTTTCTTTTAGTTGTAAAATGTTTCATTTGTTTTATTCCAGTATTATAATAAGTTGTGCTTGTGCCCTGTCAAGATTATAAAATTTTTGACACCAGGGAGTCTGTCTTGTTTATCTTTGTATTCCTATCTTGCCACCCCCTTTATTGTCACTGTGTCTAGCAGATTGGTACCTTGCTATTAGTAAGTTATTGTCTGTTGAATGTTGATCCATCTGTCCTTTGACCATTCAGATCTCAACCTGACTGTATGGGTGGTAGAGTAGCTTAAACAAAGGCATGCCACAAACAGCTAAATATGGATGCAGAACCCAAGAGCATCAAATGCAGAACATTTTTCGGATATTTATAGCCTCAAAGCAAAGTCAATTGGCTGAAAAAGCTCAGCAGCCTAGCAAAAGGAAACGGGAGCAGCAAAGCCAGCCTCACTGTCTGTGCTTTCTGGTAAACAATGAGAACATTAAAATTAACTACTTTACCATGAATGGATGGCAAGTGTAGGGCACTATTTGGGAGAAATTTAAGATATCCCTCTCTAGCGGTGGCTGCATTGGAGCTCTGCAGGCATCAGCACAACAGGTCTGCAAGTGTATGCACAGATGTGCTCTTGGATAACTAGAAGGGAGATATTGTTATCACAATAAAGTGATCACCAAGAAATCAAATACTTTTTAATTTTAATAGTATCAGCAGGTCTTACCTAAAATATTCAGCCAATAAAATAAATAACATTAACATTATTGTTTTCTGTTAAGCTTAGTATGCATCTCATTGTTTATTGATGACTGATAGGGACCTGCTGGAAAATTTCTAAAGGCTGATCCTCTTTCAGGGAGCAGAAAAAAAGGGAATTAATCATCTGCATCAAATACCATATAATTCTAGAAGTGTGACAATGGGAATTTGGTAAGAATTTCTTGTGAACTGGATATGAATTGATGGGGGCAGAAGTCTTAAACCTGGTTGTAGTAAATAATGTTGCTTATTCTTCACGAATTAAGACAAGGATGAGATATATGTCATTGCATTTTTGGAGATTGTCTGTGTATTTACTTAAAATGTTGCAACCAGTAAAAGTCCAGGAAATTGTTTCATTTTGGTTCAGTATGAATTAGATGTGACTCACTGGCCTTATACAAAATGTTCTTAACATAACTAACTTTGAATATTCTTAGCGAATCACTCATTCTTACATGTCTTATATATGCACCTCCTGACGCCTGTTTTTTTAAATTTGTGGATGAATGAAATTGTTCTACCAAGACTAAAAGTTTTGTGTGCTCTGTCTGGTTAATTGGTTGCTAGAAGAAAATCAGTGAATGTGTACCCATTACATCGCAAAACCTGTTCATGTTACTTAAGTGTTTTAATTTCCTCAGTACTGTTCATTGAATGTTTACAAACTAGTATTAATACTTTAGGAATTCTTGGGGTCTTAAGCTTGTGTTCAGTACTTAGGTTGTAGCATTGACTTTGAATGTTGACACATTAATTTCCCACGATCACCAAATACATTTTATACACATTAAGAGTAGACAGTTCTTTACTAAAATAAGAACTTCCAAGAATGCCTAGGCACACGCTGTTTGTCTTAAATTATATTGATTTCAGATAGCCCCATTTTTTTCTTCCTTTGAGAGAAAATTTGTATATCTCATTTAAATTGTATATTCTATTAATGTTTACAGATGATGGACAATTTCCTTTATAACATCTTAGTATTTTTCTACTGTCTATCCTGTTGGTTTATTGCTATTTCATTTTCAAAGAATGAAAATATTTTTGAAGAAGGGAACGTCCACAATCTGTTTTTCAAAATTGTTTGGACTAGAGTGCTTGAGAATTCAAAATTTTTTGATTTCAGGAAATATAGTATATATACAGTGACATAAACCCCCTATTGGGGTCTGGAGCAACATCCAAGAATCAGTCATGTTATATTTCTGCAATTAAACAAATGAATATTCACATTAAGTATGGTTTTGTTGGCGTAGGTCAGATTGTACTGCTAGAGAAGTTATGAAACAAGCTTTGGTTTTCAGAGCTTTCTGGGTTTAGGAATTGTAAGTGTGGATTTGAGGATCTGTACAAATTATCTGACGTAAATTATATGACGTTCTGGAACGCCCTTCTTTATTTCATAATAGTTTATAATGATTGCCTTTATCTTGTTCAGATAATAAAATTCAGTGCATACACCTTTAAAAATGATGTACAGTTGTGTCCAGTTATGTTGAATGAAATCAGTTTCTTATTTGCTAAGGAAAAGAGATTCACGTGACAGAGAAAGTAGGTTTTATTGAGATTACGAAGGAAATGGTGGCAAGGCCGCGGTTTCCAATGCTTTGTTTCATTAGGAAGAAGGATGAGGTAAGTTGAAGGGAGGGTTTATGTAATTGTTCTTCACAGTTCCTCTCTTCAGTGGCACAAAGTGGTTTGATCACCTTTTAAGCAGGTGAACCACAAAAAAGCATTCAACTAATGACTGAGTTAATCCAGAAAAAATTTAGCTGTCTGCTCCCTTGTCCCTCCCTGTTGGAATAACTTTTAAGTAAGTAGAGAGGTGTTTGGTCTTGTTAACAAGGAGGAGGAGTTTAAAGTGTGCAGAGGACACTTGAATTTGCTTTGTCCTGTCTAGGCGGAGGGATAATTGTTCTCTGATGTTCCTAAAAACACCTTTCCTCCTGAAGGCTATCAGGTGCTCTTCAAGACCTGTAGGTAGAGAACCGTTTACAGATTTAATGTAGCTTATTTTCTAGTGGACAGGCAGCCATCAAGAAGTACCTGATATGCAAATAGTAGGGAAAAGCCGTCAGGAAGCCCAGTGCCTTGGTGTTAGTGGGTGTCTGGTAAACAAAAGAAATAAAAATTGAACCCTTGAAGGCATGACAGCATTTCATTTGCTTGCCTGTGATACAGAAGTCATCTTCCTTATCTCTATGCAGGGTTCAAATGTTGGGAGTCTAAGTTTTACCTTCCCTTACCAAGTGTTGGTTACATTACTTAGTCGTCTGTGTCTGCTTTGCTCATAAGGGTCCCATTTAGATCGTGATTGTATTTTTATTCCTCCATCAATTGTCTTCAACATCGCTCAAGTTCTATTCATGTTGTGTCATTTTCAGTAGGCTTTCTAGAAGTACCCCCTACGCTACTCCTGAGTCTAAGAGATTGATAACACTTGCAGATACTGTTTGGGAGGGTGAAAATTTAGAGAGGAAAGTATTTAACATAAGGCAGGAGAACAAAATTCAGGAGGTTAGTGTGAAAAGTTACAAAGAAACTTCAAAGTTGACAGTCCTAAATATTTTTCAAAACAGTTCTGTAAGTTTCCTCATTAAGGAAACTGGCTCAGGAAGTTTAGCTTATTCCCAAAATTGGAGACAAATTCCACAGTTGGTCAGGATTAGAACTCTTAACCTCAGATTCCTTAGCCTCCTGTTTTAGCATCTAGATCTTACTGCTTTCCCTTAGGGAGGTGGCCTTTCAAAGCTGAAGGTCAGGAAAACTCGACAGTGAGAAATACCAGATTGTTAGTTTCACAGTCTTTAAGGGAAATGCTGGAAGTACCATTACCTAGGTAACAGAAAACAAAAATGGACAAAACATCCAGAAAGTAGGAGGATGAGAATAATCTCATAGTGATCCTTAAGAGGGCAGATTAGATATTTTTCTTCTCTGTTTTCCTAAATTCTTTATTCTGCAATTGGAAGTGATGTTTTAAGGAAATTTGAATGTTTCATTTATGATACTTAGAACCTTAGAAATACCTAATAACTTTCTACCTTTCCTTTTAACTTCTAACCTCTCTCATTTATATCATTAAAAAATTAATCTTTTTCTAATTTTGAATAAAATCTGTGTTTAATATAAAGGATTTTTAATTATGAGAAAATCCAAAGAAAATCCAAATCGTCTGTAATTTCATGTCTCAGAGATAACTACTCTTTTAATATTTTATTTTAGTCTTTTCTGTGTACAAATGTACATTTTTGTACATATTTGGTGTCATAGTGCATATACTTTGTATCCTGCCTTTTTTCTCTTAACAGTGTATTTTCTTATGTTTTGAAAATGTTTAAAATTTTTTCAAATATATTCTTATTTTTAATTTAATTTTAAAAATAGGTAATACATTTTCTTCTTTCAAAGTTCAAAAGGTATAAAAAGATATTCCATGAGGTATCTCTCACCCCTCCTCTCCACTTCTTTCTTACCATCTGGCAGGCAATCATTGTCCCTTCTACACAATTAATAAATGTTTGAAATTCTTGGCTATGCTTCCATACCTATTCCATCCACATAGAAGCAGATAAATAGATGTGTAAAAACTCTGCCAAGAATGGAGTCCGAGAAATTTAGTTAAAAAAAATCCTGGGTCATGTTTTTGCAAGGTTAATGAAATGACTAGAGCAGGCCTGCAAAAAGGAGGTTGGCTGGGTGTGCTGGGGGTCTGGAGCCAGTTGTTAATTGCTTTATATCTGAATTGATATCATAGTTTTTACTTTGTGTATGCTTTTTTCTCCTGTTTTTTGGGAGGGAAGATTAGCCCTGAGCTAACATCCACCACCAATCCTCCTCTTTTTGTTGAGGAAGATTGGCCATGAGCTAACATCTGTGCTCCTCTTCCTTTATTTTATATGTGGGTCGCCGTCACAGTGAGTGATGTACATGGCCATTGATGAGTGGTATAGGTCTGCGCCCAGGAACTGAACCTGGGCTGCTGAAGTGGAGCGTGCTGAACTTAACCACTAGGCCACAGGGCTGGCCCCTCCTTTTTTACATAAGTGATAACCCATTATAGGAATCTATCTGCACCTTGTGTTATTCCTCCCTCACCTCCCCCCTCCACACACACTTGTTGATACATATTGGGTATATTTTCCTGTCAACTTGTAAAACAGTTCCTCATTCTTTTTATGGCTGCATAATGCTTGGATAAGTCATAATTTATTTAACCAGTTCCCAGGTTTTGCTGGTACAAGTGATAGTGCAGTGAATAATCTTGAAAGTAAGCAATTTTGGTTGGGTATACCTATATAAGAAAAATTCGTGGAATTGGAATTGCTAGGTCAAGAAACATGTATTTGTAATTTTGAAAAATATTCCCAAATTGCTCTTCCTAGGGGTTGCACCTATTTATATTTCACCAGCAATGTATGAGATTACCTATCTCCCCACACATAGGGAATTATCATGAATTTTTAAATCTTAGAATCTGAAAGGTAAAAAATAGTCTTAGTTTAATTTTTCACATCTCTTACATTAAATGTGATTGAATATTTTTTCAAGTGTAAGAGCCATTTAAATATATCCTTTTCTGTGAGCTGTATGTATCTCTTGATCATTTTTATTGAGCTGTTGGATCTTTTTCTTAGTGATTTGTAGGAACTCATCCTATATTAAATGAAGAGCCCTGTATCGGTGATGATTAGTTGCCAGTGTTTTCATTTGTCTTTTTTTTTCACTCCATGAGGAAATTATTTTTAAGCAGTTGTGTGTTTCAGTCTTTTCTTTTATAGCTTCTTGGTTTTATGTCATAATTAGAATGGCCTTTCCCATTCTGAGGTTATAAAATAATTCTCCCATGGTTTGTCTGGTACTTCTTTGTTTCATTTTCCACATTTAAATCTTTGATCCATTTGGAATTCATTCTGATAGAAGATATGAGATATAGGTACAATTTCATTTTTAGGAAGATGGCTTTCCAGTTGTCCTAAAACTACTTGTTGACTGATCCATCTTTTCCCCACTGATTTGAGACTCCTCTATCTTTACTAGATAGATCGCCATTTGTATTTTGGTTTATTTCAAGGTTTTCTATTCTGTTGGTCTGTCTATATGCATATGCCAGTATCACGCTGCTTTATTATGGGGCTTTATAGTATGAAAGTATAATTTGTTAGTGACTCTAATTTAAAACATAACTTATTTAACCATTATCCTGTTTTGGGCATTAACATTTTTCAAAATTGTTATATTAAGTCTACTGATTGTCTTTGTGCAGAAGTCTTTGAATTGAACTTCTAACTATTTCCTTAGGCTGAATTCCTAGAAGAGTGTGTTTTTAAAGACCGGAGACTTAGTGCCAAATTGGTACACCCTTCCTGGAAAGCAGTTACTGCCACAAGTATATGAAAGTATGGCTCATAATTTTAAGTCCTACTTCTGTATTGCTACTTTCAATATATTGAAATATTTTTTGTTTTGAGGAAGATTAGCCCTGAGCTAACATCTGCTGCCAGTCCTCCTCTTTTTGCTGAGGAAGACTGGCCCTGAGCTCACATCCATGCCCATCTTCCTCTACTTTATATGTGGGATGCCTGCCACAGCATGGCTTGCCAACCGGTGCCATGTGTGCACCTGGGATCCGAACCGGCGACCCCCAGGCTCCAAAGGGGAATGTGGGCACTTAACTGCTGTCCCACTGGCCCGGCCCCCTGCTATTTTCTTTTTCCTCTTTTCACCCACAAAAGTCTAGTACTGTGTTAATAACTGAATTTTGTAGAATTGGATTAATTTAGGTATGTCCTAGAGAAGTTTATTATAATGTCAAAGCCAAATTCAAAGAATGACAACAAGAACTAATATTAATGACAAAACTAATTTAAAATCTTTTCTTCAGGGCCAGCCTGTGGGTTTGGACAAATGTATAATGACATGTATCTACCATTATAGTATCATGCAGAATATTTTCACTCCTCTAGAAATCCTCTGTGCTCTTCCTATTCATCTCTCTCTACGTCATAACCCCTGGAAATCAGTGATATTTTTATTGCTTCCATAGTTTTGCTTTTTCCAGGACGCTAAATAGTTGGAATCATACCCAAATTTTCTTTTATCAGTTAGCTGTTTTGTTTAGCATGTAATACGTATTCATAAGCTTGCCTTGCTAAGTCAGAAAGGAGCAAACTTAGGAAGAAAATCGTTTAACTTTTCACAGTGGTATAGAACAGTTTCAGAGTGAAATGAAAAAAAGACTCCTGTAGCCAGTTAATATTGTAGAGGTTTGTAGGAAATTTTGTTTGAATTAAATTTGGTCAGGATGTAATTTGTAAATATCTTGCTCCCTTGATTCCCTTAGGCTTGACTGTCTCTAATTTTCTGTGTATTTGTAAATTTCAAGAATGCCCCTGAGGAAA
The DNA here is from genome assembly GCF_041296265.1 of Equus caballus. Lineage (NCBI taxonomy): Eukaryota > Metazoa > Chordata > Mammalia > Perissodactyla > Equidae > Equus > Equus caballus. The sequence goes on from NC_091688.1 coordinate 13,171,048, forward strand.
CCCAAGGCCTTTCTCAGCATGCTCCTATTTTGAAATGGGCCAGTTTTGCCCAAGTGGTTGGTGATTAGTCTGTATCAATGGACAGACCTTGAAAAAGATGGCCAGTACAGTAGCTAACAAAAGATGTTTCAATGTCTAAAAAATGACTCTACCTTTGGTATTTTCTGGTTTCATAAAGACTTCTTAGTAGTTTTCCTTTATACAGACTGAAGATGTATACACTTATTTTTGGCTCTAACTTGATAACATAATTAAGAAAGAACAGAATCATATGTGATGATTCTTGTTGAAGTAGAAAGTTACGCCAGAGGATTTGATATGGCCATATTTCTTGCTGTTTTGTTCAGGTTAGAAAGTCCTAAGTCAATCTCTTGCAAGTATACACGAAATCACTTTAAGAAGAAATTTTTAATTATTTGCACTTCAGATTATGTTTTTGGTGTACACTGTGATTGAGAGAGGTTTTATGTTGTAATGTCTATTGGCTGGTAATCTTTCTTTTTCTGTAGTTTTACTGGCAATGGTAATGTTTCCCATATGTAACCAATAATGTTATTCCATTTACCTGTGAGTGTATTATGTATAGTTATGTTTTTACAAAGTTGTTTTTTTCCTACAATCTCAAAATACCCTGCATTTTTTTTCTTTTAACAAATTCGTGAAACATGATAAACCTTTTCTCCATTCTATTGGGGAAGTAATTATGAAAAAGTAGTTTAAAGGTTCTTGGTGAACTAAGATTAGAATCGGAGTTCCAATCTAGTACTTTTTTTGAAAGATTACCCTGTCTCTATTGTTTAAGTTCATCGTTACTATTTCCAATTTAATGTATTTGTGTTAAAATGTATCACAAGCTGTTTAAAGTAGCATTTTTATGCTTTTCTGAGTTGTCTTAGAATTTAGCAGTATGTCTTATTCTAGCTTTTCTGCCATTTTCAGAGCCATGTAGGTCAGAACGAATATTGACTTCTTCATTGGTGAGTGGCGGGAATAAAAGTGAGGATGCCAGGTGGAGTAACCAGTAAATTCTTTTGCATTAATTCATTTTCTTTTATTGTGGTAAAAGTGCATACCAAATTTCATTTTAATCACTCATAAGTTTACAATTCATTGACATTAAATACATAGACAGTGTTTTATCACCCTCACCATCATCTGTACCCCCAATTTTTTTTTTATCATTTCCAACAAAATCTCTACCTATTAAACCATAACTCTCCCTTTTCCCCTCCCTAGCCCCTGGTAACCTCTGTTCTACTTTCTGTCTCTAGGGATTTGCCTATTCTAGGTAACTCATATAAGTAGAATATACAAAGTTTGTCCTTCTGTATCTAACTTATTTTACCGAAGCATAATGTCTTCAAGGTTCATCCTCGTAGCATATATCAAAGTTTCATTTTTTTAATGGCTGAGTAATATTCCAGTGTATGTATATACCACATTTTGTTTACATTCATCTGTCAATGGACACTTGGGTTGCTTCCACCTTTTGGTTATTGTGAATAACGCTGACCTAAACATTGGTGTGCAAGTATTTTTTCAAGATCCTGCTTTCAGTTCGTCTGGATGTCTACCTAGGAGTGTGCTGGGTCTCATGGTAGTTCTATGTTTAACCTTTTGAGAAACAGTCAAGTTTTTCCATAGTGTTGCACTGTTTTACATTTCTACCAGCAGTGCACAAGGGTTCCAGTTTCTCTGCATTCTTAGCCACATTTGTAATTTTCCATTCTTTCGGATTATAGCCATCCTAGCAGTGTGAAGTGGTATCTCGTTGTGTTTTTTTTTTTCTGCTTTATCTCCCCCAATCCACTCCAGTACATAGTTGTATATCTTAGTTGCAGGTCCTTCTAGATGTGGTCATTGTGGTTTTGATTTGCATTTCCCTAATGATTAGTGATGTTGAGGATCTTTTCATGTACTCATTGGCCATTTGTATGTTTTCTTTGTAGAAATGTCTATTCAAGTTCTTTTTTTGGTATTAATTCTTAGTAGAAGTATTTGTATTTTTCAAATTGTTAGTGATAGAGTTAATTACCTATGTATTAATATTAACTCTAGTAACAGTGACAGTCATAATCATAATTATAACAATGACAAGGTAAAACTTCCTGGGTGCTTACTATGAGCCAGGCACAGTTCTGGGTGCTTTTTGCCTATTAATTTATTTAATCTTGGTAACTATGCTATGAGGTAAACACTATTGTTATCCTGATTTTATCAATGAGGAATCAGAGGCTGATGTGGAATTTGAATCCAGGCAGTTTGTTCTTGAGTCTGTGCTCTTAACTACTATATAATTTGGCTTCTCACCAGTAAAAAAAATTCAAACTGTTATTAATAAAGAGCATTCAGTGTGATGTTTGTTAATTTGAATCTTGAACCTGTAGTTTACCTGTGTGTTTTATATAGCACCATGACTATAATGATGTTTGATCTGTTGGATATGCTTTGGATGTTATGTTGCATTTATGGAACATCTTAATAGAGTTGTTCAAGTTTTATTAATTGTAGACAACGTGGGAAAGCTGTATGTGGGTGAGTGGTGTGAATATTTCTATATTTTAAAAGGTTAAACAAAGTCTGTTAGCTATCTAAAATTTTTGTATTTTGAGCAGTAATAGAAAATATGAAAATAGTTTTTCTTTTATATAAAAGCATGCCTTTCTAGGCCTACTGATCAAGCCAGTGAGAATACTGATATTTAAGAGACCAGACAACCTTGGAAGAACCATGAATTGTATTCATCTGGGGCATGGCTTTATTTATTCCAGGATTTACATTTCAAGTGGCTCTCTGCTTTAATATCAATAATTCTAGGAAAGAGAACCCACTTTCATAGAACCAGGTAAACCCAAATGTTGGTCAGAGGTTGGCTGTACAACAGACATTTTAGGGTATTTATTGAATTCACATTTTTTTCCTGAAAGCCCGGAACACTGGCCTCTTGGTGGGCCTGGTTCGCTGTCATCTTAGTTGGTTCCTCTTGAACCTGGCTATCCTTAGGGTGCGTTTGCTTTATGATTTAGACATATCCTAAGGTTTGTATTTCAAGAAGTCTAAACTTAAAGCAAGATTTATACACAGTAAAGAGTGTGAATCAGTCCCGAAATTTAACTTCTTTCCTGCTGGTTGATTGTAGTTCTTCAAAATCTGTGATTCTCTTGAGCGATGGGCGATCTAGCAATGGGAAGTGAGTTATATAGACTTATGTTCTGATCAATTCATATATCTTTAAAAAAACAATTTAGTAAGATAATTGACATACAACAAACTACACATATTTAAAGTATAATTTGGTGTGTTTTGCCACAGCATGGCCACCGGTGAGTGGTGTAGATCCATGCCTGGGAACGGTTGAACCTGGGCTGCCAAAGTGGAGCATGCTGACCTTAACCACTAAGGCACGGGGCTGGCCCCTATTTCCACTTTTTTGGCAATGACAAATAAACCTTCTGTGAACATTTGCATATAAGTCGTTGTATAGACATATGCTTTTATTTCTCTTGGGCAAATACCTAAGAGTGGAATGACTGGGTCATATGTGGTAGGTATATGTAGGTACATTTTCAGAAGCTACCAAACTGTTTTTCTAAGTGCTGGTGCCATTTTACCACCAGCTAGGTATGAGAGTTCCAGTTTCACTGCCTTACCAACACTTGGTATGGTAAGTCTTTTTAATTTTAGCCATTCTAAGAGGTGTGTAGTGATATCTGTCATGGTTTTAATTTGCATTTTTCTGATGACTAATGATCTTGAGCTTCTTTTCATGTGCTTATTAGACACTCATCTGTCTTTAGTGAAATATCAAATCAAATCATATGTCCATTTTTAAGATAGGTTTGTCTTATTGAGTTGTATGAATTCTTTATATATTCTGGATACAAGTCATTTATTAGATATGTGATTTGCAATTGTTTTTTCCCATTCTGTGACTTGCCTTATCATACTCTTAACAGTATCTTTAATGAATAGAAGCTCTTTATTTTGATAGAGTTGATTTATCAATATTTTCTTTTCCTTTTGTGCATTGTGCTTTCAGTATTTTATTTAAGAAATCCTTGTCTAGCCCAAGATCACAAAGATTTTCTCCTAAAAGTTTTATAGTTTTAGGTCTATGATCCATTTTGATTTTGTTTTTGTGTATGGTGCAAAATAAGATTGAAATTCATTGAAAAAAATATGGACATCTAATTGTTCCGACACCACTTGTTGGAAAGACTATTCTTTCTGCACTCAAATGCTTTTGTATCTTTGTTGAAAATCAAATGTATGTGTGTCTATATCTCGACTCTATTATTTTCCATCCTTCTATTGTCTATCTTGACTCACAAGCATACCTTTTTTTTTTTGCTTAGGAAGATTCGCCGTGAGCTAACACCTGTTGCCAGTCTTCCTCTATTTTGTATGTAGGCAGCATGGCCACTGATGAGTGGTGTAGATCCACGCCCGGGAACTGAACCCGGGCTGCCAAAACGGAACACACCTAACTTAACCACTGGGACTGGCCCACAAGCATACTATTTTGATTCCTATAGATTTATATTATTATATTATATTATATCATAATATATTGTACTACTATAGGTTTATTTTAAGTTTTGAGATCAGGTATAAATCCTCTAACTTTTTCAAAGTTATTTTGGCTATTCTAGGTCATTTGCATGCGCATATGAATTTTACGCTCAACTTCTCAATTTTATGCAAAAAGCCTGCCGGGATTTTGATTGAGATTGTGTTGAATCTGTATATCAATTTGGGGAGAATTAATATCTTAACAATATTAAGTCTTTCAATCCAGGGACACCATACATCTCTTTATGCATTTTGTCGTCTTTAATTTCTCTCTACAAACTTTTCAGTGTACAGGTCTTACACATCTTTTGTTAGATTTACGCTGAAGTATTTCATGATTTTTGATGAAATTATAGATGGTATGATTTAAAAAATTTTAATTTCCAATTATTTGTTGTTAGTATATAGAAATACAATAAATTTTTGCATTTTTGTCTTGTATCCTGCAAACTTGCTGTACTCACTTGTTATTTCTAGTGGATTTTTTGTAGATTCTCTTGGCTTTTTTATATAAAGGATCATGTATATCGTCTGTAAACAAAGATAGTTTTATTTCTTTTCTAGTCAGGATGACTTTTATCACGTTTTCTTGCCTGATTACACTGATTGGAACCTCCAGGATAATGTTAGTAGAAGTGGTGAGGAGCAGACAGCTTTGTCTTCTTCCTGCTCTGAGCGGGAAACTTTTCAGTCTTTTGCCATTGAAATATGATGTTAGCTTTAGGTTTGTTTGTTTGTTTGTAGATGCCCCTTATCAATTTAAAGACGTTCCCTTCTATTCCTAATTTCCTGAGAGTTTTCTTTTTTAATCAGAAGTGGATGTTGGATTTTGTCAAATGTATTTTCTGCGTCTATTGAGATGATCGTATGGTTTTTATTTTTTAGTGTTAATATTAATTACATTGAATTTTGAGTTTTAAACCAACTTGCTACTTGGTTGTGATGTATTATTATCCTTTTTATGTGTTGTTTGATTTGATTCGCTAAAATTTTGTTAAAGAATTTTGTGTCTATATTCATGGAGGAATATTAGTTCATAGTTTTCTTGTGATACCTCTCTGGGCTTTGGTTTCAGAGTATGTTAACTTCATAGTGTGTGTTGTAAACTATTCCTTTCTTTTTAAATTTTGGGGATGAGTTTGTGTAGAAGTGGTATTATTTCTTTCTTGTATGTTTGGCACAACTCATCAGAGAAGCCATCTGGACCTGACCCTTGTGGAAAGATTTTTCACTTCAAATCCAATTTCTTTAATAGACATAGGGCCGCTTAGGTTATTCATTGCTTCTTGATGAGCTTTTGTTGTTTGTGTCTTTGAAGGAATGTGTCTGTTTTTTGTGAGTTGTCAAATGTATCAGCATAAAATTGTTCATAGTATTTCCTTATCCTTTTAATGTCTTTAGAATCTCTAATGACGTTACCTCTCTCTTTCTTGATATTAATTTGTGTCTTCCCTATTTTATCCCCAGTTAGCCTAGTTTAGGTTTATCAGTTTTATTGATCTGAGAATCAGCTTTTGGTTTCATTGTCTTTTTTTCTATTTCTTTTCTTTCTTTAAAAAAAAAATTTCACTGATTTCTGTTCTGGTCTTTATTATTTGCTTTCTTCTGTTTACTTTGAGTTTCATTTGTTATTCCTTTGCTAGTTTCTTAGTGTAGAAGCTGAGGCCATTGATCCATTGATTTGAGACCCTTCTTCCATTCTAATAAACACATTTTCGTGCTATAAATGTCTCTAAGTACTGCATTAGATGTTTCCCCGAAATATGTTGTATTTTCATATTCATTCAGTTTAAAATAATTTCTCATTTCTCTTTTGACTTCTTATTTTACCGATGGGCTATATAGAAGTCTGTTATATACTTTGCAAATATTTGAGGGTTTTCCAGATATCTTTTTGTTACTGATTTCTGGTTTGTGGTCAAGAATATACTTTGTATGATTTGAATCCTTTTAAATGTACTGAGACTTGTTTTATGGCCCAGGATATAGTGTGCACTTAAAATGAATGTGTATTTTGCTGTTGTGGAATGGAGTGTTTTATAAATATCTGTTAGGCCTAGTTGGTTGATAGTGTTGTGCAAGTATTCTCTATTCTTCCTGATTTTCTATCAATTATTCAGAGAGATTTGTTGAAGTCTTTGGTTATAATTGTGGATTTGTCTGTTTTTCCTTGTAGTTCCATCAGGTTTTGCTACATGTATTTTGAAGCCCTATCGTTAGGAGCGTAAACATTTAGGAGGATTATGGTCTCCTGTTGAGGACATAATGTCATTGTGTACTTTATCATTATTAAATGGTCCTCTTTATGTCTGCTGATATTTTTTGTTCTAGAATCGATTTTATCTGATATTAATATAGACGTTTCACCTTTCTTGTGATTTATGTTAGCATGGAGTATCTTTTGTCTATCCTTTTACTTTTAACCCACTTGTCTTTTTATATTTAAAGTGAGTTACTTGTGGGGAACATAGAGTTGGGTCTTGGTTTTTTATCTAGTCTTTCAAATGGGGTATTTAGGCCATTTATATTTAATGTGATTATATTTAATTGTTTATATTTAATGTGATTGGTTGGGTTTAAAATGAATGGTTGAGTTTAATTAGTTAATTAATTTATTGATTTATTTTTTGAGGAAGATTAGCCCTGAGCTAACATCTGCTGCCAATCCTCCTCTTTTCGCTGAGGAAGACTGGCCATGAGCTAACATCTGTGCCCATCTTCCTCTGCATTATATGTGGCATGCTTACCACAGCTTAGCTTGCCAAGGAGTGCCATGTCCGCACTTGGGATCCTAACCAGTGATCCCTGGGCTGCCGAAGCAGAACATGCAAACTTAACTGCTGCACCACCAGGCCGGCCCCATTTCTTCTCCTTTTTGAAGGTGCTGATTTTTGGCAAGCAAAGTCAGGTTTTCTAGATTTAGGCCAAACTTCCTATGCTTCCTTTTTTTTTTTTTAAAGATTTTATTTTTCCTTTTTCTCCCCAAAGTCCCCAGGTATATAGTTGTGTATTTTTAGTTGTGGGTCCTTCTAGTTGTGGCATGTGGGACGCCGCCTCAGCATGGCCTGATGAGCAGTGCCATGTCCGTGCCCAGTATTCGAGCTAGTGAAACCCTGAGCTGCTGAAGTGGAGCGTGTGAACTTAACCACTCGGCCATGGGGCCGGCCCCCCTATGCTTCTTATTAGCAGGCAGTTAAGCTACAAAATCATGCTATTAGGTTAAAAAAACCCCTAATTTTTGCTAAATATACAGTGGGAAGAGAAGGGAGGGAGAGGAGCTGGTTAGGGGTCTGCCTTTGGCACACAGACTACATGTTGCAGTGCAGGCATGACAATGATGTCTATACTTGTTGGTTCACCATAGATATTTTGACTGAAAAGAAAACATTGACTTAGGAGCAAATATGTATGTTTGCAGGTCTAACCTAAGGCAAAATTATTTATGGGCCCTGTCCTAATGGTGCTTATAGTTTAGTCAGGGAAGTAATTATTAGTCAAATAAACACAAAATAAATGTAAAATTACAATTCTAACAAATACCATATAAGAAAGTACATGGTGTGATAAGAGTGTATAACTCAAATGATCTAATTTAGTTTGGGAGAATAAGGCAGACTTTCTCGAGGAAGTGACTAAAATTTAAAGGGTGAGTAGGAGTTAACTAGGTGAATGGGGTTAGGAGGTGAATGGGGTTAGGAGTGAGTGAGTGTTCCAGGCGAAGCGGACAGCATGTGCAAAGGTCCTGGTGTTAGCCTGGCAAGTTTGAGGAACTCTGAATAAATACCAGAGTATTCACAATATATACAAATATCAAATCATTATGTTGTAATTAATGTAATGTTGCATGTCAGTTATACATCAATACGAAAGAAAAAAGAAAGAAAAGACTGCAGTGGCTGAAGCACAGATAATGAGAGGGCACACGGTATAAGGTGAAGCTAGAGGAGTAGCTGTGTGTCAGGGATTTCAGTTGGAAGGCGATGCCTGGTGTCTTTACTTTAGAAAAGACCGCTGGCTGCAGTGTAGAAGATAGATTGGTGTGGAGCAGGGAGACCAGTCAAAAGGTATTGTTGTGGTTTGGGCAAGAGATGATGATAATTCAGGCGAGGGATGTGGTGGTGGAGAAGAAAGTAGACAGATGTGAGAGAGATTTAGGAGGTTAAAATGGATAAGCTTTGGTCAAGGATTAGACATGGGGCAGTGAGATATGGGGAGAATTGGGGAGATGTGTCAAGGGTAACTTCCAGGTGAATGGTGAATGGATATTGGAGGGGTGTTGGTACTGTTTGCTGAGATATAGTTTTTTCCCCAGTGAACTAGAAGTATTTTTATTCCAGGGAAATGTGTATTTTATTTAGGGATATTTCAAAATCCTATTCATCCTTTAGGACCCAGCACAAATATGACTTCTTCCTTGAGGTCTTTCTTGACATCTCTTTGCCTGCTTTGCCTGCTTTCCCCTATAGCTAGAAGCCACCTTTCCCTTCTCTGAACGTCTGTTAAACTTTGTTTATATTTCTATTATGAAACATTTCATCATCTAACTTATATTCTGCTTATTTATACATATGTTTTATTTCCCTTATTGTATTGAAAACTGCTTATTAAAAGGGAATTTTATTCATTTTGATAGTTTCACTACTAACAGTAACTATTTCTTTAATGAACACCTACTGTGGCCTTAGGAAGGTATGGGTTTCATGAGGGAGTATGCTATTTCCATAAATTAAAACTCTTGTGTCCATTAAGATATCCACATACAAGAAGAATTCATCCATGATTCCATTATTTAGATCATTAACCATTATTAAACATGACCTTTTGTTTTTTAAAAAAGGTACTGCTTCAGTTAAATATGAATACTTTTGCTCAGAGTTTTTTTAACAAAATGGGTTGTTAATGTTTGTAATTATTGATTTAATTCATCAGTCTGCAGTTGATGAGCAAAGCATAGGGTTATATAATGCCTAACATTTGTATAGGACTTAATGAATGTTCAGAGTATATTCACGCATATGTCTCAATCCAGTCTCATAACAACTCTGTTAGATAGGTAAGATAAATATTGTTGTTGTCATATTGCAGATCCATTGCATATATTGAAGGATACTTTTGAAAACCTTGAAATGAGATTATTTGGTGTTTTCATAGATCAAAATATTCCCTTTAACTTTCTCTAACAGAGTTAATAGAAGCCTTTGAGTTAATAAAGTCAGTGATACTATTGTAAATAGTAATCTTTTTGATGGTTTGACATAACTTTTTGGACTACCATCTCAATCAGGTTCAATTTCCAAGATGAACTCAACTCCAACCCATTCTGTTCAAGCCTTATGTGATGTTTTCATATTTTTATTAAAAAGGGTCTTAAATGTGTCTTCCAAATAATTAGTAAACTGCATTTTAAAATAGATTTATTTATGGGCCGGCTTGGTGGCGTGGAGGTTAAGTTTGTGTGCTCCACTTCAGTCGCCTGGTGTTTGCTGGTTTGGATTTCAGGTGCGGACATGGCAGTGCTTGGCAAGCCATGCTGTGGTAGGCATCCCATATATAAAGTAGAGGAAGATGGGCATGGATGTTAGCTCAGGACTAGTCTTCCTCAGCAAAAAGAGGAGCATTGGCAGCAGATGTTAGCTCAGGGCTAATCTTCCTGAAAAAAAAAATCGATTGATTTATATTTAAAAATAAAATATCCCTTGATTGAAGGAAATATTAAGATCTTATAAGTAAAGCACAGTTAAGATTTGGAATATGATAATATGATTCTTTCAAGTTCTTTTAATGTGATATAGAGAATCAGAGCATGATCCCAGTAACCTCCTTTTCCCCAAGTTTTCACAAATCACCTGTTTTCATGATACATTTTCAAGTTTTTCCAGGTAAGTGTCATTAGACTTACTGGTCTCTAGTTTCTGAGACTTACTCTTGACTGCTTCATGAAAATCAGTACAATGTTTTCTTTATATAGGATCACCTTCAGAAATTTTGTGGATAAATTTTTTTTATCTCTTGTTCCAATTTCCTCTTAATGTTTCTTCTTTAAAAAAATATATTTTCGGGGCCAGTCCCATGGCCGAGTGGTTGGGTCTGCGTGCTCCATTTCGGCGGCCCGGCATTTTGCCGGTTCGAATCCTGGGTGCGGACATGGTACCGCTCATCAGGCCATGCTGAGGCGGCGTCCTGCATGCCACAACTAGAAGGACCCACAACTAAAAATACACAGCTATGTACTGGGGGGCTTTGGAGAGAAAAAGGAAAAATAAAATCTTTAAAAAAATGTATTTTGTTCACTAAGGGATTAAAAATTTGTGTTTATGTAGCTCTTGGACGTGTATGATATGCGTTTACCTTTGTGTTCCTTGTAGCAACTTTGTGAAATAGGTAGGGTTATAGATGAACAAACTGAATCTAAAACAAGTTGTAACTTGCTCAGAGTTAGACATGCCAGTCCAGTGTGGGATCTACTTTCTACTAATAGAAATCAAGTAGTTGTGCTTTTTCTTTGTCATTTGTTGTTATTACACTCTTTTCCCCCAAGTCCCAGACCTCTCTCTGCTTTGTTCATGTTTCTCTGTACATAGCTTCAAACAAACAAAAGAACAAACAGAAAACCTAGTCCTGCTTTTTTATCTTTTTCCACTGACCTCACCTCAGTTTTGGTTTTAATGTTCCTGATACTGTTTTTCATTTCTGGATTTCTTTGGAAGCTTTTGGAGATGGGTGTTCTTTAAAAGCTAAACTTGGCTCTAGGACTACCTGATTTTTATTTCTGGTATTCTCTACCTTGAAGACAGAGCACCCTGAGTCTTCTCAAAGGAGCGTGGAAGCCATGGAGCTAACTCCTGTTGTTACTGATGAAAAAAAAATCAATGACTGAATGTGCCACCAGCTTGAGACTCATAAAATGTTCAACTGAATGAGTTGGGAATGTTAGGTGAAGTGATTGGAATGTTAGGTGAAAATATTAGTGTGCTTTATCAATAATCCTGTTTTTGTCTGGTATAAGAAAAAATAGACAAGTATGAGACTGATCATCTGTTTTATAAAGCCAATATCAGAGTTGAAAAAATTGAGTATTTTGGGAGGCACATTAAGTCAAAAAGAAAATGATGGTATCTGCTTTGACTCTGCTTAAGTAGAAAATGGAGAAAACGAAATTGACATGGCCATTTGCCTAAGTAATATTTTCAGGTCTTGAGGAATGAAGATGATAGCAGGAGTGCAGTAATAATGACTGGATGTCAAAAATGGCACAAGAAGTCATGTATCTGTTTGCATCCCAGCATGTCATCTTGATGTATATCCAGGAAGAAAATGAATCAAACTGACTGATTCATGAACTGATTTGTTAGAGGCAAGTTTGTTTGTGTTGCATGAGAAACCTTTATCAAAGAGCTAGGATTTTTATAACCAGTAAAGTTTTATTTATTTTTTGGTATACCTTATAATATATAAAATTATAGCTGGGATAAGTGTAGTTTTTGCAGGAGGGAAGAATTAATGATACAGATTTGTCAGATTTTATAGTCTAGCTATTCATTATAAAATGCATCTGTAATATTTACTTTCCATTTCTTTGTTCACACGCTACTCTGGACCATTTTAATTGTATAGTATTTAAAATATATTTTCATTTTTAGATCCTAGTTGAGTTGACCAGAGGTAATAAATACCAAGTATGGCATAGTGTCTGGATAGAGAATGCTAGAATATAACATTGGTGCCAAATTCAACATGTTGACCAGTGTTATTAAAAATGAGTCCTTCAGTCCACCTATGTGAGAATCACCGGGAATGCTTGTTAAAAATGCAGATCCTTTGGGGGCTGGCCCCATTGCTGAGTGGTTAAGTTTGCACGCACTCCTCTTCGACAGCCCTGGGTTCACCAGTTTGGGTCCTGGGTGTGGACCTACACTCTGCTCATGAAGCCATGCTGTGGTGGTGTCCCACATAGAAGAACTAGAATGACTTACAACTAGGACATACAACTATGTACTGATGCTTTGGGGAGGGGAAAAAAAAAGAGGAAGATTGGCAACAGATGTTAGCTCAGGGCCAATCTTCCTCACCAAAAAAGCATACCTTTAAAAAAAGAATGCAGATCCTTGGACTCTTCCTATCCCCATCTCCCACCAATCAAAATCTCTGCCTAGAATTTGCATTTTCAAAAGCACCCAGCTAATTTGGATGCACATTAAAATTTGAGATCTCCTTTTACAGAAGATTAAACGTGTTACACACATTCCTCTCCTGTTTAAGATGGTTAAATTAGGAGATCTTTGAAGGCAGGGAAGAATAAGGATATCTATTTTCAATTTAAGAATCAAACAGATTTTTAGAAGTTTTAAACTAAGCTAACATATAATTACAATGTTAATTTCATTTATTAGTTTCTGCTGAGGGTGAAACTTGGACTTGAATTTTATAATTCAGGGCTTGGAACATCTAATGTTTGTTTAAGCAGGGTAGAAAGTACCCTAAGCCTTCTAAAGTCTACATTTCAGTTCCTGATGGACTGAAGAAATACAGATAAGCTACACATTCAGCTTGCCTTCTGGTCCCTACTTCACTTACTCTCTCACTCCTAGTACTCTTCCAGGTGTCAGTTTTTCCCAAAATTGGCCTTGATGTAAAGTGTAAAAAGAGAAAGGAGGGAAAAAATTTGAGGTTTCTTATTCATTGCCGTGTGGAATTTGGTATTATGATATGTCTATCTATGTCAGGATTTTCAAACTATTTCCTCCCAAAGGAAATATCCAGAACCCCAGAAAATGAAAGTGGGATCTGCTCTGGGTACACCCCATGGATGCTCCTGAGGCATTTCCTGGGCACTCTAGGGCGTTGGGTATAAAATTTGAAAACCACTGGAAGGAGAGGTAGTTAATGCTTATTAAATTATGAGTAGAAAGAAGAAGGGAGAATCTGAACTGCTGTCAAAGCTGTTCAATCCTTAGAGCAGTGATTCTCAACCTGGGGCAGTTTTGCTCCACTTTGGGACGTTTGGTAATGTCTGGAGACATTTTGGTTGTCACATCTGGGGTAGAGGGAGGGGAGCCAATGTTATCTAGTGGGTAGAGGTCAGAGTACATATTGCTAAACGTTCTGCAGTGTACAGGACAGCCCCCTACAACAAAGAATTATCTGCCTCAATTGTCAGTAGTGCCCAGGTTGAGAAACCTTGCCTTAGTGAAGTAAGTTTTCTAAAATGTGATTTGGTTTATAGACCATATTCTAAAATATGACTTGGTTTACAGACCATGTTCTCTATAAATAAGAGTTCAGAGGCAAATGTTTTTGTAAATGAGTAGCTGGGTAAATTGTGATGTTACTGTTAGGTTACTCTTTCATTAGAGTATTTATTTTGTAGATATTTTGATTAAACATAAGTTTTCTTTCAACAGTTTTAGCAAAATCTTTAATAAGAAAATGTTGTTATATTTTGTGTATGATAACCTATTAGATGTGCACAGTATGAGATGATAATAGCCTCTCGTTTAGAATTGCCCTCCCCACTTTGGGGGTGGTTCTCTTTTATTTTATGACCAGCTTAACAGCCAGTTGGACTTTTTTTTTTTTTTTTAGAGAAGTTTCTAATCACCTTTATGAAAGTAGGTTGACTTTTTTAAAGTGGAAATATTTCTAGTTGTACAATCTCTGTTCTCCATAAAGTTGTTTCTATTAATGCAGCATCATTTTAATTAAGTATTAAGGAAGTGCTAAAAACTTGAGTTTAACATGTTGTATTTCAATCTTTGAGAAATTATCTCCTACCCTTCTTAGGTCCTTCCTAATAGCCAGTCATAGAAATATCCTCGGGGAATTGATGCCCAAATGTTAGTTAGGAAAATTATGTTGAGGAAGTTCTGGTCACCCAAAATGCTTCCTTCACCCTTATTTCCTCTTTAGTGGCTACGTAGCATTTTAGCCAGTTCCTGTGGCATTATATATTGAGTAAATGTACCATATTTTAGATCATTTTTCTTTGCTTCAGGGGATATTGAAGTATCTGATTGATGAGGATTGTTGGACCTGTGTTCTTACTACCTTATCTAAAAGTTTTTCCCTATTCCTAAGGCATTGGAATGGTATCTTTTAATATACAATGTAGAATATATACTTATTATCTTGGGTCAGTTAGGAATCTAATAACTAGTCATGGAATTTTTCATAGATCTTGTAGAAAATTTAGTACCTCAGTGTTTTCTGTAGATGTAGAAAACAATAGCTAACTAACTTACAATTTCACCCAGTTTTATGGTCAATCATGGTGATTAACACAGGTTTTACCTAATGTTTGTTGTCTTATTTCAACATTGAAGTGATGGGAAATGATTTTTATTAAGTAGAAACAGAAGGCATTTGAAAACAGTAATTTTTACATGCAATAGGATGTGTCATCCTGTTTTATGTGACATTTGCTAGTTTAGTGTACACAGGAGAGTACTTATGAGTTCACAGTGAATGAAAAGTGCCACCGATATCTGGTTACCATCATTTGTAAGGTAAGTTCCCAAAAAGCTATGTTGTGATAACCTATTTTTCAATTTATTGCTCACTTTTTGGTTATTTCTAGTGTATTGCCACGATGAATTCAATCTCTTATCTTTAGAAATAAAATGCAAATTTGGAGGGCAAAACTAGAAATATGATTTTTACCTCTGTTCTATTTGAGCAGAGTAGTATAAAATTAGATGGTCAGCTGTTGTCTTACATAATTGAATACCTACTATGGAATAAGCAGAAATGTTTAAGTTGATCTTAGTAGTCCAGGTTTTTGTTGTTTATTGGGTTATACTTTACATATAGTAAATTTTATCCCTTTTATGTGTACAATTCTGCAAACTTTGATAAGTACAGACAGTCATGTAAGCTTCCTCCACAATCAAGATAGAGAATATTTCCATCTTCCCAAAAGGTAGTCTTGTGCCCCTCTTTAGTCAGCTCCCCTTTCCCACTCCTAGACCTTGGCAACCGCTGATCTTATTTCTGTCCCTATACTTTTAGCTTTTCCAGAATGTCATATAAATGTGATCATAGAGTATATAGCTCTGTATGTCTGGTTTCCTTAACTTAGCATGATGCTTTTGAGATTCCCCCATTTTTAAGTTTTTAATTTTTTAATGTGTCAGTATTTCATTCCTTTTCATTGCTGAGTAGTATTCTATTATATGGATCTACCACAGTTTATTTGTTCATTTACAGGTTGATGGTTATTTTGTTTTCAGATTTTGGCAATAATGAATAAACCTGCTATATCCATTGGCATGCAGGTTTTTGAGTAGGCATATGTTTTTATTTTTCTTGGTCAAATATCTAGGAGTATTGGATTGCTGGGTCATATGGTAAGAGTATGTTTAACTTTATAAGAAACTGCCAAACTGTTTTCTAAATGACTGTTGCCCCTCCCTCCCTCAGTCCCTCTCTCTCCTCCCTCTCTCTCCCTTCCTCCTTTCTCTCTCTCTTTCTCTCCATATGGATACGCACACAGTGATAAAGTACACATAGCATAAAAGTGACCATTTTAACCATTTTTAAGTGTACGCTTCGATGGCATTAAGTACATTCATATTATCGTGCAACCATCACCACCATCCATCTCTAACTTTTTCGTCTTCTGAAACTGAAACCATGTATCCATTAAACAATAATTCCCCATCTTCCTCTCCCCAACCCTGGCAACCACAGTTCTACTTTCTGTCTTTATGAATTTGACTAATCTAGATACCTCTTATAAGTGGAATCATACAATATTGTCCTTTTGTGACTGACTTGTTTCACTTAGCATAATGTCTTGAAGGTTCATTCATAATGTAGCATGTGTCAGCATGTCCTTCCTTTTTAAAATTGAACAATATTCCATTGTACATATATACCACATTTTGTTTATCCATTCATCTGTCAGTGGATACCTGGGTTGCTTCCACCTTTTGGCTATTGTGAACAATGCTGCTATGAACATTAGTGGATAAATATCTGTTTGAATCCCTGCATTCAATGCATTTGGGCATCTACCTAGAATGGAATTGCTGGGTCATATGTTAATTCTGTGTTTAATTTTTTGAGGAACCGCCATACTGTTTACAGTGGTTGCACCGTTTTATATTCTTACCAGCAATGTACAAGGGTTCCACTTTCTCCACATCCTTGCCAACACTTGTTATTTCTGTTTTTTTCTTCTAATGGGTGTGAAGTGGTAGCTCATTGTGGTTTTAATACCGCAAATATTTTTGTAATGCTCTGAAAAATGTCTCTAAAAGGATCTTATTTCATTTTGCTTTTGAAATTAAGAACTTAAATATTTTTCAAAAGAATAAGAGTAAACTTTCCTACATTCTGATAATATATGTGATATTCTAACCGTCTTAAAGTTGGTTTGCCCTAGGTTTCCTGCTGTCTCATACTTAGTAGCTGGGACTGTCGAACAGATGCAGAACAAACAGCTACAGAATTTGCTCTGTGTTTTCGTAGTTATTTAACAATTCCTCCTCTTCAAACTCTGCCAGAGTACGTATCTGCATCCTCTTCACTGGTGGTATCATCTTACTCACTCATTTTAAGGAGCTGTGATTCTAGTACTAGACCAAATAAATGATTTTTCTCACCTCTCTCGCACTCCTAGTGCAAAGTTTTGCTATGGCTAGTCGTTCTGTGCAAACATCCCATGAGTTTAAGTTCCTAGGAACTATATTATCTTGTGAGTTGGAGCCACAAAGATACTGGATTGGGTCAAGTATAGTCTTTCTACTACAGCAAAAAATATAACAAAATATTTAGAATATTCTATCATAGCAGTTTGCTATTAAATACTATATATGAAAAATACTCTAGCACTAGATTGAAAACTAGGGATTATGATGCTACATTTTAGACTAATTGAGCAAATCATCTTGAAGAGTTAAAGAAGGTATTCTTTTTTTTTTTTTTTTTTTTTTTTAAGATTTTATTTTTTCCTTTTTCTCCCCAAAGCCCCCCGGTACATAGTTGTGTATTCTTCGTTGTGGGTTCCTCTAGTTGTGGCATGTGGGATGCTGCCTCAGCGTGGTCTGATGAGCAGTGCCATGTCCGCGCCCAGGATTCGAACCGACGAAACACTGGGCCGCCTGCAGCGGAGCGCGCGAACTTAACCACTCGGCCACGGGGCCAGCCCCTAAAGAAGGTATTCTTGAATAGTAGAGACTTCATTGTTCATAAATTATATGGTAGTGATGAGAGAAATTGTATTAATGCTACGGTTGTCAATTTTTTAGCCACTTGGCAGATGCGTGAACATCTACTAAAGGAGAAGGGCTTGGTGCTGGTATTATTTGTAGAGGACACAGATAATTATAATAACTAATATTTTATAGTGCGTACTATGTGCCAGACACTTTTTTAGGCACTCAGAATTTATTATTCATGTAATTTTTACAACTATCATATACTGTTATCCTAATTTTATAGATGAGAAAACTGAGTCACAGGGAAGGTAAATTCTTGGTCAAAGTCACAAAGCTGATGGTAGAGCTTGGCTTTGAACCCGGGGGGGCATGGCTCTAGAGCCTGTGCTCATAACCGGGGCTCTATACTACAAAGTAGAAAACATGGTTCCTGCCCTCAGATAACTATACTCTAGGTGACAAGTCTCAAACATGTGCCAAAAATATATAATATGTATTTTTAAAGGCCGTAGATTGTAAATAAATACTATAAGTAGAAAGATGAGTCCTCTTAGTTGACTAGATTGGCATAGCAAGGCAGAATCCGAATTCTGGACTCTGGCAGTATTGTTGCATGATGTTATTGAGCAGCTGGGATGGGCTACATGCACTGTGCATATGCGCTCTACATGAGTAAGATTAAAAGAAACATTCTTCTTTTAGGCAGCACCTTTTAAATTTATTTATTCAGTAAAAATTTTTTAGCCAGGTAAATGTAGTTATTAAAATTCTCTCACTTGTTTTTGAAGTCTATTTAAATAAAAATGTGAGGAAGCTTCCAGAGTAGGTATATATTTACAACCTAGCTGCCTTTTTAAGGGATTTCTGCTTGCACTACTCTTTGAAAATTGTTCTTCTTCATAATTCTTAGGAGATGATGGGGAGAGAGAAGAGAAGAAGGGGACAGTTGCATTCATTCAGTCCCATAAATGACTTCTGTTAACTTTGTTTTAATTCTTCAGATCTCTGCTCAGAAATAGGGTGTGTCATGCATTACACAGCATGCTGTCATGTGCAGTCTGCCTCCTCATGACTCTTTCAGTAAAACTGACTCAGTGGTTTGCTTGAGGCCTGGCCTCAAGCAAGTGCAAGGGAAACAAACGTCCACTCAGGGCAGCTAAAAGTTTCAGGCTGCTCTTTATTCTTTGGTCCTTCATTTTATAGCTTCTTTTGCCCTTAGTCATATGTGACCCACAGATTATAGGTTGAGTCTCCTCTTCTTTGAGTAATTTTATTTTCAAAATGTGTCACAGATAAGGTGGTATAGTGGTTTGAAGATAGAGACTTATCAAAGATTATTCAAGTTTTTAAAGTCACTTTTCTTCTAACAATCACTATTATCCAGGACTTAGTGGTAATATATTTAAGTATGTTTAAGCTGAGCGTTTTCTCTTGGCTTTGAATTATTCTTCAGTTTTAGTGAGATATACAGCCTCTTAAAATTAGACAGCATGAAAAAATGCTTTCTGTTCTGAATGGAAGCCTTTAAAGGCACAGGGAAATGGTATTCCTCCTTTTCCTGTGGGAATGACAAAAGCAGCATTAACTTTTTCTGTTCCCAAATAGTAAGTAAAAATGAGACAGCATTCCTTTGTGTCTTTGATAGTGCTTTCTCTGATTTAAAAAATTTTAAGGATAGATTATTTGGGAAGATCACCTCTTTTTGGAACTTTGAGATACGAACATGATATAAATGAAACTCAGGACTTACAGAGGAAATGGAATAAATGTTACATTTTGTAACTTTGTTACTGTTAGACTGGAGATATATTCCTATAATGGCGATCTTTGTATAAAAGGCCTTTAATATATTTTTATTTTCTTAAAACTTACTCTAGAATCTAGACTTTTCATACATATGTTCCCTTAGCTCATAGACACATTTCCCCTCCGATCTTTGATCAGGACAGTTGTACATAACTTTGATTGAATTCTGTCCTTGTTGCTTTGTTTCTAAAGAATAGAAGTTTGTGATAAATAACTAGTGAAAAAGAGGGCCAGATAGACCCTCTGAGTAGGGCCTCTGAGTACCTTCAGAGTAGGGTAGAGCTCTAGCCTACTCACTAAAGCATATGAAAAAAATAAGTAGGGAGCAAGTGATTGCTATACATTACTAAAGCTATAGAAAACCAGTGGTGAAAATGTCTGTATGTTCTTTGGAAGACATTTCATTTTGTGGAACAAAATTGAAAGGGACTTCAGAGATAGTCTAGGTCAGTTCCCTCATTTTTACATAAGGTTTATCAACAGAGGCCTTCTGACCCTGATGAAGTGTTCTTTCTATACCCTAGATATTTATGATCTCTTTGGTGATCTAAAGAATTTCTTTCCCTTTTAAAACCTGAGAGGTTAAAAATTGATTCATATACAAAATGCTTATTTCGTTTTATAAACAAAGGCAATACCTATCAATTTTTGCTATTTGCAGTCAGATAAACTACAGTTCCAGTCCTGGTTCTGCAGCTTACTAACTGAACAACAAGTTACTTAATCTCCCTATGTCTCAGTTTCCTGATCTGTGATATTGAGATAATAATAGAAATCTACCCCTTAACTTGTTGTGAGGATTGAGTGAGTTACTTAGTATCTCAAATTGGTAACATTATAACAGAAGAGAATCATTTTATGTAATTTGAAACATAATGCTCTGTACATTTTTTTGTTTTTGTTTTTTTTGTGTATCTTTTTTGTTGTATTTTACTGATCATAGAATTCACTCACTGTAAAATTCACTGATTTTTAGTAAATTTATAGAGTTGTGCAACTATCACTTCAGTTCGATTTTGAATATTTCCATCATCCCCAAAAGTCCCCAAAAGTATCTGTTTGCAGTTAATTTCCACTCCCAGCTCTAGGCAACAGCTGATCCACTTATGACTGTCAAAGGTGCCTTTTCTGAACATTTCATATAAATGGAATTATAATATGTGATTGGTTTCTTTCACTCACTATAATGTTTTCAAGGTTCATCATGTTGTAGCATGAATCAGTATCTCATTTCTTTTTATGGCTGAATAATATCCATTGTATAGATATATCACACTTTGTTTATCCTTTCATTAGTTGATGGACATTTGGGTTGTTTTCACTTTTTGGCTATTATGAATAATACTGCTATGAACATTTATGTACAAGTTTTTGTGTTATTATATTTTCATTTCTCTTGGGTATAGACCTAGGAATGGAAGGGATGTATCATATGGTAACTCTGTTTAACCTTTTGAGGAAATGCCAAGCTGTTTTCTATAGCAGCTGCACCGTTTTACATTCCCACCAACAGTGTATGAGGCTTCTAATTTCTCTATATCCTCCCCAACAGTATTTTCTGGGTGTGGGTGTGGGTGTGTGTTTTAAACAGCCGTCCAAGTGGGTATGAAGTGGTATCTCATTCTGGTTTTAATTTACATTTTCCTGATACCAGTGATATATTGAGCACTTTTTTAATGTGCTCCCTTTTTCAGTGTGCTCAAATATTCCTGTCTCTTGTAGTGAAATGTCAGTTTACATCTTTTGCCTATTTTTTTTTTTTTTTTGGTGAAGAAGATTCACTCTTAACACATCCATTACCAATCTTCCCTTTTTTTTTTTTTTTTTTTTTTGCCTTGAGGAGGATTAGCCCTGAGCTAACACCTGTGCCAGTCTTCCTCTGTTTTGTATGTGGGTTGCTGCCACAACATAGCTTGATGAGTGGTGTAGGTCTGCACCTGGGATCTGAACCTGTGAACCTGGGCCGCCGAAGCAGAGCGGGCCAGACTTAACCATTATGCCATGGGGCTGGCCCCTGGCCCATATTTTTTCTTTTTTTTTTTAAGCAAGATTAACCCTGAGCTAACATCTGCTGCCAATCCTCCTCCTTTTGCTGAGGAAGATTGGCCCTGAGCTAATATCCGTGCCCATTTTGCTCTACTTTATATGTGGGATGCCTGCCACAGCGTGGCTTGATAAATGGTGCGTAGGTCTGCACCCAGGATCTGAAGCAGGGCTTCTGCTGCAGAAGCCCCTGGGCTACCGAAGCGGGGAGCGTGAACCCAACCACTGTACCACTGGGCTGGCCCCTGGCCCATTTTTAAATTGAGTTGTTTGTCTTATAGAGTTGTATGAATTCTTGATATATTCAGAATACAAAATCTTTATAAAGGTTTGTGATTTTAAGATATTTTATCCCAGTGGCTTATCTTTTTATTTCTTAATGATGTCTTTTGAAGTGCTAAAGTTTTTAATTTTGATGAAGTCCAGTTTGTCAGTTTTTTAATTTTATGAATCATGCTTTTGGTATCCTATCTTAGAACTCTTTCCTTAACCCATTGTCATCATAATGTTCTATGGTTCTTTTAGAAGTTTTGTAGTTTTAGCTCTTAAATTTAGATCTGTGATCCATTTTAAATTAACTTTTTGTGTATGCTATGAGGTAAGAGTCTCTACATTCATTTTTTAATTTTTACATGTTGGTATTCAATTATCCTGTCCCCGTTTGTTAAAAAGACTATCCTTTCCTTACTGAATGGTCTTGGCGTCTTTGTTGAAGAACAATTGACCATAAAGTAAGATTATTTGTGAATTTTTGATATGTTGTATGCACAGTGAAACTTTTCTTCTTTTTTCTATTTCTTATTCTAACAACAGTTAAGTTAGAATAATTAAAATATCAACTCATTAGCAAGATTTATACTTCAAAATTAACATAAGTGCTAGTATTATAGCCCTCCACTTTTTATAGGATATGGACATTTGTGTAATTGTAGAAGAAAAATCTTCATTTCAAATATAGAGAGGGTCTTTTCCATATTATATCCAAATTCAGCAGGGCAATCTGTAAAACATATAGCACATTTAAAATTATGGTTTATAGTAAGCATAATTTATTTAAACAACCAATCCCTCCATCATTATTCCGTTGTCATTCTGGGCCTCTAATATTAAATTCTACCAAAATTTCCACATAAGCAGTATGCAGTTGATAATTGGCAGGTCATACAGTTTTCAGAGGATGAAAGTCTAGAGAAAAATGCTTAATTAAGTTTCTTTTCTGTTTTATGTTAAGTTGCCCTTAAATATTCCCCAAGGACACCCTTATTATTTTGGCATGTGAAAGAGTATTTTCTTTTCTGAAAAATCTTATGTAACTTCAACCATATCACCTCTGTGTGAGAGAGAATTTATTCTTATTTTTTGTATATTTTGCGCAAGTCGAATCTTGAATACTATCTTGACTACAGTGTGTATTGATTTGACTCATTTATCGTATGGGAAATATAAAGAAGCCCTTTGTCACAAACAGTATATCTGATGTCTTTAGAAGTCACCTTTGGGGGAAAAAGCTGAAGGCTAAAGGTTTTTTTCTTTATGTTATTGGGCAGATATAATCAAATATTAATCTTGGTCTTCTGACTTTGCTTTTCTTGTCATATATTCCTTCCTTCCTCCCTTCCTTCCTCCTTTCCTTACACTTAAAAAATATTTGTAATTTGATTTTATTAGGTTATGAGATGAATTTATGTAATTAAACTTCCACATAATTAGAGTGTAACACATTAAGTGCTAAGACCCTTTTAACGGCAAGCTTCTTGGATGGGAATATTCAGTCATTTTCTTGCCCTCTTAGAAAGTATGTACCAAAGTTGATTTAATATTCTCTTTATAACTATTGGGGGTGGGGGGTGTTGATGGTTTTTCAAGAGACTTGGAATTAAGCTGAATATTTTATGTCAATTATCTTATTTCCTCATCAGCCCGCAAATTAGATATTAGTATCTTTAGACTAAGGATTAGGTGAGTATCCCCAGGGAAGTAAAATAATTTTAGTTTACCCAAGGTCACATGAATTGTGAGTGGCGGAATATTGCTGTGAATTCTGGGCAGTCAAACCAGAGAGCCTGAACTCTTAATCACTATGCTGCATTACTTCAACAGTTTTATAAAAATTAGCAATTATATGCTACTGGAATGCCCTCACAGGGTTTTGACATGGTAAGACTATCATCCCTATATTAAAATCCTGATTTGGCTGTTCTTTTTCTGAGTCTTTATATTTGCTTTTCTAATTTCTGTTCCCTCATTTTGAAGCTTTAAAAAAGAAAAATAACTTACTACTGTCAGCGTAGCATACCTGTTTTTATCCCTCTTCTTATTTCTTTCTAATCTTCTGTAGGTTTGAAGATGAGAGAGATAAGCAGTTTCTTAGTGTTGTTTCTAATCTAAAAGTGAGTAGGTCAGTAGTGAAGATAACATAAATTACCAGATATGCAGAATGTTACTATAGTAAGACATCATGTAGGACACTTAGGATTTTTTTCCGGAAGGATCAGATAATTCTGGGAATAAATGAACAGCAGGTACTTTTTAGTCACAGTTAAATCCACAAATATTTATTTTCTACTGTATGCAAGGTGCTGGGTGGGATAGAAATAAATATAAAGCATGGTCCCTCCCTTCAGAAGGAAACAGAATACAAGCATGTGAAGAGTAAACAATTTCTAACTGAATGGATACACAGGAAACTGTTGATGACCATTAGGTCTGGCAAATAGTACTTAGCTTTCTAGATGTGGGAGAACATAACTTTTTGTACTCTGAAATTTTTGCTGTGAGCTTGTTTTATTTTCACAATATAAATAAATGCTTAAAAAAAGAGAAAGTGAATAACAGTAACTGCAAGTAACAGTGCAGTATGACAGCAGTCCCCCTTTATCCATGGTTTTGCGGTCAGCGGTTTCAGTTACCCACGGTCCTGAGGCCGAGGATTCTACTTCTGACATATGGTCAGAAAGTCAATAGTAGCTTAGTGCTACGTGACAGTGCCTACGTCATTCATCTCACTTCATCTCATTACCTAGGTGTTTTTATCATTTCACGTCATCGAAGAAGGGTGAGTACGGTTCAATAGGATACTTTGAGAGAGAGAGCATGTTTGCATAACTTTTATTACAGTGTATTGTTATAATCGCTCTATTTTATTATTAGTTACTGTTGTTACTCTCTTACTGTGCCTAATTTATAAATTAAAGTTTATCATAGATATGTACGGATAGGAAAAAACAGCACAAGTAGGGTTCGGTACTATCTGTGGTTTTGGGCATCCACTGGGGCTCTTGGAGCGTACTCCCTGTGATAAGGGGGGACTACTATTTAGTAGAGGCAGTTCCCCAGTGATGAACGATGAGTGATACCTGTTTAAAGTGGAGGAGAAGTCTCTTTGGGTGTTTAACTTGGAGATAGAATTTGAATAGCCATCAAGTTTTTCTTGAGGTTTGGAGGATGAGTGCTATAACTGTATGATTTGTATATCTTTTTATGTTGCTTTCATTCACCTTTTGCAATTTGGAAATTTAAATCATACTCGTACAAGAGTTTGGGATGGGGAAGTGAAATCCATGAGTTGAGGGTACAGTTTGGTGTCTGCTAAAGCTCAGTGCTTTGTCTCCTGTCATCCTTCTTTTTTACCGCATCCCTTCTCTTCTTCTCCCTGCTTCCAACCCCTTAGTAAGCTTGCCTAAGGGCTGAGCTTCAGTCTTATGGGTTTTACTTCCTTCTTTTAGGTGGTGGGAGGTCTAAATGGCATGAAATGAAATGCTTGTCATCTGCCTTTCCATGATCACTTTGGCACATTGTATCAGCCATGAGTAAACTTGTCAATTCTGTGAACAGCAGGACAGACTTGAATGTGGCATGTGCTTAGGGAGGTTATTTACTTTTCTTTCCTTTTTGTTTTGTGAGGAAGATTGGCGCTGAGCTAACATCTGTTGCCAATCTTCCTCTTTTTGCTTGAGGAAGATCTTCGTTGAGCTAACATCTGTGCCAATCTTTCTCTACTTTATGTGGGACCCCACCACAGTGTTGCTTGATGAGCAGTGCTAGGTCCACGCCTGGCATCTATCTGAACCTGCAAACCCAGGGCCACAGAAGCAGAGTGTGTGAACTTAACTATTACACAACCTGGCCACCCTGGTTATTTACTTTTCTTAATCTTAAAGAAGTGCCACCAGAAGACAACTGTTTGTTTTTGTTTTTTTGTTTTTTTTTGGTGGGGGGACGTGTTTGGTGGTAGTGTTAGTAATTTAAGTTGCTCTATAACTTACTGTCTAATAAAACTGAAAATTTGTCTTATATGTCATTAGGCACATTAGTCTATTAGAGTTTCCATAAAAATTCTGGGTGGGGCTCTTGCCCTGCTCCTTATGAAAGCCTATTCATAGGACTCATATGAAAGAAAGAGTAGGGGAAAACCCTCTGAGGCTTAAATAAGTCATACCAGTTAGGAAGTCCTGGGAGAGCCTGGGTGCTGTCTAAGTCTGGCAGAGCCTCTTATCTTTCTTACTGCACTCAACATCTCAAGGGCACATCATAATTTCAGATAACTGTTCTTTATTGTGATTGTTAAATCAGGGAGAGATGTGACAGGAACATGGGGCGGGGAGCCTTTTCTAAATAGGAGCTACCTTGCTCCCCGAGATTCTGATGAGTGTTGGGAAAGGAAAAAGGTTGAGGCAGATGTTTATAGGAAACAGTGTGAGGAATTTAATAATTGAGAGAGTTCTTAATTCTTTATTTATTATTGTATATCAGACCACCCCCAAAACTTAGCAGCTTAAAACAGCAATGAACATTTATTATCTCACACAGTTTTGTGGGCTAGAAATTCAAGAGTCAGTTGGCAGACTTGTTCTGGCTCAGGGTGTCAGAACATTGCAGTCAAGATCACCCGGGCTGTAGTCATCTAAAGTCTTGTATGGGGCAGGAGGATGGCTCACTCATATGACTGTTGTTAGGAGACTTCCCTTCCTCGCTGGCTGTTGGCAGGAAGCCTTAGTTCCTAGCCACGTAGACTTCTATGTAGAGCTGTTTGAGTGTTTTCAGGACGTGGCTGCTAGTTTCCTTTAGAGTTTGTGATCCCAGAGAGGGAAAGGAGGAAGACTCAGCGCCTTTTATGACCTAGTTTTGGAAGTCATATACTGTTACTTCTGCCTTATTGTTTTCCGTAGAAAGGAGTCACCAAGCCAGCCCACCCTGAGGAGGAGGGGAATTAGGCTTCATATTTTTTTTTCTTTTTTTCTTCTTTTTCTCCCCAAATCCCCCCAGTACATAGTTGTATATTTTAATTGTGGGTCCTTCTAGTTGTGGCATGTGGGACGCTGCCTCAGCATGGCCTAATGAGCAGTGCCATGTCCGTGCCCAGGATTCTAACCGGTGAAACCCTGGGCCGCCGGAGCGGACCACGTGAACTTAACCACTCAACCACAGGGCTGGCCCCTAGGCTTCATATTTTAATGGGAGGAATGCTAAAGAATTTGTGGACATAGTTTAAAGCTAACACATGGGATATAAAAGAAAATTGGTTCCTTTTTTCAATACTTGTCATTTAAAAAAAGATTTTGAGTCCTTTCATTGCAAGATATTATGGATATGTATAGGTTAAAGACTGCCTTCTAGAATTTTGTAGTCCTAGGTGAGAAAGTTAGGCATGTATGTAAGCAACAAGAAACCAAGATAAAATATGATATATTTTCAGAATACAAATGCTTTTTCAAATTAACTTTGCCTAAATATTGTTCCAATTTATTAACCTTAATTGGAGAATGTTAAAAATCTTGTCTCTTCATTTAAAAAACAACAAAAACATTGCCATTCGTGAGTATGTGTTAGTTGAATTCCTTATGATAAACTCAGAAATTCTGTAATTTAACTACTTGATTTACCTATTATACTAAATGTATAAAGTATAGAAGAGAAATAGCATTTTAAATATACCTTATGAACTCTTGAGTCTTAGGAGAAATAGCCATTTTTCCTTTAATGATCCTAGTTAGCTAATTGCTAATATAAAAGAAATGCAGATAGTAATGGGAGTTCTGAATACAGACAATTATCCAGACTGTTAGTTTATAGATGTGTGTGTAAACTGCGGTCCTTTTTGTAGCTTTGTATTTAATTAAACATTTCCTCCTAGTAAGATAGTTTCCTTTTAAACAGAGGCAATATAGTATAGCAAAAAAATTGTGGCTTTGTGATTAGACAAATTTGGGCTCAAATCTTTGCTTCATTATGTATTACCTACGTGACCTTGGGCCAGCTATTTAGTCGATAAGTCTGTTTCCTCATCTATAAGAATAGTGCCTATCTCTCAGGATTAAATGAAATCATGTCAAGGGTTCCCTAGAGTTTCTTGATACTCAGTAAATCTTAGTTACCTTCATTTTACTCCTTTCCTTTAAAGAGTGAAAAGATAAGGCAGTCGGGAAAGGTTTTCTTTAGGAGATGGATTTAAACTGAGACCTAAAGGTCCAGCCCTGTCCAGGTGGTGGGAATAACATGTACATGTGCAAAGCTGTAGGTGAAGACAAGCTCTATGGTTTGAAGATCTAATCAAAGGCTTTGCGCCTGGACATAGTGGGGATAAGACTGGAGAGGTAGGTAGATAGGAGCCAGATCTTAAGGCCCTTCCAGGTTGTGGTAAGCATTTGTTTGTATTGTTTGTTTGTATTTGAGTGTAGTGGAAGCCATTGGAGAGTGGAAATCCGTAAGGGCTGTAACACTGATTTCTCAAATTTGAGACAATAGCATGCAGTTAATTCTAAAGGAGAGATTCATTTTTCTTTTGTTTTCCAGAATCTGATAATTAATGTTTATTACTTGCTTTCAGGATTTTTTTTTTTCAAAATCCAAAGAGTAAACTTTTGTAGAGGAGATCCATGTAGATCTGTGCTCCTTTCTCAGTAAGAACTTTAAAATAACTGCGGGGACTGAGAGAGAACCTCCCCCTCCTCTCTGTTTTGCGTCTGCTCCCGGAATTGAAGTTATTTTTTCCTCTGTGCTCTTTCTTCCACTAACTGCATTTTTAAGGAAGTTAGAGATGGAGCATTTGAAGTGAGTTCTGCTGTCTCCCTCTGTTGTTTTTCCGTGGAGCGTTGCACAGTTTTTGATGTTGGCTAAGGAGATCTTCTGGAACACTTCTAAGGCACACATACTCCCATCTCTTTTTTTCTCTTTAAGCTAACAGCATTCTATTGCTATACATCTGTCATCTGTAGGGAATAATATTGGAGTTTAATTTATTTACCTCTGTTAACTTTTAAATGACTTTTTGAAATTTTGGAAGTTTTATTTCACAGAATGAAAATCTTTAGCACTTTTAGGAAGAGAGTCAGCCTCAGATGCTGACTGACACTTTTAAATAGTCAACAAAAAGCAGAGTTAAGGATTTTGTGAAATGATTTGTTTGTGGCCAAAAAATTTTGGCTGAGACTTGGATGATTTGGTTAAGCCCATACCAAATACTTTTTTAACTAACTAAAAATATGTAATGTGTCTAGAGTAGGTACTGTTTTTATTCACCGTTTCTGCTCTTCTAGATTGTCAAAGACATTGTGGAAAAATAGATGCTCTGCTTGCTCTCCCGTTTTGCGCTTTCCAGAAGCACTCAGGAGAGGAGCCAAGTGTGTTTTCCTACCTTCTGTTAGCTGGGAAAAGAAAGAGGAAGAAGACCATTAGTATTTAACGAATCCTTTTTGTGTTAGTGTATATTAGAACTTCATTATCTCATTTAATCCTTATAAGCATTTTTATAACACAGATAATATTCTCTAGAAACTGAGGTTTAAAGTGATTAAGTAACTTGCCCATCCATGGTCGCACATCTCTTAAGTAGTGCAGTCAAGATTTGAACCCAGATCTGTCTAATTCTGAAGCCATGTCTGTCCTTGCTTCCTTCTTTTCCCTTCCCTTCCTTCTTCTTTTCTTTTTTTCTTTTTTTTGAGGAAGATTAGCCTTGAGCTAACTACTGCCAGTCTTCCTGTTTTTGCTGAGGAAGTCTGGCCCTGAGAGAACATCCATGCCCATCTTCCTCTACTTTGTATGTGGAACGCCTACCACAGCATGGCGTGCCAAGCTGTGCCATGTCCGCACCCGGGATCCAAACCAGCGAATCCCGGGCTGCCGAGAAGCAGAACCTGCGAACTTAAACGCTGCACCACCTGGCTGGCCGCCGCCTTCTTTTCTTTTTGCTTCCCTTTCTTCCCCTCCTCTGTCCTTCCTCTTTCCTTTCTTCTTCCTTCCTTCTTCCTGTCTCTTCTCTTTCCTTTCCTTCTGTTTCCTTCCTTAAAAAAATAACCTTTTATTATTACAGAAGCAGTTTCGGTATATTGTTGAAAATTATAAAATATATAATTTATATTTTATTTAAATATTTGGATAAGAAAGAAAGTTAAATTCCTACCAGGTAGAGCTTACCTTTGTATGGACACTTATTGTTACCTTGCTTTTTTTCCCAACCAACTCTACATTTCAATAAATTTTCGTCTCATCTAATGTGTCGATTAACCCCAAAGTTTCCTTTACAATTGATTTGTCCAAACTAGTAGTAATCAGTCTGGTATCATGCATTTCATTTGCTTGTTTTTAAATAAGTTCCCAAATACAGTCCTTGAGAATAAAGTCATTGGCAAGACTCACTTGAGAGGATATTCACATATTAGCTCCTAAAACTGGTTAGTCTGAATTTTCTGTCGCTCTTATATTTTTCACAAATTTTCCACATGAATGATAAAGGTAAATTTAAGGTTAAATATTTTTAGATACGTCATTTAAGTATTCAGATTATTGTAGGAGTAGAAAAATGGTGATTGATGTCTGCATGTGACTGCATAGGGAGAGAATCTGTTTGGAATCTGAAGATCTTTTGGCCACCTTATAAAAAGGGAGAATAATTGTTGATAACCATTCTAAAGTCATGATCTAATTCTCTTCAAGTTCCTCAACATTGTCAAATGACTGATGTCATGTACTCTTGTATATTGCTATCATAATGGTGATTCTTTTATGCCTTAGGGATATATCTCAAATGTAAAAGTTTTTTACAAAATGCTCTTTCAGAATAGTATCATGAATTAGAATGGATTTTATCATGCATGTTTTCTCTGTGATGCATCATGGACATGATCTCTTTTCACAGTGGAGAGTGATGGTAAGATTATATCTATGAGCCTTGAACAAGTAACATAACCTTTTTATTCCTCAGTTGCTTCATCTCTAAAATGAGATGGAAATGTCCTATTTCCTTTGATTCTGAGCTGCAAACATTTTTTTCACATTCCAACTGCTCTGAAATTAGGATATATTTTTATGATTGCTCTGTCTTACTGTCAGCCAGATGACAATGGAGATATAGTTAAAAGCAATGCTTTCGTTGATACCTTCTGGTAAGATCTCAGCATCTAGCCACTCTCTTAGATTTGATGATAGTACTTACCTCAGAGGGTTTTTTTGAGGATCAAATTAATTAATATATATAAAGTACTTAGTACCTGCCACCTAGTAAATGTTATGTAAGTGTTAGCTATTTTTAATGTCTATTAGAAATATAACAATAGTGGTTGGCTGATTTATTTATAATTTTACAATTATATAATGCTTTTTCTCTGTGGAACAGAAAGCATTTTCCATTGGACATTCTGAAAAAGGAAAGTAAATTCCTTAATGTTATAGATAAATAATAAATGTAAAGGAGAGAAGATTACTGGGGGGAAGAGGTAAATGAGGGTAATAAAAGTGATAGTAATAAGCAGACTTTATGATTTATACTTAATACAAGAAATCTAAGTTCTGTTTGTTTTTCTGATATTGATACTAGGCAGTAGATTTTAAGAAAATATGTAGTGAATTCTTTTTGAAAGATTGTCAATCTTTAGTGGTACATATTTTTTATTTAGATTTCTTTCTGTTTTTGATGGAAGTAAGGGAACGCTTTTTCTTAGAGGACTGTATTTGTGAAAAATTGAATTTTTCTTCTAATTGTGGTTTTTAGATGATCAAGACTAAATCTAATAGATTACTGTAATAATCAGTCATTATCTGATTATCTTTGTAAACTTTTTCACTGGCCTCTTTCCTGATATATAGACTGCTTCTGACTTTAAAATAGATATCTTGAGTGATAACAAGAGCTTTTGAATTTTTTAAAGTAACTCCTTATCATTATTCCATTCTTCATTCTGATTATCAATTTGGTACAGAGTTATAGACAAAATATTCTTCAGTTTTTACCAAGTAGGAAAGTTGCCTATGATAGGGGAAAAAATAGAGAAGTTGTTTCTTTTGGTATGGTACTATACTGTTCACTGAATCACATGAACTGTGTGTCATATTACAGTTGTCATATAAAGTTATTAATTATCATGTTATATGTTTTTTTTTAAATGTGGATTTTTCCAGAGTGATTTCCTTTGTGGTAAGTTGAAGTAGTGGTAAAATAGTCTAGATGTCTTATTACCTTTTATGGGAATGAAATGTACACAGATTTTGCTGTTTCATGATAAAAAAGTAGAAGGGTACCGTTTACTGAGCTCCTCTCTGTCAGAGCCTGAGCACTTTACCTGTGCACTTATGTTTGCTTTGCTATACACAACATTTTCCATTTTACATATACCCTATGTAAAGTTGATATTTTTACCTCCATTTTACAATGCTAAAAGAGGTTAAAGAGCTTGTCACTATTAGTAGATGTCAGGATTTGAACCCAGTTCTATCTTATTCTAAAATCTCTGAAAGTTGATTAAAGTTTAAAACTTAAATAGCTGGCATCTCTTTTCAGACTAGATCAGTGCTTCTCAATCTCTTCTTTGTTTTCTCCGTCAACCCACGCCGCGCCCCCAGCCTTTTTTAAAAAATACACTTTATTTTTTAGAGCAGTTTTAGGTTTATAGAAAAATTGTGCAGGATGTACAGAGTTCACATATGTCCCCTACCCCCAAACAAATGCATAATTTCTTCTATCATTAATGTGGTGATATTTGTCACAATTGATGAGCTGACATTGATGCGTTATTCTTAAGTAAAGTCCCTAGTTTACATTAGGTTTCACCCTTTATGTTGCACAGTTCTGGGGGTTTTGGCAAATGCAGATGTCATGCATCCAGCATCACATTATCATACAGAATAGCTTCACTGCCCTAAAAATG
This sequence comes from Equus caballus, assembly GCF_041296265.1. Lineage (NCBI taxonomy): Eukaryota > Metazoa > Chordata > Mammalia > Perissodactyla > Equidae > Equus > Equus caballus. The sequence goes on from NC_091688.1 coordinate 13,203,764, forward strand.
CCCTGTGTTCCACCTCTTCATCCTCCTCCTTTCCTCCCTCCCCCCGAATCCCTGGCAATTTTGGTCTTTTTACCATGTCTATAGTTCTACCTTTTTCAAAATGTTGTATGGTTGGAATCATAAGTATGTAACCTTTTCAGACTACCTTCTTTCACTTATCAATATGCATTTAAGGTTCCTCTGTGTCTTTTCATGGCTAGATAGCTCATTTCTTTTTATTGCTGAATAATGCTCCGTGATATGGGTGTACCACAGTTTGTTTATACATTTACCTATCGAAGGACACTCTGTTTGCTTCTAGTTTTTGATGGTTATGTATTTGTGAACTCTTCACATGTTGGACTGGAAAAGCAAAATCTCAAGGAGCCTTTTAGACCCCACTATGAAATTTTAATATCATAGATATAATGTGCATTTATTAATGTGCTGTGGCCCTTTAGCAGGCCATCAACCATTTTAGTAGCTAAAATATTTTGTCTTCCAAGAACCATCTTTTTTTTTTTTGAGGAAGGTTAGTCCTGAGCTAACATCCACCGCTAATCCTCCTCTTTTTTGCTGAGGAAGACTGGCCCTGAGCTAACATCCGTGCCCATTTTCCTCTACTTTACATGTGGGACGCTTACCACAGCATGGCTTGCCAAGCAGTGCCATGTCCGCACTGGGATCCGAACTGGCGAACCCCGGGCCACCAAAGCGGAACTGCGCACTTAACCACTGTGCAACCGGGCCGGCCCCAAGAACCGTCTTTAAGGTGACCTTAGGGACCACTCTGCCTGCAGGAGCTTAGCCATTGTGTCAGTATTCCAGGTAGCAGCAAAGAGGAAGGGGAAAGTGCCTAAAGATTCCACCTTTCATTTGAGCCAATTACATATAAACAACTTTCCCAGAAAGTCTCGATATTTCCGCTTAATCTCAGTGGCCCCACCTAGCTATAAGTGAAAACTGAAACCAGGTGCATTGCTGTCACAAGTAAAATTGGTGTTCCATTATTAAGGAAGGAAGAGAGAGTACATAGAGGATAGGAAAGTAGCATTCTCTATCATAGTGAGGGAAAGAATAGTTTTTGTTTCTCCTGAGATATAATAGGTAATTGTGAAAATTTAGATGATTATTTGAAATTTGCAGTGAATTAATTTTAGTCATCTATTAGCAAGATCTCTGATAAATTCCTTATTGGCAAGAACATGGACGATTGCCATGGACTTTTATTCAGAGGGCTTTAAAAAGGTACTTCTGGGAAATAAGAGAGATTATATTTTGATTTTTCACTGTAGAGAGGAATAATTTTTCTTACTTTTACTCCTCATACTCAAACTCAAGTCCTCATGGGGTTCTGACGTTTTCCTTTGCAAACTGTCGTAGGTATAGTCTTACAAGCTTTATTTAGCTTTTTAATGCTTACTAGTTCTAGTCAGATTGCATTCTTTGTCTTCTGATGTTCAAAAAGAAAATTAGAGAAAACTTGAGATACATAAATTATTCCATGAGATACTAAAAAAATATTAGTTGAGTCCATTTTTGCATGATATCATGTTGTTTTCAAAGCTGTTAACAAGTTTTACTGCTGAGATGCTTGAGAAACGTCTTCCTGTCTCATTCTGTTATTCTTAGATGATTGAGCTGGAAATGTTTATGCACCTTTTATAATGGTGACTTATTGGCTGAGTATTCGCACCTGCTGCTGTCTTTGGCATGTGAATAATGAATTACCTGGTAGGTGGCCATGGAAAGGGAATGTTATGAATGGATTTTGCCTACACTTTTTTGGTAGCAAATTATATTTGCTACAAGGTTGCTGTGCCATACCTCTATTTCTTCAACTATTATAAAGCTATTAATTTTCACAGTAATGGATGGCAGTAACCTTTCTCACACTGACCTAGTCTCAGCATGGCGTGTGTCAGGCTAACCTGTGGGTGGCAATGTCTATATAAAAGCTTAGTATGAATGCCAAAGTTATTTAATAGCATAAAACGCTTCCTTTTAGCAGTAGCCTTTGGCTGTTTCCAACTGTTTTAAGATTGGTTCATTTATTTCATACTACTTGGATTATTTTTGAAGTTGCAAATTACAGCTATGGTTAAATCTCCCTTTAAATTGGTTATGCCAAAGTAGATGTTTATGGTAAACAACTCAAATTGTTTTATTTTGAACTTTTATATGAAGAAGATTGGATATTTTAATTGTCTTCACCTTTACCTTCCGTTCTACTCTCCTTAAGTTAGTTTAGATGAGCAGTAAAATAGGTAAGTGAATACGAAACATTAAAATATATATGACCACACGGGCTCCCTTTGGCAAATAGATGAGATTATACAAGGAAAGATGTTCTTTCTCTGGTGGTCTGAGATGCAGTAGTAGAACTAGGTTGTATTCGTACATTGGGAGAAAACTCACCTTACTGTGCAACTTTATTCCTGAAATGAGGTGGATTTCACTTTTCTGCCTTACCACAAATGATTGTCTTTTTTTTTACCATAAGCAGCTATACTGGAATAACTAGTATTTCTCTAGTGTTCATCTTTTTCTTTACTCATTTTTTAAAAAGCGATATAAAACCATGAATAAAAGGATTAGAGAAAAGAAGTGACAGGAAAGGGTAAGCCTTGGTGAACTGCTTTGACTTCTAATTTTGACCCTTCAGGGGAGGGTTTCATATATACACCTTAAAACTGTCTGAAGGAAAACCATTTAGTTACTGTCAAGTTTAATCAGTGATGTTATTAAAAGTATAATCAACAGGCTTAATGTGCTTCATCTATTTCATTCTTTACTGTTAACCAGGTTAGAGTTTAGAAATTCCTAGAGTTGTCCATGGCTGCTTAAAGCTGTTTACTTTACATTTACGTGAATAGCAATGTGTAAATATGCGAGGTTTTTAAGGTAATCTTGGAGAATGCCTTTGTAATTTTGCAAATTACATTTTTTTTCACTTTAATTTTCCACTTTCTTTTTCTCTGATCTGGAAAAAAAAAAGACTGCTATTACAGGTCCTTACTCTTACTCTCTCTCTCTTTCTTCCCCTCCTTTTGCCTTCCCTTCCTTCCTTCTTTTTTTTTTTTAAATATAAATGATTAAAACTATTTTGTTAGTGAGGATTATGCTATGTGATTGATCTAAACCAGTGTAAAAACGTCCTTGTTGAGCTAGATTATTCTGGGATATAAACTGTCTCTAAACTATTCATTAATTTATGTGCTAGGTAGTGATATGAAAATTAAGAAGCCTTTCAGACAGTCCTAACTTAAAGAGAACAAGATAGGAAGAGTTTATGTTCATAGATACTTTTAAAGATTTTACATTTTCCTTTTTCTCCCCAAAGCCCCCTGGTACATAGTTGTATATTCTTCGTTGTGGGTCCTTCTAGTTGTGGCATGTGGGACACTGCCTCAGCGTGGTTTGATGAGCAGTGCCATGTCTGCGCCCAGGATTCGAACCAACGAAACGTTGGGCCACCTGCAGCAGAGCATGCGAACTTAACCACTTGGCCACGGGGCCATCCCCAGTGTTAATAGATACTTTTAAAGTATTTGCCATGTGCAAGGGAATGTACAAGGCACTGGTGGAGTTTTAACCTATTATTTTAAGGAACATGCTAAAATCTGATTAAGTAAAACATGTATCATAAGACAGATATTTTGTTTCTGGTTGTTGTACACTTTATCAGTATAAGAAATTCTAAAACTGTTGTGATCTTAATTGCTTTTTTCCCTTAACCTCCATATTTCTGCAAGTGCCTCTTCTATCATGGCAGTCTTTCCTTCTGCTTGTTGTCTCTTCATTTTCTATTATTTGCCTTTATATAGTTTATTGTCTTTGCCTTTTCTCATATTTTGCTTTAGTCATTAATTTCCCTCTTACTTTTTGAGTACCATTTGGAGAGAGATTCCATGTTCTCTCTGTGAGCTGCATTGGAGCAAAGTAGGCACTTTATAAAGGATGCTCTTCTTTGTATGAAATCAAAACGGTTCTCTATTCTTTTTTTTTTTTTATTGAGTTAATGATAGGTTACAATCTTCACCCTTTGTGCCCACCCCCCACCCCACCTTTCCCCTGGTATCCACTAAACTGTTCTTAGTCCACATTTTTAAATTCCTCATGAGTGGAGTCATACACAGATTATCCTTCTCTAGCTGGCTTATTTCACTTGACATAATTCCCTCAAGGTCCATCCATGTTATTGCAAATGGAATGATTTTGTTCTGTTTTGCAGCTGAGTAGTATTCCATTGTATATATGTACCACATCTTCTTTATCCATTCATCTGTTGATGGGCACTTAGGCTGCTTCCATATCTTGGCTATTGTAAATAATGCTGCAATGAACATTGGGGTACATAGGACTTTTGGGATTGCTGACTTCAAGCTCTTTGGATAAATACCCCGTAGCGGCATGGCTGGATCGTATGGTAGTTCTATTTTTAATTTTTTGAGGAATCTCCGTACTGTTTTCCATAGTGGCTACACCGGTTTGCATTCCCAGCAGCAGTGTATGAGGGTTCCTTTTTCTCCACAACCTCTCCAACATTTGTTACTATTAATTTTAGATATTTTTGTCGTTCTAATGGGTGTAAGGTGATATCTTAGTGTAGTTTTGATTTGCATTTCCCTGATGATCAGCGATGATGAGCATCTTTTCATGTGCCTATTGGCCATCCGTATATCTTCTTTGGAGAAATGTCTGTTGATGTCTCCAGCCCATTTTTCGATTGGGTTGTTTGATTTTTTGTTTTTGAATTGTGACAGTTCTTTATATAGTATGGATATTAAGCCTTTGTCAGATATATGACTTGCAAATATTTTTTCCCAGTTAGTGGGTTGTTTTTTGTTTCAATCCTGTTTTCATTTGCCTTGAAGAAGCTCTTTAACCTGACGAAGTCCCATTTGTTTATTCTTTCTATTGTTTCCCTTGTCTGAGAAGGCATGGTGTCCGAAAAGATCCTTTTATACTGATGTCAAAGAGTGTACTGCCTACGTTTTCTTCTAGAAGCCTTATGGTTTCAGGTCTCACCTTTAGGTCTTTGATCCATTTTGAGTTTATTTTGGTGAATGGTGAAAAAGAATGGTCAATTTTCATTCTTTTACATGTGGCTTTCCAGTTTTCCCAGCACCATTTGTTGAAAAGACTTTCTTTTCTCCATTGTATGCCCTCAGCTCCTTTGTTGAAGATAAGCTGTCCATAGATGTGTGGTTTTATTTCTGGGCTTTCAATTCTGTTCCATTGATCTGTGCACCTGTTTTTGTACCAGTACCATGCTGTTTTGATTACTGTAGCTTTGTAGTATGTTTTGAAATCAGGGATTGTGATGCCTCCCGTTTTGTTTTTTTCTCAGGGTTGCTTTAGAAATTCGGGGTCTATTGTTGCCCCATATGAATTTTAGGATTCTTTGTTCTAATTCTGTAAAGAATGTCATTGGGATTCTGATTGGGATGGCATTGAATCTGTAGATTGCTTCAGGTAGAACGGACATTTTAACTACGTTTATTCTTCCAATCCATGTACATGGAATGTCTTTCCATCTCCTTATGTCGTCATCCAATTCTCTCAGAAAGGCCTTGTACTTTTCATTATATAGGTCCTTCACTTCTTTAGTTAAATTTACCCCAAGGTATTTTATTCTTTTTGTTGTGATTGTGAATGATATTGTGTTCTTGAGTTCTTTTTCTGTTAGTTTGTTATTGGAGTATAGAAATGCTACTGATTTATGCAAATTCATTTTGTACCCTGCAACTTTGCTGTAGTTGTTGATTACTTCTAAGAGTTTTCCAATGGATTCTTTGGGGTTTTCTATATATAAGATCATGTCGTCTGCAAACAGCGAGAGTTTCACTTCTTCCCTACCTATTTGGATTCCTTTTATTCCTTTTTCTTGCCTGATTGCTCTGGCCAGGACCTCCAGTACTATGTTGAGTAAGAGTGGTGATAGAGGGCATCCTTGTCTCGTTCCTGTTTTCAGGGGGACGGGGTTCAGTTTTTGCCTATTGAGTATGATGTTGGCTATGGGTTTGTCATATATGGCCTATGTTGTTCTCTATTCTACTTAAACACTTTTCCCGTCATCTTTCCTTCCACCACCTTCCTAAATGGAAGGCAGATTTGATCAAATAGTGCAGTCTGAATGATTTTCTGTTGCACTTAAAATAAATTACATTTACAAACACATAGGATCACTCTAATATTTAATTATCTATTGTGTGACCATCAGTTATCCTTTCAGTGGCTAATGGGAACAATTAGACTAGGAATGGCTGTTACTGGGCTGGATTTGGAAACTGCCACAACCTCCAGTATGTGAACTTTGTGAGTTGTTAGTGTTGGTTTCTGCTTTACGTGCTTCAACTTGTAATTTCCCCCCTTTTAAAAGTATTGTCCTATTTTAGGAGAGTTAGAATTGTAAATTAGCTCCTTGACAAGTCTTTAGGTAAACTTACTTCTCATACTTTTCATCTCTTAGAGATTTTCTGAGATGTTTTTAAAAATTAAAACCCTTGTTTCGTTGTCTGGTTAAGTTAAGAAATTATAGCTTTTTGTACTTAACTGTTTTGGGTTTTTTAAGCCAAAGTAAGACTCCACTGGTTATTTTCTCCATGAAAGATAAAGTATCAGCTGCTATTATATTGATGGTGACATTAGGGCTTAAATTCAAATATTGTGATATAGAAATAGTGAATACTTCTAAAACTTTCCGCTTCTGTGGGGAGTGTATGTAGTTCAAAATTTCATCATCATTGTTATTTTTTTAGACTGTAATTTAGGATCTCTCAACAATTAGGTATACTACATTTCCCTGAACTTTGGAGAGTGGGGGAAAGGGAAAGAGAAAGACAAGTAAAGTCTGTAAAAATCTGTAAGTTGGGGAGGAGAGATGCTTTCTTCACTGGAAATATTTGCAATCTTTGGAGAGGTGGATGTGGCAGGCACAGCTGGCTTAGAGATATGGTTTTAACATCTAAATGTAGATCTCTATAGGTTGAGGATTCTTGCTGTATTATATCTTATGAGGAAGTAATTAGAAAATTGTAGATTTGGAAAGGTCCTCATTACAGTCCAGTTTTTATGTTTCAAAGATAAGAAAATTGAGGTCCAGAGAAGATAAATAACTTGACCAAAGGTGGTAGCATAGGAAGAGTTAGTATAGTAATTTGTGTGTCCTGAATACATTTCCAGTGTTCTCTCTATAGTAGTATAATGAACACTGTTTTGAATGGGCCCGACATTTTTAAAGACCTGTAGCTTTCTGATTTTTTAAAAAAAATATGGCTTGTTGCCTCCAGGTTTCAAAATGTGTGAAGTTTGTGTGTAAAGCTGTAAAGCTGTGCCTAGATTTTAATGGTACTTTTTTGTGGGGGAGGTTATATTTTATTTTTTGTCTGCCTGCTTTTTATAGTTGTGGGGGTTGAATAAAAGGTTATCTCGGTGTTCTGTAAATTTTCTATTTTATGGGTGAAACAATACTTTTTATGCTACTTATAACCCTAAAATGATTATTAGGAAAATTTGGTAGATTTTTTTCTTCAGAAGTATTCCCCAGTGGGAAAGAAAATAAACATTTGCATCAAACAAGATGCTTACCAGGGGTTAAAAATACAAAGCAGAATGAATATTAATAAAAAACAGCTAGTTGCTTGTAAAATTCCAGGGATATCACAATAAAATTTGTTGAAGTTTCTCATATTAAAAAAGAATTCATTTAATTGACTCTATATCCCCTTAGGCATTGTAGGATATTACATTTTAGACCATCCTCCTTGAGGACTTAGTATTTAGTAAACACACATGATCACTGAAACTTCCTAAATGGATGTATAACTTGAGGCAATTAAAAATGAAGATTTTGAAAATTCTTCCCCCCACTGCTTTGCATGTATAGGCGATCCTCATTATTCGAAAATTCTGTATTTGCAGATTTGCTCACTAAATTTTGTTTGTAACTCAAAATCAATACTCTGGCAGTTTTGCAGCCATTTGTAGAGCAGCAAAAACTTTGAGCCACCAGATGTGCAGGTTCCCAGCTGAGGTGAAACAAGGTGGTGCTCGGCCTTCTTGTTTTAACTCTCATGTTGTAAACATGTGCCCTTTTTTGCTAATTCCACATTTTATTGCGTTTTTCTTGGTGATTTGCTGTCTAAAATGGCACCCAAGCATAGTACTGAAGTGCTGTATCCAGTGTTTCTGAGCTCAAGAGACTGATGTACCTCACAGAGAAAATATGTATGTTAAATACACTTCATAAATACAGGCATGACTTATAGTGCTGTTGGCTGTGAGTTCAGTGTTAATGAACTTCCTTTCACACCTCTTCAGATTATTTTATAGCAAATCCTGTATTATTATATAAAATAAGCTGCTTTAAACAGAAACACCCATAAAGCAAGATTATGTAGTGATCAGATGACAAAAATGTTGTGACCAGAGGCTCACAGGAACTTAACCATGTATTTCCCCTAGGAACGATGGTTCAGTAGTCACTAATTCAGTAATTACTAATTCATAACTACTGCAAATAATGAGAATTGTTTGTATATTGTGGTAGCCAGCCTCCAAAATGGCCTCGAATGATTGAAGCCTCCTGTTATTCACACCCCTTTCCACATTGAGTGGCAGCTGATTGACCCTTTGTGACCAGTAGAATACAATGGAAGTGACAATATGTAACTTCTGATGCTAGAACATTACAAATTTGGTGCTTAGATTGTTTTTTCTGGGGGAGCCAGCTATTGTACCCAGGGGACATCTAGGCACTTCTGTGGAGAAGCCCACTTGGAAAGGAACTGAGGATCCCAGTTAAGGTATAGTAAAAACATATATTTGGTTATTGTCCCCAGTTCCTGGCACAGAACTCCTAGCAGACTTGGAGTTTCCTGAGTGTTAGGAGTGTCTTTTGTTATTTATAATGAGCACCTTTTGATCTCACCTGAATTAATGTCGGTAAGTTGACTTACAGTGGGGCCTCTGGTTGGCCTCAGAATGGGGTTAGTTGCCAGAAAGACTAAGTGACAGATGGTGGGAACTTTCAGTCCCACCCACGGACCTCCAGGGAAGGTAGAAGAGGCTAGAGATTGAGCTCTTTAGGATCTCTTGAACAGAGAGATTGGGTGAGCTTCCAGATTGGTAAACATATGGAGGTGCTGGGAGGGTGGCATGCCTGGAAAGGGCATAGAAGCTCCACCTCCACTGTCCCTCCATACCTTGCCCTATATGTCTCTTCCATTTGGCTGTTCCTGAATTATGCTCTTTATAGTAAACTTGTAAATGTAAGTAAAGTGTTTCCTGACTTCTGTAAGTTGTTCTGGCAAATTATTGAGCCTGAGGAGGGGGTTGTGGGAACCCCCGATTTATAACCAGTTGGTCAGAAGTATGGGTGGCCCCCTCTAGACTTGTGACTAGTACCTGAAGTGGGGGCAGTCTTGTGGGACTCAACCCCTAACCTGTGAGGTCTGTGCTAAGTCTGAGTAGTTAGTGTCAGAATTGAATTGAATTGTTGGACACCTAATTGGTGTTGAGGAGTTAGAGAATTGGTCTTGGAAAAGACACCATATATTTGGTGTCAGGGGTAAGAAAAACCCTACACAGATCAACAACTCACACCAACTTGCCAATCAGGTGAATTGATCACCTTGGAAATTGGTCTTTCATATCCAATCAAACCTTCAATTGAATGCAGCCTAAGCTGATATCTGACTATAAACATGAGACACCCCAAGTGAGAATTAAGTAGCAGAGCTTTTGTCAAATTCCTGACTCAGAGATGCTGTAAGACTAATAAATGGTTATTTTTTTTTAAGCCTTTAAGTTTTGGGATAATTTGTTGTGCAGGCATAGGAACTGATACGTGTATCTTTTTTAAAGAAAGCAAAAACCTTTTTTGATAGAAAATTTCAAACATACACAAAAGTGGAGAAAATGGTGTGATGAATTCCATGTAACCATCAATCAGCTTCAACAATGATCCCCTCATGCCTAATCTTATTTCATTTTTACTTGTTCAGTTCCACTCACCACTCTTCAGATTACTTTGAAGCAAATCCCATACATCTTTTCATCTCTAAGTATTTCAGTGTGTATTTCTAAAAGATAAGAATTCTCCATAATATCATCATATCCCTCCAAATTAATCATTTCTTAAAAATCATCTAATATCCAGTCAGTACTCACATTTCCCCTCTCTTATAATTTCATTTTACATTTAGTTTATTTGAATGTGATCCAGATAGGTTCCATACATTTCAAGTGTTGATATATTTATGTCTCTTTTAATTTATAGGTTCTTCCTCTATTTCTCTCCTTTTCCCACCCCTCCTTTGCAATGTTTTATTGAAGAAACAATTGATTGTCCTTTACACTTTCCCACAAATTTGAGTTTTGCTCATTGCATCCTTTGATGTCCTTAATATGTCATCTTGCCCCTACTCTTTGTATGTATTTGTAGTTAGATCCACAGGCTTGATCTGATTTAGATTTTTTTTGCAAGACTATCTTATTTTTAAATAGCTTTATAGAGGCATAGTGTTCATAATATAAAATACACTGGTTTTAAGTGAATAAATTCAATGAATGTTTGTATATTTACAGTTATACAACTATTACAACAATCCAATTTTAGAATATTTCCATGACCCTAAAAAGAAAATTTGTGCCCATTTATAATCACTCGTTTCTCTCCATGGACCTAGGCAGCCACTAATCTACTTCTGTCTCTATAGATTGGCCTTTTTTTGGACATTTCATATAAATGGAATTATAAAATATGTGTTTTTTGGTTTCTAGCTTCTTTCACTGAGCAGGTTTTTGAGGTTCATCCATTTGTAGCAGGTATCAGTAATTAGTTCTTTCTTATTACTGAATAGCATTCCATTTTATTGCTATACCATATTTTGTTTGACCATTCAGCAATTGATATACTTTTTTGACTATTAAAAGTAATGCTGCCTCATACAACTCAATAGCAAAAAACAAAACAACAAAAAAAAAACGAACAATAGATTAAAAAAATGGGCAGAAGAACTGCATAGACATTTTTCCAAAGAACATATACAGATGGTCAACAAGTACATGAAAAGGTGCTTAACGTCACTAATCATCAGGAAAATGCAAAACAAAACCACAGCGAGATATCACTTTACACCTGTTAAAATGACTACTATTGAAAAGATAAGAGATGGCAAGTACTGGTGAGGATGTAGAGAAAAGGGAGCCCTTGTGCACTGTTGGTGGGAATGTAAACTGGTGCAGCCACTATGGAAAACAGTATGGAGGTTCCTCAAAAAATTAAAAATAGAACTACTACTACTACTTCTACTTCTGGGTATATATCCAAAGGAAGTGAAATCACCACCTCAAAAAGGTATCTGCAGTCCCATTTTCATTGCAGCATTATTTACAATAGCCAAGACCTGGACCCAACCTAATGTGGTATATGTATATATTATGAAATATTATTTAGCCATAAAAAGAAGGAAATCCTGACATTTACAATAACATGGATGTACCATGAGGGCATTATGCTAAGTGAAATAAGTCAGCAGAGAAAGACAAATACTGTATGATGTCACTTTTATTTGGAATCTACGAAAACTGAAGATAGGTACAGAGAAGAGATTGGTGGTTGCCAGAGGCAAGGAGGTAGTGCAGTGATGGAAATCAGTGAGGGTAGTTAAAAGATAAAAACTTCCTGGGCCGGCCCAGTGGTGCAGCAGTTAAGTTCGCACGTTCTGCTTCTCGGCGGCCCGGGGTTTGCCGGTTCGGATCCTGGGTGTGGACATGGCACTGCTTGGCATGCCATGCTGTGGTAGGCATCCCACATATAAAAAAAAGTAGAGGAAGATGGGCACGGATGTTAGCTCAGGGCCAGGCTTCCTCAGCAAAAAGAGGAGGACTGGCAGTAGTTAGCTCAGGGCTAATCTTCCTCAAAAAAACCCAACCAACCAACCAAACGAAAAAACCTTCCTATTATAAGAGAAATAAGTTTTGGGGATGTAATGTACAGCATGGTGACTACAGTTAACAATAATGTATTTGAAAGTTGCTAAGAGAATAGATCTTAACAGTTCTCATCACAAGAAAAATTTGAAACTATGTGAGATGATTTATGCTAACTAAACTTACTGTGGTAATCATTTAGCAGAATATACATAAATCATTATGTTGTACACCTTGGCTAATATAATATTATGTGCCAGCTATATCTCAAAGCTGGAAAAAAAGAAAACTGAAAAGAAAAAAGAATGATGTTGCTATGATCTTTCGTATACAAGTTTTTGTGCAGGCATATGTTTTCAGTTCTCTTGTATAGATATCTAGGTGTGGAATTGCTGGGTAATGTTATATTTCTGTAATTAACTTTTAAAAACATCTTCCAAACTGTTTTCCAAAATGGTCGTACCATTTTACATTCCCACCAGTAATGTCTGAAGGTTCCAATTTCTCTACATCTTCAATAATACTTGTTAATACATGACTTTTTGATTATAGCCACTCTAGTGGGTGAGGTGTGATGTAATATTGTTGTTTTAGTTTGCATTTTCCTAGTGACTAATGATGTTGAGCATCTTTACGTGTGCTTATTGGCCATTTGTAAGTCTTCTTTGGAGAAAGGTTGCAAGACCATTTCTTAAGTTATTGTGTGCTTCTATCAGGAGGCGCAGAGATAAGATTGTCTCTCTTTTGGGAATGTTACCAACCATTGGTAGATCCATAATCAGTCAATTTACTAATCAATTCATCCCTTCATTTTGATTCTGTCATTCCTTCTTCATGTATTAGCTGGAATACTTTGCCAGTCTTTATGGCATGCCATTTTAGTTGTCTAATGCTCATTCTGTAGCTGCACCATCTAAAACTAGCTACAAAGCTATTTAAATTAATTAAAATAAAATTAAAAACTTAGTTCTTTAGTTACACTAGCCACATTTCAGGTGGTTAATAGTCACATATGACTAGTGACTACTATATTGAACAGCATAGAAAGAGAACATTTCCATCACTGCGGAAATTTTTACTGGACACTGCCATTTTACAGTGTGTTTTCAGGAAGGGCTCAAGGGAGCAATATTCCCTGGGTTCTTGCATATTCATGAAAGTATGTGCCTTATACTTTGAGGTCAGTTTGTGTTGATACAATATCTTTGGTTGTACATGTCTTGTAGCTGTTGGTGTTATTTCTTTGCTTATATTTTGAGGTTCATGGGAGTACTTTATTGTCTAATTTTGTTATAAATACTGTCTGTAAATTATTGGCTTAGGTGTCCTAGTTGGTCTGTTGTTATGAGGGAATTTAGGGAAACTGAAAAGTATGCAGCCTTCATCATCATCTTTCCAGAATCCCTTCATGTTTATTTTAATTGTACCAGTTACTAAGAATTGTAAAAAGTTAAGAGCTAGAAGGAACTGGGAGGTCATTTAGTCCCTAAACTTCATTTCAGAATGAAGAATCTGAGACTTGGAGAAGTTGTATGGTTATAAGCAGAAGCAGGTCCATACCCCCTTTGGCTTGACTCTCATCAGTGCCCTTTCCCACATCTGTAGCACCGAGGCAAAGGGTACAATGTAAGAGGAGGTCAGATGACTTACAAAGACAATATGGATACTTAGATTTAATTGCTTCATAAGGTCAAATGAAAAGAGGGAAAGGGAAGCAAAGTAACCAATTGAAACAGTTATAAAGAATCAGATATAAATAAGAATATATATTGTGTGTATAAGTATAAAAAATTTTTGACTTTTTTTAGAGCAGTTTTAAGTTGACAACAAAATTGAGAAGGAAGTATAGAGATTTCCTACATACTCCCTACGCCTACAAATGCCTGGCCTCCGTCGTTATCAACATCACTCATCAGAATGGTACATTTTTACCCAGGATGGACCTACATTGACACATCATAATCACTCAAAATCCGTAGTCTATCTTAGGCTTCACTCTTGGTATTGTACATTCTGTGGGTTTGGAGACATGTATAATGACATACATCCTTCAGTATAATATCATACAATGTATTTTCACTGCCCTAAAAATCCTGTGATGTTCCTATTCATTCCCTTCCTCTACCACAACCACTGATCTTTTTATTGTCTCCATGATTTTGCCTTTACTAGAAGGTCATATTGTTAGAATTACATAATATTTAGCCTTTTCAGATTGGCTTCTTTCACTTAATAATATGAATTTAAGGTTCTTCTTTGTCTTTTCATGGCTTCCTAGCTCATTTCTTTTTGGTGCTGAATAATATTCCATTATCTGAATGTAGTACAATTTATCCAGTCACCTATAGAAGGACGTCTTGGTTGCTTCCAAGTATTGGCAATTATGAATTAAGCTGCTTTGAATATCCACGTGCAGGTTTGTGTGTGGATATGTTTTCAGCTGCTTTGGGTAAATACCAAGGAGCACAATTGCTGACTCATATGATAAGAGTATGTTTAATTTTGTAACAAGTGCCAAACTGTCTTCCAAAGTGGCTGTACCATTTTTGTCGTCTCACCAGCAATGTATGAGAGTTCCTGTTGCTCCACATCCTCACCAGCATTTGGTGTTGTTGGTCTCCCAGATTTTGGCTGTTCTAATAGGTGTGTTGTGGTATTTCCTTGTTTTAATTTGCATTTTCTTGATGACATATGATGTGGAGCATCTTTTCATATGCTTATTTGCCATCTGTATATCTTCTTTGGTGAGGTGTCCATTTGGCCCATTTTTTATTCAGGTTGTTTGTTTTCCTAGTGTCAAGTTTTAAGAATTCTTCATATATTTTGGATAATGGTCCTTTATCAGATGTGTCTTTTGCCGATATTTTCTTTTAGTCTGTGACTTGTCTTCTAATTCTCTTGATATTTCCTTTTGCAAAGCAGAAGTTTTTAATTTTAATGAAATATAGCTTATTATTTCTTTCATGGATTGTGTCTAGTGTTGTATTTAAAAAGGCATCACCATATCCAAGGTGATCTAGATTTTCTCCTATGGTATCTTCTAGGAGTTTTATAGTTTTGAGTTTTACATTTAGGTCTATGATCCATTCTGAGTTAATTTTTGTGAAGGATGTAAGATCTGTGTCTAGATTCATTTTTTGTGTGTGAGTGTCTGTTTGTTCCAGCACTATTTGTTGAAGAGACTATCTTCTCCATTGTATTGCTTTGCTCCTTTGTCAAACACCAGTTGACTGTATTTATGTAGGTCTATTTCTGGGCCCTCTATTCTATTCCCTTGATTTGTCTGTCTATTCTTTTGCCAATATCCACTGTCATGATTATTGTAGCTTTATAGTGAGTCTTGAAGTTGGGTAGTGTCAGAACTTTTTTCTTCTCCTTCAGTATTATGTTTATTATTCTAGGTCTTTTGCCTTTCTATATAAACTTTAGAATCAGTTTGTTGACATCCATAAAATAACTTGTTGGCTATAATTAACATATTTTTAAGGTGGGTAGTTAGAAAACTATTTGTTCATTAACTTGAACTGAAAAAGTCTCCTGGAAAAGGGAATAAGAAGCTTCCAAGAAGATTTCTTAGGGTGTGTTAATAAGATTCGGGAATTCTGTTACTGGTTGTCCCCTTCTGGGTCAGCTGCGTGTTTACTGTGCCATTTATAATATCATCATTTGTAATTGTTGAGATTTTAATCAGTACTTTCAAATGAAAGCAAAAGTAATTTAGACTCTTAACCATTGTCAGAAGTAGATATAAATACTGAGAAATATAAAATTATGTTTTGTTATAGAAGATATGATTAAATATTTAGGAAACAAAGGAATCAGTTGAACAAAACCTATTAAAATTGCTAAAGGAGCCGGCCCCATGGTGTAGTGGTTAAGTTTGGCATGCTTCACTTTGGTGGCCTGGTTTTGTGGGTTCAGATCCCAGGTGTGGACCTATGCCACTTGTCAGCCATGCTGTCATGGCAACCTGCATATAAAGTGGAGGAAGATTAGCACAGATGTTAGCTCAGGGCTGATCTTCCTCAAGCAAAAAAAGAGGGAGATTGACAACAGATGTTAGCTCAGGGCTAATCTTACTTAGCAAACAAAAAACTAAAAAAAGTTTAATAAAGTGATGGGAAATAAGATAAAAATATAAAATAAATAACCATCATGTACCTTACAAGATTGTAAATTTTCTAAAAGCAAAATCCATGCTTATGTCTTTTGAATTTCCCATTACTGTCCAGAATGCGCAATATATTACCAGATTAAAATTCTTTAAAAAATTGTCATTGGTATATGATTAAAAGTAAAAAATAAGTATCTCTAGTGGAGAGATAAGGCTAGGTAAACAGTGTATGGCTGTTTTGCAGATGCCCTTTAGTGATAAGCTTAGTGATAAATAATACTGGGTCAATGAGGAGTCATTTATAGTTTTGAGTAGGGTAGTTGGTAGTTTCTGAGTAGGGAGATGATGTAAATTGTTAAGATTGATCCTTCACTATATATCAGATAAATTAGAGACAGCAGATCCTAAAGACATGGGAATCTGGAAAAATCTCAGTAATAGGAATAAGGCCTATGAGCTGTGTTAGCTGTTTAAAAGTAGGGGAGCTATGGTTAAGAAATTGAAAAAAATGCAAGTGTTATTTTGAAATAATTTTAGATTTACTTGAGTTGCAAAAATAGTGCACTGAATTCCCATGTACCTTTTTCCTACTTTCCCCTAATGTTAACATCTTATATAACCGTAGATCAAAATGAAGAGATTAATATTGATAACAGTGCTATTAACTAGACTATAGACTTTATTCAGATTTCACCAGTTTTTCCACTAATAGTCTTTTTCTGTTCCAGAATTGAATCCAGGATAGTATGTTGCACTTAATTGTCACATCTCCTTAGTGTCTCCCAATCTGTGGTGCTTTCTTAGGCTTTCCTTGTTTTTCATTACCTTGATACTTTTGAAGAGTACTAGTTAGATATTTTGTAGAATATCCCTCACTTTGGGTTTAGCTGATGTCTTTTCGTGATTAGACTGGGCTTACGCATTTTGGGGAAGAATACCACAGATGTGAAGAACCCTTCTCATTGTGTCATATCAAGGGATGCATGATAGCAAAATGATTTACCACTGGTGATGTTAACTTTGATCACTTGGTAAGGTGATTGTATGCCAGGTTTCTCCACTGCAAAGTTGCTATTTTTCTCTTTCCATAGTCTATTCAGTAGAAGCGAGTTGCTAAATCCAGCCCACCTTCAAGAGGAAGGAGAGTTAAGCTCCACCTCCCGGAAGAAGGAGTGTAAAAGAATTTGTGGACAGAGTTAAACTTACCTCATAATTAATCAGTATTTGAGGGAGATATTTTGAGGCTATGCCAATTAGATATGAAACATTTTGAGAGAACACTTCTTAATTTTTAGTAATTATAAGGCCTAAAAGAAAGGAAAAGAACTCCCAGATTTTGAGCCTGATTATGTTGTTGAAAGAAATAGAGTTATTCACTTTGGTTGTGTCATTGATTCAGTCTTTTTATCCACTGAAATCCAGTTCTTTAAACTATAAACAGGGTTAGACAGATAATCTAGATATTGTACCAGGAAACAGGATCTCGATTCTATATTCTTTTATTGGCCCAGAGGTCATTAGAATGTTCAGGACATGCCATTCTGATGCAAACTACGCAATTCTGAGTCGTCATCATCAGGTTGCATGCCTTGTCTTCTAACAAAATTTCTTAATTATAATCTATGCATATTTCTCCTGATAAACTTGCCCTTTACTTTAAAATTTAAGATATTTTATGAAGTCTCCCCCCTACTTAAAGAATATAGCTCATTTAGTACATTGTAAACCAGAGGAAAAAAAGTGTTAGAAGTGTGGTGGTGGCGTCCTATTGTTATAATATACATGTTATCTTTAAAAAAATCTGTTACTGTCTTCCAGGGGATTTTTTTAAGTCAATTCTCAAGCAGCCTCCTACATCTTTGTAACGTGGGAGACACATCTTGCTGACTCCCTGTCATCTTGCCAGCCTAATTTTTTCTTTCTCTTGAGAGAATATGTTGAATATGTTAAAATTCCTCTCTCAGTTCTACTTAAAGTCCCCATGAATGACTTTACTACTGATGACTATCTTTCAACAGGCTGTGGGCATACTCTGCAGGGCTTTGTTGAGAATATTGTACCTCTGTGCTATGCAAGGAGCAACTTAGTTAGGTCCTGTTACGTCTGTATCTAAGTTGTTACGAAGATCCTTAGAACCAAGATCCCTTCTCCTTCCTGGCAATTAGTAATCTGCCAATTGAGTTCATAGTTTCCAGAAACCTGTTGTAAAATAGTGTTTGATTTTTTTCCCCCTGTAACCCTTATGTTTCTTCCCTGTTTAATGATTAGTAGGTATTTAATTGCAAAGAGTATTTTAAGAAATTCTGTTCAGATAATATTTACTTCACAGCTGTGAGCTCGTAATTACTACCTTATAATAGAAAGTTGCAGCTCCAAAATTCCTAAAAGTTTTAAAATGGATTTCATTTAAGGTAGATAAAATAGGGGAATTGAGCCACCAAATTATTCACTGTTTGCTGCTGAAAGCACATACATAAATGCAAAGAAATCAAGCTATTGATTTAGGAACAATAGTGATTTAAATTATTCTTTGTTTTGAGAATTTTCTCTCATTTGCCTTTAATTTGCGTTTTGTGTATTATAAAAATCATTCATTGGGGCCTGCCCAGTGGCACAGTAGTTATGATCGTATGCTCTGCTTCAGCGGCCTGGGTTTCGCTGGTTTGGATCCTGGGTGTGGACCTATGCACCGCTTGGCAAGCCATACTGTGGCAGGCGTCCCACATATAAAATAGAGGAAGATGGGCACAGATGTTAGCTCAGGGCCAGTCTTCCTCATCAAAAAGAGAAGGCTTGTTGGTGGATGTTAGCTCAGGGCTACTCCTGCTCCTCCGCCTCCTCCAAAAATCATTCATCTCTAAGCAGTGATTGTGTGATTTCTACTCTCTTCCCCTTCTTATTATATCAAGTAGTTCTAGAATGTGTAGAGTAATGTGTTGGTTTAGTGGATTCTTTGTAAACAGTAAACTTAAACTATGATATGTATGTTAATGTGGAACGTTGATGGTTTTAATAGTAAATTGTGGGTGGAATTAGGGGAGATGTATGTTTTTTGTTGTCAGAATGTCAGCTGTGCTGAGATGCATACTTTTTTATTTGAAAGAAATAAACATGAAATTAGAGTGGCTAAATTATTAGTGTCAGCTAACGTATTAGACTTCTTGGATGGTTGGCATTTAACAGGTCTTGTTGAGTAGGTAGAGAAGAGAGAAAATGAGCTAAAAGCATCAAACATTATTAGACTTTGTAATAAATACTATTTTTAAAAGAAATGAAAAATGTCAATGTTAAAAACCCGATACAGTGATGTGTAGATGGATAATACTATATATGTATATATATATATTTGTTTTTCCTGAGGAAGATTAGCCCTGAGCTAACTGCTGCCAATCCTCCTCTTTTTGCTGAGGAAGACTGGCCCTGAGCTAACATCCATGCCCATCTTCCTCTGTTTTATATGTGGGATGCCTACCACAGCGTGGCGTGCCGGGCAGTGCCATGTCTGCACCCAGGATCCGAACTAGCGAACCCTGGGCTGCCAAAGCAGAATGTGCGCACTTAACTGCTGCGCCACCGGGCTGGACCCTGGATAATACTATTTAAAATAAAATAAAATGTAATGTTAGAACAGGTTGAAAAATGTGATTGTATGTAAGATCCTTGATGCCTAAACCAATGTAGTATTTCATCTATAAATGAGCAATTCTATTTAGCCTAAATACCTACTTATGAATATCTTCTTATAATATCTGGCGTTATGAATATCCTCCTTTGTGTATAAGGTGATAGTGTGTATTTGTTGGGCTTTGACTTTTATAAAAATCTTGTTTTTGAACATTATATTGACTTTCTGATTTCCTTTCTGTATGTGGGATTGAATCTTCTGTATTCTGTTTTCTGAATCTTGATAATTTGAACTATTGCATTGTGGCACTTCTTGCCCCAGATCATTGACAGTTTTTTAGCTTAGGTGATTGAGCTGGCAGTGGTCTAAATATTTTCACTGTGTCCCGCCTTGTGGAGGGAGCCTCTCAGAAATTCTAGATTACCAGGTGCTTCTCTGGATCACTGCACAGCCAGAGCCTGGAATTGCTTTGCTTATGGTGCCCATCTGCCCAGGGTTCCCCCATGTCCTTCCCTTCCCTTTCTGTCACCCCTATGCCATTTTACCACCCAGTTTTTGCTCTTGTGGGGAGTGGGGCTTGGTCAGTGGTAGGGCTGTAGGCCTGTAGGAAGGAGAAATACCTGGTTCTAATTCCTAAGGCCACAGAGTTGAGATTTGCTGCTCCCTGAGTTGCTGGTTTGGGGTAAAGGTGGTGTTCAGGCAATAGGTAGTGTCCTCAAAGCCTTAATTAGATTGGATTATATCTTTTAGTACTCTGAGAACATAACCACCAGTATAGCATATGCATCTATTTTTAGACTTGTATACATTTAGCCTTCAAGTGCATCTTTGGAAATGCGCTATGTAAAAGTAGGGAACTGCCAGTATTAAATGATGCTTTACTACAAAGTTTATTATTGCTACAAGGTTTTTATGTAAGGTTCAAACATAAAGGAGTTGCCATAAAAAAGTAAATGTTTTCTTTACTTGCTCAATGATGATTAATTTCAGCCCTACACATCTTATTTGAAAATCACTAATTTTTCAGAAGAATACTTTCTTAGTAGGATTGCTTTTCGTCTTCTTCTGATTTCCAAATGGTGATTTTTTTTTTTAAACATGGGTCCAGCAGAATATGGCCAGTGGACATATTTTGTTTGGCTGCTTTGTCATGCTTGCACAGTATGTATCAAGAGGCCACGTTAGATAGGCAGGTGTATGCTTGGTGGCAAAACCATCTTGTCTATTTTTTTTAACTCACTGCATACGGTTTATTTTTATTTCAGGGCTCCTATTAGCATTTGAGTTTGCAGCTCTGCGTTAGAACAGAGAGTAGAGCATTATATATAGTGTTGTGTGTATATATATATATGTATATATAGCATTATATATAGTGAAGGAATACATTTTGGAATTAGGCCAACTTAGATTCAGAACCCTCCTGTGCCCTGTACCTTGTCTGTGTCCTTGGACAAAGTTGATCAAGTCTTATTTATCTCATTTGTAAAATGGAGAAAATAATGTTATTTTTAAGGATCACATGAGACAATTTATTTGTGGCATCTAGCACATAATATATACCCCATAGAATGGTAGTGATTCTTATTGTAGACGGAGTTAATGGAAGAACCACTAGTATCATGGCACCTTTCTCAAAATATTAGTAGTACCTGTTACTTTGATCCCTCAGGCTTTCTCCCCTTGTAATTCAAATCCCCAAATTGCTCTTTGTGGAAATATGGAAATGAATTTCTCTTTTAAAATTTACTTGATGCTTCTTTTAATAGGTGTCAGTTTCATTCTGATGTTTCTGAGGTCATAGGGCATGGGGCAACCTGCAAGTGTTAAAAATTGTTGTAGTAAAGGGCCGGCCTGGAGGTCTAGCGGTTAAGTTCTCACACTCTGCTTTGGTGGCCCAGGTTTGCCAGTTCCGATCCATGGTGTGGACCTACACACTGCTTATCAAACCATGCTGTGGCAGATGTCCCACACACAAAATTGAGGAAGATTCGCACAGATGTTAGCTCAGGGTCAGTCTTCCTCAAAAAAAAAAAAAAGAAGGAAAAGAAAAAGTATTGTAATAAAAATGTTTCTTGATGACTTCTAAATTCTAAGGCTTAAATTCAGATTACTGGATAATATTTACTTTGTGAGCTCTATATTGGCAAAGTATAGTCTGTAAAAAACTTGAAGTTTAGAATATAAATAACAAGACTTAATTTAGAAATTATTCTTGGAAAATAAAATATAGTTTTAAAAGAATGAAAGTTTAAGCCTATACTGTTTGGTGTTTCAGACTAAATTGTGCAAATTGGTATTACATTAGATATCTTGGGTTTTATTTTTGGATTCTTTATCATTCATATTTTAGTCTTTTTAAATTTAGCATGCGTATCATTGCTATAAGAAACATTACTCATGAGATGATACCATAGCATCCATATTGATGATGTCTCTCTGACTGTCATGTATATATATCCTCTAACTCGGCCAGTCACATAATACGGGAGGGTAGACCTGGCATATCTTATTTCACAGTAGCGCTAAGACTTTGTCTTAGCTGACCACACAGTCTGCTTACAGCGTAGTTGTTTTCAGATGCCCTAGAAAATAAAATTAAACAAAACAGTGTGATGCAGGGAAAGTGTTTCACAACAAACTGATTTACACATCTACCTATTCTTTTCTAAACTGCTCTCAATTATTAGACAAATTATTGAAAAATAAGAAAATCTGTCATTTTTTTTGTCCTTGTGCATATATTCCATAAAATGCTGCTTTGGGTGAGTGTGTCCAAAGCAAAAATCAAAATAATCAAAGCTTTTAATTTTCCAGTCATATTCTGGGAAAATTGTTCTGTGCTTTGGAAAACTATAGTAGAATTTGTACAAAATAAAATTATTACTTTATTAGATAGTCAAAAGAATAGATTTTATTTTAATCACTAAACTCATGGAATGAGATCAGGATCAGGTTGGTAATAAAGGAATTGCATTCATATTAAATTTATTGAGTAAACATTTACTAATCCTGTCTAATGAAGGAAAGATCGGACAGTGAAAAGCCTGACTTATGGAACATTTTGAAAGAAAATAACTTGATTGCTTTCAATAATTTGCAGGATTGCCCCCAACTAGAGAAGAGGATAGAATAGTAACCAGGCTTCTTTTGTAAGAGAGAGTACTTAAACTGGGTGAGATTTATTGTATTAAGCATGTTGATTATTCAGAATCAGTTCCCAGAAGAATCTGATGCTGCCACCTGTGTGTTCTTTTGGACATAGTAAACTCCATGTTCTCTCTGATCCCTTCTCTGGCCTCTTTTTCTTCTTTGTTTCTCATGGATAAGGGTTCCAAGTGTCTGTCCTGCCATTTTCTTTCTTCTTTTTTTTTTTTTGAGGAAGATTAGCCCTTAGCTAGCATCTGCCACCAATCCTCCTCTTTTGCTGAGGAAGACTGGCCCTGAGCTAACATCCATGCCCATCTTCCTCTACTTTATATGTGGGACGCCTACCACAGCATGGCTTGCCAAGAGATGCCATGTCTGTACCCGGAATCCAAACCTGCAAACCCTGGGCCACCAAAGCAAAATGTGCAAACTTAACCACTGCGCCACTGGGCCGGCCCCCTGCTATTTTCTTTTTTCTTCCTCTTTCCACCCACAAAGGTCTCAAATATGTTGGTTTTTTTTTTCTCAAATAATTTTAAAAAATGAGATATAATTCACATACCATAAAATTCTCCCTTTAAAGTACATTTACGTGGTTTTTAGTGTATTGCACAGTACCTTGTGCAGCCATCAGTACTATTTGATTCGAGAACATTCGGTACCCTAAAGAGAAACCCCCTATGCATTAGAGGTCACTGCCCATTTTCTCCTCCCCTGTTCTTTGGCAACCACAAATTTACTTTCTGTCTTGATGTAATTTCTTATTCTGTACGTTTCATATTTGGAATCACAGAATGTGGGCTTTGTGACTAGCTTATTTCACTTAGCATGTTTTGAAGGTTCATCCATGTTATATAGCATGTATCAGTACTTCATTCCATTTTATGACTGAATAATATCCCATTGTATGAATATACCACATTCATCAGTTGCTAGACATTGGGCTGTTTCCAGTGTTTCACTATTATAAGTAATGTTCATATGAACGTTTGTGGAGAAGTTTGTTGTTGACATGTTTTCAGTGTTCTTGGGTATATGCCTAGGAGTGAAATTTCTGGGTCATGTGGTATAACTATGCTTAGCTTTTTGAGGAAATGCCAAAGTGTACCATTTTACCTTCCCACCAGCAATGAATGAAGACTAGTTTTTCCACGTCCTTGTCAGCACTTGTTACTGTTAATCTCTTTCCTTATACGTATCCTAGTAAAGTGACATCTTTTTGTGATTTTGATTTGTATTTTCTTAGTCACTAACTATACTGAGTATCTTTCCATGTGCTTATGGGACGTTGTACATCTTCTCTGGAGAAATGTCTATTCAAGTCCTTTGCCCATTTTTAATTGATTGTTGATTTTAAGAGTTCTTTATATATTCTAGATACTATACCTTATCAGATATATGACTTGAAAATATTTTTTCCCATTCTCAGGTTGCTTTTTAGTCTCTTCTTTGCTGGGAAAGATTTGCCCTGAGGTAACATCTGTTGCCAGTCTTCCTCTTTTTACCCCCCTCCCCAAAGCCCCAGTGCATAGTTGTATATTCCAGTTGTAAGTCCTCCTAGTTCTTCTATGTGAACTGCCACCACAACATGGCTACTGACAGACAAGTGGTGGGGTTCTGCACCCAGGACCCTAACCCAGGCTGCCAAGGCAGAGCACGCTGAACTTTAATCACTAGGCCATTAGAGCTGGCTTTGTCTTTTCACTTTCTTGGTGTCTTTTGAAGCTCAAAAATTTTAAAGTTTGATGAAGTCCTGTTTGTTTATTTTTTCTTTTGTTTTTGTGCTTTTTATGTCATATCAAAGAAACTGTTGCCTGCTTCAGTGTTATGCAGAATTATGCCTATGTTTTCTTCTAAAAGTTTTATAGTTTTCGCTTCAAAAGACATCAAGAAAGTAAAAAGACTCTGTGTAGGATGGGAGAAAATATTTTCAAGTCACGTCAGTATACTGATAAGGAACTAGTATTTACAATATATAAAGATTCATTTTGAGTCGATTTCTGTTTTGTTTTGTTTTTTGGGGGAAGAAAATCACTTTATTCCGATTAATTCACAAATAATAGCATCACAAAAGCTGCTTTAAGGAGGCCACGCAAACATCTGCCCAGGTCCAAATTCCATACCATCTCAGTGAACTTCTGTATAGTGAGAACACCCTCTTACATTGCAATCTGAAGCAAGGAAGTTGTTAGTGATAGAGGAGAGGTTTAACTGATGGTTTTATACTTTATATCTTCACTGTCAGTTATGTTTTTATGCTAAATTAATTTGGTTATGAGAGGTGATTTTCTGTCTTCAGTTTGAATTTCTTGATTAAGCTAATCCATTTGCAAATCTGCACCTTTTGAGCACCCCGCTGAAACTCTTACAAAGCTTAAGGTCACCTGGTTCTGGGCACGCTCCAAAAACTGTTTCATCTCACTGTGGCATGGGGCAAACTACTGCTGCTGTTAGTATGCCAGCCGGATTCCCTGGGCTCCTGGTAAGTGATGTCAGGCCTTGAAGGTTCAGCATTGCTTCCTCCACTGAAGCCCCCAGTGGTGGCATGACCCAGTGTGCGCCTGACAGCAGAGCCCACCGCCACACCAGCTGCAGTGGTCTGGTAGTCTGCAGGTCTGATAGGTCTGGGCCATCAGACCTATCAGACCTGGCTGCCAGGGTTCAGCTGCAGGTGAGCCAACAGCAGCTGGTGTAGCCACTGCTTGTCACTGAGCTGCTGGTGCTGGCCTGGGTGCATCTCTCACCTAAGGTGCTTGACTGGTTGAAGGGGCCATGTGGAAGGTGCAGCTTTGGCTTCCACTGGGCTTTGCAACTGTGTGGTGGCTCAGCATCCAGAAGTGCACGACTCGAAGGAGCCATTTTGAATCAATTTTTGTTTATGGTGTAAGGTCCAATTAATATTATTGCATGTGGATATCCTGTCATTCCAGCACCATTTGTTGAAAAGACTATTCTTTCCAGATTAAGTTGTCTTGGCACCCATGTCAAATCAATTGTTCATAAACGGATGAGTTTGTTTCTGTTCCCTTGATCTATATGTCTATCCTATGTCTGTACCACATAGTCTTAATTATTGTAGCCATGTAGTAAGTTTTGAAAGTGAAAAGTATGTGTATTTTAATTTGTTTTTTCTAGATTGTTTTAGCTGTCAGGGATCCCTTGCAATTGCATATGAGTTTTAGAATCAGCTTATCAGTTTCTGCAAAAATAAAATCAGCTGGGATGTTCATAGGGATTTTTTTTAATATGTAGATCAATTTGGAGAATATTACCATTGTAATGATATCAGATCTTCCAATCCATGAACATGGGATGTCTTTCTATTTATTTAGGTCATTTATAAATTTCTTACAATGGTATTTTATAGTTTTCAATATACAGGTCATTCACTTCTTTTGTTAAGTTTATTTCTAAATATTTATTCTTTTTCATGCTTTTATAAAAGAAAAAAGAGGGGGAATGATAAAGCATATGTGGTAAAATATTAACATTTGAAAAATCTAGATGAAGAGTTTATGAAGATTCTTTGTACAGTTCTTTCAACTTTTCTAAAGTCTGAAACTACAAAATAAAAAGTTTTAAAAACGTTATGTAAAAGGAAGATAGAGCAACTCATAGACATAGGAATTAGTCTTGGATTCCCAAATACTATTTATTGGCTGTCAGGTCTTATTTCTGGGAAGGGGCTGGGAAAAAATGGGGTGCATTTCTGAGTTCAAAACGTCAGTTGTGAAATCTTTCTTCCATTTTGGCGATTATTATTATGCCATTAATCAGACAGATTGCCTTTTCTAATTATTGAAAAAGCTGGTTCATTCCAAATGGAAGAGGCCCTAAATCTTCAGGGGAAATTATTTTAATTTTTAAGCAGCTAAACAAGAATTATAATGATAAGAGGCATTATGGTAGGTGTGAATATGTGGTATTTAAACCATATTTCCCATTCCTTGTTCTAAATGATTTCCTGAAATTAATCTGTCATTGAATTTGTTGATGTCATTTTTCTCTATGAGTGCAGGATCTTTTTCCTTTTTAAAGAAGACAGAAGTGTGTATGGCTGGTTATAGAGCATGTTATTAAAAGCTTGTTCTTGAGTATTCCTGTGGTTGATAGATTACTTATTTTGGTGGAGTGATATGTTGTCAGTTTTCACTTATTTTTGCCATTTTATAAGACCGAAGATTTAAGTTTTTTCGGAACATGTTCTTGTGTTCTTCAAACATTTCATATATATATTTATGTGTGTGTGTGTGTATAAAATTATTTAGGAACAGTGAACATGGTGATTGAATTTTTCATCAAATCAGTCTTAGGTTAGAACTATGTTTTATTCATCTTTATGTTCCTAGTAATTGGTATTCAGTGAGTGATTTTTAGAACTGAAAGGGACCTCGTAGACCAAACTAGACCTCCCCCTAATTTTACTAATGAAGAAGCTGAGTTCCAGAGAGAGTTAATGTCTCTTGTGTAAAGTTGCCTGGCTCACTAGTGTCTCAACCATGACAAACATCAACCTAATAGTTGGCCTGTCGCACTTGAAAGGCTTGGTTATAAATGAGTGAGATAGTGGAATTACGTTCACAGTATTTTTCCCTTCTTTATGCACGTACACACACTCATACTCTTACACAGTTCCCCTGACCCGCTTTATCCATCTCCACTGCAGGTGTCAACAAACCCAGTTTCCCATAAGTATTCCATGATCTCACCAAAGCCCAATTCATCTGTTTTCACCTTCCTGAAAGTAAGACAAGACCTTGTTTCCTAAAGGTGCTAGAAACAAGGAAGTTAGGAGGGATCTTTTTTAACAAGTCATGTGCTTGTGATCAGTGTCAGTGTTGCAAAGTGTGAAAATAATAGCTGTTTGACGATACCAATGTGATTACGTAATAGATTTTTAAATTAATGCATTTAAAAAAATTCCAGGCATATTATCCAAATAGCAACAATTTTAATGTGAAAGTTTTGTATGAAATGGCAGATAATCCTCATGGAACTAAAATTAGTAGGTGCCTAATATGACTAAAATGTGGCTAAAAGTTCTCTATAGTTTTAAAAGAGAGACAAATAAAGCAATAGCGGAGTGAGAGAATGAAGATTTTTATTTTCCGCTTGACTGTTATAAAACAGCCATGTAAATAGTTTTATTAAGCTTTTTTCTTATTTGTTGATATTTGTACTATACAGATGGAAATAATTTCTCATATAAAAGATGAGCTTATTTTTTCAGATAATGAGTCAAAAGAATAGATTTTCAGTTACTTGAGAGTACTATTTTGAAATCGGCAGTTTGCATAATTCAGTATTTCTTTTTAAAGTCGTATGAGGAAAGGATATAAAAACAGACAGCTGCTTTTAAAGGGGAAGTTTTTAACTATGTCTAAGAGCATTTTTTAAAATAACAGTTCATCTTGGATTTAGAGTGTGTTTTCAATGTTAACTAAACAACCAGATTTTCCTGTCAACTTTGGAAACTGCTGAGGGTCAGCTTGATTCATAGCACAAGCAGATGGCATCCTGCTCTGGCAAAATGGGCAGAAAATTCTTTAAGCACCCACCTGCATATGTTCTAGTCTTCATAAAATCCTGTGCACTTTTAAATTTAAATACTGTCTACAGTTTTAACAAACACATTTGTTAAAGTTGAAATCAGAGATAGCACACAAATAGCTAAGATGTAGTCTTATTTTAGATCCTGTGACAACTCAAAAAATGAAAACTGCAGACTAGAAAGTAGACTGTCTTATTATTGGCAAAATACTACATATATAAAATATTTCCTCAGGGAGAAAATTTATCAGAGATATTATTACCAGAAACCTTTTTTTCTTTTTATACCGTTAGCTTAATTTCTAGAGCTTATTTCCTTTAAAGTACTTTATAAAGGACCAGTTTGTAATCAGAAGTTTTCACTGGTAATCTGTGAGAGAGCTCTCCTATTTTGAGTATGATATTTTCTACTCCCACTTTCATGTCTTATTTTAAAATTTGGGATTGTGTTATATTCTATTTTTAATGTGGCCTGCAGGATCTCCACAATAGCACTGCTAGCTCTGGAGTCCCTTGAAATGCCCACCAGGCTGTGTATTTCTGAGATTTTTGCCTACAAGCTTATGCTCCACCTCATGGCAGTCATTGAGGCTGTCTGTACCATCAGGTGAGAAGTGGGTAGCCGGCCACACAGAAGGAACTCTTTTATAGTCATTCTTATTACTGTTCCTTACTGTGTGGAGTTTTAGAGTTTGTCAGGTGTTGTACAGCTCATATATGGAAACCAAAGTCTTTTAAAATGTTTTTGAACATGTGTGATAATGTTGAAGTTAATTGAAGTTCTATGAGTTTGTTCTTTTAACTACAAAACTATTTATCATTTACTGTTAAGATTTCCAAGACAATGAAGCAAAATCAATGAAACTATCCTTAGTTTTCATCTTTTATTTGGGCAGTAATAGAACAATAGAAGGGTAATCTTCAGCCTTAAAATTATTATTATTTTTTTTATAATTTAATTTTTTTTAATTGAGTTATTGATAGGTTACAATCTTGTGAAATTTCAATTGTACATTAATGTTTGTCAGTCATGTTGTAGGTGCACCACTTCACCCTTTGTGCCCACCCCGCACCCCACCTTTCCCCTGGTATCCACTAAACTGTTCTTGGTCCATAGTTTTAAATTCCTCATATGAGTGGAGTCATACACAGATTATCTTTCTCTTACTGGCTTATTTCACTTAACATAATTCTCTCAAGGTCCATCCATGTTATTGCAAATGGAATGATTTTGTTTTGTTTTGCAGCTGAGTAGTATTCCATTGTATGTATGTACCACATCTTTATCCATTCGTCTGTTGATGGGCACTTAGGTTGCTTCCATGTCTTGGCTATTGTAAACAGTACTGCAATAAACATTGGGGTGCTCAGGACTTTTGGGATTGTTCAGCCTTAAAATTATTTTTGACATTGCTATACACAGTTGCCTACCTGCCCTTTAAAGATGCACCATTTGTCAAATTTTTATTTTTGTGACTGCCTCTTTCTTTTTTTTCTTAGCCAGTGTATACTTAAGAAAAAGTCTAATATCTATTCTTTATATTTGAATATCTGTAAGTCTTACTTAACTGTAATGGTTACTTTTTCTTCCATCTATGATTGACAAGTTGTGTTCACAGTTTCGGAAAACTCCAAGGGATTTTGGTGACCATTCTTGTTAGAAGATTTTGTTTTGGTGAAGTGTTCATTTATTTTTATATGTCTTTTGGATAAGGTCTTGCTTGACTTTTCAGTAGCTTCATTTGCTTGATGAATTCATTTTTGAAAGGTGTTCTTTTTAGTCATTACAGTTCACACTATTTGCCTCCCTTTTTGGGTATTTAGTGAGGATGCTAACTATTGAATAGGCCCAAGAGATCATCTTTATCTTTTACGCTTAGAGGAGGTTCAAGCCAAGAGATATGCAGGGTCTTAATTGGTCCTGCTTAAGTCACACCTGTTAATTGAAGATTCCTCTCCACAGTTCTCCAGTTTGTGCCTTTTTCCAGCTATTCTATTTATTATTGAAATTAGCCTTTTAGGGTTTGCAACCATATGCTGAGTTCCCAATGTAGGGTACAGTTGCAGTTCTGCTTTCAACCTTTAAAATGAAGGCTATAGTATTTAATTATGGGACACTACAGTTTTAAAATGGGGATGAAGTTAGGTGGGTGGGCCTTTCCAAAAAACCAACTTGTAAAAATTACTAGAGTGTTTATATTTTCCAGAGTGCTGCCTTCTTAACATTCCATTTTATATTTTAAAGAAATATGCGTCATGGAAGAATGGAAAGTTTAAAATAGATTAACAGTTTGGCTAAGTGATTATGAATACATTTATTTCTACTCTTAAAATCCTTAGTATGTGATTTTGTCCTTCCTCCATTCTCCTTGCCCTGATTTATTTTAGATTTGTCGTGTTTGATTTAAACTGCTCCTTATTTCTGAATAGATAAATTGAAAATAGGCAATATTCTCCCTTACTTTGTTGGCCAGAAAGATTCCAAGACATTTGAAAGTGGATTCTTGACTTGCATGTTTGCATATTATAGGGAATAAAATGTTGAAGAGAATTAAATGTTTATGAATTAGATTAAAGAATTTCCACTCTATTTGAACATAGAAAAAGATACAGTAAATTGCCCCAGGAACTAGCTAAATTGAGAGAGAGAAATTCTGTGGTTTTTCCCCAGAAGAAGTATGTTAAGACATAGTATACACATGTTTTGGTAGGAGCATAAAAGAGGAAGCTGCTGAGTTAAATCTAACAGCTGCTATTATGGGAAGAGCTAAGTCAGAGTTAATTCCTCCGTTGCAATAAAATATATAATCAGAAAAAGGAATATCTAATTAGAAACAGATTTCTTAGGAGGATTAAAATATTTTTAATATTCATTCACATGTGCAAGTATTTAAAATTTTCTCTCCAGTTTTACAGCATGCTTTTCAAGGGGAGTTCTTTGGTGGTTCTTGTTCTAAGAGTTGGTCCTTCTGTGTTCACTTTTTAAGCTGATTTTGTTTGCCGTTTTCTCTGAAAGACATGCTATTCATTCATATTTCATGCTCTTTTCGTATATCCTATTTATTCTGAAATTCTGATCTAGCTTTAGCCCTTTTTAATATCTTCAGGTTTCAAAAGTTATTCATGCATTGGCATTTGTTTACAATTAAATGCACACATACACACTTTTATGCATATGTGCACATATGCACATACGTGCCAGTCTGGGTATTTTTCTGTTTAAAATTATCAGTTCTTTTTTTAGTTTTGTTGATTTGTGGTGTTCGTCATTCCATTCCTTTCATCATTCCTAACTTATTTTTCTATGACACTTTATCTCAGTCAGTTTAATGGGGACAGTGAATTCATTTCAGCTAAATTTTTTGGCACGTAGTCTTCTTCAACATAAATTTGCTTGTCTTTATGTCCTTAATAAATTAATAATTAATTATTACTTAATTATCAGTCAGTAAATTTATCCACTACTCTACACCAATTGTTCCTGAGGGTATGGAGTATTTTTATCAACATACTATATGTCTAGGCCATTCAAAAGCAATTTCTAATCCTGAAGATATGAATTGAAAAGATGAGGAACAAAACATAGGGCTTTTAAAGTGATCTGATCTATCAGCACATTGTTCCTGCTCACTGCTATTCTCATGTGGATACTGGTTTTGTTTTTATTATTTGTGTATGTATATATCTATGTATGTATCTATGTATGTTTATATTTTAAAGATTGGCACCTGAGGTAACATCTGCCAATCTTTTTTTTTTTCCTTCTCACTAAAGCCCACCCCGTGCGTAGTTGTATATTCTAATTGCAAGTGCCTCTGGTTGTGCTATGTGGGACGCCACCTAAGCATGGCTTGATGAGTGGTGCTAGGTCCACGCCCAGGATCTGAACCAGCGAAACCCTGGGCCACCAAAGCGGAGTACCCGAACTTAACCACTCAACCGTGGGGACCGGTCCCTGGTTTTGTTTTGAGAAGCATCAATACGATGGAGCTCAGGCGGTTTAATCCGTCACTCGTTTCCACCCACAGAGTAAAGACTAAAGAAACATTAATAAAACCTGTAAACTCTTTTTTTTTTTTTTTTTTTTAAAGATTTTATTTTTTCCTTTTTCTCCCCAAAGCCCCCCGGTACATAGTTGTGTATTCTTCGTTGTGGGTTCCTCTAGTTGTGGCATGTGGGACGCTGCCTCAGCGTGGTCTGACGAGCAGTGCCATGTCCGCGCCCAGGATTCGAACCGACGAAACACTGGGCCACCTGCAGCGGAGCGCGCGAACTTAACCACTCGGCCACGGGGCCAGCCCCGAAACCTGTAAACTCTTACATTATCTGAGTAGCTTTCTCTACAGAAGAATGAAAATAATAATTGATACTTGAGTAGCTTGCTTAAAATATTGGTCTGGGAGATTCAGACTTGAAGTGTGAGCAGTTAGCTGTTTTGAGGGAAATAAGGATTGACTATTTGAAAATGGGGTAGATTGTACTTTGTCCATTCAGACAATATTGTACTCATGGACTTGAGTTGGGGTGAACAGGTTGGTGTAGATCGGATCCTACTAGAGAGAAAAAGTTATGAACAGTTTCTTTGGCAAAAGTTCTTTACCTAGTATTTATTGTAAGCTGTTTTAATAAAAACATATGTTGTTTTAATCACTTGGCCCATTTGGAGATGTTTTATGAAGCTTTGGTCTAAGAGGGGAAGATTTGAGACTGAAGTGCTAGGAGCAGTAACCCTCCCAAGTGTTAGTTGCTTTCTGTTTTCATGGTCTCTTACGGGAGTATGAGTAACCATGTCCATAATTTTGCCCTCTTTCTTGGTTCTATCATTCAAGGCTTTTAAAAAGGATTTATTATTCCTAGTATTTTTTGAATCATTAAGAAGTTTATAGGTATATAAATTTTATATGTTAGCCTTTTTCATGTTCTATTTCATATGTTGCTTTACCAGCCTGAGCAAGATTCTTTATCCCTTTCCCTTTCTTTTCCCCTCTATCTATTCTTCTCTTCCTTCCATTCATTCATGGCAGTCTTTTTCAAACCTTGAACCTGGGCAAGTCCTAACTAAATTTGAAACTATTATTGACTGTTTCCTGTTTGGAGAGGTTGTCAATGACAAATTAATAGGAAATGAAAGAGATGTCTCTTTCATGAATTTGCAAGTCCTTTATGCCATTTTAATCTTCTTTTCCTATCCAATTTCACAAAATCAATTATACCTACAAATTGGCCCAGGTAATAGTGTCAAGGGTTAAGGTGAGAGGAATGGCCACTTCTGACTAAGGCCTAGACAACTTGTGGAAATGGTAGTGGTCTAAGAGAAGCTGACTATAATCCCAGCCTCTAGCATAATGAGATACGTAAAAATATCCTACAAATTAATGCTACAAACTGCCATTTAACGATACTATGTTCTGTTTATAAAGAAATTTGACAGGTTTTCCATTTAAATTTATCATTGTTATCCCTAGATCAGTGATTCTCAACCCTATCAAACTCACTGTCCACTTGTTATAGCAAATATTTTGTGATGTTCTCTTTATCCCATCCTGAAACAAAATTCATATATATATATATATATATATATATACACATACACATACATGTGTGTGTATAGTTATAGATTAAGTATATCTATATCTATATTTATATAGTGTACATTTATACATTTACCTCACACATAAGTTAAAAGTAATTAAATCATCCCTCCATATCCAAGGGAGATTGGTTCCAGGACCCTCATGGATACCAAAATCCTCTGATGCTCAAGTCCCTTATACTATAAAAAGGCCGTACTTGCACATCCTCCCGTCTACTTTAAATCATATCTAGATTACTTATAATACCTAATACAATGTAAGTACTATGTAAATAGCTGTTGTGCTATATTATTTAGGGAATAATGACAAGAAAAAAAAGTCTGTACGTGTTCAGTACAGATGCAACCATCCTCTGCCTTTTGATTCACACTTGGTTTTCTGCTGATGTGGAACCTGTGGATATGGAGGGCCAACTGTATAATACCTTAAGTAATATAAATGGGAAACAGTAAGGAAAATAATTTAGAATAAAATAATATGTATTTCAATATGTAAATACTCAATCATGACTACTCTAGGAGACATAATGAAGTAGTAGGTGCTTACATCTATATATAGAATCACCATAATTGTGGCACTTTCAAATGCAGATTGATAAAGGTGTGCTTCATTGGCAGTTAAAATACCACAAGTAGTGTTGCCATTGGTGACAGTATTTTCCAAAAAGGTAAACAACCTTGGTAAAATTCCAACCAAAACAAAAAAACAGTCTTTATTTTATAATTGCATTCCTAGAAATTCAACGTATATTAAAATTGTGCAAAAATACCTTATGTTTATGTGTAGAACAGATTTAGGCTTCGATAATTATGATCTGGTTTTCACCCATATGAATGTCGGGTAGGACGTTATTCATTGTGTGGGACTATCCAGACATTCCAAGATGTCTAACATTCATGTCCCCCATGGGGTTAGGGGAGGCGAGAACTCTAAACCTTAGCAGCAACCTCTAGTTACTGTGGTAACCAAAAACACCCTCACATATTTCCAGAGTGCCTCCTAATGGTGCATGGTCCCTATTTTGAACCACTGCCCTAGAGGAATGGTCAATGGGAAAATAGTTCTAACAGTCCATTGTGTCTCTAGTAAGGCATTTGTGGCCCATTCTTCGTATTCCTGTTTCCAGAGATAATGATCTTACTATAGGATGCATAGAATAAATGAAACATAAAAGGCCATCATCACATTGTAGTATACATCTAAGTATAGAACTTGCCTTGGCTGAAAGTTTATAAAGCTGTCATTCTTTTTTAGGGCAAAAGGCCCTAATCTTGGGTTTGGGCACTTGCTGAAATTATACAATTTGTGTGTATGTTCTTTCTGGGCAGGTGGCCCATGGTTTTGAGTAAATCCTTAGAGTCCCTGAGGTCATCATGGAGTCTAACAAGTGTGGAAGGAGTCTGTTCTCTTTCTATGAACCCTGGAGCACAGTGGCACTCCCTGAGGTTGACTCAGATGAGAGTAGTCTTACCTTTACCACTACTTCTTTCCCTTTTGCCTTGAAGAAATAGAGATTAAAATATGTAATTGAGGAAATCCATTTAGGTCTCCTGAATTCAGGTCTCTTGAAACCATGGCATTAAAACTCAGAAGAAAAGCTAACATATTGAGTCTTTATTCTGCCACATTCCAGAATAAGAATTTTAATTATCGGGTAAAGATTTCTGGAATATCAGTTATGACAAAAAGCTTTTTAAAAAATAAAAATAAAAAATAAGTATTTTGTATTGTAATCAAGCCTAACATTTAAAAAAAGAAAATAAAAAAGTGAAAAACCTTTTTAACTCTACCCTCCCTTCCAGTTATTCCCATATATGTGACCATAGTTCATACCCTATGGAAATTACTTTTAAGAGAGGCACTGATGTTAGGACAAATTTTACTTAGTTGATCCCGCCTCTTCCTTTTATTACTTATTCCAAGAAGTTCCAAGAAAAATCTTTGTCACCTAATAAATGAGTATGATACGAAAGAAGTATTAGCATATTATCTTTTTCACCTTCTGGAAAATGTCAGCAGTATTCTTAGACCTCTCTTTAAATGCTTAATTTAGGTCATATGCTATCTCTTGCTAGTAATTTTTTTTAGAATACTTATGTCCCTTATCTGTCTGTATCTTTCTATGTCCTAATTATTTGGGAGTTGGTTTCAAGATTCTTTCTTCTAATGTTCTTCATATTCCTTTTTTTATTTGCTGTCTAAGATTAATGTTTACCTGATAATACAGTTTCTACTCTATTAAGTTGGCAAATTTAAAAGCTTTCATCAGTTTTTGCTAAGACAAAAGGTGTACTTTTCTAACACATATAATCCAAATGATGCCCTAACATATACTTTCAAGTAAGGACATCATGGGGAAAGAAGAGTTAATGGGGACTTCTCTTATCAGGGTGGCACCTAAGTTATGAATTCCATAGGTTAGATGGAGTTAAACTGTTTCTAGACCAAATTCCCTAAATGATTAGATTGTGTTGGAGATGAGTTATAATTAGGTCAGTCAAGAAGTCCTAAACAGATAATAAATGAGAGGCTAATTAGTTTCCTGCTTCTGCCTCTGGGTTTAAGAAGTGTAAAGGGTTCATGCATGAACCCTTTGACTTCGGCATTTACTCTCCAAAGACAATTACAGGCAGCAGCTAGTTCCTTCATGAGCTAAATTCAGCTGCTTCCTGAGCTTGCTTTAAAAAATAATCATCCTTGCCAGATTTCAGCTTCTGAGTTGCCTGTTTTCAAATCAGTAAAAATTATTGTTGTCCTAATTGTTGTATATTGCTTACCTAGAGTCACAAGAAGATTTTAGGAAAGTTTTAGTGTTCTGTGGAGCTTTTGATACTTCTATAACTAAAGTGGCATAGTAAGAATTGTATAGTACATGGCACATTATTGAGAATAAGGTTCTGGATTTTATTTTTTATTATTTTATTTATTGATTGATTTTTTTTGAGGAAGATTAGCCCTGAGCTAACATCTGCTGCCAATCCTCCTCTTTTTGCTGAGGAAGACTGGCCCTGAGCTAACGTTTGTGCCCATCTTCCTCTACCTTATATGTGGGACACCTACTACAGCATGGCTTGCCAAGTGGTGCCATGTCCGTACCCAAGATCCAAACCAGTGAACTCTGGGCCGCCGAAGCTGAACGTGCACACTTAACCGCTGCACCAGCAGGCCGGCCCCAGGGTTCTGGATTTTAGAATGAATGTGACTGATTGACTGCTAACTTTGGGAGAACAAAATTTTCTTAATTGTTTCCATTTTCTCATTAATAAAAGGGAAGAGAATGATCTTAGGTCTCTTTTACTTCCGTGATTTTAACATGTATTTTTTCCCTTTTAGTTAAATTATGGGAATGACTAATTATTCCCATTCAATCCCATTCATTTAACTTTGAAAATTTTTATTAACTTTTTTTTGCAGAAAAGTCATATATGAGTATGGAAAACAGTATAACACCTTACAACGGTATATGATAAAAGGAAAATCCACTTCCTACTGTAGATCCCCCAGGTTTTTAGGCCTCTCTCCCAGAACTAACCAATCTTGCCATTGTATCTATCCAGAAATATTCTTTGCACACACGAGCACACGTGTGTGAATGCATGTGTTTGCCCTCTTTTCTCTAGTTAAACGTTTTTATTTTATTTAGTTATTTTCTTTTGATGAGGAAGAGTGACCCTGAGCTAACATCTATTGCCAATCCTCCTCTTTTTGTTTGAGGTAGATTGTCCCTGATCTAACGTCCATGCCAATCTAACTCTGTTTTGTATGTGGGATGCTGGAGTGGTGTGTAGTTCTGTGCCTGGGATCCAAACCCACGAACCCCAGGCAGCCGAAGTGGAGTGTGCGAACTTAACCACTATGCCACCAGGCCAGCCCCCAAAATATTCATTTTATATTTTAGTTTATTTTTTAATCATATTTTGTTTTATATTTATTTTAAACATTAGAAAAATGTTGGTTTTCTATCAGTGTAGACCTTTATACAGAAAACCAATCTAAATTTTGAACAAACTTTCTACTCCATTCTCCTTCTCTTCTCCTTCTGAAATACCTATAATTCTTATATTGCATTTCCTAATTGAGTTGGATATTTCTTGGAGACTTTCTTCATTTCTTTTTAGTCTTAGTTCTCTCTTCTCTTCTCTCTGTAGCATTTCAACATGTCTATCTTCGATTATGCTGATAACGCTTCTCTATGGTGTCCACTCAAGTGTTCAGGGAATCCATATTTTGTTTTATTTCTTCCATTGTGTCTTTCATTTCTAATATTTCTGATTGATTCTTCTTTATAGTTTCAATCTCTTTTGTTAAGTTGCTCCTGAACTTGTTGAATTGTTTCTCTACATTCTCTTTTACCTCATTGAGTTTTTTGACGATAGCTGTTTTGAATTCTTTATCATTTAGATTATATATTTCTGCATCCTCAGGACTGATTGCTGGGTACTTGTCATTTTCTCTCTGGTCTGGAGATCTAATATAATGTTTGATATTGCTAGAGGGGGTGGTTCTGTTCTTTCACATCTTGGTGTTATTTGGCCGCAGTTACTGCCTATCGCCACTGGGTGGGGGTCAAGAGCCACATATTCTGAGCCCTCTGCTTTCAGCGAAATCCCAGGGGCTGCAGCTGTGCTGAGTGGGTGGGAGCAGGGGCCCTTTCTCCTGCGCTCTTGGGGTTTTCTCCCTCTGCTCTCACGGTCTGCTCTCCGTGGGGTGTTGGCTTGATAAGGTCACCCCCCTACAAAAGCTCTCTCACTGGTTAGGGCTTCCCTTTAGGCTGCAAGGGCCCTTGGGAGTCCTTGATGTTCCCCCAAATGAACCTCCCCTACCCCATTCCTTCCCTCTTGGAGGCCTCCTGTGGCCCCGGATTGCAGTCTTTAAGGGAGGGAGCGAAGATTTTGCTTTTAGCCCATTCCACCTCCTCTGAGGGGGGAGCTCCAGTCTCTCTGCCCTCCATTGTATGTCTGCGTGGGTCTCTCCAACGTTTTTTTGTGTTGTGTTTGGATGTCCTCTGTTGGATTATGGATTTTTTTGTTGTTGTATATTGGAGGGGAAAGATCTCTGAGAGACCTCACTCTGCCATGATGCTGACGTCACCAAAACCAGTCTAAATCTTGCATTTTCCAGAATCTCCTTCATCAGAATATTTCTTCAGGTTTTTAAAGGAATGATGGGTAACAGGAGTAGTTGAGAGAACAGTGTCAGTGTCATGAATACAGGGTGTGATACTGCCTGAGAATTACTCAAAGTCTCCTTGCTATTGAAAAAAATGCAAAGCCTGAGTTATGTCTTTGGAAGCTGATACATTGAAGTGGTGCCAGTAGGCTTCAGTATGATCTTCTTCTTAAGTTTTGATAATATTGTTTCCAAATCAGTGTTATTTGGGATTCAGTAATTATGCTGTGATCTTGAATTACATCTAATGTTGAGTCATGTATCTTGAAGCTTGAATTTTAGTAATTTGTGTATCATTCATTCATTCACCTACCGTGTGCCAAAGACCATGCTGCATCCTGAGCTTATAATAGTGATCAGGAATAGACAAGGTCCCTGCTCTCTTGGGGCCTAAAGTTTAGTTAGTTACACAGACAGTGAATATATAAATATAAACTGGTTAGTGCTGTCAAGGAAAGGAACATGACCTTTACTGGAGATAAGGGAAGACTTCTCTGAGGAAGTGATGTTTGAACTGGGATTCAAGGTGGAGGGAACGCCGGGAGAATAGTCTGGTCTGAGGGAGCTGCATGGGTGGGGAAGGCCCTGTGGAATGAGGAAGGATACTGTATTAGAAAAACTCAAGAAAACACATAATGCTGGGTGTGGAGGGTAATTGGAGGTGTAAGATGATTCCAGAGAGGTAGGCAGGGAACAGGCCTACAGCTGTAGTATAAATAACTAATTTAAATGACCACAGGACATGATTAATTCTAAAGTGTTTGGTAAATACTTCTTTGTAATTAATAGT
Organism: Equus caballus; assembly: GCF_041296265.1. Taxonomy (NCBI): domain Eukaryota; kingdom Metazoa; phylum Chordata; class Mammalia; order Perissodactyla; family Equidae; genus Equus; species Equus caballus. The sequence goes on from NC_091688.1 coordinate 13,243,672, forward strand.
GGATAATACCCTATACCACAATTATGTTTTAGATTAGAAAAACATTTCCAATCTTGATGTTCATCATTTCCATAACGTTTCAAACTATTCATAGCTAAAACTGAATTGCACATTAAAGGGTTTTATTTATCTCTCTTGTGATTACAGTTTTTGAGTTTTCTGTTGAGCGTTGTTTATTGATTTTTGGATTTAAGAGCATTAATGATCTTAAGACTTGTGTTAGGGATAAGAAAGGAATTTAAGGGCTTCTTACCACCAGTGCAAACATTTAGACACTAGATGACCATAAAAAATTTAACTTCAATGCAAATAATAAATCAACATCAGAAGATATGTAGGACTGAGTGGGAAATGTGGGTTATTAACCACTTAAAACAAAGAACGTGAAAATAAATTATTTTAATAATTTATTTCATTTATGTGATGTTTGTAATGCATCTGAAATGAAGACCTGATATTTATTTATCTATCGATTGATTGATTGATTGATTGAAGAAGATTAGCCCTGAGCTAACGTCTGCTGCCAATCCTCCTCTTTTTGCTGAGGAAGACTGGCCCTGAGTTAACATCCGTGCCTGTCTTCCTCTACTTTATACGTGGGACACCTGCCACAGCATGGCTTGCCAAGTGGTGCCACATCCACACCCGGGATCTGAACAGGTGAACCTCAGGCCCCTCAAACGGAACATGCGAACTTAACCACTGTGCCACTGGGCAGGCCCCTGGTATTTATTTATAATAGCTAAAGTAAAAAACCTTTCAAATCATTATTTAGTGAAGGGAGGAAAAACATTATCTTTCTAGACAGATTCATAAACGTATTTTACCCTGAGACACTTTGGAGGCCTCCAAGTGATCTTTTTAAATGAAGTATTGCAAGTCAGTTTGTTATGCATAAAATATAGGCAAGGGATTTGCTCAAATTTCTGAAGCCTTCAGTAAAATGAATTGTGAAAGCCTCAAACATACGGCCCAGAAGTAGAGGTTACAGTCCAAGATCATTGGTCATTCTTTTCTTCCCCCTTTTCCTTTAGGAGAATCTCATATATATATATGTGCATATATATCAATTCTGTTTTCATATGTTTCCAAGGAGAGAGAAAAATCTCTTGTTGAACATAAGAATAATTTTTCAGATTGCTTTGCCACACCTAAGCTAAATTTCTCTTTTTCCAATAGAAACCAAAATCTTGGTTCAGCTGTCAGAAGAAATGGTGGACATGTGATCACCTAAGAGTTCTTTATATGCTTAATTATAGTTACTAAATTACTTCTATTTATAACTTCCCTTTTATAGTACTTCTTCATAGGTCTTGTGGCTTTCTGAATTCTTCCAAGTCACTACTCAAAAAGTCTACATTTATATGATATATAGTGGTGGCTGACCACTTGAACAGAGGAGATCATTATTAAAAGGGAATCTAGAAAATTGGAGAAGATGCAAAAAAAAAAAAATAAGTTCTCAGTAAGTGAGGAGTAGTGTATGGAATACTGTACTAGTTTTTTCCATTTAGAAATTCTGAAGGACCAAACAACCCTACTAAAATAAAGTTTAAGGGCTTTATGCTTTTACATTTGAGATTTCATGCCTTATTGGATTTTTTAATGCTCTACTTTCATATAGCCAGACTCTATTTGTAATACCATAACAATATTGCTGTCTACCACATGCTAACTGTCTTTTGTGTGTCTGGCATTTTGCTAGGTGTTTTACGTATATTATTTGAAATTCTTACAACAGAATTGCAGGGTTGGTGTTACTAGTTGCATTTGAGAAATGTGGAAACTGAGTCCAATGACGTGTTGGTGAATGTTTAACAACTCTCTCCTTTGGTAAAAGAAGTCCTGTTTTGTAGCATTTGCCAATTTCTGACCTGTAAATGCTGATTTCAAGCTACCAACTGACTTCAAGTTAGTGAAGGGGACTTGGGAAGAAAGGGGCACAACTGGCTCTCCAGCAGTATGAGCAGGCGCTAGCATACCACTGACTGAGGCTCTTAAAAACAAAGTAACTGGGGCTAGCCCTGTGGCTGAGTGGTTAAGTTCGTGCACTCTGCTTTGGGGGGCCGGGATTTCGCTGGTTTGGATCCTGGGCGTGGACATGGCACCGCTCATCAAGCCATGCTGGGGCTGTGTCCCACATAGCACAACCAGAAGGACCTACAACTAGAATATACAACTATGTATTGGGGGACTTTGGGGAGAAGAGGAAGAAGAAGAAGAAAAAATAAAGATTGGCAACAGATATTAACTCAGGTGCCAATCTTTAAAATAAACAAAGTAACTTCTCTTTGATAAAGCAAAAATTCACACTCAGGTTGCTCTGTCTCAAGACTGTAGTCTCCCTACAATACTCCTTTTCCTTTCTGCATCAAAAATAGCAGAGTACTGCCCCTTTAACTTGAGGAAGAGAGAAAGAGCTAGAAGAGACAGGGGAAGAGAAGGTAGAAGGAAGGAGGAGGAAAGGAAAGAGGAAGAAAGGAGCTTTGAGACTGAATATTGAGAGCAGCTGATTCAGAGCATGTTGGAGGTAGGGGAAGAAAAACATAAGTCTTACTAAAGTTATAACTGAAGTTTTATCAAAATAGGCAGCAATCTGCTGTAGTTTGTCATTCTCACGGGGATACCCAGCATACAGAAATGATGATAATGGCTACCACATCTTAAGTGGGACTATGTTCGCACAACTCCCTTCCTGCAACTGATGATCTATTCTTACCGCTCTTATACATACCGACTTCAACCAATGACTACATTGCTGCACACAAAAACAGTCCAGCAAAGTAGCTAATGTAGATAATAAATAACAATCTCTTATTCATATGACAGAAAATAACCACAATTTTCTGGAGGTAAAAAAGCCAGATATGCTAATCATGACACATTCAACATTTACAAAATTGCTTGTTGTTGTAAATAACAAGGGGAGAGATTTTCAGAGCACATCTAGAATATGTTCATTCACTTGAATTTTTCAGAGACTGATTATGAAATATTTATTAATCTGGACATTCTGTCTACAGTAAAATCCTATTATTATATGTAGCTTTGAGATGTATAAGGTGCCAGATTAAAAAGGTTTTCCATGTGTTTATAACCAATCACATAAAAGCCATATATTTTACTGAAATGTTCTGAGTTATCTTAATGGTATTTAGCTTCTTTCATAAGGCATATAAAGTCTAAGCTGAGCCAAGTAGCTGTAATACCCGACAAGAAAGACAACACGTTATTAATTTTATATATCTCCCCCTTTCCCACTCTTGCAAAATTATCTGGTACTCAAAACATGATATTGGAAGAAGAGAAAAAGAAAGTATCAGTGCTACCCTAACCACAGCTTTTAATTAATTTTGCAACTCGAAGTATTTAAAATGTCTATGCAGGAAAATTTTTAAATAATCCTGAACAGGGACTTATGAAAAAGAAACTTAGTTTACTTTGTGTCCAAATAATCATAGCCCACAACCAAAGATACCAATTGAAGTTGGAGAGAAGAAACCACTAAAATTTAATTCTGCTTGCCAGTTTTCATATCAGGTGAGAAGCCGATATGCATTCCCTTCTAAATTGTTAAATTTAATGACATAATGTTATTTATAATATTTACTGATCCTTTTAGAGTCTAGAGACTCTGTATTGATGGCCTCATTTCATTTGTGGTATTGGTAATTTGTATCTTTTTTTCTTTATTAATCTGATTAGAGGTTTTTCAATTTTACTAGTCTTTTCAAAGAATCTGCTTTTATTGTTACTGATGTTTTTATGTGTTCTTTAAATCTACTTTTAATGATAGAAGAGTTTTAGATTTATAGAAGAATTACAAAGATAGAACAGAGTTCCCGAATGCTCCACATGTGTTTTCCCCTATTAATATCTTACACTACTAATGCATATGTGTTACTCACAGTTAATGAACCAATATTGATGTGTTATTATTAACTAAAGTTCATACTTTATTCATATTTCTTTAGTTTTTACATAATATATTTTTTCTCTTACAGGATCCTATCCAGGATACCACATTACATTTAGTTGTGCCTCCTTAGGTGCTTCTTGGCTGTGACAGTTTCTCAGGCTTTCCTTGTTTTTGATGACCCTGACAGGTTTAGGGAGTAATGGTCAGATACCTCAATTGGGATTTGTATATTGTTTTTCTCATGGTTAGGCTAGAGTTAGTTAGGAGGTCTTTGGAGAAAGATGTAGAGATATAGTGCCATTTTTATTACATCAAGGGTACATACTATTAACCTACACTGGTGTTTTTTTAAGCTTTATTGAGGTATAATTGACAAATAAAAATTTTGTATATTTATGCCATGTTTTCATCTAGTAGTTTTACTGTTGCAGGTCTTATGTTTAAGAACATGACTTACCACTGTTGATGTTGACCTTGATCACCTGGCTGAGGTAGTGTTTGTCAAGTTTCTCCGCTGTAAAGTTACTTTTTCTCCCATTTTTCATACATTACTCTTTGGAAGGAAGTCCAATGGTCAGCACAGTTAAGGAGTGATGAGTTATGTTCCCTCTGCTTCAAGGTAGGATACCTACATATCTACATAAATTATTTGGAATTATTCTGCACAGGAGATTTCTCTATTCCTCCTTGTCTATACCCCCACCCCCCCATTTACTTATTTGTATCATCATAGATTCAAGGATATTTATTTCATACTTTGGGTTATAGTCCACTAGTACTTTATATTTTTTATTGTTTGGATTATTCTAGCTTTGGCCATTGGGAGCTCATTCAGTTGGCTCCTTGTCCTTTTGATATACCCCATCATTATGCTTTCATTTGAACACTTTCCTGACTCTCTGGCACCATAGGATGCTCTAGGCCCATCTTGTATATTTCCTACCCCAGTCCTAGAATCAGCCATTTCTCCAAAGAGCCCTTGTTCCTTTTATTGGAGAATGGTATTAGAATTTAAGATCTTGGAGCTAAGTGTGCTTGTTTATACTGGGGCACTGTTGCTTCTAAGCCCTCTCAGTTGACAGAGCAAGGAAATATATGTGTGTATACTGACCCGTGTACGGTATACATATATCAGTAAATATTTCTAAATGTAACCATCTGTATCTATATAAGCTGAAACATGAGTTCCTACTGCTGTCTCCAACTCTTTATCTATTACCACATGGATCATTCTCCCGTTCTTCCATGACTGATCTGTAAACTCCCACTCCAACAATGAGAAATCTAGCTTCCACAGTCAGAGAGACATTTACTTAATTGTTTAATTCCAATATGCATGTATGGGGGTTTCAGAATTGTTAATCCAGATGCCTGTGGGAAACAACTTCATCAACTAAAGTACAGTACTTGTATATAGTTATTTTTACTTTTAGTCTTATAGGCTTCACTAATTTCCAGAGTTACTTAAGGTAGCACCTGTTCCCCCTACTGTCTTCAGTGAGATTGTTTCACACATTCTTATTAGAGATAGATTGTTTAATCGCATTCTGCATTCAATCCTGGGATTCACCAACTTCCTAAATGATTTATTTCTAATTTGTGTCCTTTAAGTTGCACTCTTTTATGTTGTAAAATTCTGTGGGTTTTGACAAATGTATAGTATCTACCATTACAGTATCATGTGGAAGAGTTCTACTGCCTAAAAACATTCCCTGTACTTCCACTAGTCAACACTCCTATCCCCTCAATCCCCTGGCAACTCCTGATCTATTTACCATCTCTGTAGTTTTGCCTTTTCCAGAATGTCATACAATTGAAATCATGGCTTATGTAAGATTCTCAAACTGGCTTTGTTCACTTAATAGTATGCATTTAAGATTCATGTCTTCTTGTGGCTTGATAGCTTATTCCTTTCTTTTGTTGAATAGCCTGTTCAATAACCACTACCTATTGAAGGACATTTTGGTTGCTTCTGGTTTTTGGTGATTATAAATAAAGCTGCTATAAACATCCATGTGCAGGTTTTGTTGTGGACGTAAGTTTTCAAACAGTTGTGTAAATACCTAGGTGCATGATTGCTGCATCATATGACTATGTAAGACTATGTTTAGCTTTGTAAGAAACTGCCAAAGTGTGTCTCACAGCTTGTGTACCATTTTGCATTCTTACCAGCAATGAATTATTGTCAGTGTTTTGGATTTTAGCTTTTCTAATGGGAATGTAGTGGCATCTTAGTGCTGTTTAAATTTGAATTTCCCCAGTGACAGATGATGTTGATCATCTTTTCATATGCATATTTGCTATCTATTTATTTTCTTTGCTGAGGTGTCTGTCTAGATCTTTTGCCCACTTTTTAATTGGGTTGTTTGTCTTCTTACTGTTGGATTTTAAGTGTTCATTGTATATTTTGAGTACAAATCCTTTATTAGATATATTTTTTGCAAATATTTTCTCCCAGTTTATTATGGCTTGTCTTTTTTCTTAGCAGTATCTTTTGTAAAGCAGAAGTTTTTAATTTTAATAAAGTTCTACTTATCAATTTTTTTTCTTTCATGGATTGTGTTTTTTTGGTATCATATCTGAGAACTCAACATCAAACCTCAGGTCATGTAGAATATTTCCTCTGTTTTTGTCTAGAAGTTTTATAGTTTTGCATTTTACATTTAGGTCTATGTTCTATTTTTAGTTCACTTTTGTGAAAGATGTTAGATCTGTGTCTAGGTTCATTGTTTTACATATAGACACTTGATGTTCTAGCACCGTTTGTTGAAAGACTATCCTTTCTCCATTCTCTCTTTTTGCTTTTATTAAAAACCAGTTAACTATATATGTGTGGCTCTGTTTCCGGGCTTCTCTTCTCTTCCATTGATCTACTTTCTTCTTTTGCCACTGCCACCCTGTCTTGATTTTTGTAGCATTATAGTAAGTCTTAAGGTCTGGTGGTGTGATCCTCCACCTTTGTTCTTTTTCAGTATTAGGCTGGTTATTCTTAGTCTTTTTCCATTTCATACAAACTTTAGGAACAGTTTGTTGGTACCCACAAAATTACTTGCTAGGAATTTTATTGGAGTTGTGTTAAATATATAGATCAAATTTGGAGAATTAACACTTTTCCAATCATGAGTCTTCCAATCCATGAACATGGAATATCTCCCCATTTATTTAGATCTTCTTTGATTTCTTTCATTAATATTTTGCAGGTTTTGCATACAGATTCTGACATACTTTGTTGGATTTATACCTATGTGTTTCTTTTCTGAGGGAAGATGGTATTGTAAATGGTATTTTTTTTCCCATTTCCAATTCCAGTTGTTCATTGTTATTATATAGACAAATAATTGACTTTTGTTTATTAACTTTGTGTTCTGTGACCTTGCTATATCAGTTTTATTGGTTCCAGGAGATTTTTTGTAGATTCTTTGCATTTTTCTCCACAGACATTGATACCATCTGCAAATAAAGGGAGTTTTATTTCTTCCTTTTCAATCTAGATGGTTTTAGTTTCTTGTACTAGTGCACTACTTAAGACTTTTAGTCAGAGTTGAAAGGAATGATGAGAGAGCACTTTCTTGCCTTATTTCCTGTCTTAGAAAATATCCAGTCTCTCATCATTAAAGATGATGTTAGCTGTAAGCTTTTTTGTCAATGTTCTTTATGAAGATGAGGAAATTTGCTGAGGGTTTTTCTCTTTTTTAAAATTCATGAATGTTAGATCTTTTTCAAATCTTGTTTTTGTCTTCAGATAATATGATTATATGATTTTCCTTCTTTATCTTGTTCATGTGGTGGATTACATTAATTGATTTTCAAATGTTGAACTAGTCTTACATGCCTGGAATCTCAGTTGGATGTGGTGTCTAATTCTGTTTATACATTGTTAGATTTGATTTGCTAATATTTTGTTGAGGATTTCTATGTCTATGTTTGTGAGAGAGATTGTTCTGTAGTTGTTATATATATTTTTTCTTGTAATGTCTCTATCTGATTTTGGTTTTAGGATAATGCTGGCTTCATAGAATGAGTTAGGAGGTAGCTTCTCTGCTTCTGTTTTCTGGAAGAGATTATGGAGAATTAGTATTATTTGTTCCGTATATGTTTGGTAGAATTTGCCATTGAAACTATCTGGGTCTGGTTTTTTGTTTTTGGAATATTACTAATTATTTATTTAGTTTCTTTAATAGACATACAGTTAAGGTTATCCGTTTCTTTTTGTGTGAGTTTTGGTAAATCATATCTTTTTTCATTTAAATTGTTAGTTTTGTGGGCAAAGAGTTGTTTGTAATATTCATCTATTATCTTTGTAATGTCCATGTGATCAGTAGTTATGACTTTCCTTTTTTTTCCCTGGTATTGATAATTTGTGTCTTCTGTCTTATTTTTTGTTAGCCTGAGTAGAGATTTATAAGTTTTGTTGATTCTTTCAAAGAACTAGCTTCTGGTTTTGTTTATTTTTCTCTATTGTTTTCCTGCTTTCAGTGGCATTGATTTCTGTTCAAATTGCGTTTTCGGCTTAAGTAAGGTCTAGTGGCAGTGAATTCACTCAGCTCTTATGTTTTCCCCAAATGTCTTTTTTTACCTTCACTTTTGAAAGTTTTTTTTCTAAATATAGACTGTAGTATGGCAGAGTTTTTTTCTGTACATAAAAATGTTGTTCCATTTTCTTGAAACTTGATTCTTTTTTTCTTTTGGTGAGGAGGATTGGCCCTGAGCTAACATCTGTGCCAATCTTCCTCTATTTTTTGTGGGATGACACTATGGCATGGTTTGACAAGCAGTGCTAGGTCCACACCCAGGATCCAAACCTGCCAACCCCGGGCCACCGAAGTGGAGCAGGCAAACTGAATAACTACACCACCAGGCCCACCCTGAAGCTTGATTCTTTCTGATGAGGAATCAACAGTCTTTCTCATATTTGTTCCTCTTCGTGCTCTGTTCCTCAACCCTCTGGCTGACTTTATTATTTTTCTCTTCAAAACTCATTTTCAGTAATTTAATAATTATGTGTCTTGATGTTGTTTCCTTGGCTTTATCCTGCTTGAGATTTGTTGGTTTTATGGATTTTTAGTTCAAATTAAAAAAATTTCAGCCTTATTTCTTCAGCTTTATTTCTGTCCCCTCTGTTTTTATCCTCTCCTTTAGGAATTGCTTAATGTGGCCCCACAGACCACTGGTCATTATTTTCAAGCGCCTTCTGTTTTTCAGTTGGTATATTTTGAATTGCTGTCTTCATGTGTCTTTGTTAAGTTCATTATCTCTTTCATTTCTGGTATCGTACCTACTGACTAATTTTCCTACTGGTTATATTTCACATTTTCCTACTTCTTAAGATTGGTAGTAATTTCTTATTGGATTTTGGACATTGTGAGTTTTACCCTGTTGATTTTTGGCTTTTTGTTGTCTGTCTTCCTTTAGTTATGATTGAGTTTATGTTTCTTGAGAATCAGCTTGTTAGTTTCGAGGCTTGATTTAAAGTTGTGTCAGGATGACTCTAAAGTAGCCTTTTTTCTTGGACTAATTTAGTCCAACTACCAATTGTGTAACCTTTTGGGGATATCTACAAATGCTTTGGGTATTAAAGAAGGTTTCTTCTCTTTTGACTTGAGGGATCTCAAATGTCTTCCAGTCCTGAGTGAGTTGTGAGGATTTTCTAGCTTATAGCTCCCTAGCAGTTTTCTTTGCCAGCAATCATGCAGCTTAATTATGCAACCAATAACTCAAAGGGCTCCTCCTGCAGATTTCTGGATCTCTTGCTCTGTGTAATTTTCTTTTGTCTGGTGTGTTACCCTGCAAACTCCATCAGCCTCAGTCTCCCTGAGCTTCCCTTTCTGTCTCCTCAAATTCAGTGAGACCATTGCGGTCTGCGTGTGTTCCCTCTCCCAGAAAATGTCACCAGCTTTAAATCCAGGATTATCATAAGGTTTATCTGATATCTTTTCCTTCTTTCAGGGATCACAGTCCTGTGCTTCCTGTTTTCTAATATCTGAAAAAAATTGCTTTGTCTATTTTGTCTGGTTTTCTAGTTGTTTACAGCAAGAGAGAAAGTTCAATATTAGTTACTTGGTCGTGGCAGGAAATGGATGACTACAGTTTAATTTTTAGCACAATATTAATTATGTATCCAGAAATCTACCACTAAAGTAATTTTACTTAACAGATTATTTAAAATATTTCCTATCACGAAGAATGTTTAAATAAAACCTTGAAATAGTAAAATCCTTAAACTTGTATTCTGATTCTGTGTTTAATTCAGCCAACATTTATGGAGTATTACTATTTAAAAGGTAAATTATACTCAGTATTTACAAATATTAGCGTATTAGCCTAAATGTGAACTAAATAGCATTGTTCTAAGGTAAAGAATTACAGGAGTCACTAAAAGTGCCTAATTTTTCAATTGTATACCACCCTAAAAATTACTGAGTGCTATTTCTCAGATATTTCTTTTGTTTTAATTCAGTAATTCATAGATAGGACCACTAAGTTTACTTAATATGGAGACAATTTCACTGGCACCAATTATAAAATAAAAACCCGTATGGTAGTTAGAAGCATCCAAGATAAAGGCAAGTAACCATAGCAATTATTGTTGTTCATTTCAAATGTTGATTTATGTTACCTTTGTAAAATCTGGAGTAATTGCACAGATGTCAACTGCGTCATTATCAGCTATGAGTTACTATAAGAGAAGGATTCATAATATTCTCCAAAACCACTGTTACATGGCTGCATCATTATGGCATAAATAAGGGACTTTCAGCAATAGCCATACTTATTATAGTTCTTATATTCCCTGGTCTATATACTCCAAATATTTTTAATAAAAATTGATTGTCATGTGAGGATGTAACAACTAATTCCTGGTCCAGTAGTGGAGTCAGTTTGAAAATAATGGTTGTGGAGCTTTGTGGGAACTGGTAGGAATACTGACATCTATCCTTCATCTTTTTGAACTAAGAATATATACAAATACCAGATATAGGAGAAGGAAAGACCATAGTTAACCTGAAAATTCATTCTAAGTCATTGGTCTTGGGGTCATACTTCTTAATAATATCAAGAATTAATTAATTAATACATTTTCTTGGAAGCTTTAGAATACTTTCGCTTTTCAACAAAGGTCATGATATCTCCGTTACACTGTATATTAGAGCTATATTCAGTTTAAAAATGGCATGAAGATGTCATAACCCAGTAGTCTCAAAGTCTCACTGTAAGTCAGTAGCTGAGCCAATAAAAGAAACAAATCTTCTGTGAATATAATCCATACCAGTTGTCTCAAAAGTGTGGTGTGTACATCCCAGGGGGTACACAAGATAATCCCCTAGGGTTCAGGTTATAAAAGTATTAACACTTCTATTGATATATTTTTATCTCATTGTGTTTAAATTTATATTTGTGTTTTACAGTGTATGTAACATTAGTACAGTAGTTCATGTATGTAGTTCATACATATGATGTATGTAGCATTAGTACAGTAGTATAAATTATAGTAGTAATTTATAAATAGATATACTTAGAGATGCATGCTCAAAATATTTTACTGGTGGTATGCATTGGGAAAAAAAGTTTGGAACTATTATTCTGTACTGTCGATCAGTGGTTTCAACTGGGGGCAGTGTCTGGAAACATTTTTGATTGTCATGACTAGGGAGTGAGGGTGTACCTCTGGTGTCTATTGGATAGAGGCCAGGGATGCTGCTAAACATCCTTCAGTTCACAGGACAGTTCTCCCCCAACACACCCCATCAAACACACATAAGCAGTTAGCAGGTCTGAAATAAATTTGAGAAACCTTGCTAGAGACAGTATTTCCTCTTCCTTGGGGGATAGCAAAGAAGTGAGTCTAACCTATGTTTGTTTTCTTTTTCATTTCACTGTAGACTACTTGGCTTTCCTATGTGCATGTCTGTATTTTCTAATATCTCAAAAATAGGCACCAAAAAAATGGAAGGTACTTATAAACATCCAGAATTTTGTAAAACCAAAAGGATATTTTGAGTAATTAGAGGAAAAGAGGTAACAATGTATGAAGCCCTACATAGTAGTATCTTAAATATTGTGTGGTTTCACATTTTTGAGATTACCTAAATATGGTCATTAAATTCTACTTTATGTATTTGTATCCTACCAAGCCATTTGATATTTTGTAAGTTAAGTTGATGTCCGGATTCATTGAAATCTAAAAAGAAAGAGCTACCAATAAGAGTGACGGAGAGAATCCATTGTCAGCTAGAGTGAACTGTTTTGCAAAGTAAAGAACAAAGAGTATATGATCTACTGATTTTGTTGAAAGATTCTGACTTGAGGTTTTATTTCTGAGTTTATGTGCCTTTGGTACATGATCCTGTTCATATTAAACTTTGTTTTGGTTTCATGGTCTGGGTGGAAAAACCTCTATTTAAAGCAGGAATAAGCATTCAGTGAGTTTTCCATTTTAGATTGGAAATTTTTAGATAGTGATGACCTGTCCTTATTTGAATTTAATATCTGAATCAAACATGTCTTATTTCTATATGCACTTGTGTGCTTTAAATAAAGATGATTCCAAAGAGGTGCAAAGCCTGCCTCACAAGAGTCCTAAGGATTAATGGCTTCAAGTATTGGAAAATTGAAATAGAACAGTATTCTATCACCATCTAGTTGCTTCTACTTTTGATAACATGTGCCAAAGAATGTGAACCAGCTGCTGCTCCTTGCTCCACTGAGATGCTTGAGGAGTTCGGTCAGCATAGCTGAATTGTTAGCATGATCCTTAATTAAAATGGATCATACTCTTAATTTATATATGAGGATCTTCCTGAAAATAGGGGATAAGCCTCTTACAGTTCCCTCTAGATCCAAAAAGAAGCTTAAAATAGGGAACAACTAGAAAGTTATAGTCAGAATTAGATGCATTTAATAATAAACTATCTTGTATGTGTTTTTAAAATTTTTTGCTCTGTTGTGAACCAATACTTTAGCAAAATACAATAAAAATGAGTAACTAGAGAAATGAAATTAGAACAAGCTGTATTTTAAAAATTATTAGATTCAACAGACATAAAATTACTCTATCAAATTTCTGTATAGGTTTCTAAGTACTTCTTTTCTATTTTTGTATTCATCTTGATGCAGCCTCATAACAGACACTTTGTGGACCACCAGGGGTCTGAGAACCAAGCTTTGAGTAGAATTGATTTCAATAGAAATTATTTGAAATAAAATTTCTTTTTCTACTGTTTACATCTTAGCCTTCAGTACGTACAAATTTCTGCCTAATCTCAGTTGAAATATTACCTTCTCTGCAAAGCTTTCCTTGACTTCCCCAAGATGACTTGGGTAATCCATCATCTGTGCTCTCACTGCACTCCAAAAGGGCCTCCATTTTACCATTATATTAATTCATTTATATTTCATCTAAAGAAAATGTAAAAATAGTCCTTAAGACCTGGGGACCTCAGAAGGTTTGTGGCACATAGCAGACAATAAGTAAAAATCTGTTTAATGAATGAAATAGATATGAATAAGTCAATTGCAGCAAAATCCTGAGGCTCTAAATATCAACACATACTAGATGAAGGAAAACATCATTTTGTGGAAAGAAGACAGTTTCTTGATCTCAAAAGTTAATGTGAATCAAATCCTTATAAAAATAACCCTTGATAGAAAGACAGATGAACACATGCACACATTTCATAACTGTATAACACAGATTGGGAGAAAAAAATACACGAACACAAAACAAATGCAAACCACTTAAGCTAACTTGTTAGCAACACTGGTGTAATAATTTTTGGCAGGGGAGGAGGGTATTAGGATGGGGAAAGGGGTTGAAAACCAGTGCCCCAAGAGTTTTAAGGATACTTTGTGCTATACTTATATCTTTTTTCTTCTCCATGCCCCTCCAACTGTAAATATCTGATATCCTATCATATTCCTTTGATTTATTGCGATGCATATTTGATGACAGCCTGTGAGTACTCTGCTAGGCACCTTGGAGAATACAAAGGAGCTTGAACATGAGGAGATTGAAGTCTTGTAAAGAAGTCAGAAATACATAAAACTAACCAAAACATAAAGTAAAATGCATTACATAGAAAGTGCAGTAGAAGAATGAAGAAGAAATTTAAAAAATATGTATAAATTACTATAAAATTAAAAGTGTGTATAAGATGCTTTTCAAATTTTTTTTAAAAGATTGTATTTTTCCTTTTTCTCCCCAAAGCCCCCTGGTACATAGTTGTATATTTTTAGTTGTGGGTCCTTCTAGTTGTGGCGTGTGGGATGCTGCCTCAGCATGGCTCGGTGAGCGGTGCCATGTCCACACCCAGGATCCAAACCAGTGAAACCCTGGGCCACTAAAGCGGAGCGTGTGAACTTAACCACTTGGCTAGGGGGCCGGCCCCCAGCTTTTCAAATTTTTATGTTTCTTCTGAGTCAGTTTGGGAACATGTTTAGGACAGCTCTTATAGAGGACACTTGTGTATTGAAGTGGATTTAATATTTTCTTGAAATAATAAATAGATGGATAGATAGATTGATAGATTATATTGACTTAGCTTAAGCAATCCATCAATAAAGGACAAATTTAGCTTCCAAAGCTAGAAATGAATCTACAGAAGATGATGCTAAGGAATTTAGAGATGTGCAATCTCCTGCCTTTAGTGTGTAACTAAGTAGGCAAATGAATGTATAATTTTCAGTACTTCCCCTCCTGAAGCTGCACAACTATTTCCTTTGTATTCCATCTCCAAGAGATGGTTTAAGAGACGGAAGAAGTACAGAAGTCGGAAGTCCTAGGATGCTGGCACTGCCTTTGGGGAAAATTCAGTTCTTGCATCACTTCTTGGGTATGCACACGTTTCCAGTTCCCACAGAGAAGCTGAGCCCTGGCAGAAGGCAGATAGACACAGCCAGACTGAGTCACAACTTGAAAATCAGGGAAATTATTTTTTTAAAGGCATAAAGGCCCTTAGTAGGATCAAATTTCTGTAGCTACACAGGAACCAAAGAGAAAATATATTTAAATCTGTATCACATTTGACAGAATCCATCCCAACAATTTCAAATTATTCTTCCGTGACATAAATCACTGTGGATTCATGTGGCAGTTACCTTTATTGATTCTTCTTCACAAACATTGACTGATAATCCTCTGCTGTATTTTAACCCAGCTGTGTAGTGCTTTTTAAATATATTAAATAGGATAAGCACAGGTCACGTTATTAAGCAAATGTTAAAGGGCACAATAAATGCTACAAACCCTCCTTTGTGTCCTTTTTTTATAATTAGAAGTTTGTTAGAAAAACCTTATAACAGTAAAATAAATTACTTTTGTTTATAATTTTATGAGTTCTCTGTCCACTGTCCTGAAAAACCAATTTGTGACATTATGCTTCATAGAACTTAATTCTATTTGGAAATTCCTTAACCTTTCTTTATTTCTTTAAAATTTTTCTTCTCTCTCTCTCTCTCAGCTGCTAGCACAGGTAGTTGATACATCACTCTCTGTATACATTTAAATGTCCCCTTTGAGAGGGATCTACTCTTTGTTTCCTTGTAACTTAACAAAACTTACATTACCTTATACATACATGTTACTTAAATTTAAGTACTTTACACAAAGAATGATTTTAAGGTTTAAATGTAGGTATTTTTGGCTCAGCCCGCCCACCAAATGTTTGCCGACTATTTTTCTGCTGCTCAACCTGTCATGTTCAAATGATAAAAAAATTAGCTGTGTAGGGAACTTAGGAGATGGTACCTCTAATACTGGAGTTTGAACGATTTAAGAATTTTCAAGAGTAATTTTGTCTATACCCAATTTTAGCTTTACTCATGTACTTTAAAACCTAACTTCATCCCTGCTCCCATTTCATTCAGCACAGATAAACATACACAATGCAGTTCCATCAAAGCCCCTTTTTTATTTGGGTAAAGTAAGGCTAAGAGAGATTAAGTGACTTGCTTAAGGGAAGTCAATTAGATAGTTATGGGTAGGACCAACTAGATCTCATCTTTTTCTTATTTTAAAGCTTATATTCTATCCTACAATCCAGACCACTTCTAATTTGTCAACAGTCAGTATACTACTTTCCCCATAGTAAAAGTTTATTAAATATTTATTTATTTATTTAACTGCGTTTGAACAGCTAATTGTAAGTGATCTTTTCACTAATGTGCAATGTGGCTTAGCACTAAGGTTAAGAGTTACTAGATTTGGGGCCGGCCCCGTGGCCAAGTGGTTAAGTGCGGACGCTCTGCTTCGGTGGCCTGGGGTTTGGCCGGTTCGGATCGTGGGTGCAGACATGGCACCGCTCATCAGGCCACGCTGAGGCCGCATCCCACATAGCAGAGCCAGAGACCTACAACTAGAATATACAGCTGTGTACTGGGGGCCTTTGGGAAGACGAGGAAGAAGAAGATAAACAAGACTGGCCACAGTTGTTAGCTCAGGTGCCAGTCTTTAAATAAAAAAGAATTACTAGGCTTGTGTTTGAAGTATCATTCTTCCTCTTGGTAAATATTGCTCTAGCACTTAGTAACTGTTGCTTCAGTACTTATTGTGTGACTTTGGGAATGAACCTCGTTTTATTCATCTATAAAATGGGAATAATGCCTACCTCATAGAGTGCTGTAAGAATTAAAAATGATAATTAAGGGGCTGACCCTGTGGCGTAGTAGTTAAGTCCGCTTGCTCCACTTCAGCGGCCTGGGGTTTACAGGTTCAGATCCTGGGCCTGGACCTACACACCACCATCAAGCCATGCTGTAGCCATGTCCCACATATAAAGTAGAGGAAGACTGGCACAGATATTAGCTCAGGACCAATCTTCCTCATCAAAAAAAAAAACTATATAAGATGTTCACTATATGGTAAGTATTCAGTTAATGGTAGATATTATTATCCTTTAATACACTTGCTGTTTTTCCTCTCAAAAAATGGTTGCGGAAGATGAATCACTTTTTGTGACATCAGGACTAAACAAAATTACTCTTCAAACTACACATTATTTTCTAGATAGAACTCTTGAAAGTATGACACTTATATATCCAGGAAAAAAATAAGCTAACTATGGTGGACTATGAATTAAATACATTAGGTCCATTGTCCCAAGGCTGTTTACTGTGATTATAAAGCATAAAGGTTACTGACAGTTTCCCCTCAATTCATACTATTCATATATGTATATATATATATTGTTTCATACTATTCATATATATTTTCCATACTATTCAAGGGACTTATATAAATCTTAGGATTCTATAACATATTAAAGAGACAAATCCACTACCCCAAGGCCAAAGACTTAATAGAATTCTGGATCTCATGAATATTTGAGGATATCGGTATAACCATATCAAATAAAAAAAACGAGAAAAGAATGTAGAATGTTATAGACTTTTAATTTAAGAAATAAATTAGAATCTTTAATTCTGAAAAAGTTTTATCTCTCTTTGTGGTGCTTGTTCTCATTGGTTTAAAAAAGTGAGTAAAGGGGCTGGCCCCGTGGCCGAGTGGTTAAGTTCACGCGCTCTGCTGCAGGCTGCCCAGTGTTTCGTTAGTTCGAATCCTGGGCGCGGACATGGCACTGCTCATCAGACCACGCTGAGGCAGCGTCCCACATGCCACAACTAGAAGAACCCACAACGAAGAATACACAACTATGTACCGGAAGGCTTTGGGGAGAAAAAGGAAAAAATAAAATCTTTAAAAAAAAAAAAAAAGTGAGTAAATAGTTGCCAGTGGTATCATTTTTGCTTAAAAATCTATTGCTTTGCAAATTTGGGGGCCATTCACCTTCACTAAAAATATGTTAAAAAAATAACTGTAACACTATAAAGGGAGGGAAAAGTCAATCCACAAAGTGAGAAAAGATATTTGCAGTGTCTAAAACAAAGGATTAACGTCTAAAATGAACAATTCGTATGTGTTAGAGAGAGAAAGACAAACCACCCAATAGAAAATGAGTGGATGACTTTTAAGTGGCACCTAACAAAAGAGGAAACACAGATTACTAGTGCCTACATCCAAAGATAGTCGATTTCATCAGTAATCAGGAAAATGCAAGTTAAAATACAGGGAAACACCATCACACACCATCAGATCAGTAAACCTTTAGAAAGGTCGACAGTGCCGAAGGAGATGCAGAACAAGAGGAATTCTTTTTTTTCCCCTTCTCCCCAAAGCCCCAGTGCATGGTTGTGTATCATAGTTGTAAGGCCTTCTAGTTCTATGTGAGCTGCCACCACAGCATGGCAACTGACAGATGGGTGGTGTGGTTCCATGACCAGGAAATGAATCTGGGCCGCTGAGGTGGAGAACGTGGAACTTTAACCACTAGACTGTCACGTGTGGTCCTAGAAATTCTTATTTATGTTTCACAGGACTGTAAATTGATACAAGCACTTTGAAAAATACTTTGGCTTTACCTACTAAAGTTAAACATGCTCATAGCCTATGACCCAGCAATTCCACTTCTACATATTTACCTTAGAGAAATTCTTGAGTATGTGTACCAAGACACATGTATAAGAAAATTCCTGGGAACGTTGTTCATAATAGCAAAAACCTGGAGATAAGTCAAATGTCCATTATTGGCAGGTTTGTTGAATAAGTGGTGGCAGATTCATACAGTGGAATGTTTTACAGTAGTGAGAGTGAAGGAGCTACAGCTACACGCAACATTGAATATGTGAGGGTCTACAAGTTCTGTTGCACACTTGGCGTGACTTTTTGGTGGCAAAAATTCTAGTCTCAACCACCAGGAGGCTGACCCTCCACTAAGCAAAGGTAGCCTTCTACTAACAGTGTCTCATGCACCTCTGATGATTGCACTCTGTTCCTCGAGCATATACAAGACTCAGTGCCCTCCTAGGGGGTGATACAAATAGGAAGATTTTGTGTTTTTAAATTGATCCCCCACAGAAAGCTACTTGCTGTTCTTGATGGAGGTAAAGAATTGAAAGAAAGAAATGATTCTTAAGCCAAATATTGGAGTTTTCCACAGGTTCGAAAGCAGAACACTGAATTCTGAGACATTTTGACTTTAAGATTTGAGTAAACCCATACCGAAAGAATAAAAGCAATTTATGAAATTGTTTCATGGCTTTTTTCAATTAGTAGATAAAATGCTTATAAACTTAGAGATTAATCATTTACCATTTTAATTTCAGTTACAGTTTATCATGTACTTTCTTCCAGCAAATGGAATTTAATTTCAGAGTGGTATTTCATAATTGGAGGAATATATAAAGACTTCCAAATTCATTCCTTGACGATAATTAGGGCCTACCATATATCTATGATAAAAAAGGAAAAATATTAGAATTATTAGTTGAAAATATGTAGTCAAGCAATTAGTAAAGCCAGTTATTTAGTATCTTTTCTGACATTTAGATACTATCAAAAGTTTGTTCATGTTTATGGAAAAATAGATGTTTATGTCAATTAACAGGCCATACCAGATTTTAGAGAATTTTTTGTAAAGTGACTTCTTTCCAGAATGCCTTAATTGAAGGCCAAAAACAGAGTCATGAGTCAGGCCAAGTTTTCTTTTCAGCGTCACTAACTTTGTTATATAAAGGACTCTACACTGACACCTCTACTTCCTATTAGATCACTTTAGACTTGAAGTAAGACTTGTTTCTTAGCCTTTTTGAACTCAACATCCATATATAACATTTTCCAGAAATTACAGATCTCCTACTTGCTAAATCTAATAGCAACTTCTAAATCCTTAACATTATTGACTTCATTATTGTTGAGTATCCTCTCCTTGAAATCTTTCTTCCCCCAGATTCCTTGACATTACTGTCCTCATTTTCTTATTTTTCTGACTGTTCCTTTCCAGCCTTGTTTCTTAGCTCTAGTCTTTTGCCCTTCACTTTATATAGTTTTCCTTAATGTATTTCTCTTGCTCTCTCTACTCTGTCCTCTCCATACTCCCATAAACCCAAACAAGCCAACTTCAGACAAAATTTTCAGGAAAGATAGGAGTGAAGAAAGCTAGAGAGGAAAGAGGAGTAGCATTCTGTTTTGTTCTTATGTAAAGATTCCATTTTAGAGAACAAATGGCTAAACTCTACTTTGCTTCTGGTATTCCCTTCACCTTTTCATCCCCTACCGCATCTTGCTGCACCAGTGTGTTCTCTTCTCAATAGTAAACCTTCCCCTTTTTACTTGGTCAAACTCTCAGGTAAGAGTTATTGACAGTGTGGATGACACTTCACACTTGATATGTTGTTTCAATCAATGTCCACAAAAATTCTCTGAGAAAAGTATTATTTCCGTTTTGCAGATGGGGAAATGGGTTCAGTGACAAGCCTAAGCAAAATCAAACAGATAATAAGGAATGAAGCTAATACTGAGCATAGAACCCTGTCTGGCTACAAAGCCATTCTTTGCATTCTTTGCAGTTCAGCCATTATCTTCTTTTTCAGTTTAAGATCCCATCCCAGTCATTACTCTTTGGTGAAAGCCTTAAACTTTTTTTTTTACTCCTTGAACCATTAATTCTGTTTCTAAGGATCTACCCCTGAAAAGTAAAGATTTTGCATAGATCCAAAGTTGCAAAGTTGCAAAGTTGTTTGTCACAGTGTTTCTTCTAAAAGCAAAAACAAAGCAAACCAGTGAAAAACCTGAAACAACTAAAAGTCCATCAGTAAAGGACTGGCTGAATAAATTGTGGTAATCCATTCATATAATATAATGCAGACAATAAAAGTAATGATCTCAAAGCATTTTAATGATGATTGGAAGTGTGTTATATGAAAAGAAGAATATTATGATCTCAAATATAAAGAAATATACACATACCTAACACATATATACATAAAAATAAATACCAGAGGGGAATAACCTAAAATGTTAATTGAGTGATGGGATTTTAAATGATTCTTTCATTGCTAAAAAAGTTTCATCAGACTTATATATGCATATGGTTAATAACTTATAAGGCTTATAATGAAAAACAATAGTCCCCTGCTCCCTCCAGCTTTCCACTTCCAGGGCAACTATTTTTAAACTTTTTAGATAGTTTTGTTTGGGTTACTTCCACATCAATAAGTAATATGACAATATTTTCTATTTCTCAATTTTAGATATTATTCATTTGCTTCTTCCCATGATAAAACATTAGGAGTCTTATACCGCACATCCTCAAAATAGCTATAGTACATTTTTTAGTAAACTCAGAAGAAAAGAGTTTTTTTTTAACATGATCATACTGTACTTTGATTATATTTATATATATTATATATATAAGGTACGTCTTATTCTATTTTTCCTTAAATTTCTAATTGTTTTTCTCCTTGCATTGATTTCTCTTATAGCCTAATTTTTTCCCCAAATGTGCCATTGTATCAAGTGCTTCTAAATACTTTTTATTAAATTCCCCCACCTGCGCACACATTTTGCTTTTCCTGGAGGTGTTCCTCCTGGAGCTTTGTGTCCACCACCTCCTATCTCTGTTGGTGCTCTCTAGATCTGCTTTGTGACCTGATCTTGGGACTTTCCTTAACTGCTTTTCTGAATTAGGTATCCTATATCCTGGATCTCATGTCTTCCTCTTTCTTGAATTACTTCTCATTTTGCTGAGGCATATCATCAAGTAGCTTCCTAAGAAATGGTGCATTGGGATCAAAATTTCTGAATCGTTGCGTGTCATTCTGGTCTGATAACACTTTTAGTATCTTGGATGTATTCAGTGTGATTCCTGAGAAATCCAAAGTTTTATTTTTTTTATTCTTTTGTGGGAGACATTTTTATTCCATTCTCCTTTAAAGTTTTAAACTCATCTCTTTATTCCCAGTATTCTGAAACATGTACACTGGTTGGGTCTTTTTCATTCAACACTTGATGGGCTCTTTTATTCTAAAGATTTGTATTTCAGTTCTGGAAAATTCTCTCCCTCTCTTTCTGTGTCTCTCTTACATGACAACATCCTCCCATCTATTTTTCTATTTTTTCATGGACTCTTATTAATCAAATGTTAGACCTTATAGATTGATCTCTCTTTTTTTCTCATTTTTTTCTGCCTCTGTTGTTAGGTTGTTCTTTCTAAGACCTTTTCCTAACTTTATTTTTCAAGTGGTCTTTGAGGCTTTGTTTTTATCTTTTTGTTTTGTTTTAGCAATTTTGAATTCCCAGGAGTTCTTTTTATAACATAATTGCTGTTTTTCTATTGCATCCTGTTTTTCTTTAGTGAAGGCAAATATCTTCGTGAATCACTCTGAAAGCAATAATAAGAGGGTTTATTATTTATTTTAAAGTTCAAAGTTATCTTTCCTACGTCATCTCTATTTTCTGGATTTCTTTTTATTTATTTCTGTTTGAAATTCTTCAGGCTTCTTGAAGCTGTGGATTGATATCTTTCATCAAATATAGAGAATCCTGCCATTACCTTTGAAAAAGTACCTTTTTGCCTTACTTTCTTCTTTCCTTTTGGGACTCCAATTTAACCTGTTAAACTTTCTCCCTGTAACATCTAGGTCTCTTTACTCCTGTATTTTTACTCCTGAATACCTCCTATATTTTTAACATTTTTGTGTCTCTTTCCATGCTTTGTTCTGGTTAGTTTCCTGTGACCTAATTCTTTCTTCAGCAGTGTCTAATCGTTTTTCTGAGTTCTAGAATTTTTATTTACTTCTTTTTCTAATCTGTTATGACACTTCTATAATTTGCAGTGTCTCTGCCAGATTTTCAGGCTTGAATTTTGTTGCCCTGGATATTGTAACCATGTAACTATATAGACTTGGCCTTTAATTCAAATACATCCTCTGTTAATGTCTCTGTTAATTTTTGTGTGTTTGTTGCATGTTGGTTTTACTTGTTTGTGCTCATGATTTCTTGCTTTCTCATATGTGTCAATATTTTTGATTGTGTGCTGAGCATTATATAGCATTACAATCCTTTATTTACAGTTCCAAAATCCAAAAACTTCTGATAACTAAAAGTTTTTTCATCACTCATTTATTGGGCAAAGCTGCTGTGAAGTGGTACAAAGCTATTTAGTCTTATCCCCGTTAGTGTGAATGTTTGTACATTTTGCTTCAGGTTGATAACAGGGTGCTGCCCCACACTGTTCTGGTGATTTAACAGTATATGGTATATGCATCATATTACCTTTCTAAAATATGAGATCTTCTGAATTCTCAAACACATTCAACCTGAAAGTTTTGATAAAGAATAGTGGATCTATTTGAAAATTTATTTCTAGAAATATAATGTTATATTTTTCTCAATAAGATTTTTATCCCCTGTCAAACACTAGAGGTTCTTTCTAACAAACTGAAATTACCATAATCCAATTTCATGACTTGAGATCTTTGATAAGCTACTAAAAGACTCAAAGCCAGGCTCCTTACAAATCTGGTTTACCTTTAGTCCTAGGGTGACTCTGTGGAGTCCGAGTCCAAAGTGGTCTAAAGGGAGGGGGATTGGTAACCTTGATTTACAGCCCTGTCTTTGACTTTTTATCTCTTTAGCCACTTGTGCCTGTTAATGACATAGCTCAGTGTCTTAGGACCTCTTCTGTGTAACAAAAACCCCCAAGTAAGAAGACCCCTAAGTGCCAGGCTCACTCCTCTGGATTATTGTCTCAGGCAGGTAATTCCTCATCACTGGTTAGTTGTTTGATACTTGAAGTCTTTGGTAGGTGTTGGAGCCAGCAATGATCACTGACTTTACTGTCTCAGTGCGTGTTCTCATTGTTTTACTTCCAGTGGTATCCTAGCTGGTCTCCCTTCATTGATCCATATCCCTTGCCAATCTAACTTCCTAACCATGGCCAGAAATAGTTATCTATGAACGTGCAAACATGATCACATTGCTAGCTTATTTAAACTTT
Organism: Equus caballus; assembly: GCF_041296265.1. Lineage (NCBI taxonomy): Eukaryota > Metazoa > Chordata > Mammalia > Perissodactyla > Equidae > Equus > Equus caballus. The sequence goes on from NC_091688.1 coordinate 13,267,420, forward strand.
ATTATAGCTCCTCATTATTTACAAGATGAAGTCCAAATTCTTTAGCAAACAAGAGACTCATTAGTTCTCCCTTGGTCTACCTCTACAGTAGTGTTGTCATCCATTCCTTCTCTCCTCATACTCTGGACTATAGTCGGTACCTGATATGCATCATGCTTTTTTATGTCTTCATATCTTTGCCTGTGCTGTTCTCTTTGCTAGGAGTCCCTTTGCTTTACCCTCAAACACTATCCCCTTGGCCTGAAAAACTCCTCATCTTTTAAAACCTGGCAACACTGACTACTGCTTTTTTCTGTAGAGCTTCCTTCATGTTCTCTCTCATCTCATTTCGCAGAGTAGACTGTGGTTTCCATTTTGTCCTCATTGTATTTTGTATGTACTTATATTTTTGGACTAACCAATCCATCTTAGCAGTTATTAGTGTCCATGTCTGTTTCCCCTAACTAAACTATAAGGTCATTTAGGGAATATAGAATACATTGTTATTTATGCCTAATCCTTTGCATAACTCTGAGAATACAATGCTTTAAAAATGTCTGTTGAAGTAATTGAATGAATGTTTTGACCTGAGCAGTATTTTAATCTTTCTCATTTAATATTCGCAATAAAATATAAAATGAAGAAGTACAGTGTATAGTTTCTCAAGTACTTTCTTATAGATTTCTAGGATTCCAGTACCTGTGGAGATAGTCTATGCTTTGGAAAAGTATGTCTAAAGTGAAAATTACCCTGTAAAATTATATAAGACACCAAAAACCGGCAGAGTAAATGTTCAGCTAGGTTAGTCCATCACAAGATAGTAGGCATTTAATAAGTACTTGTTGAATGAATAAATTACAAACGAACTCATCCAACAAATAATATAGTGAAGTGTAACAAGCATAAATAACTGAACAAATATAAAAATAGCATTTTCAGATTGTCTGTCTTTTGAGAACCTACTATGACCTACTAAATGCTCATGCCAAATAGCACATGTAAGAATTAGTACTAGGAAATGGATGAGAGGCAGCAGTATAATAAATAATCTCAGCAGGGGAGATGAAGAACTGCATTTCAATAACGATTGCTAATAGTGTGAAGGAAAGAATGACTAGGAGAAATGAAGAAATTTAAGATTATTACTCACGTGCTTGAGCTTTACCAATGGTCCATATGGCTGCTTTTAACAGGAGATGGCCCATCATCACACTTGTAGGGTTTGAGGGACATAGTTTGAGTTTCAGTATGAAACATGCCATGAAAGAACAAGAATAAAAATGTGTGAAAGGGTTGATTTTTAGATGACAGAAAAAAAAAATGTTGACAACACTGTAATTTTAGTTTTGAAAGCTATTGTGAAATTGAGATATTTAAATGTAGGAATTATGTTGCTATCTACTTAAAAAATTTCTTTTTTTTTTTGGTGATGCTACTTTTGGTCACTTGAATTTTATTTATTTATTTATTTCTATTTTTCCTTCTTCTACCCAAAGCCCCCCAGTACATACTTGTGTAATTTAGTTGTGAGTCCTTCTAGTTGTGGCATGTGGGATGCCACCTCAGCATGGCTTGATGAGTGGTGCTAGGTCTGTGCCCAGGATCCGAACTGGCAAAACACTGGAAACCCTGGGCCTCTGAAGCAGAGCATGCAAACTTAACCACTGAGCCACGGGACCAGCCCCTATGTTGATATCTGTATCAACAAATAATCTTATAATATTCCTACCAGTTGCAATCTCTACCACTTAATAGTGATGTGGTAAATTTTTGAACATAATTCCTAGGAGAATTATAATAATAATGCAGACCTGTGTAAAAGAGAAGCCTGAGGAATACTCTCATGTAGGACAGCAAATGTGTAGGGGCTTTTGTGAAATGTGTGGGATTTTTAAAAATCTTTCATAAGAACCAAATGATAAAATGAAGTCAGAGTTGGAAAGTGACCATCTAGCCCAGGCTCCTCATTTTTGATGGAATTTTCATTGTTTTGATCCACAGTATCTGTTCCTTTGTTCTTCTCGCAGAAGGTAACTGGGTCACTGAGGATAGAGGAAGAGTCTAATGAAGAGGAGCCTGGGTTTCTTTCCATTACCCAGACTGTAACTCAACAGAATTACCGAGCACATGGCTGTCATCACTAATTCCTTATTTGCCTAACGATGTGGCTGTACTTTAAAACACAAACGCAAAAATATGAGGAGAATCCTTTGCTTTTAGTTGATTAGCCTCAATACTGCTTGTTAAAGGCCCTTTGAGATTTAGGGATTTCAGCCCCATGAAGAGGGATAATCTGGCAGTCTTATTATTTCCAGGGACCAAACACTTCAGGTTTTTCAGCTCTTGCCAGAACAGTACAACTTGGTGGAAGCTCTCCCTAGTGCTGGGAGTGGTCTGACTCAAGGTTACCTTTTCTTCCTGGAACTGACCTCTTTGAGATAGAGTTTCTCTTACCTCACCTACTGCCTTATCTTTATCATTTTCCTTCAGTCATGCTGACTGTCATTATGTCTGACTTAGACTTCTATCTTTAAATATCATAATTTTGAAGTGTTTGAATCTCATTGTTGCATTAAGAATTATATTTAGACATAATCACTTTGGATTTAATTTCCTATTCTTTTTCTGGTACCCTAGGTATAAGCTTAGATTATTGACTTTAGACCTTTCTTTTTTACTAATATATGCATTCAGTTTCCCTCTAAGTACTTCTTTTGTTGCATCTCACAAATTTTGATGTTTTATTTTCATTTGCATTTAGTTCAAAATTTTAAAGTTTTTCTTGAGATTTCTTCTTCGATCAATGTGTTGCTTAGAATTGTGTTGTTAGACCTCTGCATATTTTTGAATTTTCCAGCTATCTTTCTGTTGCTGATTGCTAGTTTAATTCCACTGGGGTCTGAGAGCATACCTGGTATGATTTCTAGTCTTTTAAATTTGTTAACATGTTTTTTATGGCCCAGAACATGGTCTGTGTAGCACTATATCACTTCACAGGTAGTACAAGTACCTTATAATAACAAAATATTCCTAATTCCTTCCTCTGGCACCCTCAGTTTTGGTGCTTAGCTAAGTCTACCTTAGTACAAGCTGCTTGGTTATTTATCAGATGTACAATGCTGATATTTACTTAAGGTTATCAGAATATTGTTCATTTTCCAAGTATGTATTCATTAAAGAGCATATGAAACTTGTTGAGAACTTATAGTTATCTCTTTACTTTTTTGTAAGATTTTTTCCAAATGGTGATGCTAATGTTAAAAATAATTTTTTATAAAGATTTTATTTTTTTCCTTTTTCTCCCCAAAGCTCCCCAGTACATAGTTGTATCTTCTTTGTTGTGGGTTAAAAATAATTTTTAAGAAAACGTGGAAAAGCCAGATAATAGTTTCTGTATCAACTAAGTTGGCATTTCTGGAAAAAAAAATTTTCTTAACAATTAGAGCAGTATTTCTTGCCTCTTTCTTGCCCTCCTCCCATTTCACATTATTCTTTTCTTATTTTCCTTATTTAATACTCCTCTCTATCCATATCTTTGAAGAAACAAATAACCACTTGATTCAGGAAAAACAACTCCCTGGAGTGTATTTGACTATCTTGTCTCCACCTTATGATATGTATTTTATGTGATCCTCAGAGTATCAGAGATAATGATAAACTGAAATATGTGATCACTGACCCCTCTCATTACTAGTCTGAAGTTAGTACTTTTATTTTAGATCTTTCTCAGATTTTATTAATTAATTCAACAAATATTTGTTGAGTGTTCATCATTTTCCAAGCAGTGGGGACATTATGGAGAATAAAAACAAACGTGGAGATTAGTCTTGTGGGTAAAAAAAAAGCCTGGAGGATTGATTAATAGTCTCACAGGGAAATGTTCAAATACAACTATACTGTAATAAAGAGATGCACAGGGCTGTAAAGGCCTATAAAAGGAAGATTTAACCTAGTTGGGGAGGTCAGGAAAGACTTCCCTCAGGAAATAACACTCGAACTGAAACCTGAAGCATGAGTAGGCAGGTGGTGAGGGGAGGAGTGTGAGCAAGAGCCCTGCAGTAGGAGGGAGAGTGGCTAGTATGAAGGACTGAAAGGATTCAAGTTTGTCTTTCAGAGGGGGGCTAAAGGGGTGGGGTAGGTAGGGACCAGGCTATGTTACGGAATTTTGTTTTCTTTTGTGTTGTTTTCCTAAGAGTAGCAGGAAGCCATTGAAAGGTTTTAAACAGGATGTAGTAAATTTGTATTTTGAAAAGATTATTCTGAGTATGGTAAGAATAATGGTTTGCAGGCAGCCATAGTAGATGTAGGTAGATGAATTCAGGAGGCTGTTGTAATCCAGGTGAGAAATGATAGTATGTGGATTTAGGGGAAATGGCAAGAAGTAGATGATTAAATAATACTTAGGAGGGAAAATCAGTAAGACTTGTGGGTTGCATATTGAATAGTAAGAGAGGGGGATGACTAAGGTTTGGGGCTTGTACAGCTGGATGGATGTGGTGCCTTTTATTAGGATAAGGAACACTTGAATGAGACCAAATTTTAAAGGAAAGATCATGGGTTAGGTTTTATACATTTTGAATTTGAGATAGCCACAAAATGTCAAAATCACATGTAGCTACAGAATGTCGAATCGAATATATGAGTATGTTGCTCAAAGGAGACCAGTCTGAACTGGAGGTGTAAGCTGATGTGGTAACTATGAATGATGATGTGCATGGTGAGAATGTGGAGAGGGGGTGCCAAGGACACAGTTTGAAAAACTTGCAGCATTTAGAGACTAGATAGAAAAGAATGAGCCTCAAAGAAGACCGAGAAGATGTGATCAGAGAAGTTAGAGGAAAACCAGAAGTTTTTATTTTTTAAAAAAGGCTTTAATAATGGCTTTAGGAATCATCTGTATTTTTGTTTTTATTTTAAAATATTTTCTTATTTTAAAAACTTACTGATTCCAACACTTGTCTGTTAGAAATAATCTTTATTTAGCCCTTCTAGACGTATCTTTGTCTCGTAAATGAGAAGCAGTTGTGTACGTGTCAGGTGTGTCTTCGAGTTCTGCTACTTAGAAGGGAGGTCGTATTTGCCACAGGAAGTGTTTCATCGGGAAGCAGATGTGCTTCAGTGATAGGAGATAGGAAGGGGATGTTTTGTTATTAATTACTTAGCTTTGTATAAACAAGGATTTTGTATTTTTGAAAGATGTCTTCTTCTGGCTTATAGAAATTAATCCTATTTTTAAAGCTTTTTATGAGTTGATTTAAGAGGTATGTACACTCTTATTCTAGTAACAGAACTCCAGAACTCTTTAATTGTAGCATATGTCATGTCTTCAATTACAAAAGAGCATGTGGGATATATAGAATAGAATTTCAGTATAGAAAAGGTGTGTCTTAAGATAGAAAGTGATCGCAGACGATTCGTAAACTGCCGAAGCTCAAGTTTTGCCTTTTCATCTCTGCTTGCTTCCCTTAGTTGAAATAAATCTAAAAAAACATTTTGATGAAAACCTGATATCCTATTTTGAACTTTAAAAAGGAAAGGATTTTAGCATTTAAACTAAATAACACTAGAATATCTGGACTTAATGTCATAGTTATACTCTTTATGCCTGCATTTCTTAACTCTGTTCTGTGGATCATCATTTGGAAAATGCTAATTTAAGCAGATTATGGAATCCTGAACTGGAAATTAGAATACATATATGTTCTTGGTTTTTTTGCTGTTAACTAAGTAATTATGGACAGGTCTTTTCTCTCTGGCCTAGTTTGATTATATGAAAGAGTTGGTTAAGTTGATCTGTGATAACTTGTCCAGTTATCTGTTCTCTAATTCCTCTTCTGTGGGTTAATGTTAAGGATTTTATTTTTGCTGTGGGTAGATTTAAATATATATACATATATATTTCTTAAAGTATTCTTCTTTCAAAAGGAATAAAAACATACATTCTCATTGTAAAATTTCATATATTACAGAAATTAATAATATAAAAATGAAAATCTCTTGTTATAACAGATTTTATTGTTGTCAAAAAGAAATAACTAAAAGAAAACAACACATTGTCTCTCTTTGCATATTCTACCTTGTACATACTGACATATTAATGATAATCTTTAACAAAAGTGGCATCAACCTCTACTTTTTGTAGTGTATCTTGCTTTTCTCCCTTTTCTCTTGGACCTCGTACCGCATAAATTTCTCTCTTAAAGTTTTTTCTTATTATTATGAATTTAGTATATGCTCACAGTTAAAAATTAAAACTGTAAAGATCTAAGGTGATTTCTCAGTTGTACTTTCCACAGGTAATCACTCTTAAAAAATTTTTGTGTCTTTGTAGCACATTTAAATACACGTGAGTTTCTTTTTGTATAAGTATGTACTGTGATTTATTTAGTTACTCTCCTGTTGATGGTCATTAGCATTACCCCTCCCTTGCTGCCTTCCATTAAAGAAATGCTGCAATTCATAAAGTGCGGAAGATTGTTGGATTTTTAATTGGGCTTTATTTATATGTTGTAGATATAGTCTTTGCTGTCTCCAAGGAAGAGATTTGGCTAAGATTACTATGTCTTTGATTCTCAGCACACTACCAAGATAACTACTAAATCTCTGTGTGATATATACACACTCTCACAGGGTATTTCAGGCAAATGTTCTCACTTCGTCCTCACATCCCAATACAATTTTGTATTTTGGTGAACCTAACTGAATACCATGGGAGCACTGAAAACTCCTTTAGTCTTTTCATTTAAAAATCTATCTACTGCTTGCTATTCACAGTTTGGTTCCTGGATCACCAGCACAGGTACTGCCTAGGAGCTTGTTAGAAATGTAGACTCTCAGGCCCTCAGCGCCGGGTACTAAAGCACAGTCTACGTTTAGTTGATCTCCTGGTGATTCAGCCACATCGCAACATGAGAAGCACTGGTCTGGAAGCAGATCTTGTTCTTGGTTCTCCGTGCCTACATCATGAGTTGGGTCTTTTGGTTCTTACTGCTCTGATAAAGAGAGGAGGAAGAAAAGAAAATAATAAAAAAGTTTGAACTAAAGAGCTGAATTTACTAAGGTTAAGAGTATTTTCCCCTCTGCTTTTATTGTGCCTGTCACTGGTGAGGTCTCCTGTTGATGTTCACCTGGTTTTTACCATACCAATTACAGGGATGAGCAGAGAAAATACAGTCAGTTCTTTTATTGTGCTTGTTTTGAAAACAAGGATTTGTACCATGAGATTGATGTTAGGGATTGATTTGAGCATTACCTGAATTTTGTGTTTGCTTATGTGCCATTTGTCGGAGAAATACTGGGTGAACACAGAAAATTGTATCCAAGTGAACCATGCATGTAGGAAATACTCAGAAAGCGTACGTTTTAGTCCACTACGAGCTACCTCAATTCTCCACATCTATTACGAGCCACACCCATCCACTTTGGATTTCAGATAACACTCCTTCCACCACTACACGAAAATGACAAAGCTGCAGCCTTTCTGACGCTCACTTCCATAGTCAAACTTCAGGCATTTTTCAAGGTAATGTGCCATATTTATTTTAGCATTTGGTTGTTTCTTAACCATTTAACGTGTAAATTGGTCTACAGTTTTTATTAGCTTCTTATCTTTTTTTGTGACATTGTTGAAGTTTCTGAGTGTTGTTTCTCAACCCCATCTTCCCCATAAGCCCTGCAGTTTTATTGTGCAATTTTGTATAGTGTAGTGACTTTTGGGAATGCATATCACCTTATAGCAGAATTGACTATAACGGTAGAATCTCGAGATCAAGAAGAAATTGCTTCTATCCTTTATTCCTTAGACTTGGTCAAAATCTCCTGACTATACACTTCTCTAACACCCTTCCTAATGTAAACCTTTCCTGATCAACTGGCAGTTCCAAGAGGGTAGGGACAGTGACTGTCCTGTTTTTTGTTGTTCTTCTAGTCCTAATACAGTGCCTGATACATTGTAGGTGCTCAATAACAATTTGAAATATGACTCTATGTCAGTATAAGTACTTGCATATTTATTTAGGGAATTCAAATGTTTCTTTTTTTGTTTTGCTTGAGGAAAATTCACCTTGAGCTAGCATCTGTGCCAATCTTCTATTCTGTATATGGATTGCCGCCACAGCATGGCTGACAAGTGGTGTAGGACGGCACCCAGGATCCAAACCTGTGAACCTGGGCCACTGAAACGTAGTGTGCTGAACTTAACTACTAGGCCATGGGGCCAGCCCCTAGGTGTTTCTTTTGACTTAGCAACCAGAGTAATTCTTAGAGTTATGCTTTAAATATTACAAATTACTATTAAGAAAGTTTTAAGGTAATTAGTTGATACTTGAGGTGGCAGAAATGTTCCTGTTCTGACACTTGAATCAGCTACCAATTTTTAGAGTAGGTTTCATAATGAATGTAGTTATTTAGTGATACTAGTGTCATTGTTTTTAATCTTAAGAAATTATGAGTCCTGCGAATATTTTCTTAAAAATTCGTAGATTCATTTATATGTATTTGAGAAAATTCAGAAAATGAAGAGTATGAGGTTATCATCTTAATTTCAGATGAGAGATAAAACTTGGAGAAATAACTAACATAAATGATATTAGACTTTCATAATGAGTGAAGATAATTTGAAGCATTTGTCAAATTGAACTTTAGTCAGCTGTGATTGAGATGAATCTTCATTTCTTTGATGATTCCTGTTAGAGACTGCCACTTCCTCAGTCTGTTGTTCTTTTGCTTTCTGATTTCGCTTGAATCTTTTTCTGTTATTTAATATTTTCCAGTTCCATATTCCTCAAATAGAGAAGTTTATGGTAAGAAGAATTAGGGTAGTTCCTCAAAAGAATTGAGTTGATGAGTTTAGAAACAACGATAATTATTTTTACCCCTAACTGTACCTGTTTAGTTTGTAAAAGTATTTTCTCATGTAGCACTGAGTCTCTGAATTTCATAGTGTTGATTATAGGGCCCAGCTCCTACTCCTATTGTTCAACTTTTCTCAAAGTTATAGCCTTAGTTTAATTTTCCATTGAGATATTTTAATAGGGTGATCTTGATTAACTTCCCTCTCCCATAAAACCTGTGAAAGTAGATATTTTGTTATATTGCCCCAAAGATACTCTGAAACAGGGGCCATTACATTATTAGTAATAAAAATATCTGTATTATAGATCCAAAGGAAGTAGTTGTGAAATTTTTAAAAACTTACTTGTGTAATATATTATTTTGGTGTAATTTCAAAGCCATAGAAAATTTGCAAGAGTATACGAAACTCCCACATATTCTTTACCTAGATTCAACAATTATGTATATTTTGCCCTGTTTGCTTTATCATATTTTATCTACCTTTACATGCATAGTTTTTTTCTTGAATCATTTGAGAGTTCCTTGGAAACATCATGCGCATATATGCTAAATACTTCTGTGTGAATTTCTTAAGAATAAGAACATTTTCTTTTATAACCACAGTAAAATTATCAATATCAGGAAATTACACATTGATAGGCCTCTATTATTATTTTTTTTTTTCTGCTTTATCTCCCCAAACTCCCCCTGTACACAGTTGTCTATCTTAGTTGCACATCCTTCTAGTTGTGGGATGTGGGATGCCGCTTCAATGTGGCCTGAGGAGTGGTGCCATGTCCGCGCCCAGGATCTGAACCCTGGACCGCCATATCGGAGTGCGCGAACTTAACTACTCGGCCACAGAGCTGACCCCGACCTCTATTATCTAATTCATAATCTATATTCAAATTTTGTCAATTGTGTCAATAATGTCCTTTACAGCTATTCTTTCCCCCACAGTTCAGGATCCAATACAAAATCATGCCTTGCTTTTCATTGTCTCACTTTAGTCTTCTTTGAATTGCAATAGCTCCATAGCCTTTCTTTGATTTTCTTGACCTTGACATTTTTGAAGTAAGGAGCACAGTTACTTTGTAGATCTTTTTTAATTTAAGGTTATCTGAGGTAGCTTGTTATTAGATTTAGGTTATGCATTTTTTGCAGGAATAACACACAAGTGTTGTATCCTTCACAGTTCACCATATCAGAAGGCATATAATGTTAGTTTATTTTATTATTGGTATTTATTTATTCATCCATTTATTCATTCTCTTCGATGTATTTTCTCCTTTCCTCAAGCCTCAAATAGACAGAAGTGGTTTTAAAATTGCTAACCTGTGACAGGATAAGCAAATCTACTAACTAGAGTTCAGTATTGCCTACAGTTTGTTAAGGTGCAATTTAATTATGGCAAAATACATAAATCTTAAGGAAACAGTTTCATGAGTTTGGACAAATATATATACCCAAACTCACATCTCTATCAAGACTTAGAAAGTTTCTATCACCCTCGGTAGCTTCCTGGTGCCCCTTTTTTGTTAATAGTGCCCTCCACCACTGGGAACTACTTTTCTGATTTGTTTTGCCATTATAGATTAGTTTAGCCTGTTTTAGAGCTCTCTAGAAATGGAATTATACAGTGTGTACCCTTTTGGGCGTAGTTCCTTTTCCTGTCATAATATCTGTGATACTCATCCACATTATTTTGTGTATTAGTAGTTCATTCTTTTTGTGGGTGAGTAGTACACCATTGTATGAAAATACCCACAATTTGTTTATTCTACTGTGATGGACATTGGGATTGTTTCCAGTTTATGGCTATTATAAATAAAGCTGCTGTGAACATTCACATACAAATATGTATATTTTAATTTTTCTTGAGTAAATGCATATCAGTGGAACTGCTGGGTTGTAGGGTAGATGTATGTTTAACGTTGTAAAAAAATTGTTGAATTTATTTCATAGTAATTGTACCATGTTATGCTTCCATTACCAATTGTGACATTTCTGGTTGCTCCAGGTTCTCACCAACATCTGGTGCTATCAGCCCTTTAAATGTTAGCCATTCTGGTGGATGTGATATCTCATTATGGCTTTAATTTGCATTTCTTTAATTACTAATGAGGTTGAGTACTTTTTTCATATGCTTATTGACCATTCATATAGCTTTCTTTGTGAAGGGTTTTGCTTAAGTCTGTTTTTAAAAATTGGGTTGTTTTTCCTTTTACTAATAAGTTGTAGGAGTTCTTTATATATTGTGGTACAAGTTGTTTGTGAGATGTTTGCTTTGTGGATGTTTTCTCCCATTTTGTGGCTTGCTTATTGATTTTCTTAATATGTCTTCTGTTGAACAGAAGCTTTTGATTTTTATGAATTCACATTTATTAACGTTTTCCTGTCATAGTTATTGCTTTCTTTGTTCTAAGGAATCTTTGCCTACCCTCAGTTCACAAAAAATTTTCGTATGGTTTCTTTGACAAGCTTTATAGTTTTACGTTTTTTTTTTGTTTCTGCTTTTTCTCCCCAAATCCCCCCAATACATAGCTGTACACTCTAGTTGTGAGTCCCTCCAGCTATGGCATGTGGGACGCCACCTCAGCGTGGCCTGACAAGTGGTGCCATGTCTGTGCCCAGGATCCAAACCAGTGAAACCCGGGGCTGCCAAAGCGGAGCCCGTGAACCCGACCACTCAGCCATGGGGCCGGCCCCTAGTTTTACATTTCACATTTAGGTTTATTTTCCATCACAGATTAATTTTTGTGGATGGTGTGATGTGCCATAAGTAGAGATTAGAGTTTAATGTTTATTGTTTTTCTCTTTGTGCGAATTCATATTTCTAAGTGTTTCTTTGTAAACAAGGGAAAATTTTAGGATTGTAAGATAGTCTAATTTGATATGCTTTTGAGAAAGCTGAATACTTCAACATTTCTTTAATATAGAAATTTATAAATTTAGAGACTATATATATAAACAAATGAAAACGAGATTATTGCTTTATGGTAATGGAAATAACTAGAACATTTTAATATGTTTGAAAGACTAGGTATGTTACTAAATTTACTATTTCTATGGTAAAGAGAGAGAGAGAGGGAGACGTAGTGTGAGAACTGGTTTCATTGTACACATTCTACAAGTAAATGCATAGTTTTTTAGTTTTCCAGATGAAATCATCTTTTATACAACTTGCAATGTGATTTGATTGCTCTGTTATAGCTCTTTTATTGGTGGTCTAATTCTGTCAGGCTTTCCATTCAAACCCCTATTTTCAGGAGTTTATGAGCAGACAGTTGAAAAAAAAATAACCAGCCAAAAACTTGGCATTCATGATCTTGGTTCAGTATAAGGTACTTGCTTTAACAAAATTTTAAATAGTCAGCTCTTTTTCAAAGTTGTAAGCAGCACAAAGAGGAGTGAAGGAATTTCTTTGGTTAAATAGATAGTGAATGTTTTTCCAGACAACTTATCCCAGTTAGATTTACAAAGCAAACTTTCCCCTTCTAGAAATCATTTAAGTATGTACATTCCTATGTTCCAGTTGCCACAAGATCTTGCCTCAAGACTTTCCTTTTCCTTTGCTGTAGTTCGTAGCAAATATCCTCTATCCCTGTTCACTTTTATATCCATCCATGCCTTTTTAATTCTCCATAGTATATTTACGATAAAAATGTCTTTAAATTTTGGCATTCTTTTGTCCTTTTTTCTTCTCCTTTGCAGTGTCTAGTTGAACAAAATAGTATATGACTTTACCTATTGGTTGAAAAACAATATTAACTTTGAGAGAAGTTGTGGTATAAATAGCAATGATTTTCTTGAAATTAAATTTCTGAAATGCAGACTGTAAAAACTATTCTGAAGAGCTGTCACTTAAAGAGCAGGCTTTAGGCAAGTTTTTTTTCTTCTTCCGGAAAGTGTGGATGGCAGCTTGAGTACTTTCACAATCTGTTTTTAACCCACTATCATTTGCATGGTGAACACTTAACTACTATTGGTTCATAAAGGTGTTTGTGGGTTTTGTGTGACTTTTATTTCACTTCTTATTTTTTTATAAATCATTTCCTGAAGACTTAGTACAGAAATGTAACCTACTGCAGGAAGCGAGATGATCTTCTGGAAATCTTTACTTTCGCTGTACTCTGAAGATAATTTGCTTCAGGCAAGAGATTTTTGGGTGCTGCTGAAATTTCGGAGATCTGGGAAAATGGGATAATAACATGACACCAACTCTTAAGCAGCAACATCTGCTGTGGTTCAAAGCCACACAAAGAAAGCTGCTTAAGCAGTTGAATGTTTTGGACTGCACGGACAAGTGTGGTTCAACTGTGAAGACTGCGTGCGGAATAGAGGAAACTTAAAGTTTAGAGAAGTTGTTTAAAAATGGAGTCGTGGAAGATGAGCATCTTTAAGAGACAAACATCACCTTGTCCTCCAAGCTATCGAAGATCTTTGTCAGAACCTGCTTATGCGAATTCAGAGATAGGAACAAGCTTCAAGAGTTATCCATGGTGTGGTCCAGCGAAAAGCAAGAGAAAGAAAAATGAACAGGCTGTTTCTAATCTAGGAAAGCCACTGGGTGCTTATCGGTGGCAAACACATTCCAGCCTTAGGTGGAAAGGGAGCAAAAGGGAGAGATTGCAAAATAGTAAAGAAGACTTGGATGAACCACAACAAGAGGTCCTGCCAAAGATGGTTGATAATAATGCTTCTTCCTCTGCTAATGAGGTCCTTGGAACATCAACAGAGAAGCTGAACCTGGTCAACACCCAGTCACTTCGGGTTCCATTCACCAGATCTATTTCAGAGCCAGAACCTCGCTGCGATATTAGATTTGTTAGACCATGGCCGACTTCAGTGAGGTCAGTGCAGTCTGAGCAGGAGGGATATTTCATCCGTGGCATTTTCTCTACTCTTTCCAATGGCTTCTCCAGGATGCTGAGTCTAAAAGGAGAATCAACCAATGAGCCAGTAAGAGAAGGTATATTGTGATGAATAAGGGGAAAGAAGGGATGGCTCAGATTTAATAACTATTGGAATTTTAATTCTTTGTGTTTTGTAATAAGCTAAACCATTAATTTGCTCATTATAAAACAAATTTAATTATTACAACTTTTAAAAAGTGGTGAACACTATTTAGAAACCCTCTTTCAATGAGTGATACTAAGTAATTGTAAGAAATGGATTTGGTTAAATTAAGGACTTTTTTTATTAGGTTATACTCTTGAACTCTGTTTTGGGGCCTGTATAAAAGTTTTTTGTCTTGTTTTTACCCTTATTTATCCCCATTGATCTTTTGCAAATTAATTTTGCAAATTTGCAAATTGCTTTTGCAAATTAAATGCAATTTAAAGGGAGAAATAATCAAATAATTTCCTCATGACAAGTTGAGAATTAAAAATAGAATTTATACTGTTATGTCTTCATAAAAATTAGCAAATATTATTAGAACTATTTAGAGAAAAATTGTATTGATAGCTTTTAATAATGTGAAATTTTGATTTGCTTAGGTCATAAACATATGCAATTTGAATATAGAAGTGGAAGATGCAAATCTTGAATATTTGTTCAGATGACAAAATAGAAATTTGTATTTGATTCATTTGAGACAACAGAATCATTGAATTTTTTAAAACCTTATTTAGGACTTGTTTAAATTAAAAAATGTTTTATATAGATGGTAGGTAGCATTGTTAAAACCAGAAAAACCTCTTAAATTTTTATCTGATTGCCTTCGAAATGATTGACCTTATCTGATGAACTATTTCAATTATGTGTTAGGACGTGTTTGTTTTTGCAAACCTTAACACTGAAACTCTGATGATACATCCATCCAGTTGAGGTCATTTTTGGGCAAGCTCTTCCCGTCAGAAAACTTTAGCTTATCTTTGTTATGAGCTTGACCGTATCAGCAGAAGTTTAAACTTTTGCTAAAATTGTAGGAATTGTTGAAGAATTTTGTAATCAGAGTACAATTTAATTCCTTTTAAAATAAAGTTGGAGAACGCAAAAGGGTGATATGTCAGTGAAATATTAAGTAATTTACCAAATACGTGTATGCCCATAATTCAGTAATTCTCCTAAACACTGTCCTTTCTAAATTTTGTTTTGCTTAGTGAGTTTTGGTACTATATGTGTGTATATTTTCTTCTTACCCTTGGATTATAGATAATTGCTAAGAGTACAATCTTTCTTGATGTGCCTCTATTAACATTTTTGAAAGACTAGGTTGTTACATTTCCTTGGATACTAGTATTTCCTTGTCAGGTGATCATAGGATGATACAAAGGAGCATCAAAGGAAATTATGAATTTAAGATAAATTCTTAGAATTAATGCTTCTCAGTGGTTAACGTGTGCATTTAATAAAAGAAGCCTATAGGGGTTTTAAAAATGTTTATATTTACAAACGTTTTTGGACTTTTATAGTTAGCTTTCAGTTTTTAACAAAAATGCCAAGCTGTTGACTGCCTACTATGTGTGAGTTGCTCTGAGAATGTGTTCCTGCTTTTTGCACGTTTATGGTCTGCTTAAGGAGATATCAAATATTCTGTATTTATTACTTCCTAATATCCAATCTAATTATAGAATAATTGTGCATGTGGAAGCATATACAGAGTTTAAAGTGCTATTATAAGGCATTTCAAGCCAATAATTAAAAAACAGTACATAGTATTCCTACCAGTGAGATGAGCAATTTGTATTAAACAGTTACTGTGGTATCTCCTGAGTGCTTTCACTAGTGGAGAGTCGAGCTCTTAAGACTGAAATGTACTGTTCAATACAAAGATTGGAGCTAGTTCTTGTCAAGAGATCTTCTTTTCTTTTTGGGCAGTAGCTTCTCCCCAGCACCAAGTCTGTGTCTGTGGTTTTCTAACCTTCTGCGGTTGTGAATCTTTCTTCGTTTCTCATTGCTCACAAGGGAAAGAATATGATTGGCCTAAGAGACTAGAATTCTAATTCCCTCTGTGCCAGTTACCATTTGTGAAATTTAATCTCTGAATTTCTCTTTACCCTTTTGTGGAATATTAATTCCTTCCTCACAAGTGATAAATGAAATTTGAAAATGCTATAATTTACATAACATTTATTCACAAGTGCTATGTGAATAAAAAGTGTTCATATCAGAGTTGCTATTACAGTATTGTGGCAAGGTACAGAATCATTAGAACATAGATGGCTTTCAGACTGTGTTAAGAAAGTCAATATATTTCTTAGTTTGAAATCCACTAGTGTTTGTTACTTTTCTTCTTCATTATGAACTGCCAGATGTGAGAGGCATTAAATAACACATGTATTTAAAGCATTGAAGACAGTGTTTGGCACATAGCAGTTGTTCAGTATATATTAGATATTGTTTCTATTAAGAAAGTGAACTTGCATAGATAGTTTTTTAAAAAAATAGAAGAAAGAGGATATCTGATTTTCATTTATTTATTTATTTATTTTTGGTGAGGAAGATTGGCCCTGGGCTAACATCTGTTACCAGTCTTCCTCTTTTTGCTGAGGAAGCTTAGCCCCGAACTAACATCGGTGCCCATCTTCCTCCATTTTGTATGTGGAATGCCACCTACAGCATGGCTTGACGATTGGTGCATAGGTCCATGCCGGGGATCCAAACCTGGGAACCCTGGGCTGCTAAGGCAGAGTGCGGGAACTTAACCACTATGCCACCAGCTGGGCCGAGGATATCTGATTTCTGAGTTTCTTATAATTCACAAATGTAAATAAATTGTAATGTTCTAGTCTTAAATTCTGTGAACCCAAACTTCTTCTGAGCATGTGCATGTTCTGAGCATAAACAAGTAATAATTTCTTGTATGAGAGCTGAATACAATTACTCTTGTGCTTAAAGCAATGAAATTTACCATATTCAAGATTCCTAACCAATTTAAAAGGGAGAAGCTCACAAACTTCACTAGTATTCTGTATTTTTTCATCTGATACAATATGTAGGTCAAATGATACTGTATAAAAAATAAAACTTGTGCTTCTTATAGCTAAAAGTAATTCCAGCTGCTTTGGGCCCATGTCTAACCATGGAGTCAACATGCTTGCAGTAGTGGAAATAAATTGAAACACTCAGTAAGAGAGGAGTAACTAAACAGATTATGGCATATCAAATCAACAAAATACCATACAGTCTACATGGTTGCCACTTTACTAGATATGTGAAACTTAGAAGAAACTAAAATATTGTAAACATTCATGGGATATAAACTGTATATATCTAAAGTGTATAATACTTAGTAAGTAGAAATTACTGGCAGGCAATTTCATTCCTAAATTATTTTTCTTCCTCTGTCAGTAGGTAGAGAAAAAAAAAGTAGGAAAGGAAATTAAATATATCCTATGTAGTTCTCCTTTCTAGTTATAATTTATCTTTTCTCTTTATAATGTCATGGTAACAAGAATATCCTCTCTTCTCAGTGTTAGTTTTTAAAGACCTCCTAATTTGAGAATTAGAAAACTTTTTTTTCTTCTAGAGAATTTTCTTTGAATATTCTCATTCCGTTCTTAATAACTTTTTCATAAAAATCTTACTAGAAAGGGCCTTGAACATTAACTTAACAGATGTTTATTGAGTTCCTGAGACACTGTTCTTGATGCTGGCAGCACAGCACATTATTAAGTAACTAGCAGCCTCCTCACTTATTTTAGGGAATCAGTAAATTAGGAAAAAAAAGTACTTTAAATTCACTAGGTACATATAATAAATAGTAAGGTCTAGTTATTATAAGAACTTAAATAGTGCCACAGATCTTCTCTATAAATTGAACTTCTATTTGCATTATATCATAATGAGTTAACAGAAGAGATGTCTCTGCAAAACACCAAGAGATATGCTCCCTTCCTGCCATTTCTCCTAAGAATCACTGCATTTCAGCGTGCATAACCCCTACCAGCTAACATTTTATTACCCATCTCTTGCATCTAAGCTGTCCTGCAGTTATTCATTAGATATTTTGCCACTTATGATATTTATGTTGTCTATTGTTAAGCGACTTTGAAGGTAAGTTTTTAAAAATTTAGGCAGTGAACTTTAAGCTATTTACATATACTTCTATTATATTTGAAATTATTCAACATATTAATATAATTCTTTCACTTTAAATAAATGTATTCTGGATGTATTAGTCTACTAGGGCTGCCAAAATAAAATAAAAACAGACTAGGTGGCTTGAAAAACAGAAATTTGTTTTCTCACCATTCTGGAGTGATCTGACGTTCTCACTATCTGGAAGTCTAAGATCAAGGTAGAAGCGGGATTGCTTTCTCCTGAGGTTCCCTCAGCTTGCAGATGGGGCCATCTTTTTGTTGTATTTTGACTTGGCCTTTCCTCTGCACACAGATGCACCCATGCCTCTAGTGTCTCCTCCTCTTCTTATAAGGACACCAGTCCTATTGAATTAGGACCTCACCTTTATGACCTCATTTACTTAATTACCTCCTTAAAGGTCCTATGTCCAAATACAGCTACATCGAGGGTCAGGGCTTCAACATATGAACTTCAGGGAGACACAATTCAGTCTACAACACTAGGGAACAAAGGTTTCAACAATTATGAGATCATTAATGAAATATATTAGCATAAATTGAAAAGTGTTACATGATGTAGTCATATATATGCTCAAACCTTAAAAAAATTTCCTTATGAAGTGGCTTTATAAGGAAGAAGAAAAATAGGCTGTATCACTTTAAATTTGTCTTATTTTCTCATTATATATGTATATATTTAAAATAGATATATTCAGTATAAAATATGTGCTAAGTTGTCTTCCTTTTTTTCATTTAAGACTATTTCGTATACATTCCCATCTATTGACCAGTAATAACAATGTCAAGGATGTTGGACTGTCTGGTAATCTATTATATTGAAATGTTGAAGTAGGCTCTACTAGACATTTAGAGTGTTTATAGTTTTTTTTCATTACAGTTTCTACTTCTGGAAATCTTTTTTTCTTTTTTTCCTGTTGGCTTATTTCTTTGGGATCTACAGGAGTAATTATACCTTGGAATGTGACTGTCTTGTAGCTCATTATATATTGTAAGATTTTCCAATAGAAAGATATAACAGGTTAATAACATCTGTAACAATTTGAGTACAGTTTTCCCCCATGACCTTACCAAATTTGGACTTAAGCATTCTGGGTGTTTTTTTTGGTTTTTTTTTTGAGAGGGATTAGCCCTGAGCTAACATCCTCTACCAATCTTCTTTTTTGCTGAAGAAGATTGGCCCTGAGCTAACATCCATGCCCATCTTCCTCTACTTTATATGTGGGATGCTTGCCACAGCATGGCTTGATAAGCAGTGCGTGGGTCCATCCATGCCCAGGATCGAAACCAGCTGAAGCAGAGCACATGAACTTAACTTCTATGCCACCGGTGGCCCCAGGGGTTTTTTGTTTGTTTTTTTGTTTTATGTTTTACTCATAGCATGGAGTGAGGTAAAGGAAAAGATCTTTGTAGACAAATGGGTTTGAATTTTTACCCATGCTGTTGTGTAGTTACATGCCTGAGAAAATTTCCTATAACTTTTCTGAGCCTCCATTTTCTCATCAATAAAATGTGGGATGATAATAACTATTTTGTAGGGTTGGTATAAATAGTAAATGAAGTAAGATGCCTAGATCATGTTAGATGCTTAGTTAATAAAAGCTTTATGATTATAAGTTTAATGGGTATATAATATTACTATTATATTTTTATCTTATTTGTTAGTGAAGTGGCACGTTTTTCTCATAAAATGGTTTATATTCGTAATATAATATTTGATCATTTTTCAAGTAGAATCTCTTACTTTGATTATTTATTAAATGGAATCTAAGTATATGTGGCAATATTTCATTTGTTTATTTTCATTTATTTTACATTGTAGGTTTTAAAATTATTTACATTATCCCAAATATTCTTGTTTTCAAATAAAATTTGAGCAGTTTAAAAGAACTATTCAACCTTATAAAGCAGGTTTCGGGTCTCTTTTCATTTCTTCCTTATTTAGAAAATTTAACATTTAGTAGAAATATATTCTTATATTTCATTATTTAAAAAAATTTTGTAAATGCTTAATTATATTCTTTCTGGAATTGATTTAGTTGTATGGTATGAGATATAGAACTAAGTAAATTATTAACAATGTTTATAAGAGTTGTACCAAATTATTCCTTTCTACATGGATTCACTATATGTTTAAAATAATTCTGAATGTCTCTATGTCTGTTTTAAAATGTTGCTTCGATCTCTTACTTCACAGATTTTACTATTTCTGAAAGCAATGTTTTTTTCCCCACAAAATGAAATAGCCCTTTCTCCAGTTATAAAAGTAAAAAAAAAATATCACTTTATAAATTTTATCAAAGACAAAAATATAAGGAAGACCATTAAAACAGGCCATAATCCTTAGTTGCCAAACTAAGGGTTTTAATTTTAATTTTAATTAAGTTAATTAAAATTTCTAATTTTAATTTCAGATACAAAAGAGGATAGTTATGTAGTATGATACTGCTTAGTCCTTATGTTGGAGTTAGACAGATCTGGGGTTAAATTCTGACTCTCCCTCTTTAGCTATGAAGTAGACATAACCTATCTGATCCTCCGTTTTCTTTACAAGAAAATAGAGCTGGTAATATAGATGTCATGGGGTTGTTATAACGATTAAATGTGTCAAGTGCTTTACCTAACTCATAGTAAGGGCTCAATTAATGGTAGCTTTAAAATAAAGCCATCTGTTCGTGAGGATACACCCTGAATCTCCTTGGAATCTTGGAGTAGACATAATAAATGTTCCAATCTTAATTGTACATTTATAAATCATTTCTTAAAATAACCAGTTTTGTCTACGTGATATTATCTAAATGTGTTCTCAAATTCTGGGAATACTTTACTTTAGCTTCTTATTTATTCACTGTTTAATTAATAGAAGAACTATTGCAATTTTTTACACTGTGTAGTCTCCCCAACCAAGAACACTGTGTGTGCATGTGTACACTCCATTTGTTCATGACTTAATTTTTCCATTAGGATTTTGCAAATGTTTTTAATAAAAAAAATTAACCTTCAAATATTTTATTATACTTGTGATTTGGCTCTGTTTTTATTGCATATTTTACAATTAATTTTAAAGGTGATAAAGAAATATGTTGATTTTTGTAGTGAGCTCTAGTTAATTACTGATTATCTGATATTTAAAATCAGCTTTCCTTATTTTAGAAGCAGAATATTTTAGTGGAAAGAGATCAGTCTTTAGAGACGGTAAAGGCCTGTTTTCAAACTCTGTCTATGTAATCGTTTGCCATGTAATTCTTGGTGAGTTATGTTTGACCTCTCTGAGCCTTACTTTCCTCTTATTTAAAATAAGGATAATACCTACATTGAAAGATTATTAAAAAGCAACATAATGTAGGGGGCTGGCCCCGTGGCCGAGTGGTTCAGTTCGCGCGCTCCGTTGCAGGCAGCCCAGTGTTTCGTTGGTTCGAATCCAGGGCGCCGACATGGCACTGCTCATCAAACCACGCTGAGGCGGCGTCCCACATGCCACAACTTGAAGGACCCACAACGAAGCATATACAACTATGTACTGGGGGGCTTTGGGGAGAAAAAGGAAAAAAATAAAAATAAAATCTTTTAAAAAAAAAAAAGCAACATAATGTAGTCATTAAGAATCTGAGGCTTTCTTCAGAGATATTTAGGGTTTAAACCTGGCTTTAAAGAGAGTGATTAACACCAACTTTAGGATTTACCTTTGCTGTGGAGAACTAAGGAGACAAAAAGGGAAGAAGCTTGTAGGTTGATGTAAGTTACTGGCATTGTTTTTTCTCAGGGGTTGAAACATAGTTTTAGTGGTATTTATTGTAGTACAAATAAGTAGATGAATGGATGAGTCAGTTAATTTAAAAATCAGGCCTTGCATGACCCATTAATAACAACGGGTCATGAATGAAGAATGATAATTAAAATGATTAAAAATATTTTTAAATCCTGGCTCTACCATTTATTAGTAATGTGACCTTGGGCAAGTTACTTTTTCTCTCTAATCCTCAGTTTCCTCGTTTGTAGGTTGTTGTGAGGATTAAATGAAATGGGATGTGTAAAGTCCATAGCGCAGTGCTTTCCAGTAGTAAGAGCTCAATGGAAGTTAATACCCGGTGGTGTGCTGGAGCCGGCTTGCAGAAGCCACTTTTGTGCACCTATTTCCAATCCCCATTTAGTGACATTGCATTGATAGCTTCAAATTAACTCTGGTGAGACTATTTATACACCCAAGGATGGAGGTGGTGGTGGTGGGTGGTGGTATTTCAGGACAGGCAGTTGCTGAACTTTTAGCAACGTACCATTGGTAACTCCTATTTTTGTTTAAATCTTTAGAGTTAATAACCAGCATTATTACAGAAAATAGGATTTTGACTCTAGATGTAAATATGCTTTTTCTCACATTAAGAAATTTTGTATTTAATATTTTAGGAAATCAAAGTTGAATACTGAGTTGTATTAAATACCTTCTTGGCGTCTATTGAGGGATATTTTTTATCATTCTTTTTCCTATTATTTTACTAGTATTGAATGTCTGGGATAACCTGTGTATGGTAGATAATTATTTTAAGGTAGTTTTTGCTGAGGTATGCTAACACTTTCTGTTAGGATCTTTTTTTTTGGGTAAATCATGTGTAACTACTATGTTTTTGCCTCTGAGATTACACGGTAATGTTTTTGGATCCTGTTATCTAATGATTTTGAGATCAAAACTATGTATTAGTTTTTAGCCCATTGAATAAAATATAAGCCTCTTTTGAATTTTAGAATAATATAAATAACACGTTGGAAATTATCTCTGTAAATTCATTCATGGGACCTTGATTATTCGGTGATATATTTTTTAAGATGATTTAAAATTTTGCATTCACTGTTATTAATAACTTTTTGTCTTTCGTGTTCATTTTAGTACTTTATCTTTTTAAATTATTTTCACCTGGATTTTCAGTTTGGTTATGTATGTGCTAAGTAAAATATATCCACTGTTAATAAAATTTGTATTTATTTTTGCCCTATATTTAAGTAAATCAAGTTAATATAAAATTCAAGTTATTAGGTATAATCAATAGAAAAACTTATTTGAATATCTTAGTTTGCTTCCCTTGTTGAATTTATATCAAAGGCTCCAAATATTCTTGAAAGTAAAATTTTTTTGTCCTTTTTGTCTCATGCTCAAATATCAGATTTCACTCTT
This sequence comes from Equus caballus, assembly GCF_041296265.1. Lineage (NCBI taxonomy): Eukaryota > Metazoa > Chordata > Mammalia > Perissodactyla > Equidae > Equus > Equus caballus. Next base: position 13,290,445 of record NC_091688.1, read on the forward strand.
TCCATGTGGTTATGCAATCTCTGAGCAATCTGACAAATAAAATGAAAAAAATATGTGCTTTATATGCAAAGACTTTTCTTAACAAATAACCAACTGGTTTGATTTTCTTATCTAAAACAAAGTAATTTAACTTAAATTCACTGAGTCAGTAAATCAATAAATAAGTTAGAGGAGCCAGTATCCTAAGGAATAAAATTTCATAGCCAATTTATTCATTTTCCTGGTTCATTTTCCTGAAAGACTATTCAGCTGTTATCCCACCTTCTACTGGCTCTCATGCTAATCTTCTAGATATTTGAGTTGGAGAGCCATTGATCACCAAACCCTCAGATAACCAGAAGACATCCTCCCCCCCCTCCCTTTTTTTTTGGTGAGGAAGATTGGCTCGGGGCTAACATCTGTGGCAGTCTTCCTCTGTTTTTTGTATGTGGGATGCCACCAAAACATGCCTTGAAGAGTGGTTTCTAGGTCTGCGCTTGGGATCCAGAACTGCAAACTGCTGGCTGCCAGAGCAGAGTGTGCAAACTTAACCACTACACCACTGGGTTGGCCCCCAGAAGATGTTCTTTATTGAGATATTAAGTGCAAAGGATTTGACTCCATGTAGTCAATGTTAGTAAATGGTGACACTAACCGTTTAGTAGTTTTCCTAGACTACGCCTAATAGTCTTGAGTGCTAAGCCGCCCCTAACCTAGAAGAGAATTTATCTTGTGGTAGGTATATAATCTGGTGGTTTACTTAGGGGTATGATACCATAAACTTGTGCCTGTCTCTCAGCTTTAGAATTTGCTGTTAATCTCAGTTTCCAAAATCAGAGATTCTAATTTTAGGGCCTAGGCTAAAAAACTAGTAGAATTCTCCATAAGCACTCTAAAACTTGCCTAGTCATCCAAGTCATATTTTTTGATGTATGTTGCAACTGGATCAGTATTTTACTCCTTAAGCCTATAAAGATTAGTAATTCCTTGGTTTTGACTGCTTATGGTTTTCCAGTAAAGTCTTAAAAAGCAAAGCGAAAGAAACCCAGAAAGGATTTGGTTTTAAATATTGTGATTGTCTGTTTAAATGGTTGAAACTTTATGGTGTGACTTGCACCAAACACTAGGCATCTCTGGCATTTACCCTGGAGCAAAAATTAACCTGTGACTTTTTATCTTGGGTTCTCATTTCTTAATGTAACTGGATCTGTATCTTTCCTTACTTATTGACTCCCTTCATTTTTTCTTCGTCACCAGCCACCAAGGATGATACAAAAATGAACATAGCCCATTATCCATGCTCTACTAGTTTACAATGTAGTGAGGAGGCAGATGTGTAAACAGATGAAACAGTCCCTCGCAAGATGTCATTTGAAATAGATTTGGGTTAATAAAAGTCTCCCAAGTTAAGGAAAGGAGTTAGGGATATTTTAGACAGAGGGAACAATGTGAAGGCCAGGAGTACATCTAGGGAGTGGTGAGATGTTGACAAAGTAAAAAATGTAGAGAATGGAAATATGAGTGGATATGACTGAAAGGAAGGTGGAAAGTCAGTGTTTGAAGAGTTCTATGTTGAGTACCAAGCCAAAGTTTTTGGATTTCAAAGGTAATAGAGATTTTAAAGTAGAAGATAAGCTTTGTTCTTTAGAAAAATAATTTTATGTTAGCATGCATAATAGACTGATGATGGGGGAAATAAAATTAAATTGTGCCAGAGTTTAAGTGAGACATGATAAAAGCCTAAATTAAAGAAGTGTTGATAATAATGAGAGTAGAGACTCAAATAAAAAGACATTTCTGAAGTAGACTGATAAAATTTGAAGAATAATGCAGAAGGCAAATAGTAACCAATGATAACCAGGTTTATAGATTTGGAAAATGGTGACACCTTTAACAAGTTTGAGAATAAAGAAGTGGAGCAAGTCCAAAGGAGAAGGGAGTGAACGTGTGTTTAAGTAATTTCTATTTGCTTGGTTTTTTCAACCTCTGGGCACTTTATATGCATTTATCTGGTTTAATCCTCTGAATAATCCTGTGAAGTAGTTAGAGTTATTCTCGTTTTAGTTTACTCTTTATTTATCATTTGTGCTTCTGTTCTGAGTTTTTGTTTAATGGTTACCATGAGGTTTGTATAAAAATCTCATGGATGATATAGTCCGTTTTCTGATAGCCTCTTATTTCCTTAGTCTGAGCTGATTGCATCCCTTTTCTCTTCCTCTTCTAATTTATTGTTATCACAACTTACTCCATTTTGTGTTGTGAGTTTGTGGTTAAAATGACGAGATTGTAGGTATTCTTGATGTTTTCCTTCCCTTTATCTTTAATGTTATAATTAAGTGTTTGCTAACCTGTTCTGACAGGTGCAATTTTCTGATTTTGTCTGGTTTATCTGCTTGCTTGAGGCTTGGTAAACTCCTATTTCTTTCAGGTATGAGGGCCTTCTTGATTATTTCTGTAGACGGGCTCTTGTGGCAATGAACTCCTTCAACTTTTCTTTGTCTGGGAAAGTTTTTATTTCTCCACCATATCTGAAGGATATTTTTGCTGGATGGAGTATTCTTGACTGAAAGTTTTTGTTTTTCATAATTTTGAATATATCATTCCACTCTCTTCTAGCCTGTAAGCTTTCTGCTGAGAAATCTGCTGAAAGCTTGATAGGGGTTCCTTTGTAAGTTATTTTCTTCTGCTTTGCTGCCCTTAATATTTTTTCTTTGTCATTGACTTTTGCCGGTTTTACTACTATATGTCTTGGAGAAGGATTTTTTTTTTTACATTGATGTAGTTAGGAGTTCTTTCAGCTTCTTTCACTTGTAATTTCAGCTCCTTCCCAAGGTTTGGGAAGTTCTGAGCTATTATTTCTTTGAACAAGTTTTCTGCACTTTTCTCCTCGTCTTCTCCCTCTTGAATACCTATAATTGTTATGTTGCATTTCCTAATTGAGTTGGATATTTCTTGGAGAATTTCTTTATTTCTTTTTAGTCTTAGTTCTCTTTACTCCTCCATTTGAGGCATTTCCATATTTTTATCCTCCTAATATCAGCTCTGTTATTCAAGGACTCCAAACTTTTCTGTATCTCATTTGTTGTGTTTTCTGTCTGCAACATTTCTGATTGTTTTTTCTTTATAGTTTCAATCTCTTTTGTGAAAAATTCCCTCTGTTCATTAATTTTATTCCTGATTTCATTGAACTGTGTATCTGAATCTTTTTGGTAACTCATTGAGTTGTTTTTTTTAATGATATCTCTTTTGGATTCTCTGTCGTTTAGATTGTAAATTTCTGTGGCTTCAGGATTGATTTCTGGGTGCTTGTCATTTTTCTTCTTGTCTGGAGTATTAAGATACTTCTTCATACTATTTGATGGGGTGGATTTGTGCCTTTGCATATTGGTAGTGTTGGTCACAGATTCCACCTCTCACCACTGTTGGGGATCAGGAGCTGTGTATCCTGAGCCCACTGTGATCCCAGGCGTCTGTGCCTGTCCTTTGGAATCTATGCTGACAGGGCCTGTCTGCAGTTGCCCACTTGCAGCTGCTGCTTTACTAATGTATGCATGGGCACTCTGGTGGAGGGATACCTTTGCTCTGGCCGACTGGTGTGCTGGGTGGGGAGACAGGCACTTTCTTTGACGTGTGCAATCTCAGGGGTGTTCTTGCTCTGCCCTTGCTATCTGCCCTCCTGGAGTGCTGGCTTGATGAAGACACCCCCACAATATCTTAGCTCCCTCTGTGTGGAGCTTTCCCATGGGCTGTGAGGGACCTTACAGAGTAAAGGTGTTCCCATGGAGAGCTGCCCCTCCCTCCTCGTTTCTCAGAGCTGCATGTGGTCCTGTGCCCTAGGTCGCTCCTGGGGAAGGATAGGCAATCCCCTTACCTCCTTCCGCTTCCTCCTGGGGGCGTCCAGCACTTCCGTGTTCAGATATATGGCTACATGGGCCTCTCAGACGTCTTTTATGTTGTGTGAATATCCTCCATTGTTTTGTGAACGTTCTTTTCATTGTATCTTAGTGGGGAGGGTGTAAGGGAAGAACTTACTCTGCCATGATGCTGCTGTTACCTCTCAAGTTATTCTCTCTCTGGTTTTTTTCTCTTTTTTTGGTGAGGAAGATTGGCCCTGAGCTAACATCTATTGCCAGTCTTCCTCTATTTTATGTGGGATGCCTCCACAGTCTGGCTTAACGAGCAGTGCCAGGTCCGCACCTGGGACCCGAACCTGCAAATCCTACACACTGAAGCAGAGCATGTGAACTTAACCACTACAGCACTGGGCCAGCCCCTTGAGTCATTCTCATTTTAAAAGTAAGGAAGTAGAGGTTCAGAAAGGTTCATTCATTTCCTTCCCTAAAACTACCCAGCTAGTAAATGATAGGTCCTAGGTCTCTCTGACTCCAAGCCTTTCTTCTTACTCCTCCATTTTGTGGCCCTCTTTGAGAGTATGGTTGTTGAGAGGTTTTCAAGATTTTGGGAACATCCATCCAATGAGTATTGAGGAATAGAGTGGCAAGGGTTCAAGAACAGGGATTAGTTCCCATATGAAGATATATATTGGGGAGTCATCAGCACATGGATGTTGAAGCCACAGGAGTGGATGAAATCACTCAGGTGGAGCATGTAGTGTGAGTGTAATGAGAGTGTCAAGACTAGCACCCCGACTGTGGCACATCTGGCCATGTTATTCCAGGCTAGCCAGAGTTTATTAGCAGAGCCACTCACCTTTTATGATTATAGACTTTGAGTTTACCCATTGTGGTGGCGAGTTTAATATTCTTGCATTTATATACACACACAGAGACACACAACCTCCTTACTTTTCTTTCTTTTTGTAGTTCTTTAATTTTTTTTTTAGTGAGGTAACATTGATTTATAACATTACATAAATTTTAGGTGTACTTCATTATGTTTTGATTCCTGTGTAGACTACATCATGTTCACATGCAGTTAATTAACATTTTCTTGGCTAAAAATATTTAATATATGTGTAATAGATTTTTCTAATGTTAGAATCCTTTTCTCTATTTCTGTCTTTGCATCTCCTCTATGAGGAGTTAGCTGCTTTAAGATATTTGTTGCTACATTACTATTTACTATTTGCATTGATAACACTCACTGCTAAGTCTTCATTGTGAATTAGAATCTATCATTCTAAAGTATCTTTTTTTATTTTGATAATTTTCATGCATTCTATATATATATTTTATTTTTGAGAAAGATTAGCCCTCAGCTAACTACTGCCACTCCTCCTCTTTTTTGCTGAGGAAGACTGGCCTTGAGCTAACATTGTTCCCATCTTCCTCTACTTTATACGTGGGACGCCTACCACAGCATGGCATGCCAAGCAGTGCCATGTCCGCACCTGGGATCCGAACCAGCGAACCCTGGGCCGCTGAGAAGCGGAACGTGCGAACTTAACCGCTGCACCACCAGACTGACCCATGCATTCTATATTTTTAATGTTAAAATTATAACTAGTGCTTTCTTTTTGTGTGTACTGTTAAAAGTAAATTTACCCAAGCTTTTATTTTTACCTTTCTGAAATACTTTATAATATATTTGGCTTTTATAAAACTGTGCTGAAAGTCTTTTCTTTTTAAGTGTATATTAGGTACATTTACAACTATTGCTAAACATATATGTAGTCTTGGCTTTGTCATAATGTCTTTTTAAAAATTATTTTATTGAGGTCATACTGGGTTATAACATTGTGTAACTTCACGTGCACTTTATTGTATATCAGTTTCTGTATAGACTGCATCTTGCTCTAGCTTTTATCCATCACCATATGTATGTGCCCCTTTATCCCTTTTGCCCTGCCACCCACCCTCTTCTCCTCTGGTAACCACTAATCTGTTCTCCTTATCCATGTGTTTATCTTCCACATATGAGTGAAATCACATGGTGTTTTGTCTTTCTTTTGCTTATTTCGCTTAACATAATACCCTCAAGGTCTGTCCATATTGTTGCAAATGGCACAATTTTGTCTTTTTTATGGCTGAATAGTATTCCATTGTGTATATATAAAATTTGTTCTTTATCCATTCATCAGTTGATGGGCATTTGTGTTGCTTCCGCGTCTTTGCTATTGTGAATAATGCTGCAATGAACATGGGGATGCATAAATCTCTTTGAATTATTTCATGTTTTTTAGATAAATATTCAGTATTGGGATAGCTGGATCCATATGGTACTTCTATTTTTAGTTTTTTAATAAATCTCCATACTGTTTTCCACAGTGGCTGCACCAGTTTGCATTCCTAACCACAGTGTATGAGGATTCCCTTCTGTCCACATCTTCTTCAACATTTGTTATTTTTTGTTTTGTTAATTGTAGCCATTCTGATGGGTGTAAGGTGATATCTCATTGTAGTTTTGATTTTCATTTCCCTAATAATTAGTGATGTTGAACGTCTTTTCATGTGCCTTTGGCCATCTGTATATCTTCTTTCATCAAATTGTCTGTTTATATCCTCTGCCCATTTTTGATGGGGTTGTTTGTTTTTTTGTTGTTCAGTTGTATGAGTTCTTTATATATTTTGAATATTTACCCCTTGTCAGATATGATTTGCAAACATTTTGTCCCAGTTGGTCAGTTGGCTTTTTGTTTTGTTTGTGGTTTCCTTTGCCTTGCACGCCTTACTTATTTTCATTTAACAGCTTTATTGAGATACAATTCAGGTACCATACAATTTACTTGTTTAAAGTACATAACTCAACTGGGTTTTTCTGAATTGTGGTAACATATACATACCATAACATTTATCATTTCAGCATTTTTTTTTTTAAGATTTTATTTTTTTCCTTTTTCTCCCCAAAGCCCCCTGGTACATAGTTGTATACTCTTCATTGTGGGTCCTTCTCGTTGTGGCATGTGGGACGCTGCCTCAGCGTGGTTTGACAAGCAGTGCCATGTCTGCGCCCATGATTCGAACCTACGAAATGCTGGGCTGCCTGCAGCGGAGTGCGCAAACTTAACCACTCAGCCATGGGGCCAGCCCCTCAACATTTTTTTTTAATTAGTTTTTTTCTTTGGCAAGGAAGATTGTCCCTGTAACATCTGTTACCAATCTTGCTCTTTTTGCTTGAGGAAGATTGTCCCTGAGCTCTCTTCTGTGTCAGTCTTCCTCTGTATTATATGTGGGATGCCAGCACAGCATGGCTTGATGAGCACTGTTTAGGTCTGTGCCTGATATCCGAACCCACGAACCTTGTGCTGCCGAAACGGAGCATGTGAACTTAAGCACTACACCATTGGGCCAGTCCCCATTTTAACATTTTTAAGTGTAGAGTTCAGTAGAATTAAGTACATTCACATTGTTGTGCAACCATCACCACCATCCAGCTCAGAGTATTTCATCTTTCCCAACTGAAACTCTGTATCCATTAAACAATAACTTGCCATTCTTTCCCCAGCCCCTGGTAACCACCATCCTGCTTTCTGTTTCTATGAATTTGACTACTCTAGATATCTCATATAAGTGGAATCATACAATATTTGTCGTTTTGTAAAATTTAGTTGTTTTTAGTGTATTCACAGACTTGTGCAATCATGCCGTGATCAGTTTTATAACACCGAAAGAAACTCTGTGCTTATTAGCAGTTACTTCCCAACTACCTCCTCCCCAGCCATAAGTAAACACTAATGTACGTTCTCTCTCTATAGACCTGCCTATGGATTTCATATAATGGAATCATACAATGTGTGGCCTTTTGTGTATGGCCTCTTTTATTTAGCATAGTGTTTTCAAGGTTCGTGCATATTGTAGCATCTATCAGTAATTCATTTTTTTTATAACTGAATAAAATTCTATTATATAAATATACCACATTTTATTTATATTTTCATCAGTTGATGTAAAGTTTTTACTTTTTGGCTATTATTATGCTGCTATGAACATTCATGGATAAGTTTTTATGTGGACACGTTTTCATTTCTCTTGGGTATTTATTCTTATATTTTGCGAAGTACATTTCCTGCATCCAAAATAATGATTTGATGTTTTGTGACCTTAAGTTACGTTAAGTTTTTCATTTGTTATCTAAACATGTAACATTTTTGCTGTTTTATTCATGTTTTGGATCTATGTATTCTTTCATTCAATAAATATTTATGCAAGGTATTAGCAAGATTTTGGTCTTAATGGCATACTTTCATTAATCAGTTTCCTACAGCTATGCTGAAAACATAAATATCAGTGTTTTTAGTTCAGTGTGATCTAGAGCTTCCCACTGGTAGCTTGATTATAATGAACATGGCGATTTGTTTTCATTGACAGGGTTATTGTCATATTTCTATCTGCCTGAGGCAGTTTTTAGTCAGTTTCTCACGCTCAAGCCTGATAAATTTTTGTGAGGAAGCAAAGAGAAGAGTAAGATGAATAATGACTGAATCTGTGATTATGAAACCGTATCCATATGAGTGTACAGGTTCTTAGTGACTGAGCTTTAAGTCAATAAACCACAGGCATTTATCCTGCCATTCTCATGTGAATTTTCTCACTGAGACATCCTTAGTTTCTTTTTCTTTTAGTTTCTAATTTCTGGATTTGAGGATTATTTATTCGCTTGCCTTTACAAAATAGAAATTCTGTGTTTTTTCCATGTTTTTAGATATCGTCACCAAAATGTCAAAATAGTTTAAAGCTTAAGGGATACCAATTCAATTACAGCTTAGCACAGTATATAACCATAACCTTGGTCAAAATGAAGAGTATTTTGAATGCTGTGTGTGTGGTTTGTTGTTCTGGAGAAAAGTGGTATCTGGTGGTTAGAACATATGAGTTGTTGTCAGCATTTGTGGTTTTATTCCCAGATCCAAACTTTTTTTTAAGAGAGAGACAGAGTCCATGCTTGGTATATGTTTAGTACTCTGCTTTATATGCTATAGATGTACTGCAAAGACTAGTGAAGATTTTATACTACTGGCAGAATAATATACAATAAACTACTGACTATATATGTAAAATAATGATAGCTGTCATAGGTGCTTAGTGATTGCATTCTTTAAGCTTTCTTTGAGAAAGGCATGATCAACAATCCTAAGTAGTAGTGATGGTATTTTAAGCAACTTATAATGAACATTTTTTATTCAAAGTGTTTTAGACATCCAAGGGACTGCTGAAAACTCTACCTAATGCAACTCATTCATTTCACAGTAGTACTTGCTGGAATCTCAGAGTAAGGAACATGCTTTAAGATTGTGTGATGATTCTGACACGTGGACACTAGGCACTAATGTTCAAATTTTATGTACCTCCATCCTTTGACAATATCCTAAAGCAGGGGTTTTAAAAAATAAGTGCCCTTGTAATATTACTGGTCTTTGAGCTGGGCAGAAGTGTTCTGCCCTTAAAATAAGATGATGAAGGTCTCTTATTAGAAACAGATGAATAGCATTTAAAATTTGTTTTTAATTTAAAATTTTTTAATGAATATTTCTTAACATTTTGGTACCTGGCTTAGTCTATAATAAAATACAAAGTATTTAACTTAACTCAAATTTCTATATTTGATTATTTTATATTTAATATCAACTTGTTGAGTTGCTTTTTGTCCTGTGACTTAACTTCAGGGCATGGCCTTTCAAACAATGTTTTATGAACACCTGTTGTCCACAGTGAACACAGGTTGTTTGTCAGTAGAAATCATGATTGTGGCTTGTTTATTAATCCTTTCTAGCCTTTATATCAATTTATTGATTGACAGTTATGCCTCAGATATTACTATTAGTCCCTATATTGAGACTGCACTCCTTTGAATAATGCTTTCCTGTTCCTGTTCTCTCTGGAATTCTAAATGTACCATTTTGTTCAGCTGCGAGGAACTTAATATTTTCTTGTGAATCCCATCTCTTCTGAAGCCTGGTGTTCATTATGGTTTTTTTCCAGCAATAAGGAATGTTCACTTAAACACTATTAATAGGACCATTTTTTGCTGTTTTTAGCCAGTTTTCTTTTTTAGCATTAACTTACTTCAAATACTAGATGCAAAGGATCTTTTATCCAAGAGTAAATGGTATTGGAAAAATACCACTTAAAATAAATTGTTTGAAGCAGTTGTCAGAATTTCATACTAAATAATGTATACATGTGTGTATGGGGAGGAGATAGATGATGACTGAGAATTTATCTTGAAAAAATATGAAATGGGATCTATGAAAAACTGTTTAATCTTTTAATTAAAATTTAGGTTATAATTACAACTATGCACTAATTATTAAAATAACGAAGTTTTGTTTGGAGTATTTTTTCTGAGCAAAATCATGCGATTGCAAGTGATGGCATCCTTCTTCATATTTTATTTTCTCTGCATTATTATTTTATTACAGTTTTTTTTTTTTTTACAAAATCATTAGAAGAATTTGTTAGTTCTTTAGATGGTGCTTTCAAGGCTCCTTCTTTTTTTTATTTATACCTATTTCAATTGATTGGAAAACTAAGCCCTTCTGTTATATCCTATTGCCACATTGTTCTAATTTAACTACACAGTTTTAAAATAAACGCGCTGGACATAAAAGGCCAGCCCTGGTGTGACCTACTGTCAGTGCATTTTGACAATTCAGTGCATTCTGCTTCAGCAGCCTACATTCGGTTCGTGGGTGTGGAGCTGCACCATTTGTCTGTCAGTGGTCATGCTGTGGCAGCAGCTCACATACACAAAGATGAAGATTGGCAGTGGATATTGGCTCAGGTGAATCTTCCTCAGCAAAAAAATAAAAGATAAAATAAAAGCACCAGATGTAAAGCACAAGGTGAATTCTAGGGAAAGAATAAATAGTTTACAATTTATAAATAAAATGATAAAATAGAATGAATTTGTGAATACAACTGAATATTTAAGTTCTGATAATCGTGCTCCCTTCTGGAGTGCTTTATATTTAGAACTTATATGTCCTAAATGAATATTATTGATGTAAATTGTGTCTGTACTTGGGATAAAATGCAGAGTGCTGAGTAACTGTTAAAGAATGATGGGCCAGTCCAATGGCATAGTGGTTAACTTCACATGCTCTGCTTTGGCAGTCTAGGGTTCACAGGTTTGGATTCTGGGTGCGGACATACACACCCTTCAGAAAGCCATGCTGTGGTGGCGTCCCACATACAAAATAGAGGAAGATTGGCAGAGATGTTACTTCAGGGACAATCTTCCTCAAGCAAAAAGAGGAACATTGGCAACAGATGTTAGCTCAAGGTCAGTCTTCCTCATCAAAAAAAAAAAAAAGAATTAAATACTTTCTATGTATAGATATCAAAAGATCTCTGAACTATGTTATAAAATAAGCAACAAAAGTTCTGTATATTTTTGGGATTCTTTATAATTTTCCAACCCTTTCACATAGGTAATTTGATAGTAATGTGCACTGTGGAGAAGGTAGTAAGTTTACTTTATATAGGAGGAAAAACATTTTGTGTGTGGGGACAAATAGTATATTTTCAGAAGGAAGCTGCTGCTGCTTTTAAGGCTGTGGATTTGGAAATGAGAGATGAGAGACCCTGAGAGGTAGACCCAAATCCTCTACCAATCTGATATCTCTGTCGTTCTGTGTTTACATTAATTTAACCGGAATGAATCCAGCCTTGATCATGGATAAGATTCAATAACCTTTTCTTAATACCTTTCCTTTCTCTGCCAAAGATGGATGATCAAGGATTGCACTGGGAAAAGTGAGCAAAGGGTGGCAAGCGGTGGCAAGCAACCTACCAATTTAGCAATGCAATGTCTTGGACAACTTTACTTACTCATCATTTGGCTAACTGTTAAATGGAGATAATAATAGTACAGATCAATTTTGCCCCCCTCCTCAAACATGTACATCAATGCGGAGTGGTACATGCAGAGGCTATAGTTGGACCTCTTAGTCTGGAAAGTTCTAGTTCTTTCCATATGAAGATTGTGTGTTCTCTTGCTATGGTGTTTACATTTAGCTCTCTCCTCAGTTCAACTGGTCACTTACTCAGGGAACACTGTTGACAGCACCAGGATAGAGGTTTCTTGATTTGTTCATAGTGTTTTTGATTGTATCTGTTGTATAGTTTTCTATACAAAATTAAATTTATTTATTGCTTTAGAGGTTTTAAAATATTCGTATGTGACATCACAGTTTCCTGGTATCAACATTTTACCACACTGAGTGAGTGAAGTGTGGAAACTTTACTTCCATTTAGGTCCCTCTACTTTTCTCGCTTTAAAATATCATTGTCTTAAGTATCAGATGCTATTGAAATTTTTACTTCAATCAATAAGTGTTTATAAAACTCATGAGGATTATAGAATGTTACATGTTCTCATAATTCTGCTCTTTCCATTATTTTTTCTTCCTTCCTGATGCTCTAAAATTCCTTCTATTATTATTTCCTTTTTGTTTGAAGACCTCCCTTTTGCTGTTCTTTAAGGGTAGGTCTGCTAGTGACAAATTCTTTTACTTTTCCTTCTTCTGAGAGTGTCTTTATTTCCCTCTTCATTTCAGAAGGATAGTTTCACCAGATACAGAATTTGCAGTTGATAGTTCTTTTCTCCAGCTCTTGAAAACTTTTGTCCCGCCTCCTTCTGGCCACCGTGGTTTCAGGTGAGAAATCTACTGTCATTTGATTGGGTGTTCTCCTATAGGTAATATGTCATTTCTCTCTGCTTTCAAGATTTATTCTTTGTCTTTAGTTTTCAGAAGTTTAATTATGATATATCTCGTCTTGGATTCTTTTGGGTTTATCCTATTTGGATTCACTCAGCTTCTTGAATTTCTAGGCTTATGTTTCTTGCCTACCCTTTTGGGAGATCTTCTTCCATCTTTCCAAATACTCTTCTGTCCCTACTCTATTTCTCTTCTCCTGCGACCCTGATGATATGAATGTTGGATCTTGGGATAGCATTCTACAGGTCTTTTGTTCTTTTTAAATTTATGTTTTCAGTCTATTTTCTCTCTGTTGTTCACATTCAGTAAACTGTTTCTCTGTTCTTATGTTTGATAATTTTGTCTTCTGTCATCTCCATTCTACTCTTGAGCTATTCTAGTGAGCTTTTTCTGTTATTGTATTTTTCAGTTCCCATGCAGTTCTTTTTTATAACTTCTGTTTCTTTGCTGAGATTTTCTGTTTTCTTAATTTTTTCCAAGAGAATTTCCAGTTGATTGTGAAGCATTTTATGATGACAGTTTTAAATTCCTTCTCAGATAATTTCAGTATCAGATTCATCTCAACTGGTTGTCTTTTCACATTCAAATTGTAATAGTCCTGTTTCTTGGTATGATGGATGATATTTTTTAATGGAATCTTGAATATTTTGGCTGTTACCTTAGGAAACTCTGGGTCCTATTTAAATCTTTTATTTTAGCAGGCAGTCACCCTGTTTAGGTTTAGCATGTAGCTGTAGGCCTATTGTTGAGGAATATGGTTCTAATGACAATTTAATTTTCAGATCCTTTGCAGTACTATTTTGGTCTGCTTGGTTTATCTGGACCTGCTACTGGTTTCTGCTAGTTGAGGGAATGGGATGAGCTTCCCCAGGACAGGCCATCCGTGCCTCTAGGAGGGAGATAGGAGTCTTCAGCCCATGGGGACAATGAGGCTTTCTGGGCCAAACTCCTGTTGAGGGGTCCCCTGCCTGTGAGAGATGGAGAGCAATTCGTAGACCAGGCCCTTGTTGTAGAGTTCCCTCTTTCCAGTGCCCCATGGGCTACCTAGTGTTCTCAGTGGGGGAGAGGGGTCTTAGGTTTGGAAGTGAAGGAGAGTGCTTCCCTTGGCTGCTCATTGTTTGCAGGCCTATCAGTACCCCCTTGCCAGTGGTGTTGAGCTTTCCTAGTGGTATTGAAAGGAATGAGCGTACCTAGGCCACTTTCTGTTGCTAGGTTTGGGACAAGGCCTAGGTTACCTTCTTCTCTTGAACCAGGGTTGGTAAGATATCCTGCCACTATGTTGTTCCTCAGTCCTAAGGCCTCTAGCACGTCAGCCTTCTTGACGTTTTCAGAGTTCTATGGCTGTCTTTTGAAGTTCCAGAATTTATAGTTGCATTTAGCAGGGAACAGTAGGAAGAAATGTGTCTAAGCTATCTTGTTTGGCCCAGGACTCTTTCTTTAATCCTTTGTTATTTATATTTTTGTTTGATGTGCCTAGCTTGTCATCATTCATGTCAGTTTTCTGCAGTTGTTAAATGATATAACTCTTATATATCTTTACTTATTAGAACTTTTACGTGAGATCTGAGTTCTTTTCTAACATAGCTCTCTCATCTTTGTGAAATCCTGTCTCTCTTGCAAGATTAGCAATTTGACTTTGTGGTTACTTTGCACTCATACAGTATTCAACAATGATCAACAAAGATTCAGGGATGGCTAGTATTCAAATGGGGATTGATTTTTATAAGGGGTCAGTTAACTAGTGAACATTTTTGTGTTTGGTAAACTTTTATGTTTTGCTGTAAAAATTTATAACTGTGAGGACTACAATGAATACTTGTATAAGCAAAAACCTTCCTGTTTATCTAAGTGCTTATACTTTATTTTGTTACATAATTTTAGAATTTTAAAAAACCTTAAAAGTCCTCTAATCAAATGTCTCTATTTTACAAATGAGTAAAATAAAGTCAAATAAAGGTAAAAGACATGCCTAGTATTAAGATAACTTTTTAATTTAAACAGAGAGGCTTATGAAGATTGAAAGAGGGCACTATTAACAATTACTTTGAGACAACAGATGTAATCTGGGACATGTGATAATTATACCTAGACCAAATTGCTAGGAAGTGTAAAATCTAGTTTAATGAGATCCCAAAACTCCTGACTCCTGTGGGTAGCCCAGATGTAGATAGCATTATGATTATGATTATGGGTCAAAGAGTCAGGCTACTTTGGTTCAAATCCTGACTTTGCTACTTACTAACAGTGTGACTGTAATCACTTTACTCAAATCCTCTGTGCCTCAGTTTCTTTATGTGTGATATGGGAGTAATGATGGTACCAACCTCACAGGGATCCTGTGAGATGTAAATGAGATTATGTATAGAAAGCCCTTACAGTTAGTGGCGCTAGCACTTACTAAGTACCGTGTTTACTGGTGCTATTATTATTGTTATTATTTCTCTAAAATTCTAAGATTAGAAATGGCAAGTGTTAAAAGTGAGGTCTGGTAGCTTTAGGGTGAGATTAAGAGTCAAGAATCTGGGGTTCTATTTCTCTTTGCTCCTGACTCACCTGGTCTCTTTGGGAAACTGCTTAACCTTTTTGTGTCTAAATCTTGCCATCTGAAGCTAGAAGAATCTTGCCATCTGCTCACTTCATGGGAGATGGTAAGGAAAATTTTGGAAAATGCTTTGAGATATGTGGGAGAAAGATGGTATATAAGCTTATAACTTTATTCATCTCTGCATTGACATTAACTTGCTCATTAAATATGTATACAGTTTTTAATCAGCTTAACTAGTAATCCAAAGTTACTATATACATATAATGTGGGGGTGTTGATACTTCTGTTAGAATATTTCCTTTTGTGTTTTATTCCTCATTTAAAAAATGCAGATCCTTATTGCCACATTATATTAGAAATACATGTAAAAATTAGTATGTGTAAATTATAGATAGTGATTGAATAATAATTTCTCATTTTTCTACTTAGTTTTAATTAAAATGTAGCTCTGATTCTTTTTGTTCTTTTTTGAGGAAGATTGGTCCTGAGCTAATATCCGTTGAAATCTTCCTCATTTTGCTTGAGGAAAACGGTCCCTGAGCTAACATCCATGCCAGTCTTCCTCTACTTGATATGTGAGATGCCACCACAGCATGGGTTGATGAACAATGTATAGGTTTGCACCCAGGATTTGAACCTGCGAACCCTGGGCCGCCAAAGCAGAGCGTGTGAACCTAACCACTGCACTACTGGGCCAGCCACTGATTCTTTTTAAAAAAATGAAAAAGTATGGAAGTGGGGACAAGGAATGGTTGATTAATTATAATGACAACAAAGTATGGGCTAAAAAATATCTGAAAATAACATTTAGCCTCTTCTCCTGCTATCGTAGAATTATATTTTAATGAGTTAAATTCAGTGATTATTGATCAAGTGGCTACTATGTGAAAAGGTAAGACCTTTTCCTCAGATGCTTACAGTCTAGTTGGGAAAATAAAAAGATAACCATTTATTTTATTTCATTATCATTAATGGTACAGATAATCTTTTCAAGTTGGTTGCAAATAGAGATAGTATATGAAATTAAATCTTATGCAAGATTTTTTACTATTTTAAATTAGCTAGATTTCGCTCAATGTTTTTATAAGGTTCAAAGAGTCAAATGGTCAGGTCAGAAAGACATTACATAAAGGTTTCATATTTGCCAAATTGATTTCTCATTGGGGTCCAGAATCAGTGCTAATTTATAGTTTTTTAATAAAAGGAATGTTATTCAAGAGAAAGAAGTACTTGAAAACTGGTATAATCTGAAAAGTTATCTTGGGAGGGTTTATGTTTAGATAATTTCTCCATAATTCGCTTTGAGATTATGATTCCGTCTGAATGATTTTCATTTCAAAAGTAATTTTGAAAAATTGAAAGAAATTCAAGATTTGAAAATAAAATTAAGAGGAAAATTATATTCCAAATGTATGGATTGTTGCATTTTAAATACAAAATTGAAGTTAACAAAAATCCAGGTATAGATTATGCATATTCAGATAGTGTGCTCACCCTGGGATCTTGCTGTTCATTTATACTTGAAGGGGAGAATGTTAGGATAGAAATGTCTTATCTGATATGAACATTGTGATATGTTCATATCAGATAAGTGATATGACAATATGAACATTGATATTTAAGTAAAATGTAAACTCTGTATTTTAATGTTTATAAGTTGCATGAAGATTGGAAAATTAAAGATGTTTTATTTTTTATTTATTTATTTTTGAGGAAGGCTGGCCCTGAGCTAACATTTGTGCCCATCTTTCTCTTTTTTATATGTGGGATGCCTGCCATAGCATAGGTCTGTGCCTGGGATCTGAACTGGTGAACCGTGGGCTGCCAAAGTGAAGCACACAAACTTAACTGCTATGCCACGAGGCCATTCCCTATTTTGTTTTTAAGGGGACTTTTTGTCATGATATTTTGGGACTGGCAATCACTCTGTGTCTTGCTTTGGTTGCAGATCTCTGAAATGCTACTAAGGGAAGAGGAATGGAATAGTCAATTAATTGTTAAGATTAAAATACAAGCTTTTGTCCAGAAAGCTCAAGAAGGAATTTTTAGATAGAAATTAAAGGAAAGAAGTTTACAATAGAAAAGGATCAAATGGCAATAAACCTTAATAAATCACAATATACCATCCAGTTTAGTAATCCAGAAACAGTCTTTCTTTAACATCTGTTTTCCCCTTCACCAGAAATCCAGTTCATCATCAAATCCTGTCTTGTTTACCACTTAAATATTTCTCTAATATGACCTTCCTTTATCTTTTTGTACCACTGTGCCAGTTTCAATCTACCATTCCTCTTGCCCAGATAACCATAATAGCCTCTGTATTAGTTTCCTAGGGCTGCTCTAATAAATTACCAACAAACTGAGTGGCTGAAAACAACATAAATTTATTCTCTCACAGTTCGGGAGGCCAGAAGTCTGAAATCAAGGTGTTATCAGAAATGGTTCCTTTGAAGGCTCTGAGAGAGAATCTGTTCTATGCTTCTCTCCTAGCTCTGGTGTTTGCTGGCAATCCTTGGCATTCCTTGGCTTTTAGCTTCGTCACTACACTCTCTTTGTCCATCATCACACGGGCTTCTTCTTTGTGTGTTTTTCCTGTGTTTTCAAATTTCCCTCTCCTTATAAGGACATGACTCCTACTCCAGTATGACCTCATCTTAATTTGACATTTTACTGGAAGTCCTAGCCAGGGCAATTAGGCAACAGAAATAAATAAAAGGCATCCAGATTGGGAAGGAAGAAGTAAAACTATCTATATTTGAAAATGACGTGTTCAAATATAATAATATCCTAGGAAATGCAGTTAAACTTTGTTAAATAAATGAATTCAGCAAGGTTGCAGGATATAAGATAAACATGCAAAAATCAATGGTATTTCTATACTCTTGCCAAGAGTAATCCAAAACTGAAATTAAGAAAGCAGTTCTAATCACAATAGCATCAAAAAGAATAAACTACCTAGAAATGAATTTAACAAAATAAGTGCAGAACTTTTACTCAGCAAACTTCAAAACATTATTGGAATAAATTAACGAACATCTAAACAATTGGAAAAAATCTCATGTTCATGAATTGGAAGATTTAATCTTGTTAAGGTGGCCATATTTCCTAAACCAATCTACAGATTTAGTGTAATCCCTATCAGAGTTCCAGCTGACTCTTTTGTAGAAATGACGATTCTAAAATTCATAAGGAATTGGAAGGGAACCAGATTATGCAAAACAATCTTGAAAATGAAAAAGAACAATAGAAGAAGAAATAATTGCCAGATTTTACAACTTATTACAAAGCAGCACTAGTCAAGACAGTGTGGTACTGGCTCAGGGATAGACATATATATCAATGAACTAGAATTGAGAGTCTGGAAATAAAACTGTGTGTCTAAATTCAACTGATGTTCAACAAGGGTGACAAGACCATTCAATGGTAGGAAGAATAGTATTTTCAGTAGATGGTGCTGGGACAACTTGAGAGGCATACGTGAAAATTGAAGTTGGACCCATATCTCACACCAGATAATAATTAGCTCAAAATGGATTAAATACCAACATGTAAGAGCTAAAACTATAATATTCTGAAGAATTAATATGAATGTACATCTTTATGACCTTGGCTTTAGCAAAGGGTTCCTAGGTATGATGCCAAAAGCATGAGCAACAAAAGGAAAAACAGATAATTTGAACTTAAAATTAACATTTTGGTGCATAAGGATACCATTGGAAGAGTGAAAAAAGACAAGCCCACAGAATAGGGGAAATATTTGCAAATCAACTATCTGATCTGAGACTTTTATCCAGAATATGTAAAGAATTCTTAAATTTCAAAAATAAAAAGGCAACTCAGTTTTTAAAATGGGCAAAGGGATAGATGTTTCTCCAAGGAAGATATACTCTTGGCCAATAAGCACATGAAAAGATGTCTGAATAAACACTAATGGAAAAAAAAGAAGATGTCACCAAGATTGTGGCATAGGAGGCTCCTGAATTTCCCTGCTCCCCTGGATACACTGAGTACACAGCTACACATGGAGCTATTTCTTCTGAGAGAAATCCAGAAACTAGCTGAGTGATTCCTACAGATCAGGCAACTGAGAAAAAAACCCCACATCAAAACAGGTAGGAAAGAGGCTGGCCCCATGACGTAGTGGTTAAGTTTAGTGTCCTCTGCTTCGGTAGCCCAGGTTTGCAGGTTCAGATCTTGGACGTGGACCTACATCACTTGTCAGTCATGCTATGGTGGCAACCCACATCTAAAGTGGAGGAAGCTTGGCACAGATGTTAGTTCAGGGCTAATCTTCCTCAAGCAAAAAAAAAAAAAAAAAAAACAAAGGTAGGAAAGCCTGAGACTCACTTGTGCCATAAACCCAACCCCTGACATAGCACCATACAATCAAGAGAGAACCCTCCTCTCCCTGCCTCTCCCTGAGGAGTAAAGGATTTGGATCGCATATCTAGCCCCTCAACTTTTAAAGCTGCCACCTGAAGGATGGGCCCCCCAAACGACCTAGGTCTGAAAGCCAACAGAGGTTTTGTTTAAGAGTCCCACAAGAGTATAGCAAATAAAGAAGTTACTGATGGGTGTGTGAACACTTGCTGTGTCTATCCCCCTGGGGCTCAATGCAGATGGAGCAGGCAAAAATGCTGTCTCCCAATCTTTCCCTGGAAAGAATTTGACTGCATACTTTATAAGCTGCTGCCTGAGGGTCTGGCTTCTAATTAGCATGCATCTACGTGCTGATTGTGATCATCTTGGGAGCCTGAAAGAGCCAGTGGGTACTTCTGCTTCATTTTCCCACTAGCTTGCTCTTACTAAAAATCCAGGTCTTCATGGAAAGAGATTCTTTGCTCGTGGATTGGAAGAATAAACATAGTTAAAATGTCCATACTACCCAAAGCAGTCTACAGATTCAGTGCAATCCCTATCAGAATCCCAACGACATTCTTCACGGAAATAGAGCAAAGAAAACTAAAATTCATGTGGGGCAACCAAAGACCCTGAATTGGTAAGGCAATCCTGAGAAAAAAGAACAAAGCTGGAGGCATCCCAATCCCTGACTTTAAATTGTACTACAAAGCCATAGTGATCAAAATAGCATGGTACTGGTACAAAAACAGGCACACAGATCAATGGAACAGAACTGAAAGCCCAGAAATAAAACCACACATCTACAGGCAGCTAATCTTTGACAATAAGTGGTGTTGGGAAAACTGGACAGCCACATGCAAAAGAATGATGGTAGACAACTCTCTCACGCCATATACAAAAATAAACTCAAAATGGATCAAATTCTTAAAGATACGTCCTGAAACTATAAAACTCCTGGAAGGTAATATCAGTAGTACACTGTTTGACGTTGAACTTAAAAAGATCTCTTCAAATACCATGTCCTCTCAGACAAGGGAAACAAAAGAAAAAATAAACAAATGGGAATTCATTAGACTAAAGAGCTTCTGCAAGGCAAAGGAAACTAGAATCAAAACAAAGAGACAACCCCCCAATTGGGAGACAATATTTCCAAATCATCTATCTGACAAGGAGTTAATCTCCATAATATATAAGGAACTCACACAACTGAACAATAAAAAAACAAACAACCTGATCAAAAAATGGGCAGAGGAGGTGAACAGACATTTTTCCAAAGAAGATATACAGATGGCCAATAAACACATGAAAAGGTGTTCAACATCAGTAATCATCAGGGAAATGCAATCAAAACTACACTAAGATACTACCTTATGCTCATTAAAATGGGTATAATCACTAAGACTAAAAATAACAAATATTGGAGAGGGTGTGGAGAAAAGGGAACTCTCATACACTGTTGGAAGAAATGCATGCTGGTGCAGCCACTATGGAAAACAGTATGGAGATTCCTCAAAAAACTGAAAATAGAACTACCGTATGACCCAGCTATCCCACTACTGGTTATGTACCCAATCAATTTGAAATCAACAATCCAAAGTAACATGTGCACCCATATGCAGCGCTATTGACAATAGCCAAGACATGGAAGCAAGCCAAGTTGCCCATCAACCAATGACTGGATAAAGAAGATGTGTATGTGTGTATATATACACACACACACACACACAATGGAATACTAATCAGCCATTAAAAAAGACAAATTCATCCCATTTGCAATAACATGGAAGGATCTAGACCTAGAGAGGGAATTATGCTAAGCAAAATCAGCCAGTCTGAGAAAGATAAACACCAGATGATTTCACTCATATGTAAAATATAAACAAATACATGGACGAAGAAAACAGTTCAGTGGTTATGAGGGGTGGCGGGGGTGGGGAGTGGGCACAGGGGGTGAAGGGGAGCATTTATGTGGTGACAGTCAAGAAATAATGTACAACTGAAATCTCACATTGATGTAAACTATTATGAACTCAATGAAAAAAAAAATCCATGTCTCCAGCTTCTAATTGGAAGGACCATATCCATCCATCTAGTGCCCCAATTTTTATGGCTGCCACCTAAGGGGTGGGCTATCAAATCACCTAGCTCTTATAACCAGCAGGTGTTCATGAGTCCCACAGGACCATATTAAACAAAAGAAAACAAAATGGACACACAAGAACTTCTTTTCTAAGGGACACACAGGTACCTCTTTCAGCTATCTCCACTGAGTTCAGCTGGAAGGAACAGGCAAAAACACTCATTTCCCAGTTTCTGCCTGGAAGGAATTTGACTGCATACTTTCCTAGTTGTTGCCTGAGGTTCCAGCTTCTAATCAGCCTTCATGTTCTGAATGGATCTTCCAAGGAACCTAATAGAGCTGGTGGGCATGTCCCCCACTGTCCCCACCTGGCTCACTCCAGCAGTTAAACCAAGTCACCAGCATCTCCATGGAAGGAGATTGTCCACATATGTAGCAGTCTAGCTGTTACAGCTGCCACCCAAGAAACTGGCTCCCAAATCACCCAGCTCTGGGAACTGACAGGGCTTGGCATTAACGAATTTCCCAGGTCCACACAAAACATAGAAGTGGTTCTATTTGGGTGCACAATCGCTCCCAGCAACTATTTCCTCTGAGCACAGAGTGAGTAAGCAGAAACACCCAGCTCCTGGTTTCTGCCTGATTAGAGTTAGACTAAATAATAAATACCCTGGCTTTCCCAGCTGCCACCTGAAAGTTGGGTTTCCAATTAGCTTGCTTCAGGGGGCCAAAGGGTCAGGCAATTAGTTGTACTCTGGGAGCCTGAACAGCCATGTGGGCAATTCTTACACATGTGGGATACTGCCAGGTCCTAGTAACCCTCAGTTACTAGGAACCATTAAAAGTAAAGAAGGTGGCTTGAACAATCACAGAGGTTTGAGAGGCAACCATGAGCTCAGACAGGGCTGATTAATGAGGTTAATCTCTTACACAAGCCCAGCGTGTCAAGACTTTGAGAGGTGGCTGCTTTATCTAATGTGCAGACACGAACACAGAGGCTCAAGGAAAATGAAGAAACAAGGGAATGTGTTCCAAACAAGAGCATAAGATAAATCTCCTGAAACTGATCTTAATGAAATGGAGTTAAGTGATTTGCCCAATAGGGAGTTCAAATTAATGGTCATAAAGATACTCACTGAGATCAGGAGAGCAATGTACGAACAAAGTAAGAATTTCAACAAAGAGATAGAAAATATAAAAAAGTACCAAACAGAAATCATAGAGCTGAAAAATAAAATAACTGAATTAATACATTCAGTAGAGGGGTTAACGTCAGACTAGATCAAGTGGAAGAAAGCATCAGCAAACTTGAAGACAAGGTGGTGGAAAAAAGGATGAAAAAGAGTAAAGGTAGCTTAAAGGACTTATGAGATACCATTAAGTGGACCAATATACACATTATAGGGGTCCCAGAAGGAGATGAAAGGAAAGGGGCAGAAAGCTTATTCAAGGAAATAGTGGCCAAAAACTTCCCTAACCTGGGAAAAGAAACAGACAACCAGACACTGGAAACCCAGTGAATTTCAAAGAAGATGAATCCATAGAGACCCACACTGAAACACATTATAATTAAATTGTCAAAAGTTAAAGTCAAGAGGTGAATCTTAAGAGCAGCAAGGGAAAAGCAACTTGTTACATACAGTGGAACCATCATAAAACTTTCAGCAGAAACCTTGCCAGCCAGAAGGTTGTGGTATGATATAGTCTAAGTGCTCAAAGAAAGAAACTGCCAACCAAGAATACTCTACCCAGCAAAGTTGTCCTTCAGAAATGAAGGAGAGAGAAAGAGTTTCCCACACAAACAAAAGCTGAAGGAATTGGTCACCACTAAACTGGCTTTATAAAAAATTTTAGAGGAGATGGCCCTGTGGCAGAGTGGTTAAGTTCGCTCGCTCTGCTGCAGGCGGCCCAGTGTTTCGTTGGTTTGAATCCTGGGCGTGGACATGGCCCTGCTCATCAAGCCATGCTGAGGCAGCGTCCCACATGCCACAACTAGAAGGACTCACAATGAAGAATATACACCTATGTACTGGGGGGCTTTGGGGAGAAAAAGGAAAAGATAAAACCTTAAAAAAAAAAAAGCAGAAAAAAAAAGTTAGAGTTCAAGCTGAAATGAAAGAACACTAATTAGTAACATGAAAATATATGATAGTATGAAACTCACTGTTAAAGGTAACTATATAGTTAAATTCAGAATATTGTGACAATGGTGGGTAAATCACTTATAAGTCTAATATAAAGTACATTATAACTACTATAACTATAGTATAAAAATTAAAAAGTATAAAATAATTAAAAATAAAATAATTTGTTAATGGATACAAAATGTAAAAAGATGTAAATTGTGACGTTAAAAACATAAAATGTGAAAACGTAGAGCTTTAGTATGCATTCAAAGTTAACTTCTTATCAGCTTAAAATAGATTGTTATAACTATTAAATATTTTATGTAAGCCTCATGATAATCACAAGGCAAAAACTTAGAGTAAATATGCAAAACATGAAGGGAAAGGAATCAAAGCATACTACTACAGAAAATTATCAAATCACAAAGGAAGAGAGGAAGAAAGGAACAAAGGAATTTTGTAGCAGCCAGAATACAATTAAATCACAATAGTAAGTCCATACTTAATGATAACAGCTTTAAATGTAAATGGACCGAATTCTCCAATCCAAAGATGTAGAGTAGCTGAATGGATAAAACAACAAGATCTAACTATATGCTGTCTGCAAGAGACTCACTTCAGCTTTAAGGGCACATTGAACATTGGTTCAATATTTGAACATTGGTTCAAAATAAAGGGATGAAAAAATATATTCCCTGTAAATGGAAACCAAAAGAAAACAGAGGTAGCTATACTTATATTGGACAAAATAGACGTTGAACGAAAAATGGGAACAAGAGACAAGGAAGGTCATTGTATAGTGATAAATGAGTCAGTTCATCAAGAGGATGTAACAATTGTAAATATTTATGTACCCAACATCAGAACATATAAATATATAAAGCAAATATTAATAGATCTGAAGGGAGAAATAGATAGCCACACCATAATATTAGGGGGCTTCAATACTTCACTTTCAACGATAGATCATAGATTTAAATAGAAAATCAATAAGAGAACATTGGACTTAAACTACATGTTAGACCAGATAGACCTTAACAGACACATACAGAACATTCCATTCAGCATCAGCAGAATACACCTTCCTGAGTGCACACATGACCTTCTCCATGACAGATCATATGTGAGGCCACAAAACAGGTCTTAATAAGTTTATGAAGATTGAAATCATATCAGGCATCTTTTCTGACCACAGTGATATGAAACAAGAAATCAATTACAAGAGGAAAATCAGAAAATTCACAAATATGTGGAGATGAAATAACATATTCTTAACAACCAGTGGGTCAAAGAAGAAACCAAAAGTGAAATCAAAAAGTATCTCAAAACAAACAAAAATGGAAACATAACATACCAAAACTTTTGGGATACAGCAAAAGCGGTTCTGAGAAGGAAGTTTATCAAGATAAATGCCTACATTAAGAAAAAAGAAAGATCTAAAATAAATAACATAGCTTTACACCTCAAGGAACTAGAAAAAGGAGAAGAACCTAAGTCCAAAGTTAGTAGAAGGAAGGAAATAACAAAGACCAGACCAGAAACAAATTATATAGACGCTAGAAAGAATAAAAAAGATCAATGAACCTAAGCTGTTTTTTTGAAAAGATAAATCAAAATTGGCAACCCTTTTTCTAGACTAAGGAAAACTGAGAGAGGACTCAAAATCAGTAATGAAAGAGGAGACATTACAGGTGATACCACAGAAACACAAGGAATCAGAAGAGACTACTATAGTTATTGTATGCTAACAAATTGGATAACCTGGAAGAAATAGATAAATTCCTAAAAACATACAACCTACCAAGACTGAATCAGGAAAAATAGAATATCTGAACAGACCGATTACTAATAAGGAGATTGAATCAGAAATCAAAACCTCCCAACAAACAAAAGTCCAGGACCAGATGGCTTCACTGGTGAATTCTACTGAACGTTTAAAGAAGAATTAATACCAGTACTTCTCAAACTCTTCCAAAAAATAGAAGAGGAGGGAGAGCTTCCAAACTCATTTAACGAGGCCTGCATTATCCTGATACCAGAACCAGAGAAGGACACCACAAGAAAAGAAAATCACAGGCCAGTCTCCTTGATGAACAAAGATGTGAAAATCCTCAACAAAATATTTGCAAACAAAATTCAACAGTACATTAAAAAGATCATACACCACAGTCAAGTGGGATTTATTCCTGGCATTGAACAGGTGCAAGTCAACATATGTGGTACATCACATTAACAAAATAAAGGATGAAAACCATATGATCTTCTCAGTAGATAAAAATAATTTGAAAAAATTCACAATTCTTTCATTATAAAAGCTCTCAACAATTTAGGTATAGAAGCACTGTGCCTCAACATCATAAAGGCCATATATGAGAAGCCCACAGCAATCAATCAATGGTGAAAAGCTGGATGCTTTCCCTTTGAGATCAGGAACAAGGCAAGGATGCCTAACTCTTGTCACCATTATTCAACATAGTATTGGAAATCCTAGCCAGAGCAATTGGGCAAGAAAGAGAAATAAAAGGCATCCAAATTGGAAAAGGAGTAAAACTGTCTTTGTTTGCAGATGACATGACCTTATATATAGAAAATTGTGAAGACTTCATCAAAAAACTGTCAGAACTAATAAATGAGTTCAGTAGTTTCAGGATACAAATAAATAGAGAAAAATCACTTTCATTTCTATACACTAAATATGGACTATTGAAAAGAGATATTAATCTCATTTACGATAGCATTAGAAAGAATAAAATACTTAAGTATAAATTAACCAAGGAGGTGAAAGATCTGTACACTGAAAAATATAAGACATTGAGGATAGAAATTGAAGACAAAAATAAATTGAAAGATATTTTGTGTTCATGGATTGGAAGAATTAATACTGTTAAAATGTTCATACTACACAAAGTGACCTAGAAATTCAGTGTAATCCTTATCAAAATTCCAATGGCATTTCTCATAGAAATAGAGAAAATTATCCTAAAATTCATAAGGAACCACAAAAGACCCCAGATAGCCAAAGCAAACTTGAGAAAGAACAACAAAGCTGGAGGCATCACACTTTCTGATTTCAGACTATGTTAGAATGCTATGGTAATCAAAACAGTATGGTATCGGCATAAAAAACAGAGACGTATATCAACGGAACAGAATAGAGAACCCAGAAATAAACCCATACATATATGGTCATTTAATTTTTGATGAAGGAGCCAAGAATATACAATGGAAAGGATAACCTCTTGAATAAGTCGTGTTGGGAAAACTATATATCCACATATGAAAGAGTGAAACTCAACCTCTATGTTACACTGCATGAAAATCAACTCAAAGTTGGTTAAAGACTTGAACGTGAGACTTAAAACTAAAACTCTTAGTAGAAAACATAGAGGGTAAGTTCTTTGATATTGGTCTTAACAATGATTTTGTGGATGTGGCACCAAAAACAAAGGCAACAAATGCAAAAATAAGCAAGTGGGACTACATCATACTAAACAGCTTCTGCTCAGCAAAGAATATCATCTACAAAATGAAAAGACATCCTTTGGAATGGGAGAAAATATTTGCAATTCACATATCTGATAAAGGGTTAATAGCCAAAATGTACAGGGAACTGACACAACTCAGTAACAAAGAAACAAATAACCCAATTAAAAATTGGGCAGAGAATTTGAATAGACATTTTTCCAGAGAAGACATACAATTGGCCAACAGGCATGTGAAAATGTGCTCAATATCTCTAATAATCAGAGAAATGCAAATCAAAACCATAATGAGATATCATCTCGCATTTGCTAAGATGGCTCTTTTCAAAAAGACCAGATAACAAATGCTACTGAGGATGTGGATAAAAGGGAATCCTTTTATACTGTCGATGGAAATGTAAACTGACACAGCCACTTTGCAAAACATTACGAGGTTCCTCAAGAAATTAAAAATAGAATTACCATATGATCTAGCAGTCTAGCTTCTGGGTGCATATCCAAATGAAATCATTATCTCGAAGATATTATCTGTACTCCCTTGTGCATTGCAGCATTATTCACAATAGTGAAGGTATGGAAGTAACCTAAATCTCATGTATATGTATAATGGAATGTTTTTCAGCTTTGAAAAAGAAGGAAATCCTGCCATTTGCAACAATATAAATGAACCTGCAGGTCATTATGATAAGTGAAATAAGTCATACAGAGAAAGATAAATACTGGATGATATCACTTATGTGTGGAATGTAATTAAAAAAAAAGTTGAACTCATACAGAAGGTCGAATTATGATTGCTGGGGGCTGGGGTTGGGGGAAATAGAGGTTGGTAAACGTGTACAAGCTTTATGTTATAATATGAACAAGGTCTGATGATCTAATGTATCACATGGTGATGGTGGTTGAAAGTACTATATTGTATAATTGAAATTTGCTAAGAGAGTAGAACTTTAGTGTTCTCATCACAAAAAAAAAGAATATCTGAGGTGATGGATGTGTTAATTAACTTGATGGAGAGAATCTTTTCACCATGTACACTGTATCAAATCTTCATATTGTACACTTTAAATACACTACAATTTTATTTGTCAATTATACTTGTTAAAGTGGAAAAAAACTACCTTGAGATACCACATCATACACGTTAAGATGGCTAGAATAAAAAAGTTATATAATAACAAATATTGATGAGCATGTAGAGAAATTGGAACCCTCATACACTGCTGGTAGGAATGTAAGATGGTGCAGCTGCTTTGGAAAATGACCTGGCAGTTCCTCAAACAATTAAACATAGAACAACCATATGACTCAGCAGTTGTACTTGTAGATAACTACTCAAGATAAATGAAAACATATGTCCACATAAAAACTTATACACTAATGTTTCTAGCAGCATTATTCATTAGAACCAAAGGATGGAAACAACTCAAATGTTTTAATTGATGAGTGGATAACCTAATGTGGTACACCCATACAATGGTGTACTAATACATGCTACAACTTGGGTGAGTCTTTAAAAACTTATGCAAAATGAAAGCCCATATATTATATGA
Source organism: Equus caballus (assembly GCF_041296265.1). Lineage (NCBI taxonomy): Eukaryota > Metazoa > Chordata > Mammalia > Perissodactyla > Equidae > Equus > Equus caballus. The sequence continues at coordinate 13,319,188 of NC_091688.1, forward strand.
TTCCATTCATATGAAATATCTAGAATAGAGCGATATGTGGAGACAGAAAGTAGATTAATGGTTTCTTAGGGCTGAGGGGGATGAAATTGAGGGTGATAGTTAAAGTGTGATGAAAGTCCTTTGTGAGGTGATGAAAATGTTCTAAAATCAGCAGAGGTGATAGTTGCACAGATCTGTGAATATACTACAAACTATTGAATTGTACACTTTAAATGGGTGGATTTTATTCTTTGTGAATTATATTTCAATAAAGCTCTTATAAAAGAAATGTGTGTCTTCTCAGATAAATTACACGTGTTTTGATGCCAGATTTTTGTTTTATAATCATTGTATTTCTTTTTCAAAAGACTTCAAAGTATGGAGTACAGCCTTAGCAGTTTGTTACTTAAAAAAAATTTCTATTTTAGACTTAGTGATCTTCCAAATTGCCTCAAATGTGAGGTTCCTTCTGCCTTCATAATAGATGTGAATTTTATTTTTAAAATAAACTTGATAAGAGTTGTTTTAGCACACTCGGAGATCCAAGAAAGTTTGGTGTCTTTTATCTTGTGTGTATATGTTTTTAGTTTTATCTTCCTCTACAGTCTTAACTTTTGTTAACATTTTTAGAGTTCTCATGAAGACTTCTGCTTAGTATAAATCAAATTGTATCAAACAGTGACATGAAAAACATTATTGCCGGGTAGAAATTTAAACGTGAATATGAAAGATGATATGATAGTTAGCCAAAGAAAGATGTACAAAAGACCATTGTTGGGGTTGGCCAGGTGGTGCAGCCGTTAAGTGCGCATGTTCTGCTTTGGCGGCCCAGGGTTCGCTGGTTCAGATCCCAGGTGCGGACATGGCACTGCTTGGCAAGCCATGTTGTGGTTGGCGTCCCACATATAAAGTAGAGGAAGATGGGCACAGATGTGAGCTCAGGGCTAGTCTTCCTCAGCAAAAGAAGGAAGATTGGCGGCAGATGTTTGCTCAGGGCTAATCTTCCTCAAAAAAAAAAAAGACCATTGTTCTGTAGAAAGTGGGTTTAATAGAGAGGTTTGCAAATTTTGTGTTTTAGTTTTATGGAAGGGAGAAATGTAATGGTATTTTTTTATGGTTTTAGGATCTTTTTTGTTCATCTTATTCTTGATTAAGGTGATTAGAATTATATTATCTCAATAGATTTATTTTAAATTTTCATTATGTTTAACACTATGACTTTTGCTATCAGCTTTTAAAGTCAGTTAGATGAGTGATTCACACAGTCTTTCTTCGAGTCCTCCAAAGAAGAGAAAACAAGTTTACAAGTAAAATTATTTTACATTATTTTATTTCCATATTTCAGCATCTTTCTGTATCCTAAATAGGTAACTTCACTAAATACCTGGAGTGTTTTAGAAAAGACTTGCTGAATTAACTGATATGATTGATTCCCCAGAACTCCTCATTCTTTCGGTGAAACCTTCTTCCTGTCACTCAGGGTACACTGGGCATTTGGGACTGGAGGGCTGCTCTCCGACCTGCCCACTCACTTCTGTACCTTTCAGTGAAGTTGGAAGCTTACCAAGAATCAGTGATGTTTGTTCCCAAACCTGCCAGTTTTTTCTTGTTGTTGTAATTACATTAAATTGTAATGTTTTATGAATTGATGAAATGTGAATGTAAAAAGTTTCCATTAAGTTAAACTTTAATATTTTGGAAAGGCTCAATTAATGGAAGTTGCCTATGAATAATTGCTTGTAATCTGGTGAATCAACTGTAAAAAAACTGCGGCAAAAGTCTGGAAGAACTCTGTGCTCCAGTTATTTCAACAGTATCTTTAAGTTTTCATTAAATAAAGAAAAATAAAATAACTGGAAATTATAGTAGGTATATAATGGGTATGGTTAATGCAAAAATACCATGTAGAACTATGAATCAACAGACTCACATTCTAAAAGAAGGCTTGGCTCTATATGAAAAGATGGGCCAATGAGTTTGCATTTACATGTGGGATTTAAAAATATGCTTCTTAAGGTATGCAAGTACAACTTTTAAAAAATTCTTTACTTTAGCTAACGTTTGCAATTTACCAGCTAATGATCACATGAAAAGGCATCTTGTATACTTTGGACCTAGTTTCCTAATAGTCATGCCATCATTTACAAGAAGTTTGCAGCAAATTGTTGTCCCTCCCTATCGTTAACCATTGATAGGGTATACTACCTTCTGTTCTATCTCTGGATACCTGTAACTGTTAAATTTATAAATTGTTCCCTCTTCTGTCTACCCACAGCACTTAATTCTTGTTCTTCTTTTTTGTGTGTATCGCACTGTATTGCTAAGATCTGATTACATCTCTATCTCACAATGGACTCTGCACTTTTTCTTCCTAATGTCTAGCACAATGATTAGCTTATAGTAGTAGTCAATACATGTGTAAGGACATACATTTATTTAACCTTTAAAATTGGTAGATTTAAATAACATGCTTTGTTCATCAAGATGTGTCAAAATGAATGTCTTCATCTTCTGTTTTGGTGAATGTAAATTTGTACATATGCTTTTCCGAAGGATTGTTTGCCAAAATGTGTATAAGAGTCTTAAAAAAATGTAAACCTTTGATTCAGTAATTACATTTCTTGCAGTTTATACTAAGAAACAGATACATACAAACTTTGGGTAGGATATTTGTTGCAAAATTATTTACAAAATTGAGAGAATAGAACCAACCTATATTTTCAGCATCAAGGGATTCAACAAATTTTGGTACATTTATATGGTACAATACTATGTTAAAAATCATTCTCAAAGACTGATAAAGGACATTAGACAATGGAAGCAATATATTCCCAATAAATTACAGCTTATTAATTTGGCACATGTTTTCAATTGTCACGATCATTTTGCATCTTGATTGAGTGTCCATCATATGTACCATTGCGCTCAGTTCCGTATCATCAGTAAATTTACTTTGTATACCATCTTGTTTATCCAAGTTACTGTTAAGACTGAGAGTATAACTATGTAGTAAACCACTAGAAATTGGTTAGTTTCATATGCTTCATCCTCTTGATCCAGGTAATTTTCATGATTTTTCTTGGCACAGTTATGAAAATAGATAATTTGGTCCTTGGTCTGCAGTGCTAGAGAAGGATTCAATCTGCCTAACCTCTAGAAGTAGTGTCCTGCCATCTCCCTCTTTGCCTTGTGCTTCAGTGGACATTGCTTCTTCCCTTTGTCCTGCTATATGAAGGTCCTGGCCATTTTTTCCCACTTTTCCCTGTCTCCACTTGGTATAAGAGCATGAAATTATAGAAGTTATTGAATAGCTTAGCTCCTCTAAGCTTAATTTTTTCTTCATCTACTGCTGCTTTATTTTCTCTTCACTAGATTTGACACTTTGAAAGCACTGTCATTAATAGTGAAACTGGTTTTTAATCAATGAAATTATGTACTTTTACGAAAAGATGAGGTGCTTCCACTTAGAAAATTACTTTTAGTAGATGCCTGTCTTGACAAAATTAAGTGTGATGTATTATAAGCAAAATATGTTTAATCACATCTTAGGGTTGTGGTCTATTGTATAAAGAAATGTACCTGCATATAAATGTTGGCTTGATAAAGATATACATCCTTGGAAAATTCAACTCAACAGTGAATTGGAAGTCACAGAACCTATGATCTGGTTCTTTGTTCTAATTGTTGCCATTGAGAACTGTATTTTAAACTTTCTTTTGCTTCAGAATTGTACTGGTGCCTCACTAATCTTAATAGATACCTTTCTCCACCCTTCCTCATTAATTGTTATATGGACACTGATGACAAAACTGTATTTGTTACTTTTGGAGGCTCTAAGGGACTTATTTAGAGCCTGCAATGGCTTTCTAAAGTAAAATAGGAAAAATTTTAAAATTTTATCTCTCTCCTATATTTTGAGTCTTGTAACTGACCCTTTACACATACCATCCTTTATCGTTTATTTAAAAACGTTTTAAGAACCGTTAAGCCACTTGTGTAAATAGTTTTTTTCTTCACTGAGATTCTCACTTTTCTAAGGATTAGAACAATGTAATACATATCTTCAAAAGTACCAAGCAATGTATAAATTCCCAAAAATACACTCAAGACTTAGTAACTTGAATTAAAATAAATAAGCATCCAATACAACTTTCACCCAACGGAGTTTGTAATACATGACGTTACTTTAAATAATATACAAAAATAGCTAAATAGAAACTCTCTTTCTTTGCTCTGTAATCTTGCCTCTGTAACAGTCTGAATGTGTGGTGAAATAAGAGAGATGCTACAAGGTGTGGTTTTCCATTCCTGTATCTCAGAGCTCCCTGCTGCTGCCATCATCGTTAAACATTCTTGGAAACGGAGTTTTCCCTGTTTTCCTTGTCAGTTTCCAGCCTGCATTTTGAGAAAGACTTGCTTAAAATATTTATCTCCTTAATAGAAAAATAAGAACTCTAGAACTATCCAAAACCTCAGTGGTGCACATAATTAATCAAAAACATTCCATAAATAAAGTTGATGTAAAGATAATACAAATATTTAGGCCTAACACAGGGTAGATAGGTATTAGACACGAGCCTAACTGTAGACCTTTTATAACAATTTAGCCCAAGGTACTACCTTTTTAAAGAGACCTTTATAAAGGATTATAAACTTGTTTGACTTTAACAATAATTTAGTTAATCACCTCACACTTAACCTTTGTTTCTGTGCTGTAGTAGTTACTGTAGCTAGAATAAACACATTTACATACTAAATTCATATGTGAGTTCAAGGCTAATATTAAGTAAGGAAAAATAACTTTTCCAGGAAAGGCACACAAGGAAGAAATTATTTTTCTGTGTTACTAAAAGGGTAGTCCGTAACACAGAGGAACATTACTGTAGGGATTAATCAGAAGTGTTTGTGTGCACTGCATTTTAAAAATCTGTAATGTGAAGTTTTGTTAAAGGACTCCAGGCTGGCCTTCTGAGAGTCTGTCTATTAATAGGGCTATGTGAATTCTTAATCCTCTTTTTTGCTGTCATTGTGTTGAGAATATAAAAATGAGTAATTGAATGATTGAGGAATGTTCCTGAGTATATTATTTGGAGGAATTATTGGGGCAAAATCAGTGTCTTTTCTCTATTGAAACAGTGACTAAAAAGAGAGAAAGTGGGCAGGCTCCTGGCATTGTTAGGAAGGTCATGCTCCTGGGCTTTGTATAACTGCAGGGTATTTAAAGTTCCTGGTATCCTTGGAAACGCAAACTGTTTGTGATACCAATTGGTGCTTGTGTTTCAATGATGTCATACAATTTACAGATCCACACAATAGATCTCTTGTTTCTGGACCTACAGAGGAGTTCAGATAGTTTTGGAAAGCACCTGAATACCCATAGGAATTGAGGCTTAAGAGCGTGTGTGTGTGTGTGTGTGTGTGTGTGTGTGTGTGTGTGTGTGAATTTTCTCTCAGGCTTTAATTCTAAGAAGCAGTGACAGCCTTACTAGCCATTCCTTAATCTTTTGAGTTTAGATTCAGCTTTTTAAAAAAAGCAATAAAATATCACTCACCAAATTCCTCATTGTTTTACATTCTTGTGATTGCATTTGAGAAGTATGTGTACATTTTGGTCCTAATTGAAACTTGTAGAGAAACAGATGAGGATTAATTGTTCTTCTCAAGTTTAGCCATCAGCTGTGCAGTGGTAAGAGGGTTATAGAGTGGGGGTATTTGAACTAATTGGTTAGATTAAAACAGTGCCATTAAAAAGATTATTTTCTTTTTTCCTCCTTCCCCCTCTCTCTCTCTCCTTTTTTACTTTTTCTTTTTTTGTTTTTCCTGATCTGGGAGATAATTGATAGACTGACCTAAATGATGTACATTAAGTTGACCAAACCAGCCTAAATAAAACAATGTTTCTGTCCTTATATTCACTTCTGCTTGTAATTGTTTCTGTGGCCCAAAGGCTATAGGTTTATTGGCCTTTCCTTTGTAAGGCTTGCATCAAGAATCATGTGTAGATTCACGGCGCATTGGTGTACCAGAACCTGTCCAGTGGTATCAGATGGAAGTTTCCTTTTGTTGGAGCAAACCTGTGTGGTTTTTTTTTCTCCGGAATATTTCCAAGGAAAATGTTATTTACATATATCATATAGTTCTGAAGATGATTTACAGTTTGTCAGTTTTTTTCCCCTGGCATTTTATTACAATACTTTTAGCATCAGTAGTTTCAAATTGGATTAAGAAACCAATTCATTATTTCAGGTGTGTGAAGTAAAAAGAATAATAAGAGCAAACATTTATTGAAGGGACTGTTCTAAATGCTTGACGTTTCTCACTTAATCTTCACCACATCTTTGTAAGGTAGAGACCGTATTCCCATTTTAAAGATGAAGAAATTGAGGCACCATGAGGTTCAGTATCTTGACTAGAGTCTCACAGCTGGTAGGCAATCGAGCAAGTTTCCTTTGCAAGCCATCTGACCACAGAATCTGTGCTCTTAACCACTTGACCAGATGCCTCTTAATAACAATGATAATAATGAGAGCTAACATTTATTGAGCACTTTTCTGTGTGCCAGAAATTGAGAAATTGTTCTCAGCTCTTTCTAGTGTGTTAATTCACTTAATCAAATAACCTAGGTTGGGGACATGGGTCCTGCCATGACTCTGAGCCTCACTCTGCCAAATTTCTTTGCTTTTTTAGCCTCAAAGATCTTTGTAAACAATTCATACGTGCTGAAAACCAAGATTGAGTTATGTTAAGCAGCTCTATATGAGAATCTTAGCAGAGGTCAGTATGTGCTGGGGCACTATGAGTTAGTATCACCTTCTTGTATGTTCAAGCACTGTATTACTTACGGGCAAGATTAAAGCCTTAGAGAGTCGTATGAGAAGTATAAGTTTCAACCTGATGTTCCAAGTGCTACTTAGATATTTATAAAAAAAAAAAGAAAAAGTGGTATAGCCAGCTTTTCTTTTCTGATTCCTAGGGTCTTTAAGTAGACTTGAACTAGTTAAAAATAAGTGGTTCCCTAGTAACAGGGGGTTCTCTAACTAATAATAGAGAAAGTTAAGCATCTGTGGACTCACTTAAAGTTAGCGTTTCTATACCACCCACACTCTGTACCATGATAGAGAAGTTCAATTATAGATGTATTGAAGTGTTTTAAACTTTGTTTTCTTTTTTGTCTATGAGCTTGATATTGATCAACTTAGTTTGGGATTTCTTTAACCATTTTCTATTTTGGTAGGACCTTGCTTTGTATTTTTAAAGTGAATAATGTTATTTGAAATTTAATCTTACGTTAAAGTGACAGATGTACATAGTTACAAGTGTGTACTACAATGATTGAAATGAAAAAGCAGTTAGCTTCCCTACCTACTGCCTCTGCCAGTTTCTCTTCCATTGAGGCATCCACTTTTAACTTCTTTAGAGGTTTTTCCACCACTTGCCTTCAGATTTTTAAATAACTTATGCCTTCACACATACGTAAATGCAGACATAAAAATGTAGGTAGACTTACATACTTTCACACTGTTTGGAACTGTCTTCCTCTTTTAATCTATTTAAAAATTTTTCTCTAAACATAAACCCCCCCACACACACATACGCACTATGATCTTATTCCCTTTTATAATTGAGAAAATGGAGTTTCAGAGAGGTTAAATCATTTGCCCAAAATCATGGAAATCTAAATGGCAGGTTTGAATCTAGTCATCTCATTACCTAGCTAAAAATTCCTGTTTCATGTAAGTCAAATTTGTTCAAAATGGGACTGTATAATGATTTCCCCCTCCTTGTCAATGCCAAAATGGTTAATAATAATAGCAAATAAGCCTTTATTGTGTGCTTAGTATGTGTAAAGTACTTTGTTAAGCACTTGACATGTATTATTTCATTTCAACCTCACAAAAATCCCTAAGAGATTAGGTGCTGTCTCATCCCTGTGTTAAAGACGAAGAAATTGAAGTTCAGTTAAGTAAGTTGTCCAAGGTCATACAACTTACAAATGGTAGAACTGGAATCCTTGTTATGTATAATTTTTATTGAAATATAATTTACACAGAGGAAAGTACACAGATCTTATAGCTTGATGAATTTGCATAAAGGTGACATACCCGAGTAGCTTGCATCCTGCTGAAGAAACAGAATACTAGCATCCCAGAAGTCCACCTTATGCCCTTTCCCAGTCACTGCACAACCAAAGAGTAACTCTGTTGCTGACTTGAGTATCTTTGATGAATTTTACCTATTTTTTAACTTTTAATAAGCAAAATTATACATCATTTATATAGACTGATTTCTGACTTCTGACTTCTTTCGCTGAATATTATGTTTATGAGCTGCATACATATTGTTAGATGCAGTTGTAGTTCTTTCATTCTCATTGGTATATTCCATTTTATGAATGACCACAATTTACTTATCCATTCTACTATTTGTAGGCCTTTTGGATTGTTTCTAGTTTGGGCTGTTATGAATAGTGCTGCTGTGTGCATTCTTGTATATGTGTTTCAGTGAAAATGTGTCCACATTTCTGTTATGTATATATCTAAGAGTAGAATTGCTGGATATGTATATGTTCAGTTTTAGTAAATATTGTCAAATGGTTTTCCAAAGTGATTGTACCAATTCATACTCCTGTCTGCAGTTGCTTCACATCCTCACCAACCCTTATTTGGTACACTTCATGCGTCGCATAACGACGTTTCAGTCAATGACATACTGCACATATGATGGTGGTCCCGTAAGATTAGTACCATACAGCCTAGGTGTGTAGTAGGCTATACCATCTAGGTTTGTGAGTACACTCTATGATGCTTACACAGTGACAAAATCGCCTAATGAGGCATCTCTCAGAATGTACCCCTGTCATTAAGCAATGCATGACAGTATCTTTTTCATTTTAGCCATTCTGGTGGGTGTGTAATAATATCTCACTATGGTTTTAATTTGCATTTCCCTGATGGTTAATGAATTTGAGCAACTTTTTACATGTTTTGTGGACATTTGGCTATTCCTTTTTATGAAGTGGCTGTTCAAGTCTTGCTTATTTTTCCATTGGCTTGTCTGCCCTTAACAGAATGCATTGGTTTTTCTCACCCGTTTGCCTTTTTCTGAGGGAAAATCTGCCTCTTCTGGCTTTTTATTCTGGCATTTACAGATCTCTTCAATTCTAAATAATATGCATATACTGTTGCTTTTTTTATTCATCAATTTTAGAGCTTTTTATTGATTTTCCATTATGGTAGATGAGGTTTTAGCTGTCATATACAATCATCTCAACTTCCTCACCATAGTTATATATATTTTTAAAATCAGTATTCAATGTTTATTTTATTATGCCTACTCTGGGCATGGTTGAATATCGTTATTACATTTCCTTTCTTACTGTGTTTTTGCTTTTTTCCTGAGGTTAATAGTTGCCTTGTTTTTTCATTTGCTCAATTTTCTTTGTACCTATTACTTATTCTTCCCATCCCGTCTTGGAGTCTTGCAGTACATTTTTACTCAAGGCCAGTAATATCAGGTAATCTATTAGAGCCAGCTTTATTTTGTTTTCTTTTTTCTTGACAGCATTTCTCATGGAGTCCCCCTAGTTTTATGTTTAGGACTGTTTCCTGAATAGCTGTCATCTTAGGTGTTTCTTCTGCTGTCATCCTTAGAATTCCCTTTGCCTTTCTTTTAGGTTGAAGGCTTTGTTTCCTGGATCTTAAGTCTTCCCCTCTTTTTATTTACCTCCTTGTTTCATTCATACACATCCTCCGGAAGTTTTAAAAGATGGCACAGTAGCAAAAAGCATAGGTATAACAGCCTTCAGCATGCCAGTCTCATTAGTCACACTGCTCTGTCCAGAACTGCTTGTATCTGGTGCATAGTTATCAACCTCCTGTTTCTCTTCATCATCATTTTGAGTTACTCTTTGCTTCTCTCCTGTGTTGGAGTCCCTGTTTTTTGTTTGTTTTTTAATGTTGTATACTTTCTGCTTTCTTTGTTTACTCCCTGTTTTGGGTTAAATGTTTGAGTCCCCCCAAAATTATTTTCTGTTAGAGCTCCAGCCCCACTGTAACTGTATCTTGGAGATGAGGCCTTAAGGAGGTTAAATGAGGTCATAAGGGTAGGACTCTAATCCAATAGTGCTAGTGCCTTTATCTTTATTATATAAGGACAGAGCAAGAAGGCAGCCATCTGCAAGCCAGGTAGAGAGCTCTCACCAGGAACCAAATCGGCCTGTACCTTGGTCTCAGACTTCCCAGCCTCCAGTCCTGTGGGAAAATAAATTACTGTTGTTGAAGCCACCCAGTCTGTGGTAATTTCTTATGGCAGCCCAAGCAGACTAAGATACTCTCTCATTTTGAAGGAGGGTATACTACAGTAGCTACCTGAGAAACAGAACATGGCAGGCAAAATTGGAGGCCTTGAATATCTAAAAATATCTTTATTCTACCTTCACACTTGATTGTTGGTTGGCTAAGTGAATAATCTAGGTTGGAAATAATTTTCTTTTGGAATTTTAAAGGTATTGCTCCATTGTCTTCTAAATTCCTGAGTTGCATTTGAGAAGTCTAGAGCCATTCTTATTTCTGAGATTTTGTATGTAAACTGTTTTTTCTCAGTGACGTTTTGGTGGGCATCAGTTTTCATTGATTTTTCTAGGCTCTCAGTGGGTTTCAATCTGGAAATTCATATCCTTTAGTACTGTGAAATTTCATAATGCTTTCCTTATTTCTATTTCCTCTTCCTTTATTTTTATCTTGAACCTCCTGGATTGGTTTTTCAATTTTCTTCCTTTTTCTTTTCCATCTCTTTGTCTTTTTGTTCTACTTTTGGGATATTTTCTGAACTTTATCTTCTAATCATGCTGTTGAATTTTGTTTTGTTTTCATTTCTGCTATCATGTTTTTAATAAACAAAAGCCCTTTTTAGATCTTTGAATGTTGTTTTTTATAAAAAGCATCCTTTTTTTTGTTTTGTGGATGTCATTTCTTCTCATATCTCTTTGGCGATAATGATGATTGGTTGTTTAGTTTTTTTCTGCCTGTATCATTTGTGTCTCCTTCAAGCTGCCTTTTTCTCTTTGTTTTGATCTTATTTTCTCATGCTGGAGGCTTTCCTGTGATCTCTGGTAATCCTTGTTTGTCTGCTCCAGATTAAGAATGAGAGAAAGTTACCTGGAAGATCTGAATATAAGATTGGGGCTTGTCCTTTGGAAGCTTTACCATAACGTGATCTGGATGGGCTTTTTGTTGGGAGAACTCCTTTTTTTAACATCCTTGGTTTTTTCCTCTGGAGCTGATCTGATAACCAAAGAGTGTTCTTCTAATTGCCCATCTGGAGGGTAAAAGGCTTATCTGCCAGTTCTGAGAGTCAAATGGGGAGTGAAGAGAACTTTGGGGAAGCCCTGCTTAGTGTTCTTACCTGTTTTCAGCATGCTCGTCTTGCCTGTGACAGTTGCCCTTGGCCAGCCCTTTGTTTTCTCCTTCCAAGAGAGCAACCTCCTCTCTTTACCTGGGTTGGGGAGGACAGTTATCTGTAGAATAATTTGGAGAAAGGCTCTTGGGACTCTGACTGATTCTTGAATGAGTTTTACCCAGTTCTTATTTTAGACCACCCCTCTTCCCATCAAGATACCTGGTGGTGGCCCATCCCTGAACTCTTTGAGGATTCTCTGGTATTAATTGAGTCCGTTCTTAGCTTTCCTCACTCTTAGCCTAGGATTGTTACTACTTGAACATATTCTTTCTACCTTCTATAATTTCATTTATTGTTTTCGCTGTCTTTGTGGGGTTTTGGCTCTATCTTTACATATAAATTTAAATTTATCTTTACTGTAGTTTTAGTGGAATTTTCAGAAGGAATGAAATTATATATGTTCTATCTGCCATTTTAACCTAGTATCTACCATATATTTTTTAAAATGAAATATTTGAGTAAAGAAATTCTGGAATTCCTGAAGCAATTCCAGCTTCTTCTGTAGGCCAGGGTTGGAGGTCCTGAACCTAGATAGACAGATTCTATCTTTTCTAGCTTTAGACTTGATTTTTGTTTTGACTGGATATAACTCACACTAGATTTATCAGTTTCTCTCTCAAACGCTGTCTTCTTCCAGACTTCCTAATCTCAGTAAATGAAACCCCCATTCACGTCTTGACAAAAATGCCAATCAGTTGTGTCACTCTTCTGTTTAAAACCCTTCAGGTGCTTCCTTTTCTTCCTGGGATCAAGAACTACATCTTTATCCTGGTTTATAGGTCTCTGCATGATCTTGGCCCAGACTGTTTCACCAGCCTCCTGACTCTGCCTTTGCCTCCTTGCTCCGATGCATCAGTCATGGGGGCCTTCTTTTCATATTGTTGGAAGAGCAGAACCACTTTCTGCCTCAAGGGCTTTTGGGCCTACAGTTTTATTTGCTTGAAATGCTGATACTCACATTCCTCTCCACCACCTGACTTATCTTCCCAGCTGCAGTAATACCCCAGACTTAGTCCATTGCTCTTATTATGTGCTCTCACAGCACCCTGTGCTGCTGCTTTATAATGTTTATCACAATTGTTTAAATGAATTGTATACTAATTGTACAGTATTTGACTCCTCTGCTGAATTTAAGTTTTGTGAGTCCAGTGACTAGGTCAGTCTTGTTCACTGTTGTATCTCCAGGCTTGAGTATAGTGCTTTACACACAGTAAATAAATACTTACTGAATTCAAACCAAAACAAGGAGAAGCTTTATTGACATACTAGAAGAAACATCCTAGATTGTATATCAGAATAACTGAATTCTGAGATAACTGTTCTAAGTGTATCACTTTGAGCAAGTAATTTTATATCTCTGAGCCTCATTTTATTAATCTGTTAATTGAGGGAGTGTAATTCCCTGACCTTTAAGATATCTTTCAATGCAGATTTTCTTCCCGTCAGACCTCCCTCTTCCTCTTGTATGCATTTCTTTTCTTGTTGACCTTTATTTTAATTTTTTCTCCTACTTGATCCTCATTATTACTTGCTTCCCTATATTTATTCTTTTCTCTTTACTGTCTGTAATGTGAATGTATCCCTTGATGCCTAAGCTCCCACCATCCATATATTTGCTACACTGACTGGGAAATTTTTAACCTAAAATTGACTATCCAAATTGAAATATCATTAAAAGAAACTCACATGTGTGTTCTGACCAAAAACATTAAGTTGCACATAATTCTGGGTGAGAGAATATGGAGTAGACTATCATCCTGTATCAGCTGTTTTCCGAACAGGATTGGGTTCTGTGATAATGTTTAAAGGTTTTATGCAATCTAAATATCTTTTAAGGTAATGGGAAAGCCTGTGAAAAGTAGGTGAGTCTAGGAGGATTAGAAAAGCTCTTACCTAGGAGAAAAGATGGAAATGATAAAGGCTAATGAGAGACAGAAGACGAAGACATAAACTTGGCTGTGCGCGTGTCCCCATGTACTATGCATATGATTTTTACCTATTCGTGAGAAAAAATAAAATTATGAAAATGGCGTTACTTTTAGAAAGTCTTAATTTTATTTTGTGCTATTTGCATTCATATGCATCTTTAACAGATTATTTACCTTACAGTACATGTTTACAGTATAAAATGAAAATGTAACTTGTATCTGATACTATATATTGTACATAAACACACTCACTAACCAGTTTATTGAATATTAAATGATTTTGTATATTTATTTTCAATTTAGAAGTTTTGGGGTAGATCGTATGTAGGGGTTTAAAAATACTTCCTAATATTTGGGGAAATTAATTGGGAGTTTTAGATGGGCTTAAACTAAATTTTTTTTTTCTGCTTAAAATCAGAATATAGTCTCCTGTTATATGAAAATTTGCCATCTAACACATTTTCAGGAATGGAGTAGATTTGGATAGGTGGGATGTCTGTTCTATTTGTGTTGGCTGTATTGAAGAGAAAAAGCTAACTGCTTCCTTTTACTGCTTTATAGTCTCATATTCTAGGTATTTGTTTCCTCCTACTCATTTGAGGTCACTGGTTTTTGATAAAAAGAAAGATTTTTCACTTCTAATGTAAGTCAGCTAAGTTGTGTCAGGATCAAGCTGATTGAATTGGGTTGTCAGTTTACCAGTGAGTGACTGATAGGATTCTTTAGAGAAGCTTATATTATCTTCTTGGTAGTTTCACTGCAAACTTAGTGATTTGTGATTCAAGCAGGTCACATTTTAGAAAAGACGCATATTTAGCTCTGTATTCTATTCCAGTTGATACTGTGGAGAGAAGTAGAGCTATTAAAATTTTTTAATGCTGGCAAACTCTTAATAAGTTTTATTTTAAATGCAGTCTGCCTTCTGCTGTCTGTGATAATTGACTGTGTAACCCATTGCTCAAATCTCAGAAACTGATCTCTCAAGAGTGGCAAACTATTTATTTACTCTTTTTTTCCTTTTTCCACTTGAATCACATTCCTTTAAAAACTCTAATTATTTCCCCATAGCATCAGCTCCTAAGGGAAAGTGATGGAATTCAGTTCAAAAAGAGGCAAGCATGGGGCCGACCTGGTGGTTAGTGGTTAAGTTCACATACTCTGCTTCAGTGGCCCAGGGTTTGTGGTGTTGGATCCTGGGCGTGGACCTATGCACCACTCATCACGCCATGCTGTGGTGGTGTCCCACATACAAAATAGAGGAAGATTGCCACAGATGTTAGCTCAGTAACAATCTTCCTCAAGCAAAAAGAGGAAGATTGGCAGTAGATGTTAGCTCAGGGATAATCTTCCTCACCAAAAAAAAAAAAAAAAAAAGCAGCAGCAAGCATGGGTTTATATTAATATAAGAATATTCCTTTTATACTGGAAACGTGTAAAATAAGGAGAATATGTTAATATAGGAAGAGGTACTAAATGTAACAAAAGGAATGAGTATTAAATGATGTTTGAGATTAATTCTTAATATAGTTCATTTTTCTATAATAGTAACAAGAACATGAGACAAGAAAAGGTTCTTGAGTTTTGATTATTTATATAACACTATGGTTATGTTTTAAGAGCCAGACTAGTATTTCCATAGGTTTGCATAATACTTGAATTTTTAAGGAAAACTTGCCTATAGACCTTTTTTTTTTTTTTTTGCCTATAGACCTTCTAAGGATTGGTATATAAATGAATTATTTTATTTTGGTATTTTATGTTTTTCTCTTTAGGTAAGAGAATGAACTGTAGATGTGAGTGGTCTATTAGGATTGAAGAACAGGCTGTGATTGACTGCGTTCTGTCATCTTAATGCTGGCATCATTCATAACATTCCTTTCAGTTACCCAAGTTGTATAGTTGTGTAAGCAGTGCTTGGCCGAGTGTGGGAATTATGGAACTTACTCCCTCTAATCCATGTCTAAAAAGCAGAAGAAAACCACCTGATCTGCTGTGCCTGCTTTTTTGTGGTACACGTGATCAGGTGCAGTGCAGACTGTATACTAGTTGTTGATGTCTTCTTTTAGTTCTGTTAAGAGTTGCTTTACAAATTTTGGTGCTCCTGTGTTGGGTGCGTATATATTTATAAGTGTTATGTCTTCTTGGTGGAGAGTCCCTTTTATCATTATATACTGTCCCTCTTTATCTTTCTTTATCTGTTTTGCTTTGAAGTCTATCTTGTCTGATATTAGTATAGCGACACCTGCTTTCTTTTGTTCATTATTAGCTTGGAGTATTGTTCTCCATCCCTTCACTCTCAGTCTGTGTTTGTCTTTGGGGCTGATGTGTGTTCCCTGGAGGCAGCATATTGTTGGGTCTTGTTCTTTGATCCATCCTGCCACTCTGTGTCTTTTGATTGGGGAGTTCAATCCATTTACATTTAGAGTGATTATTGAGATGTGGGGGCCTACCACTACCATTTTATGTCTTGTTTTATGGTTTTCTTCAATTTCCTTTGTTTTTCGTCCCATGGTTTAATCTGTTCTGATGAAGAGCTGCTGCTCTCTGTTGTTGTCCTTCTACTTATCTCCTCTGCTCTTGGTTTTGTAGCCCCTTTCCTTTTTTTGATTTTTCAGGAATGAGGGTTTTCCTGAGGATTTCCTGAAGAGGAGGTTTTGTGGCAATGAACTCCCTTAATTTTTGTTTATCTGGGAAAGTTTTTATTTCTCCATCGTATTTGAAGGATATTTTCGCTGGGTAGAGAATTCTCGGCTGTAGGTTTTTGTCTTTCAGATTTTTGAATATATCATTCCACTCTCTTCTAGCCTGTAAAGTTTCTGCTGAGAAATCTGCTAATAGCCTGATGGGGGTTCCTTTGTAGGTTAGTTTCTTTTGCCTGGCTGTCCTTAGTATTTTCTCCTTGTCATTGACTTTTGTTAGCTTCACTACTATATGCCGTGGGGTTGGTCTTCTTGCATTGATAAAGTTTGGAGATCTATTGGCTTCTGTCACCTGAAGATCCATCTCTCTGACCAGATTTGGGAAGTTCTCAGCCATTATTTCTTTGAATAGGCTTTCTGCCCCTTTCTCCTTCTCTTCTCCCTCTGGTATACCTATAATCCTTACGTTGCATCTCCTAATTGTGTCTGATAATTCTCGGAGAGTTTCTTCATTTCTTTTTAGTCTTACTTCTCTCTCCTTCTCTGCCTGCAGCATTTCTATATTCTCATCTTCCAAATTGCTAATTCTTTCCTCCATATTATTGGCCCTACTGTTCAGTGCATCTAGATTTTTCTTAATCTCCTTTATTGTGTTCTTCATTTCCAGTATTTCTGTTTGGTTCTTCTTTATCGTATCAAACTCTTTTGTGACATAGCTCCTGAACTCGTTGAGTTGTCTATCTGAATTCTCTCTTAACTCATTGAGTATTTTAATGATGGCTGTTTTGAAGTCATCATCATTTAGGTTATATATCTCATTTTCTTTGGGATTGTTTTCTGTGTATTTGTTATTTTCCTTCTGTTCTGGAGATTTAATGTATTTTTTCATGTTGCTTGATGTTGTTGATTTGTGCCTCCGCATAGAGATAGAGTTTAGTTGCTCCTTCCACTTGTTTCTGCTGGTGTGGTGGGGGAGCAGCTGTTTATACTGCACCAACCAGGAACCCTATCCGCAGTTGCTAACTGGGCCTGGGCCCCTCCTCGTAGTCACAGTGGTCCTTTGGATTCCCTCTTCTGCCGTGGGGGCCGTCACGGGGGGGCTTCAGGCTGCTGGTGCCTACTGTTGCAGCCCACCTAGACGTGCTCCCTCCTTGGGGTCTGCAATGGTGTTATGGGCTTTTCCAGCAGCCAGGGGTAGGATCACTTATATTTGCCGCTCCGTCTCTGTCGGCACCCACAAAATCTCACTTGTCCACTATGGGTTGCAGCAGAGCTATTGGCATCTTCTACAGTCTGTGGTTAGCTCACCTAGCTATGCTACTTTTGTCCCGGGGTCTTCCAGCCTTGTGGCTGCCAGATGGGTGCTCTCTACTAGTGCTGTGCAAGGCTTTCCCTGAGGCTGCTGTGAGCCTGTAGGGTTTCCCCCTAGGCTACAGAGCTGGGTCGCTGGAACTCCACCCAGCCCCAGTCCTATTCCCCAGGAACTCGGGGAGCCCTTTGCCCCGTCTGGGGGATAGCTGGAGATCCTGATTTCAGTGGTAGCTGGTCAGCTGCTGCCCTGCCTGATATTCTCCTCTCCGGGACCCTCCCGGTGTTGTGGATGCTGGGCGTTGCCCCTCCGCTAATGGCAGACAGAGAGTTTTGTCTGCTGCCCGGGTGGAACTCTGGAGCTTCCCCTCCGGGGCGCGGAGCCGGCCCCTGGAGCTTCACCCAGCACCAGTCCTCTCCGAGATCTCCAGCAATCCCTAGCCCCACGGGGCGGGCAACGGCAGCTGGGGGTCACCTCGCCCTCTGGGATTCTCTCCGGGACTTTCCCGGAGTTGTGAATGCTGGGCATGGTCTCTCCACTAATGGCAGACAGAGAGTTTTGTCTGCTGCCCAGGCGGAACTCTGGAGCTTCCCCTCTGGGGCACGGAGCCGGCCTCTGGAGCTTCACCCAGCCCCAGTCCTCTCCAAGATCTCCGGCAATCCCTTTCCCCACCGTGCAGGCAGTGGCAGCCGGGGGGCCGCCGTACCCTCAGTGATTCTCTCTGGGACCCTCCGGGCGCCGTGAACACTAGGCGGGATCTCCCCGCCAACGGCAGGACGAGACTCTCCCCGTGGGCTCAGGTGTGTAACTCTAGAGTTTCCCTCTGCATTTAGGAGTAACTGCGGGGGGGTTAGGTAGGGTTCTGGTCACCTGTTTCCACTGTCGCTCCTCTGGTGTGCTCTCCCTCCTGCCCTAGGTGTGTGTTGATCTTCTGGGGGCATCCGTTGGAAGAAAGCCACTTGCAGGTACTAGGCTGTTCGGTCGGGGTCTGAGAGTTTTCATCTATCTCCACATCCTCCCGGAGGGAAGTCCGTCCACCTTCCGATGTATAGTCACGTGGGTCTCTCAGACGTCCTGAGATGCTGTCTGGATATCCTTTGTTAAGCAATGAGTGTCCAAATAATTGTAGACTGTGATGAGACCAAACATAGACTTCTCTCCTTTTTCCTGATCGTGCTGTAAACGGTGGACTTAGACCTTCCAACTCCTTGTTCTTTATCTCATGGATGATTAGCTAAGATTAGCTAAGATTAGCTAAGATTAGGTCTGTCCCCCTTCACGACTCGACTCCTTCCTCCAGACTGTATACTAGTGATGTGGAAGGGAGAAGCAAGGTGGAACCATCATAGGAATTGTTTCCCATCCTGGCCATCTTAAAATACTTAGGTAGTAGTATCAAACTAAAATTAGTTCTCCAAAGAAAAGAAATGTTTATCAAACATCTGATTGTCTGCTATAAATAAATCATGCCTTCAAGGAACTTATTACATTATTATCAAGTAACTCACTGCCCTGTGGTGGAGCAGAGTTAGAACCCCCAATGCTTAGGTCCTGGTGCTGCTGAGACTGAGAGGGAGGCAGCAGAGGGACTCTGTGGAAATGTAGACTAAAGGAAATTGCATTGCCAGAAGGAAGTGTCACATGTTGTCTCCTACCTGGCCCCTCTTTCTCTTAAGAAGGGTGTTGCTGAGCATAGGGGATTTACTGACTAGACATCAGTGATTAAGTAGCCTGGAAATTAAACCTCCGTAGTTGAGAAGGAAACTAAGAATGGTTAGCTAAGGTTAAAAAACACAATATAAATTCATTTCAACAAATATATGCTCTCATAGTGAATTTTTGATAAGGATTAAGACATATTTCCATAAAGGCAAACATTTCTGACCTCCTGATTTCATGTCTTAAACATATTGAATCATTTATTGCTTAGTACCCTGTTACTTACCAAGGTGAGTGTGACCATACTTAAATCTACTGGGTCCATTGATTCATAGGCACGATAATGTAATTTGCCAGCCCAAAGGTGGTTGTATGTCAGGACAAAGCAGAGGTCACAGGCAGTAATTTTAATGTTTGGGTGGTTATCAATCTAAGAAAATTTTTGTTTGTTTATTCTCGAAACTGACATTTTGACAGAATAAAGAGAGTGGAAGGGTAATGAGGGGATAAAGTAAATAGAATTAAACTTTAATGTCTATATTGGTTTTGCCTTTTCTTTCTATGCTTTAAGAATAAAAGAGAGTGACTCAAAGTATATTGATGGCAGTAATTGATGGCAGCTACACTAGGTCTTGAGCAGATAGCATTAACACATTTATAAAATAGTTTGGTCATTTATCTCTACTGTCTAGAAGGCTGCTGCTGAGCAGCATCTTACAGTTATTGACGTTATTAAGAATCATCTCCACGTGACAACAGTAACATTTCTTCTATTGTAGCAGAAATTGCCTTTAGAAGATAGTATGTATCACATTTTTAAAGCTGTCTGGCAGGGCAAGGATTTCATTATTTATCAGAAAAATAAAGAACTGTCTTTTAAAAATATAGCTTTTTAAACCTATTAATAGGACTATTAATATAAATGATATTTAAGCTTGAGCTTTTGTTGAAACTGTTTTGGACATTTTGGTGAGGAGAAAAATAACCCTTAGTATGTTTCGGGAAACTGACATGTTCTTAACTAGTTTAAGTAGCATAGCTCTGTTTTAAAGTTATTTAGATGTGTTTTTATTTCTATAAGAAAATGATCATTCCAATTTTGAGACTTTATAAAGTAATCCTTGTATTTTGGCTTTGAATTTTAACCAAATTCAGAATCAAAACAAGTCTGATAATTGAAATTTGAATGTTGGGAAGCACTTGCCATTGCTAACCCGGGTTATCTCTGGCATGGAATGTACACACAGGAACAGGGAAATAGAGATCCTTCTACAGCAGTTCAGACCTCTGCAATTTACAACTACTACTTGTTAGAAATGTGTTTCTCTTTTAATGTATTAAAATCTCCCCTGTATAGATAGATTTCCCAAAACTATGTTTTGTTTTAATTTCTTAGGTTGGTACTAAGAATCTATGAAAGGCTGTTGAGACTGAATGAAACATTAGGGTTTGTGTTTGCTGAAAGATTCTCTCTAGAATTCTCTGTAAAGCTTGTTTTGGATGGCAGTAGATAGATTTAGGATATTACCAATTGCATTAAATTTATAAAGTTGGAATTTTAAAAAACACGTGGCTAGTAAATGATGTGATTCAAAAGCAGCTCAGATGAACTTCTTAGGAGCTGTAACATACAAAAATCAAATTTACCACAGCAATTTTTTTCTTTGACATTCTCCATATCTGGGTCATAGACTTGTTCTTTTCCACTCTCCTTTACCCCTGTTTCTGCTTCCAATTAGATCCCTTTATTTACTCTCCTAAGTCTTTTGAGATATTTTCTAAGTCAGGAAGAGACAAGAAGATGCTTACCCTGTAAGAGAAAAGTTACTCTGTGGATATTTATAGATATACCTAATGGAATTTCCAGCTCTAGCGTATCATGTTTGTTCATCTTCTTTGTCGAGTGATGTGACAAGCCATGAAGCTCCTGTCTCTGGTTACAAGGAAGGGTTATGAGGAAGGGTTAGACATAAGAGAAGTTTTTTGTTGTGTTGTTTCCTTGCCAAGTGGTTACTAAATTAATATTAGCAGTTGGAGAGGCCCAGGGTTTGACTTTTAGTTTTATGGGTAGATTAAATAATCTGGTATTTTGAATGCTGTTTTGAAATGATTTGGATATAATGGAATACATTGAATCCTTCAAATTCAATTCAAATTCAAAAGCTTCCCTTTTAGATTTTCTTTATTCCTTTTTTTGAAAAACTTTGCTTGGACTTCTCTGCTAAAACTGAAGCAGAATTACAGTTATATAACTTGCTTCATGAGTGTTTATCAGTCTATATTTGTATTAATTACTCTTTTATTCTCTCATCTCTTGTCCTGTTCTTCCACCACAAACAACTAGAGAGTTAGCAGTGCAATTGATTCCTATTTCGAAATCTAGCTCACACGATCCCTTTCTTTCTGTTTCCACTGTCACCAATATATGACCCTAGTCATCCCTTACGCAGGCCATTACATTAGTCTCCCATTCGTTGTATAAGATCTCTGGTCTTTTCTCTTCTTATTTCATCTTACAAACTACTGCCAGATTTTCTTAGAATCATTTATTGGCTTCCTGTTGTGTAAGCAGTGGTTTTTAAAGTATGATTTGTGGAGCCAAACCCGAGGATCCCCCTGATCCTGTTAGGTTAAACCTCTTTTCATAATAAAACTTGGCTTTTTTTTTTTTTATTGTGTTGACTTTTATACTGATGATGCAAAAGCAATTATGAGTAAAACTACTGATGCAGTAGCAGGAATCAAGGCATGGCACCAAGCTATACCAGTAGTTGTTGTATTCTTGTCTGCTACACAGTAGGGAAAAAAAGAACTTTTACTTAAGAATATCCTTGAGAACTCAGTGAAAATCCTTAATTTTATTAAATCTCAACCCAGGAGTTTACAACTATTTAACATCCTGTGTGATGACACGGAAGGTATTCATCAGGTGCAAACTGAAGTATCATGGTCTTAACAATGGAAAGCATTTGTGCAAATTGATATGCGAGCTGGACTTGCCACTTGTTTTTCATGGAACACTATTTTTATTTGAAAGAACAACTGAAAAACAAACTATTGTTATTTGGTCTTGGTTATTTGGCAGACATTTTCTGGAAAAAGAAAGACATAAACCTATCATTTATGGGGAAAAAGCCAACAGTATTTATTGCCAGTGATAAAATCCAAGACTAAAAATGAAAATCAGTATATTTTGAAAACTTGAATCTGCCACCTTGAGCTTAACAGCTTTCCAGTACTTAAAGACTTTTCTGATGAGATCAAGACTTTTCTGAAGATTAATGAATGTGATTTTTTTTGATATTATGAAATGAAAAGTATCAACATTTGTAAGATCTGCAAAACTAAATGAACCAATGCTTTCTAAATGATCAATGCATAGTGTTACAAATTCATGCATATGAGTAAAATATCCATTGAAAGAGCAAGGTAAACCAATGATTTTTAACGTAATAGAATATGAAAAGTTCATTGATGTGGTGTTAGATTCCACATTGTACTCACTTTTAAGAAGCAACTGCTTGTCAGGTTTTGGTATAGTATTAAAAAAGATGATCCATAATTATCTAAAAATGCTTTTAAATTACTCTTCCCTTTTCCAACTACATATCTGTGTGAGTCCAGATTTTCTTCATATACTTCAACCAAAACAACATAAAGCAATAGACTGAATGTTGAAACACATATAAGAACCCAGCTGTCTTCTGTTCAGCCAGACTTTAAAGAGATTTGCAAAATTCAAAACAGTGTCACTCTTCTCACATATTTTTTTTGTTTTGGGAAATAGTTATGTTTCATTAAAAATGTGTTATTTATATTAACGTGTAATAGATTTGTTATATCATTAAATGAATAAATGTTTTTTAAATTTCTCAGTTTTAATTTCTAATATGGTAAATATTGATAAATGTAACCTACATAAATAAAAGCTGTTTCAAGATTTCAATAATTTTAAGAGCCTGAAGGGATCCTGAGATCAAAAAACTTTGAGAATTACTAGTCTACATGATACTATCCAGGCTTAGAGAAGTGCTTTCAAAGAGTAACTTCGGACACTGTTTCTCAAATTAGTCAACTTTTGTAATTAGGCCGGTATCCAGTGTCCTTAGTATCCTTATCGGAATGGAGCAGTGCAAATCTAGTTTCTTTTTCCTCTTTTGTTATTAAGATTCTTATTTGTAATTCTAAGTTAGTTATCCTTCTTTTTTGTTTTCTTCCTTGGTATGCATTCTTATAAAATTGTCAAAAAGTGGGCATTAGTAAAACAACAATGAAATTATAAAATTTATAACACAACTAATCAATCTCATAATTTAGATAGAAAATTTTAAGATATAGAGGTATTGGTCTGTACTTCATTCTACCTTGAGCCCGGGTTGAAGTAGTTTGGGGTCCCAAAATGCTTTATGAGACATTGTCTAGTTTCATAATACCGTAAAGAAATGAGGAACACAGGTCAGGTGGGAGAAAGAGACATGAGACAGTGGGACTTTAAGAGAATTACTTAGGATGACATAGAGAAGAGAATTTAGGTTTTCGTAAATTCAGTGCTGATACAGATTTATATTTTGGCAGGAAACCTGGGTTATGCTATAAATATGGTATTCTGTGTTCTGATTTTTATGGACAGAGTTTATCAATGTCTTCTTGCTTAGTATAGATCATAAGATTACAGTTCAAATTCAATTATAGTGGGCAGTTTAGGTCACCCATGGCTAACTTACATAAGAAGGTTAGTCATTTGAATGAATACTTGTCTGGACCACAAAACCACCATATTTCCACATAAAGTAGCTGCATCCCTCTCTGTTGAAGTGGTCTTGGTATTTGACTTTAAAAATAGGCCTACGTTGTGGTAAAAATCTAACCCATTTGTTTGTCCAAATCATGTGAAGAAAATCAGTTTTGACGTGGCTTTTAAGGACAAGTATCTCCTATATGTGTCAAAAAGGATTGAGTCAGTTCTTTTAGAGTTTTTGGTGATAATTTTAAGAAAATTTGAAATATAAAGAAAACTTTTAAGTAATTTAAGATGCTTAGAATACAAGGGGAGACTTACAGGTGGCGGGGAGAGAGTTGGTGTGGAATGGAGAAGCTTAGGATGCAGCATGTACTGCTGTGCATAGTGCAGAGGAGATAGAAGCAGGAAAATAAGAGTGGCGGGGGGAGGAGAAACAGTAAACTTCTAAGGATTAGTAACATGTCCAGCCAAGCCCTATTGGTTCTTGGACTTTGAATTATCTTGGAGGATAGTTGATAAGCTCCCCCAAAAATGCAGAGCAACAAGTTTAGATAGATTTTTAGAAGCAAGGGAAGCTAAGCCAGAAGGAGCACTGAAGGTAATATTGGACACATAAGGGGATATAAGAGAGACATAGACCTAACTGCCCTCATTACTGACTTGTTTGCTTTCTACAGAACGCCAGTTATAGTATGCATCTTTGGGTAACTAGAGTATAAAACATCTAGGAAATCATTTGAATTTCCTTGACGTCAATACCAGGTGTACCTATCATCCTGTGATAAAAAGACAGTCTGTAGAATGTAACAGTAGTGAAAACACTCATCTAATAGATAAAATGTGCTTATTTATAGTTTACGAGTCTCCTACCCTCACAGGTGTTTGTTTTCTAATTTCTTTAGTTTGAGGTGTTCTTCCAGCATAAAAACTAAATAATAATAAATAATGCATTTTAAATGATCCCTGCAGTATATTCCTGAGAAGAATTAGTCCTTCATCGCTAAAGAACTTTTAATACTGTATATCGAACTGTCATAAAAGCCTTATTTACTGGATCTAATATGTACTTATGATTAAGATACGTTCTAAGTTTTACAGCAGCCCAAATGAGTGAACAGTTCATATCAAAAAAATTTAACAAAGTAGTACTAACCACTTGGTATGTTATAGGAAAATAAGACATTGAGAAGAATTGAGATACAGCTTTGATATTGCGTACCTCTACCTCTAAGAGACATCATGGTAATATGTTTAGATCTTTCCTTGAAGAAATTGCTTTCTATGTTTTTAAGATCTTACTGGCCTCTAGTGGTAATATGACGCTACAGTTTAAACATTTCTAATTCTTATGGGTGACTAGAAATAAAGCTATTTTGAAGGCATAAGCTGCCAATAGCTTCACTCTCTCAGTTCTGGGTCAACTGTACTCTCAAATGTACTTGCAACATCATCTTCCTCCTAAAGACCGGAGGCTCTATCATTTGTTCTTGTCTCTAAGTCACCCCCACCTCTTTATTTTGAATGATATTGCTTTAGTTCTGAAGCTACCTCAGCTTCAGAGATATTTTAGATTTTAGGTTATTTTAGTGCCTATACAGTGGTGGCTACTGTGTCAAGTCTATGCTAATCATTCTTCTTAGAGTGTTTCAGCCTTCTTTTCTGCAGACTGTAGGGCCAATTTTTCCCTGTGTACCTAACAGTTTTTACTCTCTTAAGAGGAAGTTAAATTTTCAATTTACCATTTACTTTCATGTTTAGACCTCTTTATGTAATTTGATCTTGAAGAATCTTACATTTGAAATACTGGTTTATTAAGCATGATAATAATTTTTCACTTCTGGTTTTTGTATTTGTCACACAGATGTGAAAGGGCCACCTACCCATCGTCTGTCTTGTGGCCAGTCACCCTACACTGAGACGACAACATGGGAACGGAAATATTGCATCCTCACAGACAGCCAGTTGGTGTTGCTCAACAAAGAGAAGGAGGTGAGAGGGATATTATTGAGAAAAGCTACTTCCTTTTTCTGACCAAATTCTTGAAATAATCTAGTTTTTATTTGTATTTTGATAAGTCACGTTTATGAAAATGGAGACTTTATGAATGATAAACTATAAGTAAGTCTAAAGAGTGGCTAATGTCGGAATGATACATCATAATGACTGCCATGAAGGCGTGAGTTCAACAAGATAGGGCTGAATTTTCATTAAGGACCAGTGCAAGAGATACTGAGTTTGACTACTTTGGAGTGAGAATGGATTGGATTGTGTAGACCTGGCCCCAAAAATGACCCAGAGGGACTATTGGAAATTATATCAGTCTAGCTCCTAGCAAGTAACAAATGGCACAGTCAGTGGATTAATTGAAAGAGGTTTAATGAAGGGACTATTTATAGAGGCATGGGCAACATAAGGGACCCACCAAAAGGTGGTGAAGCGCACGTGAACTACCAACAGCCAAAGGCAGTATTACCCTAGACCTTCAGGGTAAGGGAAGAGAGCAACGTTTCTGGAACCCAGAGAACTGTGGTTGTATGAGAGGGCTGCATGACAGTTGCCGTGGCTACACACAAAGAACACAGCCTCTTCTGACACAAAAATGGCCAGCAGGGAGGAAGCAAGGGCGAATAAATACTACAATTCTCTTTTCCTGTCTTCTGATTTCTTGCCGATGTTACCTACTGCCCAAACCTAACTTGGAGACAGGAAAAGATTGCCCTTGATGTGTTCTGTAAAGGTTTACTTCCTGAAATACACAGCAAGGGAGAGAAAGGCAGAGAGTAGATCTGGAGAGGCATGCAGAGTATAATTAGCACAGACATCTAGTTCTAGGTGAAATTTATATCCCTCTGAATTAAAAAACTCTCGAACTTATACTATTACTACTTTACTACTCAAACTGTTACCATGTACAAATTCTTCTACATCCAAATAATTTATTTGCTTATTGATCATTTATCAGATTGTATTTTGTATCATTCTGATTTGGTAGGGCTATAAAACCATCCTACTCCCAACCTCCGCAACGTAAAAAAATGAGTGAATATGATCTTGACAAAGAAGAGGGATAATGACAGGAAAGGAGAAGAAAAGATCTGATTCAATGAAGGAGAAAGATTACTTGCCAAAAATATATATAAATAACTAGAAAGCTGTAGGGAGAATATCAATTTACTAAGTCATCCCTCCTGAAAAGTAAGAAGAGGAAGCAATGAACAGGAATACATTTCTCAGTTCTCATTTGTGGATCCCTACCTTCCTTTCCTCTTCTGTCTCTCCTCCCTCTCTGTCCCTTTTCTTTTCCATCCTTTCTCTTACTCAGCAATTGTTAATATGGTAAAGGAAGGTAATAACAGTAAAGCAATTTCTGTTTCTTCTTTTATTTTAATAGACAGTCCTTATTTGCGAAGGCCCAGCTAATGTGTCCTCCATGAAAAACTTGCTTATTCTTTTTCTCCAGCCATTTAAAAATGTTCTTACTTTTGTTACTATCTCCCTACCCATGACCCTTTCCTAGAATTTTAATATTATTAAATTTAATTTTATTAAAATAACTTAATAAAGGTCAACTTTTTCTGGTTCAGTCTAGTACTTGTTGCTGTGTTTATATTAAATGGATACATAATAAAAATTGGTAGAGTGAATATTAATATATATAATATATATAGAGAGAGAGTGAATATTAGTGTAGAAGATTTCTAATTATCCAATTTGAATAAACAGGTAATTCAAAATACTCATTTTAACCAACCTACTCTGTCAGCAGTCAGAGCTATTAGTAAGGAGTTATATAAACAGATCATTTGCCACCTTTTTGCCCATACTTACATTTTATTCAATGTAGTACTGTAAGAAATTAAATAGCCTGAGGATACGTAGCGTAAGGTCAAGAAGCATGCCTTACCTAGAACCAAGATATAATCTATTGATTAAATATTACTGATCAATTGAGTAATCCAGACCTGGGCCCCCTTTGTCTGGTAAAATAACTATCCATGATGAATAATTTCCTAAAATAATATCTTACATGATTTATCCCTTTTTATGCCAGTCATCATGAGTATCCCTGGACACCTGGGGAAGCTCTCATCTCCCATACTCTGCATATGGCTCTCTAAATCCTCTTTTCTGTCCCTGGCTTCCACTCATCCTTTCCTACCTCTTTTTTTTTTTTTTTCTTTTAAAGATTGGCATCTGAGCTAACATCTGTTGCCAATGTTTTTCTTCTTCTTCTTCTCCCCAAAGGTCCCCCGCCAGTACGTAGTTGTACATTCTAGTTGTGAGTGCCTCTGGTTGTACCTTGTGGGACACTGCCTCAGCATGGCTTGATGAGTGGTGCCATGGATCCGAACCAGTGAAACCCCGGGCTGCAGAAGCGGAGCATGCAACTTTAAGCACTCGGCAACTGGGCCGGCCCCCCTTTCCTACCTCCTTAAACCCTTTCACTATGCCCTCTACAACTCATGGCCCGTCATCAGCAAAATCAGCTGTTTCTTCCACCTCTTCCCTGAGGAAATCCCTTAACTTCTTGGTCTCATGAGAACCTGTATCTTGTCTAAGGACACTATCCTCTGTGAAATACCGTTGAGTGATGGCTGTTCTTCTCCCACAGCCCTCATACCATGCTGCCTATAGTAGGTGTCCGTCTCCTTTCATGAATGTTTCCTATCTTTTTCCTATCTATTTTTCTCTAAAAAGCCCAAACTCTGAATCTCATGGTGTAGTCATCATTCCTCCTCCTTTTTTTCTTGCTCCTGGATTTTTTATTGCCCTTGGCATTTTTTGTTGCCCCTGACTCATTGTCATTATCTTCAGCACTGCTCTAGCCTTAATTTGTGATGATTCCAGTGTCCACAGAGATGATTCATTCAACACACTGGCTCTCAGTTCCTTGAACTCCTCTCCTCCAAGAATCTTTTCCTCTATTCTGCCTCCTTGCTACAACTTTTTCATAGTCTCAGTTGTGCACATCTTATTCTCTATCACTTTCTGTCGGTGTAGCCCATCCCTTGTTCCAACAATTCTTCAATCCTTTTGGGACCTGTGGCCCATTGATCCTGTCACCTTTTCTCCCTCATATCTCTGATATCCTCTCTTCCCTTTTCACGCAGTCTGAATTCCATGGTCAGTCATTCCAAGGTCATCCCTTGCATACTATTTCCTTGTCCTTCTCTTGTATCATCATACTCACTTGGCAATAGATAGGTGCAGTTAAATCCTGTTCTTCATCTATCCTGCCCTACTTTTATGCAACATAATGTGTCTGAAGAAAATCACTCTGCCATCCTGATAACCTTTAAACTAATGGCTGCAAACCTCCTGTGAGCCCCTAATGCTTTTTGGTAATCATAAGACATTTTCTTAGTCCATTTACTGTCCAACTCTCATGGACTAGTGCGTCTCAATCTATGTGTGGTGAAGAACCAGTTTTTTCCACCATGTCATCATGAATAATAAAATACAATGAAATGAATTGTTATGAAAAATGAAATTTGTTTTGTGTTTTTTTTAATTTTTTTATTTTATTTTTTTTCCTTTTTTCTCCCAAAGCCCCTCAGGTACATAGTTGTGTGTTTTTAGTTGTGGGTCCTTCTAGTTGTGGGATGTGGGATGCCGCCTCAGCATGGCTTGATGAGTGGTGCCATGTCTGCACCCAGGATTCGAACTGGCGCAACCCTGGGCCACCGAAGCAGAGCGCACAAACTTAACCACTTGGCCACGGGCCTGGCCCCCCCCAAAAAAATGAAATTTAAGAAGAAGTAAAAATACAAGCCCCAATTTTTATTAGATTTGATAAAAATGAAATTACAATTCAATAAGTATACACAGAATAATCATAACATAGGAAAAGAAGGAATAAAATTACAAAAATTGTACATGTTCATGGAAAGTGTACTGTATAATGAGACAAATCCACTGATCACACCAGACACAATTCTTCTCAATTTCTTTACTGTTAAGTTGTTTATTGCGGGCCAGTAACAGTTTGCAGAACAGCACAGGACCTTAGGCCACACTTTGAGTAGTACAATCTAAAATGATTTCTAAGATGATTTTTTTTTACATCTCCTCCTCTATTCCTAAATCTTCTGTTACTGTCACTTACAGGTGGTTACTTTGCTTTTTACTTCACTGAGAAAATTCAAGCACTCAGAAGAGAACTTCTGCATACTCCATTACCATGTCTACCCATCCATCAGCAACTATTTCCTTATACCCTGATTTCCTTCCTTTAACCGTGGTTGAACTGTCCACAATCCAATGGTCAGCCTCTCCACATGTGTCCATTGCATTACCTCTTGCCTATTCAAGGATGTATATATCACTAGCAATTCTCCCAACCTCTTTTACATCTTCAATTTTTCCATCTCTACTAGATCATTCCCATCAGCATGCAATTATTTCTCCCATCTTAAAAGAAAAAATAAGCCTTTATTAACCTCACTTCTGCCTCCGGTTACTACTCCTTTCTCTGCTTCCCTTAATGGCAAAGATTCTTGCAACTTCTAAACTTATTGTCTCTAACTTCTCTCCTCTCATTCTCTCTTAAACCTACTCCTACCAGACTCTTATGCACACCACTCTGCCAAAAGTGCTGTGTTAAGCTCACTGGTGACCTCCATATTGCTAAATTCAGTAGTCAATTTTCAGTTCTCGTCTTACTTGATCTGTTAGTGGCATTTAATGCAATTGATCGCTCATTCCTTCTCCTAGAACTGCTTTCTTCACTTGGCTTTCATGACACTGTACTAAGAAAAGTTTTCCTCCTGCTTCTCTGGCAGTTCCTTCTGAGTCATCTTTGCAGATTTCTCTTCTTCTCTCCAAATCTTAACAGGAGAGTGCCACAGCGTTCAGTCCTTAGATCTCACTTCCTTAGGAATCTCTTCCAGTCTTAAGACTTTAAATACCCTCTAATGCTCATGATTTCTAATTTTGTATCTCAAACCTACACATCTCTTTTCTGTAGACTCATGGATCCATCTGCCCATTATACACCTCCGCTTGGATATGTAATAATCATCTCCAAAAGCCCCACATTGAGCCCCTAATCTTCCCTCCCAGACCTTCCAGAGGCCGCCCCCATCTCCATTTATGACAACTCCATCCTTCCAGGTTTCAAAGGCCAGAAACTTCCTCAGCTCACTATGTTCCAGCCATTCTGGTTTCATCACTGTTCTTGAGCAGATCAGGCACGTTCCTGCCTCAGGGCCTTAGCCGTGGCTCTTCCCTCAGATACTTGCATGACTCACTTTCTCAACTCCTTCAGTTCTTTGCTTACATATCACCTGCTCAATAAGGCCTACCCTGACCAACCTGTTTAAAATTGCACCCTCTCCCCATATCACCATCTGGAACCTCTGATCGAATTACCTGGCTCTAATTTTTTTCCCCATAGCATTTGCCATCTTCTAAAATGCTGTATAACTTATTTATTATGTTTATTATCTCTCTTCCCCTGCTAGAATGTAAGTTTTAGGGCATGGGTTGTTTTTTGTTTATTGTTGTAGCCCTCTGTGATTAGAACACTTCCTGACACTTTAGTAATTTCTCAATGAACATTTGTTGAATAAACTTGAAAAGCCAAATTATAAATTTTAATTCCTGAATATCTATTTCCTTCTTTTCTTTTTGTGTGATAAGTCTTCTCAGAACATGAGACTTAATTTCATATTTTTTCTAAAACTGGATAATAAAAGAGGAGAAAAATATTCCATAAGATGCTTTTCCATTATTGAATATGTGGTTCTATCTTTATTTATTGAGTATCTATTAGGTATGCACTATTGTGGTTGCGAAGATGCAGTTTTAGTGGGGACACATTGAGGTAAATTAAAAGTTATAATCTTTTGCAACTAAATAGAGGTGGTGGTTGCACAGCATTGTGAATGTACTAAATGTCACTGAATTGCTCACTTTGAAATGGTTGATTTTATGTTTTGTCAATTTCACCTCAATAAGTTATTACTTTTTAAATTATAATATAATCATAAGGGAAAGATTAACTGAGATATTGTCTGGGGTGGATTATGGTATGAAGTGGGGAATGCCAAAAAAGGTTTTACAGAGAAATTTATGATTAGGCCATGTCTTTAGGGACAGATAGAAGCTTATCTTCTAGTAAGATAAGGAAAGGAAGGGAAGGATGTCCCATGTATAAGGATACAAAGTCAAGAAGCATCTTATATCTCTTTGGCAAACTGCAAAATGTTCAGAATTCTTGGAATATGATTTGCCAGAAGAAGAGTGATAGCTGGCGAGAACTAAGTAATTAAGTGCTTTGAAGGCCATAATAAGGAATTTGGACTTTATTCTGGAAATGATTTGGACCATAGATAGGTATTTAATAGGGAAGTAACATCATTACTTTTGCTTCTTAGCAAAGTAACTCTGTTGATCATATAGAAAATTGAGTGAAAGGGATTGGAAGGAAATAGGTAAGTTAGATTACTGCAGTAGAACAGGTGAGGGACCATGAAGGGACGATGAGTTTACAGAAAGTTTACAAAATAGTTGAATGCCCTAAGATGAGTATGTTCTACCATTATTAAGTTGGAAAAACTGAATTAAGTCTCTAGGATAAGAAAATGTTAAGCCATTACTGTACCTGCTATTTGAGTGATAAATCTAATATTCTATTAATTTCATTACAGGAAAGGATTAGAAAGCGGTTTTTTGTGGAAGGACTAGAATATGCTGTCACTCTTCTACCTTTCACTCACACTATCGTGAGGAGTATAACTCTAACCCTTGGAATTTTGCATTGAACAATTTAGAATTCCTTGAAACAAGGAGTTTAAGGAATTTCCTGCTAAAATTATCTAAAAAGGCTGTTTTAAACCTTAATCACCTAATCATGGGGGTGTTTACTGCTGTGTTAAAGGGATCAATTAAGAGGGTTCTGTAAGGATTTAAACTGAGTCCTTAGCCAGGCACTGCTGGAATGTGGGAGGATTATATTAGTCTAGTATCACTCATATATTCAGTGTGTGGGATCTTTCAGTGCTCTCTCTTAACTCTGCGTGTTTCCTGTCAGAAATGGAAAAAATTCTGCTTGCAGGATATACATGGGAAGAGTGTTAAATATACCAATTACCAGTTTGGGAATGTAGCAGAAGGACAGATCTGGGCAGAATGCTGAAAGAGAAGTCTGCCAGGAGTATCACCTTGAGAAATGACTCATTGGTTCAGTAAATTGCTTCATGCAAATTGTGCCAAATAGACATTGCTTGTGGTTACGAAATAGACTTCCCTGCCTGGATGCCAGGAAAGGCCCCAGCTGGCTTGGCACCAGCCCAGTTCAAAGAGGGCGTAGGAGGCCATTTGAATTCCATTTTGCTTGCAAGAGATAAGACCAAGTAAACTAGAGATTAAGGAGTTGAGGGAAATGGTAAGAGAAGACAATCGTGAACCCCTCTGAGGTGCAGCCAGTATAAAAATACAAAAGAAAGCTGAATTTGTGAGTTTCTTTCTTTTGGCGATAACAAGCCGTTAAGAAGGGTAAATGTGGCTCCATTTTTCTTCATTCAGACTCTACTTTCTGTATTTGGAATTTTTTA
The DNA here is from genome assembly GCF_041296265.1 of Equus caballus. Lineage (NCBI taxonomy): Eukaryota > Metazoa > Chordata > Mammalia > Perissodactyla > Equidae > Equus > Equus caballus. The sequence goes on from NC_091688.1 coordinate 13,352,457, forward strand.
AGCTGCATCTAGCATACAGGCAGCAAGTTGGTAGTAATGCAATTTTACAATATTTTTCTTGCTTTTGGAAAGCAGTATTTACATTCAGATATACTGATGAAAATAGCAGTTAGACTTTGTGCAAACAGCTAAAATCAACTGTTATTTATCCTGGGGTAAACTTCCCATGGCATGTTTCATTCAGAGTCACTTTCAAGTTATTCAGCAGATACGTAACGTGCCCCTGTATGTGCATTCACTCTGTTAGAAGTTGCAGAGAATAAGACACAATTTTTTCCCCTCTCCCCCCATACCAATTTTAGTTGTGGAATTAAGACAAATAATTTTAAAATGGCATTTGAGAAATAGCACAAGTAAACTGGATAGAATAACAGAAAATCCATTTATTCTAAAGGACTATAGTCTAACTGTGTTATTAAGATGCTATTGGTAATGGGCAATTATCAAGGGAAGCTTAAGAAAGGAAGAGATTTGATCAAAGTTATGCATTATGAATATTAATCTGTAGGATGTATTAGAAGAGGAAGAGATAGGAAGGAGACAGACCAATTAAGAGACTACCATTCCTCTGATCTGAAAACTTGAATGGTTTCCCAGTATTCCCTGAATTACGCGTGACCTGGTATTAAAGCCCTCCCAATGCAGTCATGATATATTTTGGTGTTCTACCCCACGGCTCCCCCTTAAGAGGCTCTAGCTAAATATGACCTACTCCCTGTTCCAAAGCAAAACAAAAACTTCATATGCTTGCCAACTTCTTGGCTGATGTTATGTTTTTTCTTTTGCCTAAAATGACCCCCATTGCTACCTGTCAAATATTTATTCGTTTGTGGGTTGGAACTATTTTAAGGTTTGGAGATTGACTTATGGTGAGATACAAGCTGTTAACTTACATGGAATTAGTTGCACAAATGAATAATTATAATTCAATATAATAAGTATAGTGACAGAGAAAGATCTGTTATTGGTGGAACCTCAGGGAGGTGTACCTTAACCTTCCCGTAGGGGATTGGTAGAGGGGGAAGATTCCTGGAAGAGGCAGTGCCTGTCCTAAGCCTTAGGATGAATAGGCGTTTACCTGGAAGGTATAGAATAGGAAAGAAAGTGAGGGAAAATATTTTAGGATCAGAGAACAAACTAAGCAAAGGCACTGAACTACGAAATAAGGAATCTATTAGGGAAATGCAAGCAATTTGGTGTTCGTAGAATGTAAAGCTTGGAGCTGGGCATTCAGACAGTGGCCAGATGGTGGAAAACTTGGTATATAGCATGTTCGAGAGCTTGCACTTACTCTGTAAGATAATAGTGGTTCTAAAACACTCTTAGCAGAAGAACCCTTTCTTGGTAGAAAAGCTTAAGCAGAAGACCTCTATAACAGATAAACTCAGAATTATGCTGTGATTGAAGTAGAGAAATACCTCCCCCTGTCATATACGTCCACGTACAAACACACTACCAGTCCTTTGAAAACCACTGCAAAGGGCAAAGGAGAACAACTGAAGGACTTTAAGCCTCAGAATGAAATAATCATATTTGCGTTTTGGAAATATTCTGATAACTATGTAAAGAGTAGATTTAAGGGGCAGAACATCACCAGTGAAGAGACCATATTAGTAGTTTGGATAAGAGATAATAAGAGGCTTTTGGCACCAGCATGATAGAGTAACTGATACAAAACTAGCCCTCTCACTACAGACAACATAAAACTGGACTGTATATCTATGTATCTGTATCTATATATATATGTATGTATATATCAGTACACATATGTATATGGAGAGAGAGAGAGAAACTATTTTCAAGCATTGGACAATAGGCAGCCAAAGACAGTGATTGTCACCATTGCCCTGGCTGTCTGCTGTGTACCATTTCCCAACTGTGGTACTTGATCTGGAGTCCAGGCAGAGTGCAGTAGTCCCACTGAGCTCAGGAGGCAGAGAAAAGAATTCTGTAGGTGAAGGGGCTGGAATCTGCTGGGCTGGACACTGGTGCGTCTTGGCCCAGGGCTGGACTACACATGCTCAGGGCAGGACTACTCGGACTTTCTAGAGAGCAACTGTAGTATTGAGAACAAAATAGAGATACTGGTGGTCATATTGAGCAATGTTAGAGGGTTGCCTCTGCTGGTGAGAGACCTCTTTAATACCTTACCACCCCAGGCATCTAGCTGAGATACCAGAAAGATCATGCCCCAAAAATAATAGAAATTGGAATTTGGTAAGGCCAAGTGATTTATTTATGCCTCCACACTTAGTACTGGTGGTCAAGGATTAATAAGTGAATAATTAGAGCTGAAAGTACTGAATATAGATCAGTGGTTCTCAACTTTGCCTGCACATTAGAGTGACCTCGGAAGTTATAAAAATCCCAGGCCACGCACCAGTCACTTAATTCAGAATGTCTAGGAGTGGTCTAGCCATCAGTATTTTTTAAAACTCCCCTAGGTGATTATAATTTGCAGCCAAGGTTAAGAACCACTGTTATCTTGAGAACCAAGATAGGAAGGAGAGAAAACCTTAAGGCAGTGTTTCTCGACCCTAGGGAGCATCAGAATCAATTGGAGGCATGTTAAAACGTTGATTGCTGGGCTCTACCCCCAGAGTTTCTGATTCACTGGATTTAGGGTGGGGCCTGAGGATGTGCATTTGTAACAAATTCCCAGGTAAAACTGATGCCGTTACCTGGATCCCACTAGCTTTGAGAGCTGCTACCTTAAGGGGATAAGAAAGTTGAGGAATTTTCTTTCTTTAAAAAGATTAAAAAAATCCTTTTAAAGGAAAAAAAAAATCCTTTTAAAGATACAGGGGACTAACATCCTTTAAGCATTCTTTAGGAAAAGAAATAACTGAGAAGATCTTTCTTTTGCTAGTTAACATAATCTTGGTTTCCTGTATTTGACTATATATTGACTATTTAATCTGTAGGTGCTCAGATTGAAATTGAAATTAATATCTATATAATTCTAAACAAAATGAAAGATAATTTTACAGGAAAAAAATATGTATGTTTTCGAAGTAACTTGATTTTTTTGTGCCATATTGTTCTTCCATTGTTGTGGATGGTTTGGAACTAGTAAAGAGGACTGGAGTCAGAGATCCAGTTTGACTTTGTTATTAACACATCTGAGATACCTGAGAAGCCATTTACTTCTTCCTATGTTCCGCTTTGCTCATCTACAATGGAATGTATTAAAGTGCTTTAGGTTTTTTCCCTGAGGAAAAGGAGTACTCAAAGCATAGTACAAGGCCAAAGAGGTTAAAAGAAAGAAATATTCCTTTCATGTTATAGAATCTGGAAGATAGGCAATTTTTAAAGAGTAATTCAGTATAAACAAGTAAATGTGGAGTAGTAAACTAAAATAAGACAGAGTGAACCAAATTGCTTTTCTGAAATTGACTTTCTAAAACTGATTCTCTTTGGCTGTCTACTAAGATTTGTAAACTCTAGTTTAGTTCATTGGAAGATACTTGAAATATGAACCCTCTAATTTTCAAGGAGTAGATCAATATCTTTAAAAAAATATTTTAGGTAAGGAGCAATCAATAGTGTTGTAAAAGCGAAATATTCTTAAGAAATGTGGGTTTAGAATAAAAGTGAACACTATTCTTCCTTATATCCCGCAGTCAGAGGTAAAATGCCCTAACTTTTAAAAGTGATGCTTTGAATAAAACCTCTGATCATATTGTAAGTTTCAACAGTGGAAAACAAAGAGTCTCTGTTAAAACTTGGAGAAAATCATTGTGAGTGAATTCTAGGCCCAAATAAGTTTAATATATTTATTTATCCTCTCCTTAGATATGGTAGAGACAAAGTATATGACAATAGAAGCCATTTCTTTTTTTAAATTTTATTTTTATTTTATTTAATTAATTTATTTTAATTGGGGTTATAATAGTTTACAACTTGTGAAATTTCAGTTTTACATTACTATTTGTCAGTCATATTATAGGTGCACCACTTCACCCTTTGTGCCCTCCCCACAGCCCCTTTCCCCCTGGTAACCACTAATCTGTTCTCTTTGTCCATGCGTTTGTTTATTGTCCACATATGAGTGGAATCATGCAGAGTTTGTCTTTCTCTATCTGGCTTATTTCACTTAACATAATACCCTCAAGGTCCATCCATGTTGTTGTGAATGGGACAATTTTGTTCTTTTTAATGGCTAAGTAGTATTGTATATATATACATACCATATCTTCTTTATCCAGTCATCAGTTGATGGGCACTTAGGTTGCTTCCACATCTTGGCTATTGTGAATAATGCTGCAGTGAACATAGGGTGCATGAGTCTTTGAATTGCTGATTTCAAGTTCTTTGGATAGATACCTAGTAGTGGGATGGCTGGGTCATATGGTATTTCTATTTTTAATTTTTTAAGAAATCTCCATACTGTTTTCCATTATGGCTGCACCAGTTTGCATTCCCACCAGCAGTGTATGAGGGGTCCTTTTTCTCCACAACCTCTCCAACATTTGTTATTTTTTGTCTTAGTTGTTTTAGCCATTCTAACAAGTGCAAGGTGAAGTCTTAGTGTAGTTTTGATTTGCATTTCCCTGATGATCGGTGATGATGAGCATCTTTTCATGTGCCTATTGGCCATCCGTATATCTTCTTTGGGGAAATATCTGTTCATATCTCCTGCCCATTTTTTGATCGAGTTGTTTCATTTTTTGTTGTTGAGTAGTGTAAGTTCTTCATATATTATGGAGATTAAACCTTTGTTGGATATATGATTTCCAAATATTTTTTCCTAGTTGGTGGCTTGTGTTTTTGTTTCACTTCTGTTTTCCCTTGCCTTGTAGAAGCTCTTTAGTCTGATGAAGTCTCACTTGTTTATTCTTTCTATTGTTTCCCTTGCCTAGACATGAGAAGACATGGTGTCCGAAAAGATCCTTTTAAGACTGATGTCAGAGAGTGTGTACTGCCTATATTTTCTTCTAGAAGTCTTATGGTTTCAGGTCTTACTTTTTAAGTCTTTTGATCCATTTTGAGTTTATTTTTGTGAATGTAGAAGCCATTTCTTACTTTTTCCTGGATATGGCCTTTATAAATTTCCACAGAAAATATCATAGGTCATTCCCTCCTAAAAATATCAAAAATTACACCTTTTTTCTGTGTGGCTTAGACCCCCATTTTTTCAGATAATAGGCATTTTTAGAACTCTTAAGGAAATAGTTATGTTTATTTAAGCTTATCTCTTTGTTCAAGGATCCAACTATTTTTGTTTTCCCCCTGTTCTTTCCTACTTTTAAGGCAGGTAGAGGATATAGTTTTGCCTTTCTTACTTGGAGGGAGTTATTTAACCTCTTGGTGCTACTCTTTTAATTATTTAAGTAGAGATAATATAATTTCCATCCTGAAAGGGATGGATGACTTAGATTACTGTTCATAAAGTTTTATATTACAGAGTACTTTTGGAAGAGTTCATGTCTTATTGATGCTATTATTTGGTCTCCCTTATTTTTTAGAATTTTGCCTTTCTTAATTCTGCCTTTTAGTTTCTCAGTGTTCAAGGAGTAACCATAGTTATAGTAATGAAGAAATGGGCATTTTTGGTCCTTTAAGAGTGTGAAAATTTTCAGTCCTTATGAAGACATTTTGACTTTGCTCTTCAGATTTTCAGTAACACAGAGAAAGCTTCCCTTGCTATTATCCTCTTGACCCCAGTCATAGGAGTTGGATCACTGGGGCAAAGGAGAACACCTATACACTTAAGCCTCTATCTATCAGTTTTGTTTAATCAATTGCTTTTTTTTTTTTTTAGATTTTTTTTATTTTTTCCTTTTTCTCCCCAAAGCCCCCCAGTACATAGTTGTATATTTCTCGTTGTGGGTTCTTCTAGTTGTGGCATGTGGGACGCTGCCTCAGCGTGGTCTGACGAGCAGTGCCATGTCCGTGCCCAGGATTCGAACCAACGAAACACTGGGACGCCTGCAGCGGAGCACGCGAACTTAACCACTCGGCCACGGGGCCAGCCCCTAATCAATTGCTTTTATATGTGCACATTGTAGTCATTTGGAGAAATAAATTGTTTCTCATCTAAAAGGGGGATGATAATAATGGCTCCCTCATAATGTCACACATGCAAATTCCTTAGCCTTACACATAGTAAGAACTGGGTTCTAGTCATTATTGTTGAAATTTGTTGAAATTTCAATATTGGAGCCATAAGAAATTAGAGACTGTGATTAATTACTGACATATTTTGCCAAACTAGGATGTTACCAATGCTATTCTTAGTTCTGGTAAAGTTTACTAGTAAAATCTCATTGTGAAAAGTCCTTGGCCTCTTCCCTCAAACTAAAGTGATTGATCTTTTAGCATTACTGGGAGGGGGAAAAAGAACTTAGAGCCATCCTATTAGTCTACGGTGATACCCTGTAAGTTTTAAAATAGTTATTGGCAGGGCTGGCCTGGTGGCACAGCGGTTAAGTTTGCATGTGCTGCTTCAGCAGCCCAGGGTTTGCCGATTCAGATCCTGGGTGCAGACCAACGCACTGCTTGTCGAGCCATACTGTGGCAGGCGTCCCACATAGAAAGTAGAGGAAGATGGGCATGGATGTTAGCTCAGGGCCAGTCTTCCTCAGCAAAAAGAGGAGGACTGGCAGTGGATGTTAGCTCAGAGCTAATCCTCTAAATAAATAAATTAATTGATTAATTAAAATAAAATTGACCTTTAAAAAATAGTTATTGGCATTACAGATCTTTTATACCATTCATAGTTCTCATTCCACATATACAAAGAACACTTGATATGTTCCTGAAATTATGCCAGAAAAAAATATTTTTTAGGATTTCAAAAACTAATGTCACTTTTGGAAGAAAGTATGCCATTTTATATAATTATCTATACAAGTTACCACTGAAAATATGTTTTATTAACTATCTCTAAGTGCTTAATTCTAAAATTGAAGAAAATTTGAGTGATTTTACTACTTTTATCTAACAAAACCTTCTTTTCGGAGAATTTGGGAGCTAAATCTTTCTTGTTGACTTTTATTTCCATTTACCTTACTGACCATTGGGCAGAATGGAGCTTGTGAACCTGTTTTTGATGTAAAAGAATCTTTTATTTGTGTGGGTGTTTTGTTTTATTTTCTGGAGCTCCCAAAGCAGATACACACCGGGATATTATTTGTATATACTTCATGTAAGTTAACTTACACACTCACTTTTCCTGATCTTTCAAGTGTTCTTTTTACAGAAAAACTTGAAAAGGAGTGGTAATACCTTACCGTTGTATGTACTTTATATTCTCCATTTCTTCTACTTTGCACTGACGATTACAAACTCCTGTCTTCATTAACTAAAACCATTATTCAAACAGAAGGCGTTTATGGTTAATTACCATGTTTTAATTTAATAGAGTTAAGCATTAAGTTGCGTCTCTTTTTCTTTTGGTTAACTAGATACCTGTGGAGGGAGGACAGGAGCAGCAGACAGATTCCACCAAAGGGCGATGTCTGAGGAGAACTGTCAGTGTCCCTTCCGAGGGTCAGTTTCCTGAGTACCCACCAGAGGGCGCAGCTAAACTGGGTAAGCTGATAAAAGGAAAGAAATTCCTAGCATTTATCCAGTAATTTGTGGACTTGTCATTGAGTGTTACAATAAAACAAAACATCCTGCATGTCCTGTTAAGTAAGCAAGTTGAACTATAGTATGTTAACTGAGAATTAGAGGTCATTAGAAAGTTCTATTCTTTATAACCAAGTGGCAGCAAAGTTATTTTACAGAAATAAAAATTTATCTGAGCCCTAGTAATGTTGCTGTACAGTTATAGACAAGTTGGATGATGTGTTGTGTCTGAGTTTACTGCTTGGCTTTACATTTTGAAAGAGTGTTAGGTGATCTTATTGAAGCCCTGAAATTCACTGGGGAGCCAGTGTTGTGTGGAGTCTTAGTATTGAGTGGTTTATGTCCTGTTCACACAGCTGCTGATGTTGTCTTGTATAATGTAATGTCAGAACAGGCTAATTTAGCTATGGTTGGAGTGGTTGACAGAAGGGAGAAATAAAAAAAACCCTACCTGAGATATTACACACTAGGAATTAACGTCAGTATCAAAGCAACTCTTCCCCTGTTTCCTACCAAATGTATTCTGTTCGGTGTTTTGCATGCCTACCAATGGATATTTAAATAATTAGACCAGTCAGGTAATTTTAAGGGAACATAATTAAGACTAAATAAAATAATGAAAGAATTTGAAAAGTAGGAAGTGCTTTGCATTGTTGTTATTATTTGCTTAGTGAACCTAGACATTTAGTCATAGACATTCGGTAGGTAGATAAAACAGAATCAAGTATTGTCTGTATGTTGGTTGATATGGATAATTCTGTGATTTTAGTTGAATTTTTGAAAATCAAGATTTGTTTTTTTTGTTTTTGCCTTTTTCTTCATTTCTCTTCATTTTCTAAATTGAACTCAGAATTCTTGGTTAGAATTTAAATCTTTTATTTTTTGTTTTATCCTATAATAGTTGTTGGTTTTCTAGAAATTAGTCAGGTTAGCAAACACTTTTCTCCAAGGAGTCGTACTTGGAGAAATCAAATTTTCCTCTCATCTTGCTTCCGTTGTACTTCTTTAGTGTGTGTTGAAACGAGTTTAGGTGTGGGTCTGCAAACCTGTCTGGGTGTAACCATTTTATAGTCTGTTTACATTTCACATACAAGTTCTACATGAATTGGACTGGCTCAGAATCGCCTTCTGTCAGCTCCTTTGCTGTCATGATTTGTAATATTATGTTGATGACTGTCTTTGCCACTTCTCCAGGAACCTTTGACTATTCAAGCTGTGACCCACAAAAGTCAATTGATTTTGAAGAAGTATAATTGTAGTCTGAAGAAATATTATAATTTTATAGAAGAGAGAACTGTATAGTTAATTATTAAATATCTCCAATATTCCATGTTTTGGTCCCAAAGACAAACTAAGATGAGGTGGCCAACGTGTCAAGTCCAGAGCCAATCCTCAACCTTTTGTCCTTGTTATTACTAACAAGTCTGGTGGCCATCTTGACCCATGGCAGTCCGTGATCATTTTTGGAGTGAATGTTCTAAATTAGCACTGGAAGCTAACGCTCATAAATATTAGAGGGAAAAAGACTACTTTTAAAGCCATTCTTTCCTTCATGCCAATCTAATGTTGAATTAGGTAATCATTCTGTTGTTCTATTTTTATCTCCTAGTAATTTGTCTTTAGGCAGAATTTCCTGCTGTCAAATGTTTAATTGAGTAGTTGCTGTATATGTAATATTCTATGCCAATCTCTAAGAATGAAAAGAGATGTAAGATAAGATTTCTGCCATTAGAAGATTCTTATGTAGTTAGGAGGATAGATTATTGATGACTATTCACAGTACATGTTAATATTGTGGTATATTATATTGTATGGATTTTACTGATTTTTTCTGTTTTTAAAAACCATTTATGTGCAGGAAATAGTTATTGAGTGACAACTATGCGCCAGGTGCAGTTCTAGGCACTTGAGATATAGCAGTAAACAAGTAAAAACATCTGTCCTTTTGTGGAGCTTGCATTCTATTGAGAAGTGACAGACAATAAGCAAGAGTAATAAGTAAAATATATACCACGCTAGATGGTGATAAGTACAAAGGAAAAAGTAAAGGAGGGAATGGGGATAGGAAGTGTCAAGAAAGTATAATTTTAGCTAAGGTGCCAAGGAATGCCTCACTGATAAGTGACATTTGAATAAAGATCTGATAAAAATATGGGAGTAAGTTATGTGGATACCTAGGGGTGAGGAGTTCCACCAGGGAAACAGCTTTGATAAAATCTCAAAGTCACCCCATGGTCTTACAAAATCTCTGGATTTTTAAAAACTCCCTGTGATAAGTAAATTTGGTTCATTGTTATAGAGTCCTCAAAACCCAGAAACATTGGGTAAATGTACTTAAAATCATAATTTAACTAGCATGCCTTTGATACATGCTGACAAGCGTTATGAAAGAATATGTCAAAAGTATTTTAGAGTCAAAGTTAGCTGTCCAAAATTTTCATGTTTATGTAAATGAAAAAGTCAAACAGAAAATTAAAAATACCACCACTGAAAAAGGAAACCAAATTGGAAAAACTTTGAGAAAAGTCAACCTTGTACCTATGTTTTCCTGTTTGTTGACCTACATGATAAAAATTTGAGGAAACTGAAAAAAATGAATATTAAAGCGGAGTATCCTCTCCAAGGTATTTATAAAATTATTTTAAAGAGAAACTCTTTTACTCAAAATTATTAGAGGATATTGATTATTCAAACCTTAGCTTTAACCCTGACCTTCTCTGTTAAATTAGCCTCAGTTTCAACTTTATGGATAAACTAATGATGACTTTCTTTTTCTCCCCAAGACATTATTAGTATTATCTAGATAATTTAAGAAGTATTTTCAAGATACTAGAATCTTCTATAAAAATATAGGGTAGTAATATTAATATTGAAACAAGGAGAAATGCGAGTAAAGAAAATTTAATATTACAAGAAATATATCCTTTCATTTTTTAAATAATACAATTAAAAATGCTAATAAATAATGCGTGTGTCTGGTAGCACTCAATATCTAGATTGACTATTAAATTTTTATTTGTGTGTGTGTAAAACCAGTAGAAGCAGATCTAGAACTTTAGGGTAATATACATACAAATGATCAAAATATTTATGAAAAAATCAGTAACCTGGTATTTCTAGCTCTGAAAGTTAGAGCTCAATGGATAATGGCAGCACTTGGTTTCTTTGAAATATCCCCAGAATGTCAAGTCTTGTTCCCCTCCTATAAAATAAACTAAGACCATTTCACAATTATGTATAAGCAAGCTCATACTAAGACAGCTGCATAATATCTGGCCTTTATGCTTGTATTCCATCATTCTTAGATTTCAGTGATAAATAAGTTTTTTGAGGAATGATCAAGTGAGCTCAAGAATTATCAGAAACATTATGGATAATTAAGGTAGAAGACCCTGAAATAATGTCCTTTGAGGCTTTTGGTTGGGTAGTTTGGGGTTTTCTTTTTTTCTTTTTTCTTTTTTTTTTCAAGATTTTATTTATTTATTTATTTATCTTTTCCTTTTTCTCCCCAAAGCCCCCCGGTACATAGTTGTATATTCTTAGTTGTGGGTCCTTCTGGTTGTGGCATGTGGGACGCCACCTCAGCGTGGCTCAATGAGCAGTGCCATGTCTGGCCCCCAGGATTCGAACCGCTGAAACACTGGGCCGCCTGCAGCAGAGCGTGCAAACTTAACCACTCAGCCACGGGGCCAGCCTCGAGTTTGGGGTTTTCTTAAAAACCATATATTTGTTCTTTGCAATTTATAAAATTCTATAAGGTATATGTGGTAGTACTGATGATATGTGTATTCTAGAAGACTGGGCTTGAGTCTAGTTAAAATAGCTATGTACAGTCAGAAATATAGTATGTCACAATATAGTGTGACATACCTGTTCTTAAAAATCACTGTACTATGCAAAATTACACAATAAAAATGACAGGGCTTATGGGGAAAAGGGATTAGGGGCAGTTTACTCAAAAACTTGGTTAATGATGTGTAAAAAAAGATTGGAACTTCATCAAAATGGTAGTACAGTTTTATGTGTTAAGTGGTTGAGAAATAACGTAAATACGACAATAAATGTAGCACTTCACCTTGAAAAAATCCTGAAACTTACTTGTGGTAGTGGGCATCAGAGTATTTGTAAGTTATTGTGAATTGATGGAAGGAGGATTTTTTGGAAATTGAGTAGAACATTGTCACACCAGATGTCGAGGGGTGTGGCTCATAACACACAGTGAAGTGAGGCAGCTGGTAGATGTTTGAAGTTTGTATGCGTTTGAGTATTTTGTGTATTCATACGTGGCTTGGTTCAGCTGGTGCAGTTTTCTTTGTTCACCTAATGTTTCTTACAGATGAAATCATTCACAAACAAAAATTCACGTAATCACAGGTTGTTCCCTAATGTGTCAATTGTGGTGGAGCATTCAAGTTTTCAAAGCAAGCGTTATAACAGAATTGACTTTACTACCAACCTGATTTAATCAAGTTTGTCCATTAGAAAGAAGCAGCTTGCTTTTGTTAGCCAGTTGAATTTCAAAATGTCGGTTAATTTTGAACACATTCCTAAATTTCTTTGGGAAGTTAGTTATTTGAACTCAAAACTAGTATGAATAAAATAAAAATTAGTAGTTCTTAAGTTCTCAAGCTAACGTACTACAGCCAATTTTTATTTTACTCTTATGAACTAGATTTAGATTAGCAGGTAGAACATGTTTTTCTATGAGGAAAAAGTTCTCAGTTCTAAGTCAGTGTGCCAGACCACAATTCCTTCTAACTTGTAAGTGGAAATTTGGATTCCTGATTTGCTCTTTTATCTTCCTCCCCATCCTCATCCTGGCAAGGTAGGGATTCGTTCACTTCTGTGAAAGATGGTTCGAGAGCAGTACTACCCCTCTGGTTGCGCAAATTATGGATTGTCCAATAACTAGGGGTACATGTCATTTGTCATCGTTGATTTGTAATTATTTCGTGAAATTTTCAGCAGATGGCAGTGAAGTGTCTTAAATAAGGGATTTCTTTTCTGATTTACATAAGTCATTTGTATAGGCTCTTGTCAGGATTGCTCTGAAGCCAAAAGACCTGGGGCAGGAGAAACCATGAAGGAAGTCAGTGCTTAACTGTGGACCAGTTCCTTGCTAGGTTTACAAAGCTGTCTCATATGTCTTTAAGTTAAGTTAGTCCAGCAAACTTTTTTTCTTCTTGAACAAACTTAAATAAAATGTGTTCTTTCCTTCAGCCTTGACTGTATGCTTTTGTAACAATGTGGAAGGCTAGGCTAAAATTTTCACATTTGATCCCATGTCATGAGAGGCTCCACAAACATGCATGTGGACAGCTCAGCCTGTACATTCAAGCTCTGTGGGAATTGGTGCCCCAGAGCATGAGAATAGAGTCCTCTAAAATGTGATGCCCAGGCAAGGGGCCCCTCTTGACCAGTCCTAAGGCAATATTGATCTTAGTAATCTACTATTGTGGTTGGAGAATGAGTGGCATATACAATTAGCAATGGTTTTTAGATTCAGCCTGGACTTCTGGGGAGAAAAGTGGTGAGTTGAACGTAAGCATCTAATTATATTTCTTCCAGAAACCCCACTATAACTATAGTAAGGGGATTTTCTTTTAAAGACACAGTCATTTAAGGATAAGGAGGATGAGAAAGAAGAAAATAACCATACCAAAAATAATAATAATAGATTGAAAGCTGGAAAGCAAATGGAGTATGGTAAATGACCTCACTCACTTGAGAAAGCCAAGTCCTAATCTGGCAATGAAGGAAGCCAAGAGCCAACCTGATTTTTACCACAGAATCTTTGAATAGCTCAGGAATTGATAGTACCAGGAATAGGTGGTAGTGGATCCCTAGGTTTCTCCTCTTCTCCATTCCAGTGAGTCATTGCTCTTCCCACCCCCACCTCTACCTTCATATAAGACTGCAGGCTGGGCCGGCCCCGTGGTCAAGTGGTTAAGTTCACACACTCCACTTTGGCAGCCCAGGGTTTCACGGGTTTGGATCCTGGGCACAGATAATGGCACTGCTCATCAGGCAAAATTGAGAACACAGGGCACTTCAGCAAATACAAGGGAATTGAGTGAACATCTGCACACTGAATGATGAGACTCCTCCACCGTCTTCCCCCACTTCCCTTTACCCTCTCTGCAGGAGATCAGAAGAGTGCCATTTGGGGTATTTAACCAGCCCGAGAGGAAAGACCTAAAGATACTGAAATTCACAAGACCAGCGGTCATCTGAAGAAAAGCCTCTAGCCGGAAAGAGAAAGACCTAAACAAAAAAACAAAAGGAAAAAGAAGCTTGAAGCAAGAGAGGCAGGCAGGGAATAGAAAACCTGAAAGAAAATCATTGCTATCCTCAGGGAGATAAAATATTACACACGAGAGAAGAACTGAATGTTATACAAAGCCAAAGAGCTGCTTTGTATTAAAAAAAAATTGTAACAGAAATAAAACTCAGTAGCAGGTTGGAAGATGAAAATGTGGAAATATCCCAGAAAGTAAAGGAAAGAAAAGATACAATAATTAGAGTACCAGAATAGGAAGTCCAACATCAAAACAAAGAGTTCCAGAAAAAGAAAAACAAGGGGAGGAAATCACTAGCAAAATAATTCAAGAAAATTTCCCACAACTGAAGGATATAAGTTTCCAGATTGAAAGGACTTACTGAGTGCCTATGACAGAGCACATTTTCGGGAAATTTCAGTTTGTCTCTAGTGAGGAAGAGACAGTCTTACAAATTACCAAAGAAAGGAAAAACAGATTACATACTAAGGTCAGAAATTAGAATGGCTTCAGACTTCCTGTCAGCAAAATCAGAAGCTAGAAAACAATAAGGAATGCCCTCAAACTTCTGAAGGAAAATTATTTCTAACTTAGAATTCTATATTTAGCTATAAGCTATTAATCACGCATAAGGACAAAATAAAGGTATTTTCAGATGTGCAAGATTTTTGAAAAAAAATTTCCTCCTACACATCATTTCTCCTGAAGCTAATGGAATATATTCTTCACCAAGAATGAGCAGGATGGGGGATATAGGATAGGAGATCCAACACAGGGGACAGACAAAGAAAACCTTCGGAAGAATGATAGAGAGGGAACCTAGTTAAACACTCTGTACCAGCTGTAGAATGAGGACGACCAGCTCAGATTGGAGCAGTCAGAAGGCTGTAGTGAAGACTTCCCCAAGAAGACAAAATTGGTGTAACTAATGAATTTAAACAACAGGAAGCAAATTTGGGATTGAATTAACAATGAACACATAGAAATCTAAGCAAATGAATAAGCACACACTAACTACAGGAGAAACAAAAAAGTAGTTCAGGACATAGGGAATGCTTATATAGCACCTTCTACATATCAGACACTTTATATATATGAACTTTGTAATCCTTGTAAACCCACAAGGTACTATTTTACAGATAAGGAAACTAAGGCAAAGCAAGGCTATGTAAGTTGCCTAAATAACTAGGCAGCTAGTAAATGGCAAAGATAGGATTTGAACCCAGGCAGTTTGCCTTTAGGATCTAAGCTCTTGACCACTACACTATATTATACATAGGATTTACTGTGTAACTGCACTCTAGATAGCGTACATAGTCATAATATTTTTTTGTCCTTAGCGAAATTACTACGTAACTGTATAGGGAGGGTAAGAGAATAAGAAGTGTGTATGTACCTACTGGGGTAGTAAGGGAGGAGGAAAGAATCAAATTCTTATCTTACATAGTGGAAAGTCAATAGATAATGTCTAAAATGGAAAAATTGAAAAATATCAGTACAGTCATATTATTTAAGATTTGGTGGTAACTATCAAAAGAATTGGCTGAGAGATAAAAGTTGTTTCTGGAGAAGGAAAAGTATTAGGAGAGAAGTACTGGGGACTGCTGTTTGTTTCAAGAAGTCCTGTAAAAGCAGTAGACTCTAAACTGTGTGCATGTATTATTTTATTAACATATAAAAACTTAAAAAATAGGGAAAGATATACAGTTCACAGGAAAGAAAATTAAATGCAGTTTAAACACAAGAAAAAGATGCTGTACCTCATTTATAATGAATAAAATATTAAAACTACAATGAGCTGTCAGTTTTTACCTACGAGATTAGCAAAAATAAAAAACTTTGTTTTGGAAGGTTAGGAGGAAACAAGGATTCTAGTCCATTATTGCCAAATTGCTTCTACAGAGGCAGTCTCTGCATGATGCATTTTGGCAAAAATATCCATCCTTTTGCCCCAGAAACAGCCTACTTCTAAGAATTTGTCCTACAGATCTACTCTTACAGTCATTGTGTCATGCAGACACAACCTAAATATCTATCCATAGGAGATTATTTAAATAAATTATCTTAAATCTATGTAATGGACCTATCAAAAAGAAAGTGACTCCGTGTGTAGTAATTGAAACAATTTCCAAGATACATTGTTAAGCACCTGGGTGGGGTCGGGGAACAGGTACAGAAATGTGTATGTATATTATACTATGATTTCTGTAAAAAATGCTATGTGCATATAAGTGTGTGTGTGTGTGTGTGTGTGTAACTCTAGAATTGTATAGAAGAAGCTTTTAGCAGTGGTTGCTTCTGGGGAGAGAACTGGAGACCTGGTGGATCTCAGTAGGAAGAAGATTAACTTTTCATTGTATAACCTTTTTTAGTCTTTTAACTTTTAATCAAATGAATGAGTTCATATTCTTAGACAATAATAATGGCAGTGATGCTAATAACTATAATAAGGAGGAAGAAGAGGGAAGAAGAAACCTGCCTGTACTGAAATACATTTCACTTCTTCATGATGTATTTCAAAAACAGGGAAAACAATGAACTAAAATCTTAGAGAATTAACTGGAAGGGTATGTTATCTTGATGCCAACCAATGGGTTTCACATTACAAAACTTGACTTTAAAAATTACCCAAGTTTCTTCTCACTCTCCAGTCCTTAATTTGTAGTAGGATATTACGTTGAGCATTAAAACACCTTAGTTTTTATTTATCTGCAGTGAAGGAAGAGAAATGGAGTCTGACTAAACAAGACTAAAACTTCTTGATGTTTTTATGTTAGGTGATTATAAGCTAATAGATTATAAAAGTAACCTCTGGTGGATTTTTCAGGAATGTTTAAAAGGATATTTTCTTCTCCTTGCCTTTTGTTAAATAAAACTTAGCTGAAATAGTGCTAGGGAACAAGCTTTCTGTGGATCGTAATTGCTGTGCCTATGCTTTAATGCATCGTTTTTGTTTGTATTTCTTCTGACAAATTCAAAACCCAAAGACCATGATAATAAAACATGGAAGAATCCTTCTACATAGGTCTCCTGTAGACCCATAGTAACCCCTTTCTCATATGACAAGGTCTGAGAATGCAGTTTTTCTATCTTAGTAAGGAATGTTTTTGTTATGTTTCTGGTAGTGCTGGATAATTAGAATTCAGAAAAACATTAGTAAGAAAAGTTGTTTTTAAGTAATTTTATTTTGTTTTATTTCACAGTTTTCCAAGTATTATTTGTGATGAGGCTAACAAATAATATTAGGCTAACAAAATAATCCTCTTCCACCTCTTAAAATGGCCCCAGCTTCTCGCTTCAGATTACAGATTTGCCAATGATCTGCACAAAAACTAAAATAAAATATGAAGTACAGGGTTACTGGACAAGTGTTGTATTTCAAACTACCACTTTATGAATTCAGACTACTTTCTAATGTTCTATTGTTTAGCCTCGTGTTAAGATTTTGTCTCCTTTTTCCCCCTAAATACTAAAGATATTACTTTTCAGTATTTCCACAGTATTGGTTTTTTCACTGATGTCCAGCATTTTTAGCGGTTCTCTGTGAAGCAAGGCAAGTTTCTGTGATTATTCAATACTAGTTGTAACATCCTATTAGGTTTGAGGTGGTAGGCATCATAAATAAATACTTTTATGACTAAAAGCTGCTTCCTCCCACTTTATTATTGTAACTATTTAATTCATAATATTTACTCAAATTAGAAGCTAGATAAGTTAAAGCCAAAATAGCACACCTGAGTCATTTCCAGTTACATTCTGATTCACTGATTCAGTTAACATCCTTCTCCTGTAACAGGCACATTCTAGGTTTTTAGTATGTTAACTGGTTCTAGAAATGATTGTAAAAGTGAGGGCATTTTAGGAGTATCTCAGTTCTTCATCAGCTTTTTCTAAAACGTGGTTTATCTGTGCTTACTCCCTGATTATTTTTTTCTGTACCCGAAATATGATGTCATCTGCCACTGAAGTTGCCCCCCCATCAGAGTTGTGATAGTAAGTCCATAACTGCAGTCCTCTTCCCACTCGAACTCTCTTCAGAGTTGAAATGATTGACTCCCCCTTCCCCTTTGAAGCTCCCTTTCTTGACTCGTGTAACTTTTTTCCTCTGTTGGTTGTGCTTCTGCCTCACTGTACCTTCTTTACTATTTCCCACTTTTTAAGAGCAGATATCTAAGGGTCTTATCCTTACCCTTCTTCACTTACTTTGTTCTTTCTCTGTAGATGACTTCACCTACTTTCATTTTTCCAAATATTACCTGTGTGCCAATCCCTTTTAAGTCTATTTCTGGCTTCAGTTTCTCTTCTCAATTCCAGACCTGAATTTCCGATTGGTCATCTGAACATCTCTGTCAGAATCTTCAAAACTGAAGCCATTATCTTTGTGTAATTCACCACCTTCGTTCCCTTCCTCCCCTACACCCTCTTGTTCTCATGTGACTGCTCTTTCTGTTAATATGGCCACACCCTTCTAGTCCTTCTAACTTTACATGACTTGTTTGTTTCTACCTAGGTATCTTAATAACTACCCATCTATCTCTTGTTTGTTTTCTTCCTTCATTAATACTCATTTCACTGCCTGTTTGGCATTTTCTTCTTAAAGCACTAATTGAGTCATATTACTTTCCTTGTTTAAACACCTTTACTGGATCTTCATTATCTATAGGATAAAGCCCAAATTTGCAGTGGCACTAAAAGTCCTCTATATTCAGACCCAGAGTTGGCTCTCTAACTTAATCATCTTTCTTTACTCGCCACAGATATTCTGGGGTCTGGCCTCCCAGGACTGCTTGAGGTTCCCTAGGCATTCTCATACACATGGGCTTTTGCTCACATTGGGCCATCAACATAGAATGTCTTGCTCTATTCTGCCACTCCACCCCCCTCATATATGATAATCCCATTTGTCCTGAGGCCCAATTAGATATCACCTCTTGGCAATCTTTTCCTTCATTCCACTAATCAGAATTCACCAGCATTTATCTGTGATAAACAGCTTTTTTTGTACCTCTAATACTGGGATATATATCCTTATGTTTTCAACAAGCTGTTGGTATATGCATCTTCTTTACCAGATCAGAACCTTCGATGACAGGACTGTATCTTATTCACATTGGTATCACCACAGCAATTAGCAGGTTGTTTTGTGCATTGTTGCAGGTTGAGTGAGTGATTGTTGAGCAAATGACTGATGTGACACACATTAGAGAAACCCTTGCTTGACTTTTTGTTTGTTTATTTTATTATTTTTTTGCTGAGGGAGGTTCACCTTTAGCTAACATCCATTGCCAATCCTCCTTTTTTTGCTTGAGGAAGATTAGCCCTGAGCCAACATCAGTGCCAATCTTCCTCTCTTTTTTTGTATGTGGGACACCTCCACAGCATGGTTGGTGAGTGGAGTAAGTCTGCGTCTGGCATCCAAACCCATGAACCCAGGTCACCAAAGCGGAGCATGCACAGTTTTAACCACTTGGCCACAGGGCCAGGCCCTGCTTGACTTTTTCACCTTAAAGTGAAAAATAATCTTCAGTGTAGGAAATACTCTTTTTTTCCTGCAGGGAAAACCACATCCACTTCAAAGAAATATTTTAGGGATGAAATTAAAGAATTACTAAATATCATTGTGCAGCCACAAGGATTATAAACAGTTATTACAGTCACAGCTATTGGTTCTGATAAGTGCAAAGTTGGTAAGTGTCGTTGTCCAAGTAAATAAGTCACAGTGTCGAATGTGCCTGATTGCAAATGTCAGATCTGAACTCTTAGACTGTGCTGCTGGTTGATGTCATAACCGTAGTTATGTTAGTGAGCAAAGTATCTGTGCTTATTTT
This sequence comes from Equus caballus, assembly GCF_041296265.1. NCBI lineage: Eukaryota > Metazoa > Chordata > Mammalia > Perissodactyla > Equidae > Equus > Equus caballus. The sequence goes on from NC_091688.1 coordinate 13,372,138, forward strand.
TAAGATTTTCTTAGTATTAAACAGCTTTAGTGAAATATTTTCTTGTTCCTATACAGAATGGTAAGAGAAAATAAATTCTTTTAATGAAAGAAAATGACCTTTTTATCCTTTGTGCTACATTTCAAGTTGCTAGCGTAAATGTATGTGCTATTGTTGGAGTTTAGGTTATTAAGAGGCTAATTAGTATATCAATGTCACATGAGCAGATTTAGCAGTTAATTCACAGATAGAGAAGATTTACTGCTTTAGGAAAGAAAATGCATGCCTGTGACTAGAACTCTCCATCCTCTTTGGAGGGACTGCCTTTAATCAGAGGCAGTGGTGGAGCAGTAGAAATGGCACAAGCCTTGAACTTGCCCTAACCTGGATTCACATTCCATCTCTTCTCATCATTAATCCTGAGCCTCAGCTTCTTTACCGGATGAGATTTTTATTATGATTTGAGAGAACAATGCAAGACCAACAGCATAAACTTTGATTTGAGGCAAACGTCAGTTCTCTCTGACTCATAAAATCATGGATCCAATGAGATAATAGAGTAGGTGTTCTGTTTCTCATTTTGCTTGGACAGGTTTGAATCAACCCAATAAAGAAATCTGAGGTGTAACATGTTAGGAAGCCTCCTGTCTCTATGTCATGACTTTACTGGCTTGTTTCTTCCATTTTTACTTGTGCACTTTGGCAGATTCTTTTCTTCTAAAGTACAGTCATAATTCACCATTCTCTTATGTAATGGAGGTAGAAAAATGGGGGTAGAGTTGTTTATAATGTATCTTAAGATTTATTTTTGAGAGTTGATCTAGGTCCTTGGCTGCCATAGAACCGTTTCCAAAAGGAAAAATATATGATTCAGATAAGTTGAGCAAAATTAGCTAAACACTACTTACTTTAGCTGTGTTCACACACACTCTTACTCTCACATGCTCTTCTCTCTCCTTTTTTTTGATAGTCCAGGATTGGCTAAGCTGTTTACCAAAGCCTTTTTAGTTTGTATTTCAACAGAAGGATTTATAAATGAGGTTGGTGGAAAATTTTGCTGTGTTTGTGTCTAAAACAGACTGGAGCTGCCTCCAGGGATGAAGCATGTTTGTTATGACCCTCTTGGCACCCACCTGCCATCTGATTTCTATAGTGACGATACTTAAGAAAGGAAGCGCCTGAGTTTCTCATAAAGCTCTAATATTCACTGGATTGTTCTGATTACTTTCTTTTCTCTGAAATGTACACCTTGTTTTCTCTCCTGTTGTCTTTAGAAATTTGCACTTTAACTTATTTTCCCATTTTAACTGATATTTAATATAGCACAACAGGAAATTCCCATCTATTTCATTTTTTTTCCTTCTGCTTACAAAATAATTCTTTCTTTTTTTTTTTAGTTTTTATTTTTTTATGTTTTTTTAAAGATTGGCACCTGGGCTAACAACTGATGCCAATCTTTTTTTTTAAGGATTGGCACCTGGGCTAACAACTGATGCCAATCTTTTTAAATTTTTTTTCTGCTTTATCTCCCCAAACCCCCCCTGTACACAGTTGTATATCTTAGTTGCAGGTCCTTCTAGTTGTGGGATGTGGGATGCTGCTTCAACCTGGCCTGACAAGCGGTGCCATGTCCGCGCCCAGGATCCGAACCCTGGGCCGCTGCAGCGGAGCGCGCATATTTAACCACTTGGCCACGGAGCCAGCCCCTACAAAATAATTCTTATTTTTTCTGTGTTTGGCATCTTCTTTCTAACTCTAGAGAGTAGAGAATAACATAGGAAAAATTCAAGGAGAAAAGAGTGAAAAGAACATGAATTCATAGACTAGGATAAAAGAGACTGAATTAGAAGGAGAACTGGTAATAAAAAAGGATTATTATTTTATCTCAGTTTATTTTTTCCACTTAAAGGCCTTTAGATTTTTTTCCCCTCTCACTTTAATCAGAGTAGTTCCATCAAAGAGTCAAAAACATATTTAAACAAATCATTTGTAATTAATTTTTAAAAGTAGGAATTGTAGAGAAATATTCAAATATATGTATTAGGAACCAGATGAGCTAAGGAGGGAGCTAGTGACATAATACATTGGGTGCGACCGGAAGTAAGATGAGAGAGAAAAATACGTTTAAAAGTAGAATATCATTGGCAGTACACATAACAATTAGATAAAAATAGCCTTAGAATAGCCACTAAAAGCTAGAAAATTCCACGATGGTAGATAAGCCTCCCAAAAAAGAAACTACACACAGAATAGGAGTGAGGAGAAAATTTGGCCTCTTCTAATCATGTTTGACATCAGTGGTATAGCACAGGGTTATAGGTAAAAGATGAGCTTTTATAACTAAATGTGTAACTTTGGTTAGTAAATTAGACATATTTTCAGAAGCTTTCTCAAGGCATAGCAGTGAATTTAACTGATCTGTTGTATTTATGCCTAACTAATACATTCCAGTGTAATAGTTTTCTTAGTTCGAGCTGCTATAACAGAATACCATAGACTGGGTAGCTTTAAACAATGAACATTTATTTCTAACAGTTCTGGAGACTGGGAAGTCAAAGATTTGGTGTCTGTTGAGGGCCCTGTTTTCGGTTGCAGACTGCCGTCTTCTTGTATCCTCTTGTGGCAGAAAGAGGGCACACGAGCTTTCTGGAGTCCCTTTTATGAGGGCACTAATTCCATTCATGAGAGCTAGACCTAATTACCTCCTAAAGGTCCTACCTTCTAATACTGTCACATGAGAGGTTAGGATGTCAACACATGAATTTTGGAGAGACACCAACATTTAGTCCACTGCAGTAGTATGTCTGTTTTAATTGACATAGCAATTTAAAGAAAAATTAATCTTGTGGAATATCATGAGCTCATCTAAAAGGCTAGTTTATGCATTTTCCACATTAGAAATGGAGAACCGTAGGTCAAGCAAAGGTACGTTGTATCCATTCCTATCAAGGAAAAAGAAGAGATTCAAGATTTCATTAGCAGAAACCTATCTCCCTGTTATTCTTTGTTAATAAGTGGGATTGACGAATGGATTTCCAGAAGAAATATTAGACTCTAAAAAGTCATCCTTTAGCATATACTTGTCTTTGAAAATGTATACTGTTTCCATTTTATTGGTAATAATGCCATGCTATTTCAGAATTGGTGTACCAAAAGTTTACGTCTCAAAAAAAATCTAATTAAATTGTATTTTCTTTGCTATAACCCTCTTTTTCTCTTATTTTCTCTATTTTGCCTTCTCTCCTATGGACTTTTGGTTATAGATTTTAAGTGATGCTTCTTCCTTTCTAGGGACAATCAAAAGCATAGGATTATCTCCATGGTTTAAACTAAGATGCCGTCATATAGCTATTGTAAGTCTCTTACTAAAGAACCAGTTTGATATAGTAATATTGTCCAGGTAAATAGAATAATTTCATTCTAACTAACATTTCTCTCTATTTTGAATTTTTAAAATTACTGAACTCTTTTTAAAATTCTAGTATTTGTATATATCTAAGTTTAGTTGCTATCATTGAGGGCATCTTAAATAGCTTTTTTAAAGCACACTATATTCTGGTATCTATTTAAATTAGAAGGAGCATTCTTGAGGCTAGAAAATCTTTTTAAATTAGAAACTAGATATCAAAAAACTATTAAAATGTCTTAGAGACTGTAATCGATAGCAACAGTTTGTTGTTAAATCTGAAAGCATAATTGGCAGGAAGACAACATTGTTGATTCTTATACCTAGAAAAACAGTGTAGAAAATCCAATAGGAATATATGGTACAAAATCCAGTGGGAAGAACAAAATATATACCTGCTGTAGTAGCTTGATGGTGGCCCCCCAGAAAGATAGGTCTATGTCGTAATCTCCAGAATCTGTGAATGTGACTTTATTTGGAAAAAGGGTCTTTGCCAAAGTAATTAAATTAAGGATCTTGAGGTGAGACCATCCTGGATTATCTGGGTGGGTTCTAAATTCAATGACAAGAGTCCTTATAAGAGTCAGAAGAGGGCAAGTCACATGAAGGAGAAGGCCTTGTGAAGCAGAAGCAAAGATTAGAGTTATGTAGACACAAGCCAAGGAATGCCTAGAGCTCCCAAAAGCTGGAAGAGGCAAGGAAGGGTTCCCCACTTAGCCTTTGGAGGAAATGCAGCTCTGTCTATTTTGGACTTCTGGCCTTCCGAAAACTGTATGAGAGAAATTTGTCTTGTTTCTAAGCCACTCAGTTTGTGGTAATTTGTTACAGAAACCCTAGGAAACTAATACACTTGGGGTTTTTTTCCTGATAAATTCCATACATTCTTGAATAATTAGTATGCTGTACAAACTTTGTCATCTCCTATTATGTTTTCTAGGATACAGTACCATGAAATGGCTAATTTTAAGTGTGAGTCTCTGATTCTTCTTATTTCTCAGTATCACTGATTGCCACCTCAAATTTCTCTCTTTACATTTTTGGAATAAAAATGAAGAATAGTTATGAATGTGAAGAAACAAGAAATGTGATCAGATAGACATAATGATGACGAAACAGTGACAGTGCTAAGGTCTGGATGTGGATTATCTCATTTACTCCTGACAGTAGTCCTGTGAAACAGGTGCTGTTATCATCCTCATGTTATAGATAAAAATAGTGATGCCAAATAGGGGGCAGAACAAGAATTCAAATCCAGAGCTGTATGACTTCAAATCCACTTTTTTATTATGCTTCCCCACCACTTTGTACAAATCACAATTACTGATCAGCTATTTCTGGTTTAAGAATGATTTAATACTTACAGGCAGCTGTGAGACCTTGTCTCTCTTCCCTTCCTCTCTCCAACTAGATTTTGTTCATGACTCAAAGTCCTAGAGTGACTGATGCAGCAAATTACCTTGCCCTATAGAGTCAATCCTTTCACTCTTCAAATATATTTTTTAAAATTCCTGTATGTCCCTAACGCTGTTCTGGCCTTTGTGAACAAAGGATTCGGAATAGTCAGCAGTGCAGACAAAACCCTTGCTTTCATGGAGCTTCCACTCAGGTGGGAGTAGACTGACAAAAAGCAACAGCTCCACAGTATGTCATGTGGTAATGAATGCAGTGGAGAGAAAATGAAGTAGGGTAAAGGGCCGGGAGAGTGCTGTGGGTGAAGGGGGCAAAGGAATATTATTTTATAAGAGACGATCAGGGAAAGTCTCACTAGTTAAGAGACATTTGGTGAAAACCTGAAGGAAAATTTCCCAGAACTGAAGGTTATGAGTTTCCAGTTTAAAAGGACCTATTGCTCAGCATAGTGAATAAATAAATACCTACTTCAAAGCACATCTTCTGGAAATTTCAGAACATCTTTGAGGAGGAGAGCCTCCTAAAAGTTTTCAAGGATTTAAAACAGAAACAAAAATACCCTGTATAGGCTTCAGATAAGAGTGGCATCTGACTTCTTGATTGTCATATTAGAAGCTAAGACCAAAGAACAGTGACCTTAAAGTTCCAAGTGAATGTGATTTCTAAACTGAAACTGTATTCCAAGCTAAAGTGTCTTTCAAGTAAGAGAAGGGGTCCATTGAGAAGGATAAGAAGAAGACAAAGGAGATCTCCAGAATATTGGTGAAGGCAAGTAGTCTCAGGACAGCAGCTGTTTAGCTGACTGAGAGAGCGTCCAGCCCAAACACGTAAGAGGACGGAAGGCTTCCAAGGTCTTCCCAATTTAATTGCAACATCTAAATAATATTCTTATACTGCTAGGTTTCATTTAGATAAATATCAAAAGAAAAAGCTAAAAATTAAAAGGAGGAATGCCTTTGGTGGGGTGGGTCACAGGGCTGCTTTTTTTGTTAGCTTATTTGATTTTAAGTATGGTTGGGTTTTTTTCCCCACAGTGTACATATATTCCTTTAATAAATTAATGTGTACTTTAAGGAAACAACCTTCTGAATTTGTAAAATCAGGATGGTAATTACTACTTCACAGGGTTGTGAAAGATAAGATATTTAAATTAAGTTCCCCAGCAGAATGATGCCACATAATAGGTGCTCATGAAATGTTAGTTTCTTTCTCTCTGCCAGTTTTGCTGTATTTTCTGTAAAAAAAGATATCTTGAGTTCAAAGCAATCAATGTATGTGAACACATTTGATTTTTAAGTAGGCTGCTGCATCTGATTTTTAAGTAGTGTACTGCTATATCAGACTTAAGTACTGGTTATGCATAATTAAAATAATTATGACAAACATTCAAGATGCCAGATTTTTGGTGAGACAAGTTTTTTCATTGAAAAGTCATAGATTGTACAAATGTATTCAGAAGTGAAGTGCACAGCAAAAAATTAATGTGATGAAATTTAACACACTTTTCCTCAATCACTTTGGATGTACTTCTTATTTCAACAAAACAAGAAAATCTGTCTTCAACAATATTTAGAGATGCATTTGTTATGCATTCAATAAGTCTTGGTTGTCTGTGTTGTTGACCAAATTTCTTTAAGTTATCAGAGTCATTTGTGGCGGGAAAAGTATAAATGTTGAATGCTAAAGTGAAGGCACTAGTTTATTACAGTTCCACTTCATTACAGCATTATTATCAGGTGACTGGTAAGCCCTGCACAAATCTTTTCTCAAAATGTTTGATTGGATAAGTGCAGAAGGTTGGGCTAATACTAGCCCATGACATGAGTAACGTAAGCAATGTGTTGTTATGTGTATGTTGCTCTTTGGAATGTATACCCAAGTTTCTGCAAGCTACTGTCCTACATACCTGGGAAATTATTTCACAAAGCGTTCCATTTGTACCTCCGTGGGTAATTTAATCAGCATTTTCTGATCAAAGTAGCTATGATTACAGTGTAGGGTATGTCGTGTCTTATTTCTAATATTCTCTGTGGATGGAACAAAAGACTGAACAGTACTCTTGGTAAGAGGAATACTTTTTTGATAAAGTTACAGACTTTTTCACATGATTATAGTTGCAATGGGATGTACTCTGGACCATGCAATGAACATGTTAAAATGTTACCTGGTAAAAGAACTAAACGTTTCTATAAATGGAAGGAAAAGAAAAAGATTTCAGAGAGTATGAGACAATAATAGCTTGTGAGTCCTGGTAAATGACGAAATCCATAACTAAATTATAGCAAAGAGGTAAACTTTTTGAGGGAAAGAATACTATGTCAAATCAGAGATGAGTGATGAAAATTATTCTCATTTTCTTTTGGTTTATTTTTTCCACTTTTTTGCAGTCCCCCTCTGCCAAACACACAGAATACTATTTTTATTTTAGTCAAGAGATGTTTATATGGTGGTTTGTGCCATGTGCTGTTCTAAGCACTTTGCAAATATTTACTCACGTAGCCCTCTGAGCTACGTACTATTATTATCCCTTTTGTTTTTTAATATTTAATGAAACTTAGGCAATTCTTTGCCAAGACCCTGCATACAAATAGTAAATGGCGCAGCTGGTATCTGAACCTGGTAATCTGGCCATAAAGTCAGTTCTGTTAACCACTATGCTCTTCCACCTGCTAATATTACCTTAGAGTGGTGAGCAAAAGAAGCAGAGTTGTATACTCCTGGGTCCTATGACAGTATCAGTGGTTATATCCTATACCCTTACAAAAATAAATTCATTAGCAAAATTGTCTGTTTTACTGTTATTTTGTGGGGAAAAATCTGTAGCCATCTATTCAAAAATATAAAAACAGAATACATAGGTTTCTTGTTGCTATTGACAGTCATAGAACAAATTGTGATGAATGAAATTCTTTTTGCTAAAATGCAACTTCCTGCATCATTTAGAGAACTTCTTTACAAAGAACATGTTTGGCACTTGATGACAATAAGTATTGAGTCCAGTTAAATCTTGAACAAGAATGCACAATGTATTTTCAGCATTTTCCAATCCATCTTGTTCTTTCTGATTTCATGTTTACATGCATGGGTATGATGTAAAATTTGACATATGCATCATAAAAGTTATAGGAAATTTTGATTATTTTGTAGGGAATAGTTTTAATTATGCAACAGCTGATGGTGCAGCATAAAGGATGGTCTATAATAATCAAATTTTACAAGTTCAAGCCTACAACTTATCTATGGACAGGACTATATTCTTAAAATTGGTGGTGTTGTCTGACCTTCTCTTGCCAATGAGATAGAAACCATTGTATTTATTTCCTGGCAAGGGGAAGAGGATGTCTCTAATTCTCATGCACAGATATCCCTGTTCTTATTTCTCTAGATGGCCTCTTGAGAGATCTAATAATGGGAGTGTGATTCTGCCCTTAGTCACCATGACTATTTCCTTAGCAAATTCATTAATCTCTCTTTTCTCTCTCAATTTTTGTCACCCATAAAATATCACTCAAGTATTAGCCTTCCCTGAAATATAACTGTTTTTCACTTATTTTTGTCTCCTATCAATATGACATTTTAAGACCAGCATGTTAAATACATTATTTAGTTTTAAATTTGTTCAAAAACCCAAGCCATATGCTCTCTAAGTTTACTATATCCTGGGGCAGATTTATCTGTTAATAGTAACCCGTATTGAAGACAGGTTAAAGAATAGTATGGGCATACAGTCATAATTCTTGAATATGTTGAAAACCAAATTCTTTGTTTTTTATTGGAATTACATCACTGCTGTCAGTGAAACAAATCTCATAGAAGATTTTCAAGATTTTCATGGGTAATAGTATGTTTTGTCTTTAGCTTAGCAGTAATAAATTTATATCTCGTGTTTTATCGCCAAGAGAAAATATATTATCGCTTGTGATGGACAGAAAAATTTGGCTTGTTTTCAAAGCAAATGGTAAATCAATCCTTGAATGCAGTATTTGTGCTGCTGAACTCCATCATGTTTTCTTTGTAGGATCGCTGTTTTGGAATTGATCATGAATTGATTGTGTGCCTTGTCTCATAATTCTGTACCTTTTATACCATTGCTTTTGCCTTTTCTAAGAGAATATCTAGTTATTTCTTATGATGTGGAACTTTGTTTTGTAACTATAATAATTTTTTTTTACTGTCTGCACAGGAATTTAGAAGGAAGTTTTAACCTCTTGAAAGTTATTTTTCGTATTTACTGATATTTTCTGAAACTAAACGTGGTTATTTATGGAGTTGTTTTTCATGTCTATAAAGTTTTGTACTTGGCTGTAACAGATTGGAGGATCATTCATCTCAACTTTTAAAAAGGAAAAAAATGCTTGTTTCATTACATAGGAACTTTCAAAAATAACGCTTCTCAAAAAATAGAGGGAAAATGTATTTTGAAATGTAATATTTGAAATGAAAATGTACTAAGACTACTATCATAAAATGGGACAGGATTGCCATTAATTGAATTAAAGGACCTTATTTTTGTTACTGTCACCATTCTAATGGTTCAGAAGTAATGAGTAAAAGTACCACAGATTAATTTTCCCCTTACTTAAGAACTTAAATTTTCCTTTAGAGAATGGATTTTCTATTAAAAAAATAATCAGGAGGCCAGCCCTGTGGCCTAGTGATTAAGTTCAGCCGTGCTCCACTTTGACGGCCCAGGTTTGCGGGTTCAGATCCAGGGCGTGGACCTGCACAACTCGTTGTGGGCCATGCTCTGGTGATGACCCACATACAAAATAGAGGAAGACTGGCACAGATGTTAGCTTGGGGCGAATCTTCCTCAAGCAAAAAGAGGAGGATTGGTAACGTGTTAGCACAGGGTGAATCTTCCTCAGCAAAAAAAAATCAGGGGTATCGTTTTAAAAACTTTAATATATTTGCCATATAACATTGTGTAAATTTAAGGTGTACAGTGTGCTACTTTTGATACATAGATATATTATAATATTCCCATTGTAGTGATATTTATCACATTATGTAATTCATGGTACAGTTTCATTGTATTCATTATACTGTGCATTAGATCACTATAGCTTATTTACTACTTGTTGCAAGTTTGTTCTCTTAAACAACATCAATTTTATCCCCCGACCGACCATTCCCTGGTAATCAACATTTTACTCTGTTTCTTTCAAGTTTGACTTTTAAAAATTCCACATGTAAGTGATATCACACAGTTGTTTCTCTATCTGACTTGCCTCATGTAGCATAATGTGTTCAGGGTTCACCTAGGTTGCTGCAAATGGCAAGATTACCCTCCTTTTTCATGACTCAATAACATTCCATTGGGGTGTGTGTATGTGTGTGTGTGTGTGTGTGTATGTGTATGTGTATACCACATCTTTTTTATCCATTCATCCATTAATGGGCACTTAGGCTGTTTCCATATCTTGGCGATTGTGAATAATGCTGCAATTAACATGAGAGTGCATATATCTCTTTAAAATAATTGTTTTCAGTTCCTTTGAGTATATACCCAATAGTGGAATTGCTGGATCATATGGTAGATCTATTTTTAATTTTTTGACGTACCTCCATATAATTTTCCATAGTGATTGGATCAATTTACATTCCTACCAACAGTGTGTAAGTGTTCCTTTTTTACCACATTCTCGCCAGCACCTGTTGTCTCTTGTCTTTTGTTGATAGCCATTCTATTAGTGTGAGGCGCTATCTCATTGTGGTTTTGATTTGCATTTCCCTAATGATTAATGTTATTGAGCATCTTTTCATCTGCCTGAGGCCATTTTGATATCCTCTTTGGAAGAATGTCTATTTAGTTCTTCTACCCATTTTTTAATTGTTTGTTTTTTGTTACTAAAGTATACGAGTTCTTTATATATTTTGGATATTAACCCCTTATCTGATATATCTTTTGCAAAAATTTTTTTCCCATTCTGTAGCTTGTCTTTTTATTTTCTTAATTGTTTCTTTTGCTTGCAGAAGCTTTTGAGTTTGATGTAGTCCCATTTGTTGGTTAGAACCATCATTTTTAAAGGTTTAACTAAGGGATAATATTCTTACAACAAAAAGGTATAGAATATACAAACCAAAGACTGTACGTGCGTTTGTAGTATTTTTTTTTCTATCTCTATCGTTATATAAAGGATAAAGTCTGATTAAAAATGGAAGAGGAAAACAAGTACCTGTGGAACTGAGAAAAGAGGCCCCGCATTGTCTCTTGGATTTCTTCCTGAGAACACACAATTTGGGGCCAAACTACTGAGAATATCTCCCTTTCCCTTTCCTTAGTTAACCAATTCTCTTCTACCTTTAAAAAAAACAAGAAAATGGACTCTCTCTCTACTGGCCCCCATTTCCTAGGACCCAGATGTTCAGAAAACTTTCACACATTATCACTCATTTTCAAGTCAGGAACTGCCTCTCAGATTCTGGGTGAATAGCTGTCTCCAGTTGCTGACATAAATGAAAAAGCACAAGTGGAATGTTCTTTTGAAAATTCAGTATATTGTTCCAAAGCTGTATGTTTTGTGACATCTGGATTCATACACATTGAAGAAAGGGGCCAAAGCTGCTGATAAACCTAATGTGGAGGAATATGCAAGCTCTTTTATAAAATCAATAATATTATAGAAATTTGGCGAGTACAGAAAGCTATGAGAAGGAAAATAATAACCCTAAAATGCCACTTACAGATAAATTTGGAGTAATTGACTTTAGTATATACCATAGTGGTTAAGGGAAATCACTCCAGAGCCAAGTGAGATGTGAATTCTGGCTCCACTACATTGTGACGTTGGGCAGGTTATTCAAACCTGTCTGTGTTTCCATTTCCTCATCTGTAAAATGGGCAAAATAATAGCATTTACTTCTTAGGTTGTATGTTTTAGAACTCTTCTCCCTACAAAACCGCTGTTAGAATTTTCAGTTTTTCTTTTTTTTAATGCTTTGTGACTTATCTGTTGGAGTTCTACTAGATTTTAGTTTGCTTCAGTTAGTTGTAAGGGAATAATGGAAACTGGGTGAAGCGGACTGCACCTGCTGTATTCAGTAGTGTTTTGGATTATATAGCGTATCTGTATGTTGTTGTATCAGTGCTATGCCAAAGATGACTGTACCATGAAAACTAAGGCAAAAACAAATGCCTGATGACTTATTTTTACTGAAACTGAAGTGTTCTCTGCATTATATAGGAAAGGTAGATTAATAGTGCTTCACTTGTGACAGCAGATGAACTTAATAGGAAATTAACAAGCCTAACTGACAGTTATATATATATATATATATTAAAGCCACTGAAGAAATGAGTTTTTGAATAACTTACTAAAGTTCAATGTAAGCCCTCCTTTTATTTTTATTTTTTTAATTATTTTTTTATTCAGATTTCCACCGTTTTTAAAAAAATTATTTTATTGAGGTCATACTGGGTTATAACATTGTGTAATTTCAGGTGTGCATTATTATATGTCAGTTTCTATATAGACTGCATCTTGCTCACCCACAATAGTCTAGTTTTTATCCATTACCGTACATATATGCCCCTTTACCCCTTTCACCCTGCCCTCCACCCCCTTCCCCTCTGGTAACCACTAATCTGTTCTCCTTATCCATGTGTTTATCTTCCACATATGAGTGAAATCATGTGGTGTTTTTCTTTTTCTGTCTGGCTTATTTCACTTAACATAATACCATCAAGGTCCGTCCGTGTTGTTGCAAATGATATAATTTTGTCTTTTTTTATGGCTAATATTCCGTTGTGTTTCTGTGTGTGTGTGTGTGTGTGTGTATCTGCTTTATCCATTCATCAGTTGATGGGCACTTGGGTTGCTTCCACATCTTGGCTGTTGTGAATAATGCTGCAGTGAACATAGGGGTGTATAAATCTCTTTGTATTGTTGATTTCATGTTCTTTGACTAAATACCCAGCAGTGGGATAGCTGGATCATATGATAGTTCTAGTTTTAATTTTTTGAGAAATCTCCATACTATTTACCGTAGTGGCTGCCTCAGTTTGCATTCCCACCAGCAGTGTATGAGGGTTCCCTTTTCTCCACATCCTCTCCAATGTTTGTTATTTTTTGCCTTGTTAATTATAGCCATTCTGACATGTGTAAGGTGATACCTTGTTATAGTTTTGATTTGCATTTCCCTAATAATTAGTGATGTTGAACATCTTTCTATGTGGCCATCTGTATATCTTTTTTGGAAAAATGTCTGTTCATATCCTCTGCCCATTTTTTGATAGGGTTGTTTGTTTTTTTGTTGTTGAGTTGTGTGAGTTCTTTATATATTTTGGAAATTAACCCCTTGTTGGATATATGATTTGCAAACATTTTCTCCCAGTGGGTGGATTGTCTTTTCATTATGTTCATGGTTTCATTTGCCTTGCAGAAGCTTTTAAGTCTGATCTTGTCTCATTTGTTTGTTTATTTATTTTTTGCTGAGGAAGATTTGCCTTGGGCTAACATCTGTTTCCAATCCTCCTCTGTTCTTTTACTTGAAGAAGATTAGCCCTGAGCTAACATCTGTGCCAATCTTCCTCTATTTTTTTATTAAGATTATGATAGTTAACAACCTTGTGAAATTACAGTTGTACATTATTATTAGTCATGTTGTAGCTATACCACTTCACCCTTACCCTCCCCCCACCTCCCCTTTCCCCTGGTAACCACCGATCAGTTCTCTTTGTCTATATGTTGACTACCACCTATGAGTGGAGTCATACAGAGTTCGTCTTTCTCTGTCTGGCTTATTTCACTCAACATAATACCTTCAAGGTCTATCCATGTTGTTGTCTTCTTCTATTTTTTTTTTGTACAGGGGACACCTCCACAGCGTGGCTGATGAGTGGAGTAGGTCTGTGCCCAGGATCCGAACCAGCAGACCTGCGCCACTGAAGCAGACTGCATGGAACTTTAACCACTTGGTCACTGGGCCGGGCCCCTCATTTGTTTATTTTTTCTTTTGTTTCCCTTGCTTAAGTAGATGTGTATTTGAAAAAATACTACCAAGACTGATGTCAAAGAGTGTACTGCCTACATTTTCTTCTAGGAGTTTTATAGTTTCAGGTCTGACATTCAAGTCTTTGATCCATTTTGAGTTACTTTTTGCGTATGGTGTAAGATAATGGTCTACTTTCATTCTTTTGCCTGTGGCTGTCCAGTTCTCCCAAGACCAGTTATTGAAGAGACTTTCCTTTCTCCATTATATGTTCTTGCCTTTTTTGTCAAAGATTAGCTATCCTTATTTGTGTGCTTTTATTTCTGGGCTCAGTTCTGTTCTGTTGATCTGTGCCAGTACCGTGCTGTTTTGATTACTATGGCTTTGTAGTATATTTTGACGTCGGGGATTGTGATACCTCCAGCTTTGTTCTTTTTTCTCAGGATTGCTTTAGCTATTTGAAATACTTTTTTGTTCCCTGAAAATTTTAGGATTCTTTATTCTTTTTCCGTAAAGAATGTCATTGGGATTCTGATTGGGATTACATTGAATCTGTAGATTGCTTTAAGTAATATGGATATTTTAACTATGTTTATTCTTCCAATTCATGTGCATGGAATATCTTTCCATGTCTTTGATTTCTTTCAATAATGTCTTATAGTTTTCAGTGTATGGGTCTTTTACCTCCTTGGTTAAATTTATTCCTAGATATTTTATTCTTTTTGTTGTAATTGTAAATGGAATTGTATTTTTTTTTTGCTGAGGAAGATTTGCCCTGAGCAAACATCTGTGCCAGTCTTCCACTGTTTTGTTAGTGGGTCACCACCACAGCATGGCCGCCGATGAGTGTTGTAGGTCCATGCCAAGGAACCAAACCCAGGCCACCAAAGCGGAGCGTGCCAAACTCAGCCACTAGGCCATGGGGCCGGCTCCAGTGGGATGGTATTCTTGACTTCTCTTTCTGCTAGTTCATTATTGGTGTATAGAAATGCAACTGATTTTTGTAAGTTGATTTTGTAGCCTGCAACTTTGCTGTAGTTGTTGTTTATTTCTAATAGTTTTCTGGTGGATTCCTTAGGGTTTTCTTTATACAGAATCATGTCATCTGGAAACAGCAAGAGTTTTACTTTTTCGTTTCCAGTTTGGATACCTTTTATTTCTTTTCCTTGCCTAATTGCTCTGGCCAAAACCTCGAGTACTATGTTGGCTAAGAGTGACAAGACTAGGCACCATTGTCTTGTTTCTGTTCTCAGAGGTATGGCTTTCAGTTTTTCACCGTTAAGTATGATGATGGCTGTGGGTTTGTCATATATGGCCTTTATTATGTGAAGGTACTTTCCTTCTATACCCATGTGATTGAGAGTTTTTATCATGAATAGATGTTGAATCTTGTCAAATGCTTTTTCTGCATCTATTGAGGTGATCATATGATTTTTATTCCTCATTTTGTTAATGTAGGGTATCACACTGATTGATTTGCAAATGTTGAACCATCCCTGCCTTGCTGGTATAAATCCCACTCGATCATGGTGTATGAAACTTTTAATGTATTTCTGTCTTCAATTTGCTAATATTTTGTTGAGGATTTTCCACCTATCTTCATCAGCAATATTGACCTGTAATTTTCCTTTTTTGTGTTGTCTTTGTCTGGCCTCATAGTGTGAGTTAGGAAGCATCCTGCTTCTTCAATTTTTTGGAATAGTTTGAGAAGTATAGGTAGTAAGTCTTCTTTGAATGTTTGGTAGAATTCTCCAGAGAAGCCATGTGGTCCTGGATTTTTGCTTTTTGGGGGAGGTTTTTGATTATTATTTCAATCTCTTTCCTCATGATTGGTCTATTCAGATTCTCTATTTCTTTTTGTTTCAGTTTTGGAAGGTTGTATGAATCTAAGAATTTATCCAGTTCTTCTAGATTGTCCAATTTGTTGGTGTATAGTTTTTCATAGTATTCTCTTATAATCCTTTGTATTTCTGTGGTACCCGTTGTAATTTCTCCTTTTCATTTTTAATTTTATTTATTTAAGCCTTCTCTTTTTTTTTCTTAGAGAGTCTGGTTAAGGGTTTGTCAATTTTGTTTATGTTCTCAAAGAATTAGCTCTTAGTTTCATTAATCATTTATATTTTCTTTTTTTAAGTCTCTATTTCGTTTATTTCTACTCTAATTTTTATTGTTTCCCTCCTGCTGACTTTAGGCTTTGTTTGTTCTTTTTCTAGTTCTGTTAGGTGTAGTTTAAGATTACTTATTTGATATTTTTCTTGTTTTTTGAAGTAGGCTTGTATTGTTATAAACTTCCGAGTATTGGTTTTGCTGCATCCCATAAGAGTTGCTATGTTGTGTTTTCATTTCATTTGTCTCCAGGGGTTTTTGATTTCTTCATTGATCCAGTAGTTGTTAAGTAGCATGTTGTTTAGTCTCTAAGTATTTGTGACTTTCCCAGCTTTTTTCTTGTAGTTGATTTCTGGTTTCATAGCATTGTGGTCGGGAAAGATGTTGATATGATTTCAGTCTTCTTAAATTTATTGAGAATTGCTTTGTTTCCCAATGTATGGTCTATCTTTGTTAATGTTCCATGTGCACTGGAGAGGAATGTGTCTTCTGCTGGTTTTGGATGGAATGTTCTCTATATATCTATTAATCCATCTGATCTAGTGTTCTATTTAAGGCCACTGTTTCCTTGTTGACTTTCTATCTGGATGATCTATCTATTGATGTAAGTGGGGTGTTGAGGTCCCCTACTATTGTGTTGCTATCAATGTCTCCCTTTAGGTCTATTAATAGTTGCTTTATATACTTTGGTGCTCCTGTGTTAAGTACGTATATATTCATAAGTGTATGTCCTCTTGGTGGAATGTCCCTTTTGTCATTATATACTGTCCCTCTTTGTCTCTCACCTTTTTTTTATCTTGAAGTCTGCTTTGTCTGATAGAAGTATGGCAACACCTGCTTTCTTTTGCTTGCCATTTGCTTGGAGTACCATCTTCCATTCCTTCACTCTGAGTCTATGTTTGTCTTTAGAACTGAGATGTGTTTTCTGGAGGCAGCATATTGTTGGATCTTGTTTTCTAATCCATCCAGCCACTCTCTGTCTTTTGATTGGAAAATTCAATCCATTTACATTTAGGGTAATTGTTAGTATATGGGGGCTTAATACTACCATTTTATCTCTTGTTTTCGTGTTATTCTGTATTCTCATTATTTCTTTTCGCTTGTATTTCTGACTGCCATTTCAGTTTGTTGGTTTTCTACAATGGTTTTCTCTTTTTTTATGATTTGTGACTCTACTCTGATTTTTTGTTTAATGGTTACCATGAGGTTTGTATAAAAGATCTCATAGATGAGATAGTCCATTTTCTGATAGACTGTTGTCTCCATTAGCCTAAGCAGGTTCTGTCCCAGTACTTTTCCCATCTGAGTTATTGTTGTCACAAATTATTCATTTTTGTGTTATTTTTGACTAAATTGAAGTGTTTATAGTTATGTTTGATGCTTTCTTTTCCTTTATCTTTCATGTTATAAATAAGTGTTTGCTAACCTATTCTGATTGAGAGTTGCACTTTTCTGATTTTGTCTATCTGTTTCCTTGCTCAGAGCTTTTTAAACCTTTGCCTTTTTGTTTCAGGTAGGAAGGATTCCTTCATCATTTCTTGTAAGGCAGGTCTAGTGGCAATGAACTCCCTCAGCTTTTATCTGGGAAAGTTTTTATTTCTCCATTATATCTGAAGGATAATTTTGCTGGATAGAGTATTCTTGGCTGAAAGTTTTTATCTTTCAGTATTTTGAATATATCATTCCACTCTCTCCTAGCCTGTAAGGTTTTTGCTGAGAAATACACTGAAAGCCTGTTAGGAGTTCCTTTGTAGGTTATTTTCTTCTGCCTTGCTGCCCTTAATATTTTTTCTTTGTCATTGACTTTTGCCAGTTTTAATATTGTATGCCTTGGAGAAGGTCTTTTTGCATTGATGTAATTTGGAGTTCTATTGGCTTCATATACTTGTAAGTCCAGTTTCTTCCTCAGGTTTAGAAAGTTCTCAGTTATTATTTCTTTGAATAAGCTCTCTGCTCCTTTCTCCTTCTCTTCTCCCTCTGGAATACCTATGATCCTAATGCTACTTTTCCTAGTTGATTCGGATATTTAAGAATTACCTCATTTTTTTCAAAGCTTAGTTCTCTCTTCCGCTTCATCTGAAGTATTTCTGTATTTCTCTCTTCTAATTCACTAATATTGTCCTCCATAAGATCTGTTCTATTTTTATAGTTTCTACATTATTTTTTATCTCATTAATTATGTTCTTCATATCCAGAATTTCTGTATAATTTTTTTAAGAGTTTCAGTCTCTTTGGTGAAATATTATTCTGTTGCTTAATTTTATTCCTGAACTCATTGACCTGTCTTTCTGTGTTGTTTTGTAACTCATTTAATTTCCTCATGGCAACTATTTTGAATTCTGTCATTTAGATTGTAATCTTCTGTGACTTCAGGATTGGTTTCTGGAGACTTGTCCTTTTCCTTCTTCTCTGCAGTGTTACTGTGGTTCTTCATGGTATTAGATGAAATGATCCTTTGCTGGCGCATTTGTAGTAGTATTATGTTGCAGATTCCACCTGCCACTGCTGGGGATGGGGTCAGAAGCTGTATTTTCTGATTCTGCCTCATCTGCTGGTAGTTGTACTGGTGGGCCTCTCTGCATTCACATGGGCTGGCTGCAGCTTCTCTGCGGATTGTGCTTCTGCAGCCAGGGCCTCTGTGTTCAGTGGGCAGGTTGCACTTGCACAGGTGGGGCCAGTTGAGCTGCTGTGCTAGGCAGGGGTGGCACTTTCATTCAGGCTGGTGCTGGCTGAACTGCTGCCACTCAGGAGGGAGCATTCAAGTGGGTGGAGCCACCTTAATCAGGGGGTGCTCCTGTGGGCCAGCCTACCACTCCAAAAGCATTCCTGTGCAGGCCAAGCTGCCTCCATATCCACTCACAGTCACACCAGCTGCTGTGTGAGGATCTGTGACCTGGATTGCTGCCTCTGGGGATGGGGAGGGGTCCACTCACCCAGTTCAATTGCTTCCCAGGGATCCAGTCCACCTAACTTCAGATGTATGGCTGTGTGAATCTCTCAGGTGTCCTGATGTTTTGTGTAGGGAATCCTCTGTTGGTTAATGAATGTCTGTTTAGTTGTAACTTAGAAGGGACAGAGAAAGGGAACAACTTATTCCGCCATGATGCTGACATCATTCCCTATAAGCCATCTTTTTAAATGAGTAGAGCCAGTATCATAGGCATGTCCTTGGCTCTGTGAGTACATTCAGAGATATCATCCTTTAATATCCAACCCTTTCCCAAAATGCTTTTAGTTGCTTTTTGTTGTTTATTAATGAATGTTTTTCATAGTAATAGAAGTATTGCTTTTGTTCTTGTACAATATTGTTACTCAGTATGATGAAATAAAACTAGAAGATGATTTGCTTATATTTTTCCACTTACTATTTTGCTTATTTTTCTTTGAAATATAGTGGTATTCATATGAAAGCCTGAATATTGAGAAAGGTTACTGATCTCTGATTTTGTCTAGTCTCTGTGATGCTTCCTCCCTGCCAGTTGCCATTTCAGGTGAGGAAATGCAATCTACTAAATCATTTTAGCTGGAAAAGCAAGGTAAAGCTCTAGTGCTTAGCCATAAGTTGTAAAAACATTGTGTGGCCATCAAAATTGTCACTTTTTTGGCATGTGCCTCTTCTAAACACTTGTAAGTACTTTGCTAACCATATGACTAGGAGATCCTCTGGTCTTTAATTATAAAGACCTCTTTATCAGAAGAGAAGTGTGTTTGTGTGTGTGTGTGTCTTGTGGTTCCATCAAATTCAAATAAAAGTTAGAATTTCAGTGGCATTTCTAAAGTGGGTGGTTTTGGTGTTTGTCATTCCAATTATAAACAATGATTTCCTTTTCTAATATGAACTCTCAAAAGAACACAGTGGGAAGACCTCAGTATCAAAATGCCAAACTGTTTATGGTTTCAGTTAGAAGCAGCTGTCTTTCTGATCTTCTTCTGTTCAAAAGAGGGAGCATACATACAGACTGGCATACACCTCAGTTTGACTGCTATTTAAATGTGTTTCTGTTTGGAAGAGGAGAAGATAGGTATTAGCAGTGTTTTTGTTTGTTAATTTGGTGAGAAATAAAATGGATGTGCAAGTAATTTTTAATTATATGCAGCTAGCTTATTTTTTGTGCCCTTTGATTTTCAGAAAATCATGCATTTATGGTCTTAAGGTTTCTTAATGGCTGTCACATTGACTTATATAACTGTACCAAAGTCAGAATTCCATAATTACTTCAGTATGGTGTAGGGGGAAAATAAGCTGTCTATATTCTTCATAATTCAACAGATATACTATTTGATTGATTCATAACTAGGAAAAATTATCCTAGTATTTTAAAACAAAACCAATATTTGTTGATACTGAATTTGGAAATTCACATAAATATAGCCTTCAATAATCCACTTAGACTTGTTTTCAAGCCATTTGTTTATTCAGCAAATATTTATTAAGCAATTACTATGAGGCAAACACTATATTTTGTGCTGAGGATATAGCAGTGAACAAGGTAGGTACAGTCCCTGCCACCGTGGAGCTTACAGGTACCAGGCCAAGGAGCAGATAGACATCCAATATATGAATAGTTAAATTATAGTTGTGGTAAGTTCCAAGAAGGACAAGAACAGAATGCTATGTTAAATGTATAATAGGAGGACCATAGTTTGACAAGGTGGTAACCAAGCATTGAAATTGATTGATACTCTTGTGTTTGAATTATAATATTATGAGATTCCAGAAGTGAAAGAGACCTTTAAAATTATGTAGTTCAACCCTTCATTCAGTGTTTGAATCTGTCTTATAATTCATTTGATCATTGCTTGTTTTTGACTTACAAAATGGCATTTTCATGTAGTTCAACCTAATAGAACCATTTATTAGGTCCGATGCTGCATCATGACTACATAAGATGGATTAGTCAAGACAACCCTACCCAACTCTCTATACAGAGGAGAAATGTGAAAACAGATATTTACAGCATAGTGATTATCTGCAGAAATAAAATGGCTTAAGTGCTCTCACATAGCCAAAATGAACATTCTGGGTGCTAAGTTGAGAGTTGTAGTTGTATGATCTAATATATCAGTTCAAAACTCTTTCACAGTCTATGAGGCTGTTCCTAACCAGTGAGGAATTTTCTGCATGGACGTGGGTTTTAGCCACTTTCTAACTTGAGCCTATTAACTAAAGAGTGAAGCGTTTACTGATATTTCTTCAGCTTCTTAGAGAACTCCTCCCTGATGTTGTAGGAGATTAAGATTTTATCAGTCTCTTCATTCTGTACCTCAGAAGCTGCATTTCCCTGACCATGGCAGCACAGCAAATGGTGGTAGCTTCATAGATGGTAAAAATTACTTTGAGAAGCAACTTCTGCCAATCAGGATTCCACCTAGTGCAAGTAGGTCCTAATTGGGTAAATGGTGAAATGACTATTTTCCCTTGGTGTATAATTTGATTGGCTTCAGTTAGTTACTTGAAACTGCACAAGCCTGAGATGAGTTCCTTTATGTTCTTGTTTCACCATAACAACATAGTGGTGCTAATAAGCTCTGGTATCAGAAAACGGATATACTATGGTCCCTGTCCTCAAATTATTTTAAAGTATTTCTAAGTCTAAATGTTTACAAAAGGTTCGATAAGTGAAATATCTTCTTTCATCCATCCATCCATCTATCCATCTATCCATCTATCATTTATTAAGTACCTACTGATGCCAGGCATTGTTTTAAGCTCTAGGGATAAGCTGAAAACAAGACAAAGACCCTGGCCACCACGCCCACCCCCAATAAAAGAGACATTAAACATCAGTACATAATATGATGATAAGAGCTATAAAGGAAAAAATAGTGCAGAATTTTAAAAAAAAAAGTACAGAGGAGAATGTGATCAACTCTGTGTAGGAAATAGGATAAACTACATGAAGAAAATGATTTTAAATATGAGTTTTGAAGGGTAAATAAGAGTATGACAGGCAGACCAGGTAAAGAAGGAACTGTCAGACAGAGAAGGAGCAACACCAAAGCTGGAAGGCATGAAACAGGGAATTACAAATAGTCATGCAAACTTGTAACAAAGATTTAGTATAGATGTTAAGAAGATATGGTATGTAATCTCCTTGAAAGAGTGTTGACTAATGGAATAGCATCATATTCAGATTTAAGAAAAATTGTTTTCTCAACAGTTCTCAGATTTATTCAGGTATTAGAACTCCTGGTAGTAAATATGCTTTGTGCAGAACACAATAAATTATCATTATAATTAACCTTCAACTGTCTGAAAATGTCATTATCTGAATTTGGAACCATTCTAGACATTTTTAAGGTTAATTAACAGCAATAGATTTTAGCATTTTAAAATATGTTTAAGAAGAAAAATTCACACTTGAGAAAATTGTATACGTGAACTTTTTCTGTCATTTGGGAGAAGATTACTGTTACTCTCTTTTATCCTCAGAATGCCAGTGTTGTTCGGTAGCATAGCTTGGGAACTGCTGCACTACAGTAGATTCATCAAATGGACAATCAACCTGTGCGTGAAGAGTTAGGGAGTCACTGTCTCTTAGAGCAGAAAGCTGCTGCCAATGGCTCTGACTTCCTTTCATTCAGCTGAATCTCTCTCCCCCTTATAACTTAGACTCACTGCCCTTACTTCTAACTCTTGGATAGAATTATGGAAATCGTGACCTATTTTTTAGAATTATTCTGAGGAATAAGTAAAAATAATCCCAGTATGCTGTGTAATATTTTAAGGTCAATTATAAATGACAATTAATAATAATGATGAAGCTTTGTATCATCTTTGGTGATGAAAGGATAGGGGTTTCGTTTCGTATAGGGCACAGGGTGGGAATTTGTGGTCTGCAAGTCTGCAGAGTCATACCCATAGTTTGTTCCTTTCTGTGTAACTTTTGTTTATGCCTTTCTTTCCCTATGATTCTTGAGTATCAATAGGGTTTAAAGAAGTCGTTCATCTGAAGTAGAAATAGGAATCCAGAAATAAAGGCAGAAGAAAATACAACGTTAGAGCATTATGATTCTTAAAGGAAGATGAAACAAGATAACCCATTACAATTTACGATAGAATTACAGGAGACTTTAAATTCAAATCATTGAGACTTGAGGAGAGAAAGAGGAGGAAACAAAGGGTGCCAAAGGATATACATACATTCACACATATACACACACAGAGATATGTACACATATATAGTAAGATAGTATGAGAGATATATTACACATTATATATATATATACACACACACATAAATATAGATAGATTGAGGATATGTGCTTCCATCAGCTGTTTGTTAAATGGTAGGTAACATTGATACTGTGCTCTTCTCATGTCTGCTGTGTTCCACTGTCTGAAGTGGTAAGTGGAGTCTATTCAGTGATTCAAAATTTGAATTTTTAAATTGATCAATCCTGATATGCTAACCTCAGCAACTGAGCAGCCGCATAATGTGCTAGGTCATCATATCAATAATGAAGCTTACATCATTGACCTGCCTTTCTTTTTTGGAATGTAGAAAAAAATACCTTAGAAATATGTCTGATTTTAAAACAAACCAAATGATGACTGAGAATAGTGGCGTTATCTATAATTTAAGCACATCTAGTTGACTAATTAGTAAGAGCCACTCAGTTTATAAAATTAATTTTTGATTATTCTTTATTTTAAAATGAAGTTCTAGTTTAAGAGCTGAATGAAGAGTTTTAAGGAAATAAAAATTTTCTAAATTTAAAATATTTCCATTGTGATAAGTGAAGGTGATTCTACTGAGTGAGTTTAAGATAATAATATGTGCGTTAACAGACTTCAAGATATGTATCAGCTGTAAGATATTTACCTAGTTTTTGTAGTTTGAAAAGTTTACATTTTAATTCAGTATAATAACGTTCAAAATAAGAATCTCTGAAATTTATTTTATTTTTCTATTCCTAAAACAGGACAGATTTTGAACTAGATTTTTAAAAAAATCACTTATTAAAACACACAGATGCACACATCAACCCTACTGCCCCTTGGGACAGAAAAAACGAGTACGTAGCTTGGTAAATCGCATTGCTTGTCCTGAAGTAGATTGCCTGCACCCAGTGCTGTAAAGAGAGGCGTGGTGAGTAAGGAAGGGTGGCTATTGTTTAGTGCTCTCTAGCAACAGAACTGGAGGAAAAAAAAGGGTTGAATTTGACTGGCGATGGCTCTGGCTTTTCTGCATTCCAAACTGTCTGAGGCACAGAGCGAGAGCAAAAGAGAGAGAGAGAGAGCAAAAGCGAGCACGGGCGAGTACGGTACACAAAGTGTTTTGAGTTTCTGACTGGCATGCCGGAAAGATCATGTTAGTAACACCCAGAAACTTCACAGAATGCAAGCCCCAGGTAAGAGTTCCTAGAGTCTGAGATTGAAATTAAAAGTTTGTATATAATTAAAGGGAATATTTTGGGTTTTTTTTAAGTACACAATGCAATGACTGTTTACCTTTGTGATTGCTGGCTTTAAAAAAACAAGTTGGTTTTCATTACAGTGAGTTCACAGGAAGACTGTGTGGAGGCTATCAGCATTCCAGTACAAAATCCAGCACAAGCATAGCCTTCTGAGAAACTTGTAAATTGAAAGAGTAATGATCACAGCAAAATAGTAACGCCACAACATTTACTTGTTCTTTTAATAATTTGAAGTGGATTCTTAGTCTGGATCCTCCCCAGAATTCTTTATGAAATATTAAGATAACTAGGAATAGATACAGTTCATTTCTCTCTGAGGGAGAAAAACTATATTGACCATCAATAAGATTGTAACAGCCTTGCTTGAATCTCAGTAGCACGTAATAAATGTCTCATTCAGAAAGTTCAACAGGTTGGATCCATAGACAACAGTAAGAGCATTCAAATGAGAACTTTGTTCCTTTTGCCCAAGGTAGGCTTTTAACATCCTCTGCCAATAAATGACAAGTTAGAAACTTTAACTGACTGGCTCATTGAAAGTTACATCTGGAAGATTTATAGATCACCCATAGTCCAGGCTCTCCGTTTTCAGTGAGAACATTGAGGTCTGAGGGATTTGTCCTCGCCCAAGATCACAGAGTTAGGAACAGAGTAGAAATGAAAATCTCCTGATTTTCAGTTTACTGTTTTTTCCTGGTACCAGTTACATTTAGGCTTTTCATTTTATCTATACTGTATCTGCTGGCCTCAGATACCACGAATTATTGCCTAAATAGGTCAAATAGATCATAAACCTCGATTGAGTTTTATGGGGAGGAGATATAGGGGAATGGATGTCATCAAATCAATATTGATACCATGCTCTTGGTCAAAAACAAAAATATATGACAAAATATTTATTAGAAGAAAAAAAGGGCTTTCAGTTAAGGAAAATGACTATAGTTTGTACGCTACTTTTATATAAACAATTACATAGCTGTGGCATATTCTGCATATCTGTATGTAAAATTAAAACTCTTTCAAATTGATTTTAATTTGTTTTAAAGACTTTAGGACTTAGAAATTTTCTGTGTAGTTTATGTTAGTAAAGCTTTCCCTATGTACTAATACCCATTTTTGTAATTTGTATCTATTTACTGGAAGCAAAAAATCATTCCATATTCACTGCCTTCTCTATGTTTATTTTTTAAAAATTTAAGATAAGGTTTTTAAATTATCCAACTGTTGGGACCAATTGTTTCAGTATCCAAGGTACAGCTGTTTCTCTCCGTTTATGTGTCCTCTGTTAGTTCACCTCATGAATTATGTGTTAGAGGATAACTTAAGTGGAGGATTTTGAGTCACAACAGACAGTGAACATCTGTCTTCATACATTTTCATTTAGTCCCTAAAAATGGTTGCTGCCCTTTCTATTTTTCTGGAGACCGTTGTGGGGTTGAGAGAGGCCACACTATTCTAGTGAGCTAAATGGTAAAGATAGCCACTGTCAAAAGGATCTGTCATGGCCCTTTACAACTCCTGGGAACAAGTTAGCTTGATTTGGCTATAAGCACAGTGAAGGGATGTTGTTCTTTTGTGTTAAAGCTTGACCTGCTCATTCCAGTTTTCAACTGGGTCTGTGTAAATGCAGTAGTGATTAACAAGTCTGTGTGGGATGAGCACTAAATTGTAAGGAATGGTTTCATTACTGCTCTCGGCTATTGGAAACCAAATTACAAAGTGCATTCTCCACCCAGTAGGAAACAAGAGACTGTTTGTCTTACTGCAGAATCCATTATTTAAGCACACTGTTTATAAGAGGGCTGGTGGCTGTGAGAATGAGGACATAATGCTCTAGTCAACTTAAACAGTGTTCATGTTGTATTCACAGGGCTTAGATTTTTCTCATCTTTTATCCTGCATGTGAAACGACTGCCATGATATGTGTGCGTTTGTGTATGTGTGTATATGATAGATCAATTGATAGATAGACAAGGCAGACACACAGAGAGAGATATTAAGGTGGACCTGTGGCCTGAGTGTATTTCCCCATGACAGAAAAAATCAGAGGTCATTAAACTGTTGCTGGTATTTTACTGACCTAACTTGAAAGAAATTACTTTATTAACCAAGCTAATCATTATAAAACTGATTACCATGCATTAGAAAGAGAAAAATATTAGAAGGAAACACGTACTCTTTTTTTCTCTTCTGAATACAAATGTTAGATTATGCAGGTTTATACTTTCTGTGTTAAAGAAAAGCAATAGTAAGATGCCCATTTTGTGACTAAAGACAAATTTTAAATGAGAATAAAGTGGGTAGAGTGAAATGAGTAACATGAGAAAAGAAACTCTCATATGTATGTGAAATAATTTTCTTTTGACCAGTATTTTCTTGAAGGCAGGCCCATTTTCACTACTTATGATTTTTTCCTTGATATTAGTTTCCTTAAAAAAATTTTTTTCATGAAATGTATATATCCCTATAAACATAGTTTATATATTAAATTTTCAAAGAAAGTAAATAGGTCTGCAATATAGCTATGACATTTTTCTGGTGGAAGTTTGGCAGTAGTTGATCAAAACTTTTTTCTCATTCAAAGGAATTATTTCTCCTTTCCTCCTGCAATTTCTCCCTACCTCTTGGTTATAATTCTGGGTTTTGTATCCCGTTTAAACCATAAGGATAAAATCTCTTCAAACAAAAGTGAAGACAAAAAACAGGCCAGGGACAGGGGCTTAAGGCTGGATGTGTAAAATACTGAGTTTTCACATTAATTATTTACTCATAAAAGTTACGGGATTATCCCTTTGAAGCTCAGAGAATCCTTTTATGTAGATAACATGGTTTTGTTTCCCCTTCTGCTCCAATCTTGACCTTTATCGGCCTGTAAAGAGGAAACGTGTTGTGGACTGGTTTCATTCTTTCTGTTCTTGCGCGCTCTCTAGCGGTTGTTCATAGTGGTTCTTGTTTTCAGTTCCCTGTACATCAGTTCCAGTGAAGAAGCGGTGACTGTGGTGAAATAAGGTTCAACAGATTCTTATACTTAAGTTGCATAGACTTTCTTAAAATATCTAATTTTTTAATGCAGAGAGAGAAAAAAATTATGTCCTGTTGTTTCCTAGTGAAGAGTGATTCAAGAAAATGAGTCATGACTCAGCAATATCAATCCTCTAATAGCTGTCTTTTCTTTCTTTTTTTTTTTTTTACTGCTGATGAGGATTCAGTCGATCAAAATTCCACATTTAATTATGGGTATGCTCTCACCTTGTGTTTGGAATCCTTAAGCAGTCACTGAGAATGCTTTTCTTTGTATATCCTCGACAAGCAGGAGAGACACTGAATCAGTCATTAAAATTCAGATGAAAGTCTTTATCTTCTCCAGTACCCTCCTTGCCCATACTCAGATCTTATCCTTCAGCTAACTTAGGAGTGCTAGGAACTTAAACACGTGGAGAAGGAGCCAGCTCTTATCAATAATTTGACTCTACAGAACTCTACATTTCTGTCAATCTCAGGTTTACAGTATTTCATGAGTAAATGAATTCCTGAAACAGCAACTTGAAAAATTAGTTTAGGTTAGTGCAGTCCTGTTCTTTGAAGAGGAAAAATTACCTGGTTCTGCCTGCTCTTTCTTATGTCAGAAAGTAAGCAACTTGAGCTGCTAGGATCAAGAAGGTGTCATTCAGGATCAGGTGTCACCCAGGATAGCCAACCTGTTGGACAAGTTGCTAACTCTGATGTCTTTCCTCTAATTCCCCGCACTATAGAGTACCTTTGAAAAACTTAACACTACTGTTGTATAGTTAATTATTAATATATTATCTTTAGTTAATATGAAGACTAGAAAAACTGGACATTTTTTCACTTTTTAATGTTCTGGTTTGTAGCTTTTTTGCTAAATTGTACTTCAAATGGGTTGTGTGTAGTTGATTTGATTTCTGGTCTCTTGAGTCAGATCGGAGGAGATAAGCTGTTTGGGTCTCTACTTCAATAACTCCTTTTTCCAAGAACACCTAGAATATAAAGAGTCAGGTAAATAGATGAAATAATTTATTTCATTTAAAAAAAAGAATTATGTATCAAAGTGAGTGCAAGAAGAGCCACAAAAAAATCTAGCCTATGTGAATACATAGAAAGAATTGGGTTTGTGCAGTCGAAGGACGAGACAAGATGTAGTAAGTCTGTTAACAGGGAAAGATAATCATCTTTTGTGTACCAGTAGCTCATTGTGAAGAGCTCATTTCTAAGAATTTGCTCAGTATGATTATAGAGTATTTTGTATTAGCATTTTCTCAAAGTATGGGAAACTAATCACTCAAAGAAAGGGTAATAGATTATTTAATTGCTTTCTGCATATGGTAGAAGAATTACATCACATCGTATTTGGTCTGATGTTTGTGAGTCTCTATTACACAGCTGAAATTTGAAGAGATTTTTAATTAATTAAAGTCGTGATCTTCCATAATTTGCTAACATACATCCTGCGATTTTCCTTGAAGCATTTTGCCTCCGCTTGAAGTTCAGTGAAATGTCACAGTGGTTTCCTGAAACAATAAGTATAACTCTATTTTATGAGTGCCATCATTTTACTTATAAATATTTGCATAGCTGCAATTGCTAAAATTTTGAAATATATTTTTAGTAATTTTAGTTTTATTCATTTCCTTCCTTTATAAATGATGATCAACTTTTAAAGGTAAATTTTCAAAATAAGTATTTTTTTTTTAAATTGCAGCCAGTGTTGACCATTTTTATTAACAAAAGCAAAAACATGGTGTAAAGAAATCCTAAAAGTTACTGTTGTCATGACAAAGAATGAAAATTAATCTCCCCTAGGAGCATTTTTTAGCTTACGCAAAACCAAAATGTACTGTACAGAGAGAATTTATTGCAATATAAAAGACAGAAGTCCAGCAGAAGTCTATCTGTTTGTCCCCTTTGTCTCAGTAGAACTGTTTGGGTCAACCCTAGATGACAACACTTTATTTCAGGGTTTTTTGGGTGGAGGGGGAAGTTTTTTGTTGGTTTGTTTTTGAATGGAAGGGTATTTAAAACCAGAAACCAGGCTTTTGTCTGATCCTTTTTAAAAGAAAAATCCAACCAATTATTTACCAGTTTTTCTCAGAAGCATATCTTCCTGTGAACAAACTGCAAAATGCTTTTGGCAATGAAATTTTGATTAAAAAGAAATAGTGAGCTTCAAGGGTGTGACTATTTTATTGCTATAAAGTGCTGTGATTTATGATAGCTTTCTAGTAGGTTTCTCCCAGTGTCAGAAATTATAAACCCGTTTTCATTTTGCTTATTAGTTCTTGAATTAAATACTTACAGGTAGACTTTTTCTTTTTCTTTTCCCCTTTCAAGTGTGTGTTATAGGAGAATAGAAACTGTTTTAAAGCTCTTTAGGTTTAGTCCAGATGTTGCTTATGTTCTGTTTTTCTCTGACAGTCTGAAAAGAGAAACTTAAAAATTTTAATATCCAATCATAATATATAACTAAGTCCTACAGATCAGTGAGGACAAGGGCAAGACTTGAATGTCCATTTTACAGAAGAGGCAATCCAAATGGCCATTCAGTATATGAAAATGTGCTCAGTTTTATTAATCATCAGGGAAATGCAAATTTAAACCAAAGTGGAATTACACACCCCACACCTATCAGAATGTCTAAAATGAGAGAAACAGTAAACACCAAATGTTGACAAGGATCTAGAACAACAGGAATTTTCATACACTGCTGATGGGGTTATAAATCTGTAAAACTACTTTGGAGAACTGTTTGACAATATCTACTAAAGCAGAACAGTGCTCTATGAGCCAGCAATTCCACTCCTATTTATTCTCTCAACAGAAGGTTCACCAAAAGACCTGTACAAAAATGTTCAGAACAGCAGCATTTGTGACACCTAAAAATCAGAAACCACCCAGTGCTCATCAGCACTAGAATGGATACATTGTAGTTTGCTTATACAATAGAATTCTATACCTTAGTGACAGAAAACAAACTACTGGTTCATGCAACAGAATGGATCAATCTCGCAAATGTATATCGAGCCTGAAAAGTTAGTCTGAAAAGGTTATATACACTGTGTGTTTCTGTTTATACACAGTTTAAACTCATCTGAGATGATAGGAGTCAGGATAGTGATTATTTTTATGGAGTAATGACTGAAAAGGGTATATAAGGGAGGCTTCTGTTTGCTAGTAGTGTTCTGTTCTGTTTTGTTTTGTTTGTAAGATAACAGTCTACTTTCATTCTTTTGCATGTGGCTGTCCAGTTTTCCCAACACCATTTAGTGAAGAGACTTTCCTTTCTCCAATGTATGTTCTTGGCTCCTTTGTCGAAAATTAGCTGTCCATGGATGTGTGGGTTTATTTCTGGGTTTTCAATTCTGTTCTATTGATCTGTGTCTGTTTTTATTCCAGTACCATGCTCTTTTGATTACTATGGCTTGTAGTATATTTTGATGTCAGGGATTGTGATGCCACCAGCTCTGTTCTTTTTTCTCAGGATTGCTTTGGCTATTCACGATCTTTTGTTCCATGTAAGTTTTAGGATTCTTTGTTCTATTTCTGTTAAAAATGTCACTGGGATTCTGATTGGGATTGCATTGAATGTGTAGATTGCTTTAGGTAATATGTTCGTTTTAACTATGTTCATTCTTCTCATCCATGAGCATGGAACATCTTTCCATTTCTTTATGTCTTCTTCGATTTCTTTCAATATTGTCTTATAGTTTTCAGTGTGTAGGTCTTTCATCTCCTTGGCTAAATTTATTCCTAGGTATTTTATTCTTTATGTTGCAATTGTAAGTAAAATTGTATTCTTGATTTCTCTTCCTGCTACTTCATTGTTAGTGTATAGAAATGCAACTGATTTTTGTATGTTGCTTTTGTACCCTGCAACCTTACTCTATTTGTTAATTATTTCTCATAGTTTTTTGATAGATTCTTTAGTATTTTCTATATATAGAATCATGTTGTCCACAAACAATGAAAGTTTTACTTCTTCCTTTCCAATTTGGATGTCTTTTATTTCTTTTTCTTGTCTAATACTCTGGCTAGGACTTCTAATACTATGTTGAATAAGAGTGGTGAGAATTGGCATCCTTGTCTTGTTCCTGTTCTTAGAGGAATAGCTTTCAGTTTTTCACTGTTTAGTTCATGATGTTTGCTGTGGGTTTGCCATATATGCCCTTTATTATGTTGAGGTACTTTCTTTCTATATACATTTTATCAAAAGTTTTTATCACAAATGCATGTTGAATCTTGTCAAATGCTTTCTTTGCATCCATTGAGATGATCTTGTGATTCTTATTCTTCATTTTGTTAATGTGGTATATCACATTGACTGATTTGCAGATGTTGAACTATCCCTGTGGCCCTGGAATAAATCCCACTTGATCATATTGTATGATCCTATTAATGTATTATTATATTTGATTTGCTAATATTTTGTTGAGGATTTTTGCATCTGTGTTCATCAGCGATATTGGCCTGTGATTTCTTTTTGTGTTGTCTTTGTCTGGTTTTGGCATCAGGGTAACACTGGCCTTGTAAAATGAGTTAGGAAATATCCCATCCTCTTCACTTTTTTTTTTTTTAAAGATTTTATTTTTTTTCTTTTTTCTCCCCAACACCCCCCAGTACATAGTTGTACACTCTTCGCTGGGGGTCCCTCCAGTTGCGGCATGCGGGACGCCGCCCCAGCGTGGCTCGATGAGCAGTGCCACGTCCGCGCCCAGGACTCAAACCAACGAAACACCAGGCCGCCTGCAGCGGAGCGCGCGAACTTAACCACTCGGCCACGGGGCCAGCCCCTCCTCTTCACTTTTTTGGATGAGTTTGAGAAGGATAGGTATTAAATCTTTGAGTGTTTGATAGAATTCAGCAGAGAAGCTGTCTAGTCCTGGACTTTTGTTGTTTGATAGGTTTTTGATTACTGTTTCAATCTCTTTCTTTGTGACTGATCTAGTCAGATTCTCTATTTCTTCTTGATTCAGTTTTGGGAAGTTGTATGATGCTAAGAATTTATCCATTTCTTCTAGGTTATCCAAGTTTTTTGCATGTAACTTTTCATAGTTTTATAATCCTTTGTATTTCTATGATACCTGTTGTAATTTCTCCTCTTTTATTTCTGATTTTATTTATTTGAGCCTTCTCTCTTTTTTTCTTAGTCTAGCTAAGGGTTTGTCAATTTTGTTGTCAAAGAACCACCTCTTAGTTTCATTGATCTTTTCTATTTTTTTTCAGTCTATAGTTCATTTATTTCTGCTCTGATTTTTTAGTTTCCTTCCTTGTCCTCACTTTGGGCTTCATTTGTTCTTCTTTTTCTAGTTCTTTTAGGTGTAGTGTTAGATTGTTTGAGATTTTTATTGTTTGAGGTTTTTCTTTGAGATTTATATTGTTTCTTGACGTAGGCCTGTATTACTATATCTTCCCTCTTAGTACTGCTTTTGCTGCTTCCCATACATTTTGGTATGTTGTGTTTTCATTTTTATTTGTCTCCAAATGAAGCTTTTTTGGTATTTTTTATTTCTCCTTTGATTTCTTCATTGATCCAATAGTTGTTCAGTAGCATGTTGTTTAGTCTCCACATTTTTGTGACTTTTCCAGCTTTCTTCTTGTAGTTGATTTCTAGTTTCATATCATTGTGGTTGGAAACAATGTTTGATATGATTTCAGTCTTCTTAAATGTATTGAGACTTGTTTTGTTTCCCAACATAGGATCTGTCTTTGAGAATGTTCCATGTGCACTTGAGAAGAATGTGTATTCCACTGCTTTTGGATGGAATGTTCTCTATATGTCTATCAATCCATCTAGTCTGGTGTTTCATTTAAGGCCAGTGTTTCCTTGTTGACTTTCTGCCTGGATGATCCATCCATTGATGTTAGTGGGGTATTAAAGCCTCCTACTATTATTGGGTTTCTGTCTGTTTCTCCCTTTAGGTTTGTTAAGAGTTGCTTCACATACATTGGTGCTCCTATGTTAGGTGCACATATACTAATAAATGTTACATCTTCTTGGTGGAATGTCCCCTTTATCATTATATAATGTCCATCTTTGTCTCTTATTGTCTTTTTTGGCTTGAGATCTATTTCATCTGAAATAAATATGGCTACACCCATTTTCTTTGGTTGCCATTTGCTTGGAGTGTCATCTTCGTGGATGCTTGGAGTGTTCTTCTCTTCATTCTGAGCATATGTTTATGTTTAGAGCAAAGATGGGTCTCCTGCAGGCAGCATATTGTTGGGTCTTGTTTTTTAATCCGTCCCAGCCACTTTGTGTCTTTTGATTGGTGAATTCAATCCATTTACATTTAGGGTGATTATTGATACATGAGGGCCTAATACTGCCATTTTATCTTTTGTTTCCTGGTTGCTCTAGATTTCCATTGTTTTTTCCTTGTGTTTCTGTCTGCCGTTTCAGTTTGGTGGTTTTCTGTCGTGTGTTTCTCAGTTCCTTCTTACGTTTTGCGACTCTGGTCTGAATTTTTTTTGTGTGGTTACCATGAGGTTTGTATAAAAGATCTAATAGATGAGATAGTCATTTTTCTGTTGATAGCATCTTATCTCCATTTGCCTATTCAGGTTCCATCCTTTTCCTCTCTCCTTCTATGATTTTGTTGTCACAAATTATCCCTTTTTTGTATTGTGAGTTTGTTACCTAGTTGAAGTGGTTATTATTATTTTTAACGCTTTATTTCTATTTAGCCTTTATGTTATAATTAATTGTTTACTAACTTATTCTGATATAGAGTTGCAATTTTCTGATTGTGTCTGTTTATTTATCACCTTGCTCAAAGCTTTATATACCTTTGCCTTTTGTTTCAGGTAGGAGAGCTCCTTTCAGTATTTCTTGTATGGCAGGTCTAATGGCGATGAACTCTCTCAATTTTTGTTTGTCTGGGAAAGCCTTTATTTCTCCTTCATATCTGAAGGATAATTTTGCTGAATAGAGTATTCTTGGCTAACAGTTTTTGTATTTCAGTATTTTGAGTATATCATTCCACTCTTTCCTAGCCTGTAGAGCTTCTGCTGAGAAATCCACTGATAGCTTAATGAGGCTTCCTTTGTAAGTTATTTTCTTCTCTCTGGCCACCCTTAATATTCTTTCTTTGTCTTGACTTTTGAGAGTTTTGATATAATGTACCTTGGAGAAGGTCTTTTTGTATTGAGATAATTAGGTGTTCCATTAGCGTCATGTACTTGTATATCCAGTTCTTTCCCCAGGTTTGAGAACTTGTAAGCTATTATTTCTTTAAATAAGCTCTCTGCTTCTTTCCCCCTTTCTTCTCCTGGGATACCCATTATCCTTATGTTGATTTTCCTAATTGAGTCAGATTTTTCTCAAAGGATTTCTTCATTTTTAAAAAATCTTAAATTTCTCTCCTCTTCCACCTGAATCGTTTTGAGATTTCTATCTTTGAGCTCACTAATTCTTTCTTCTATTTGGTCTGCTGTTTTCCAATGCTTTCTACTTTATTCTTCATCTCACTTATTGGTTCTTCTGCTCCAGAATTTGTTTGGTTTTTTTAGAGTTTCAGTCTCTTTGGTGAAGGATTCCTCCTGTTCATTAATTTTATTCCTGAGCTCGTTGAACTGTCTTTCTGAATTTTCTTGTCACTCATTGAGTTTCTTCATGACAGCTATTTTGAATTCTCTGTCAGTTAGATCACAATCTTCCATTACTTCAAGTTTGGTTTCTGAAGAGTTGTCATTTTCTTTTTGGGCTACTGTGTTACTGTAATTCTTCATGGTGCTTGATGAGTTGTTCTTCTGCCGGTTCATTTGTGGTATCAGACACCTTTCTTATTTGGGTAAGGATTTGTTTACTTTGATTCTGAGCTGCTTCTGGTTGTATTTGAGAGTCTTCTCTTTACACCCTCCACTGCCTCTGCCAGAGGCATCATCAGTGCCTTTATTGTGCTGCTTGTGCCTCCAAGGTTGTTGGTACCTTGTTGCTTCCAATGTCACTGCAGTTGCAGGTGTCAACACTGGGGTCATTGGGCTGCATGCACCTCTGCTGCTTCCAAGATCACTTGGGTTGCTTGTTCTCCCACTGTGGTGGGGGAGGGGGCGGGGGAGTGAGAGTGGGGCAGGAAGGAGCTGGGGTCATGGGCACCTCTACCACATCCAGGTTTATTAGGTCTGCAGGCTCTATTACTGTGAGTAGGGGGACCAAAGTTGCAGGCACTTCTGCGGTTGGGGGATACTTGGGTTGTAGCCTCTGCTATCACTGTTAACGGGCTCTTCACAGGCTTGGGCACTGCTCCTGTCTGCGCTACCCATGCTACTACTCCTGGGTTATCTGGGAATGCTGAAGATCCCACTGTTTGTGGCACTGGGTTCGCAGGCATTCCTGCCACTGCTGGGTGGGCCAGGGTCTTGAGCACCACTGCCACAACCACAGCAGGAGAGGTTCCTGGGTTGCGAACACTGCTGGGGCTCCCAAAGCCTCTGGTCTCTGGCATCTGTGTGTTTCCTGGATCAGATCATGGGCACCACCACTATTGGCAGAGGCCCAGGGTCTTGTTTGCAGCTCCTGCTGCTGGCACAGCCAGTGTTGAAGCCACTGCTGGAGGTTAGTGGTGAGGGCACCACTGAGGCTCTTGAAGCCTCGAGTCACTGGTGCCATCTACCACTGCTGGGGGAGGTGTAGGGGCTGAGCCAAAATTGCTGCTGTGGCTCCTGCAGCCTCTGGTCTTCAGTGCTGGCATACTTTTTGGGACCTGAGATCATGGGCACTGTTGCCGCTGTCTTAGATGCATCCCCTGCTGTAGGGCCACTATTGGAGACGCTGCCACTGGGGGAGGGAGGGGGCTGAGTCACAGGTATCATTGTGGTTCTTGGAGCCTCCAATCATAGGCCTGCAGTGATTTTTGGCACCTCTGGGAGCATAGGCTGCCTGGATTCCTTGGGTCTTTGTTTGTGGGCATTACCTCAGTTCCTGAGGCTTCTGGTCACAGGCACAGCATGGCTGCAGTTCTTGGAACCTCTGGTCTCTGGAACTGCCACCACTGTTCCTCTGGTTCCACTCCCTCCACGAAGTGCAGTCCACTCATCTTCAGATGTATAGATGTATGGATCTCTCAGACGTTCTGGTATGCGGTGCAGAGAGTCTTCTGTTGTAATCTATGGATGTCCTACTGGTTTTCACTTAGAAGGGAGAGACAAAGGGGACAGCTTACTCTGCCATGATGCTGGTGTAACCCACCCATTCACTTTTAGTAAAATGTTGGAAAACACAGCAAAATGTTTAATTGTACAAATAGTGCTGAACAGATCCTGGTGCCAAATTAACTGTTGATGGGTGTGTGACCCCACCCCCCCATTTTTATCATCAACTGATAAACGACAGTCCTGAATTAAAAAAAAAAATACTGGATTAAAAAGTTAAAGACATTCTCATTCTCAAATTATTTTGCTGTTGAAGAAACATCTGGACTCTAAGGAGGCCCCCAGGCCTGTGAAGATGTTGCATATCCTCACCATCTGACAGTTTCCTGCTCGTTTTCAATTCTGCCTTCCAAATTACGGACTTTTCCAAATGCCTGTCATTTAATGCCTCATAGTTCTTGACAACCCGTGCCACTCTTCTTCTTTGAACTCTTACTTGCTTTGTTTTGTTTATTAGATTATAAACTAATCATAAAACAGTTACTCTTTGTCTTCTGATGTTATGCCTCATATGTTGCCATCTTTGATACTTAGCAACAGAAATATCTATTAATAGACTAATGTACAATTTTAAGTCCTGGGAAGCACATCTCACAAACAGTGGGAAAAACAAAGACACAGACATAGAATTCCTAGTGAAAAATTCTATATAAATAAAGGTTGAAATGCTAAGCCATATGCAGATGTTATTTATAAGTACTGCTTTAAGGGTCAAAGTAGATAAGAAGCCATATGTAATGTGCTATTATAGTCAACAAAGCAGTGGTGATACCTACATGCATAATATAAGTATTAACCATTTAAGAGATAAGTAAAAGAAACTAAACTCAGATATGTTGTACTATACCATTTATATGAAATTCAAGAAAAGGGAAAAGAAAACTGTATATTGAGGGATACACACTTGGGTGCTAAAACCGTAAATGAAGCAAAGAATGTTTACTACAGATGTCAGGGGTGTGGTTATCTATCAGGTAGAGGGAATGGGCATCAAGATTGCAGTATTTGGGGACTTATGGGTTGCTGGCAATGTTCTAATTCTTGCTTTGGTGGTATTCTAATTCATTAAACTCTACACTTATGTCGTATGCTGTATAGAGCATTATATTTCAAATAAAAATAAAAGAATTTATTGAAGACATCTTTTCATTTCATTAGATTTGCACCTGAAGGTTCTTAAAGGCTGCGCATTATTTCATTGTGATCTGTTCCCTCCTTATGAACACACTGCTTTTAGTTTTGCCTTTTCCAACTTTATGTTAAACATCTTTGTACATATATCTAAGTTCAATTGCTTGTGCTGATATTTCTGTAGGATTGGTTCCTAGAAATAGAATCAAAGGTAGTTTGCGTTTCATATTTTGATAGACACCGTTAAGTAGCCTTACAGATTTGTTCAAGGTGTCTTTTTCTGCTATTCGAAACTTTTAATTTTTAGATTTTTCATTCTGTCTCTATTTTCCATTGTAATTTATGGCTTTTGTGTCATACTTAGAAAAGCCTTTCTCAATTTAACATTAGGTCTTTATCTGGAATTTATTTTTGGTTTTGTGAAATGAGATTTTTTTTCAGCTGTATATAGCCTATTGTCTCAACACCTTTTATTGAAGGGTCTATTTTTTCCACACGATTTGAAATGTACCTTTTATTATCAGCTGAATGTCTATATGTCTTTTTATGGATTCTTTTTCTGTTCCACAGATCTAGTTTTCTATTCCTACATCAATATCAAAATGTTTTAATGACTATAGATTTTAATGTGTTTCTCTCACCAATATAGCGAATTCCTTCTAATTAGTTCTTGCTTTCAAAATGTGTTTGGCTTTGTACTCATGCATTTACTTTTCCAAATGAACTGTAAAATCAAATTGTCCCATACTCCCAGCCAAAAAAAGAAAAATGTGTGTTGACATTTCAACTGGAATTACAATGAATGTGTAGACTATTTGGGGGAAAATTAACTTTCATACACATTTCTAAGTTTTAGTTGTTTTTAACTTTATGTAAAGGGCAAGTTTTATGTTCTTTTAGGACTTATTTTTTCACTTAAATATTATATTGCTAATATCTTTACATGTTATTGCTGTGGTTCATTTGACTACTGTATGGTTTTTACATTGTTTGCATAGACCAAATAAATTTAGAGTTAGAGTTTAGGTTGGGTTTCATATTGGGGTTCAGTCTCACATTGAAGGGTATTTAGTTTAAAGAATTTTGCTATTGGTATCAGTGCTGCTATGAACATTCTTGTACATGTCTTCTTTTATCCGTTTGCAGGAGTCTCTCTTTGCTATATTCCTAGGAGTGGAATTTCTAGGTCTTAGGGTATATAAATGTTCAACTTTAGTAAATAATGCCAAACTGTTTTCCCACCAACAATATGTATGAAATCCCGAGGGATCCACATTCTGCCTAAAACTTAGTATTGTCAGAATTTTTAATTTTTGTCATGTAATGAAAATAAAATGGTTGATTTGCATAACCTGATTACTAGTGATACTGAACATTTTTTCATAAGTCTCTGTCTATATATGTTAATGCTTTTATGAAATTCTTTCTATCTCTTGCCCATTTTTCTGTTGAGTTGTTGTGCTCTTTCTGTTAAATATAGGAGTTTTTTATATGTTCTTTTTTATCATAAAGATGTTTATTCTAAAATTTCCCTTTTATAAAAGAGAAACATAAAAGTATAGACACTAAATGATTTAATCAAGGCCATCCCAGTTGATGGCTGATCTCCCAATTAGTAGCCAAAAATATATGCTTCATGATTTTTAGTTTTTATTCCACTACACTCTTTGTATGTTCTTGATAGTAGCCCTTTAATACGTATGTGTATTGTGAATATACTCTCAATTTGTAACTAAACTTTTTCCTTTCTCTTTTTAAGGTCATTGGATGAACAAAAGTTCATAATTTTATATAGACAAATGTACGAATCTTTTATAGTCAGTATTTCTTGTTTCTTGTTTACAAAATCATTTCCTACCCTAAGGTCTCAAGATATTTTTTTATTAGGAGTTTTAAATTTTGTTTTTGACAGTTAAGTCCTTAATCAACCAGGAGTTGATTTTCATACTTTTTTCATATTGATAACTTTTTCCTGCTATATTTATTAAACAATCCCCCTTTTTCCCCATGAATCTAATAGCACCCTATCTGTCATACCTATGGTTTTATATTTCTATGAAAATGTCTTAAATTATAGTTTTATTGTTTATTTTGAAAGTGTTCCTTTCTCCCATTAATTTTTCTAATTGGTAATTGCTGGTATACATATAGGGAAACTTTTAGTTCCTGTATATTTATCTTTATTCTAATGATCTTATTAAATCCTTTTATTATTTTTCAGTTGATTCTTTTGGTCTCCTATTGCCATCCTCATTTAGGGATAATTCTTATTTTCTGCATATTTATCACTCATTTATTTCTTTCTGATATATATATATATCCCTTATTGCTTGTCTTATTTTACCCCGTTGGGTAGAACTTCTTACCAGTAATATATAAAAGACTCCAGTGAAGTCACATCCTATTGAAAAATAGTGGTGATAATGGGTATCTTTATGTCGCTCCTACCCTTAATAAAAATTTGTTTTTAATGTTTTAAATTTGTATATAAATTTATATATTGCTATTGGTTTCTGGTCTATATCCTTTATTAAGTTGAAAAAGTTTCCACTTATTCCAAATAGTCTAAGATTACTTAACAGAAGGGATACTGGAAATTATCAGTGACCTTTTCACCATATCCTGATATGATCACTTGGTTTTTATCTTTTAATCTATCATAGTATTATATTAAGATGTTTATTCATTTCTCCCAAGTCACAAATGAAAGCCAGGAAATTTAAGTCCAGCAGGTCATTGATAATATAAATATTTCCTTTCTAGCAGTCTCTAAAACCCTTAGAATATTTGTTTTGTTATCCAGCATACCGACCTTGTGCTTCTCCTTGTACACTTCTTATCTGATTTTATTGTACAAAATGTCACTAGTGAATTTTCCAAGAGATTTAAAGTTTTATTATCTATTAAATATTTGCAGAACAACTGGGGAGGGTGGGTCTCTGTTCATCCTGACTAAATGCATCACTGCTGAAACATAGGAGGGTACGTTTAAGAAAAGTCAGGCTGTGACTTATTGCCATAGATTCTACACCATAGTCAAATGCTGATATCTTTAGGTGAATGATGAATGACCGTTATAAATGGCTGTAGGGCTTTGAGTAAACTTTGGACTGTGTTACTGTTGCTGAAGTAAGTTCTTTTCTCTGTCTGTAAAAGATCTTTTCAGCATATGAGATCTTAATAAAAGAGAGAAAACAAGGAAAGAGAGATTTGTATTTGTAATTTTGTGTTATTTTTAAAGATAGCCCCACAAATTCTGCAAGCTTCAGGCCTCACACTCTTGAGTTCACCTCTGAGTATAAGCCAAGACCTGGGGAAAGGTTGAGGGATGGTTTTGTTTTCTCCAGTCCTTGCCCCCAACTGTGTTATCACTGCTAGATATCTGATCTCTAATAATATGATGGGGAACCAACAGTTTTTTGGTTACTTTCAGTCATTAACCAGTCCATGTAAATTCAATTTAAAATTACTTTAAATTTTACTTTAAAACTACTTCAATTTAAAATTCTATCTCATCTCCAGATTAACTCTTCACTACCACCTGAACTTGGAGTGGGAGATGCCCAGCTGATTCTTTCACTCCTTCCCTTCCTTTTCTGGTTCTAACTCCTCTGGTGTTAGGGACACAAGTTTTTACTTAGTTGGACATACAATTACAAGGCTACAGGCTGCTCCATTGCTGTATCTTGGTCAGTCTATTATTTTGCTAAGGCTACTGTAACAAAGTACTACAAACTGGGCAGCTTTAACAGAAATTCATTGTCTGATGATTCTGGGGCCTGGAAGTCTGAGATCAAGGTGTTAGCAGGGTAGCTTCCTTCTGAGGGCTATGAGAGGGAATCAGTTCCATGCCTCTGGAATAGCTTCTGGTGGTTTGCTGGCAATCTTTGACATTCTTTGGCTTGTAGAAGCATGACCCTGATCTCTGCCTTCATCTTCATATGGCATTCTCCCTGTGTGCATGCTTCTGTGTCCAAACTTCTTGATTTTATAAGGACTCCATTAACATGGGATTAGAGTCCACTCTAGTGACCCTCATCTTAACCAATTACATCTGCGATGGCCCTGTTTCCAAATAAGGTCACATTCTAAGGTCTCAGGATTAGGGCTTCAGCATATGAATTTTGGGGAGACAGAATTCAATTTGTTTTCCTCCTTCCCTCTCCTGCCTTTCTCTAGCAGGTCTACTGCCTCAGCTTTCTAACCTGGAACCAGTTACTAGTCAGACACATCCAGTCTTTATAAGTGATCCTTTGGTGGTGCTTTATGAGCTTAGGGGGGATAGGCAGGAAAAGCACTCCTTTCTAGACTGGCACTAACATTTTGGAAGATAATCTTCAAATTCTCCTTCTGCTCATAAAGACTGAGAACTTGAGGTAGCAGAGAGAGGCCACCTCCTAAGAAGTCCTGAGGGACTATCTGGCTCCAGCTCTTTTCCACTTTCTTTGAAATGTGGAGATACTTAATCCACTTGGGTTTATTTAAAATTTGGGGGCAATAGGAAATATCCTACTCAATGTTCTTTTTGAAAGGAGGGGAGGTGAAGGATTATGTCAGTCTGTGCACAAACTAAGTAGGGAGTAGATTGTCCAGACAATTGTAACCTTAAATTCCTTCAAATAATGAAGTATCCTCTTAGCCTTCTTTTATCCTGCCCGTATAGCTTGTACCTGTACTACTTCATCTTCTTCTTCTTCTTTTTTTTATTTATTTATTTTTTTAGTGTACTCTTGACTAGGGATCAGCTTAGTTTAAATGAGAAAGAGCTTAAGGATACTTTGTCTCCTTAAGTCCGGATAGATATCCAAATCTGACAACAGTTGATAGGGCTAAGGGCATCCCTCAGTAAATATAGTGTTTTAAAATGACTGTGTCAATAAATAGCTATCCAGAAAATAAGCCCAGCATGCTTAAATGCTTCAGTGAGTGTGAATTAAACAGGTGGACTACCTATTTTGCTTCTGTAAAAGTGTTACATTGATATAGACTAGAGATGGCAAATCTGTTTCAATTTGTATGCTGATTCTGATAGCTTGGTGGTAACTGATAGAGTATTGCCTTTAAAGAATTCTAAGGCCGTACTCTGGTTCTGAAGGCAGAGTGCTGTCATCATTTTGGGATATATCTGCTAAGGCCACTTAAGTGTGCCCCATATTTGCTATCTCTCCAAAGTGCATCCATCCCAGGGTATTGCAGAGGGCAGTCCTTTGTGGGTGGGAAGAACATATAAGAGCTTTTATTCTTTTAACTTTTATCAAAAAAAAAAAATACACTTTACTAATATTTGGAGATGCTAGATTTGGAGCCCATGCGTGTAATTTATAAATAAATATACATATACTTGAGACGTGAAGTTACATTTTTTGTTCATTAGGGTAGACCATCAGAGAAGTATAGACCATTAGCTTCTAGAGAATGTCTTTTTCTGATTAATCTTTATATTTCACAGATTTTATGTGTTTCATTTTGTGTGCGTAAACTTTCCAGGTAGATAATACTATAGAAATTTTGCCATTTAAACTTATTTAAGATCAAATAGAACATCTTTTACATATATATTGATGCAACTGTTTTGTTCTAATTCATTCTTATACTACAGCCCAATTTGCAACATACTCAAATACTAACCAAATGGAAATTAAAGAATTGACTGTAGTGTTTGTTTTTTCAACCAGGGGTGTTTTCTGAGCACATCTATGTATGGTATTTTAACAATCCAGGTGAAAATAAATGTACTGAAAGTTTTTGATAGTTATGGTTGTCAATATAAAAAAATAGGTGTGAAACCACCTGATTTTTTTTTGAGTTGCCAAAACATTTCTGTAATACCATATACATTCTCTGTAATTATTAGTACCCGT
Source organism: Equus caballus (assembly GCF_041296265.1). Taxonomy (NCBI): domain Eukaryota; kingdom Metazoa; phylum Chordata; class Mammalia; order Perissodactyla; family Equidae; genus Equus; species Equus caballus. Next base: position 13,415,551 of record NC_091688.1, read on the forward strand.
TAACTTTTTTTTTGGTGAGGAAGATTAGCCCTGAGCTAGCATATGCTGCCAATCCTCCTCTTTTTGCTAAGGAAGATTGGCCCTGAGCTAACATCTGTGCCCATCTTTCTCTGTCTTATATGTGGGACGCCTGCCACAGCATGGCTCAATAAGCGGTGCACAGGTCCACAACTGGGATCTGAACCCGCAAACCCCAGGCCACCAAAGTGGAGAGCACAAACTTAACCACTACACTACCAGGCCAGCCCCACATGTCCTAAGTTTTATCTGGCACCACATGTCCAAAGTTAGGTTTTCTCTTAAAACCACCAAACACTATATTTTCTCCTTCAAACTTGTTATATTCCCTAACTTTAAAGGCGTTGCTTAAAATGGATAAAAATTGACATGGTTTCCATTGTAAAATTCACAGTAGCAAATTTGTCAAGCACAGCATCAAACAGCCTCATTAAAATGCCTGGAGGGCCAAGCAACCATGTTAAATATTAGCATGGAAAAATATTTTCATTTGTCTATTCATTTAACAAATATTGATCACTTACTGTGTACAAAGCGTTTCACTAATGTTCAATGAAATCCTTTTGATAAGAGATAATTTTGAAAAACAATCCAGCTATCAGAATCATTTACTGGTTGAAAGAAAAAAAACAAATGTCTGTACTCTATGAAATTCAAATTGATCTTTTCATACCTTCATGTTAGAAGCTATGCAGTCTGGCTTCCTGATTTTATGGGTATCTTTGGATTCCTACACAGTTTATTTAACCTTGTTGTAGTATCTCAGATCATTGAGCAAAGAAACAGTTTTACTTCCTACTTAATGTCTGTTCATCTTCACCCTTCAAACCTCTCTCAAAGTATGCAAAAATTCTATAGAAAGGCATTCTAATATGGAATGTGGTTAAGAATGTCAGCTCTGGAATAAGAATATCTAAGTCCTGACACCCCACACCCACCCCTTACTGGCTGTATGACTTTGTCATTTCTCTAAGCCTTAATTTTCTCTAAACTTTAGTTTTCCCAGATACACAATGGGAAAAATGTTACTTCTCATCAGAGGGTGGTTGTTAGGAGTAAATGGGATTAAACATGTAAAGCACTTCATGTTCCACCTAGTACATTGTAAGTGCACAATACATTTGATACAAAAGTTCACGTTAGTGCTGGTTCTAGAGACAGATTCTTGGAAATATGACCCTAATGATTTTCAGTTTACTAAGATAGCAGTGATAATCTTAAATGTGTAGGTTTAGCCATTCATCTACCCACTCACTCAATAAATATTGAGTAGCTACTATTTGTTTGATACTGTGTTAGGTGCTAAGTAGACTCTAAGAGGTGCATATACTTTGAGTAAAATTAGTTGTAAAGTTTAACTTTGTTTTAGGGAAAAATAATTCTTTCAAGCATAATTATACATTACCCACTTTATGGATGTTTTTGAGGAGTTATCTGTTCATGAACTACAGTTGTCACTTTATTTACTTTTCTTTTCTTAAAAGAGTAGCCTTTGTGTTTAAGGAATCTACTTATCTTTAATTCTAGGTAGTCATCAACTTCCTTAAACAGAATCTGCCATTAGTCTTTGATTGGCACATTACTTTTGAGCATCTGTTTTGTAATAGTGTTACTACCTTACTTTACTAGTTTACATTTTGATACCCCCTTTTCACTGGAGGATATCAAAGCACTTTCTATTATATGTTTTAAATAATCATATAATAGGAATGCCTTTTATAATATTAACGTCCTTATTACTCTATGGCTTTATGTGTCAAAAGTGTTGCTTCCTAAATCCAAATAAATGAAAATTCACCTTAACTTCATTAGTTTCTTCCGTTCTAATCATATAAGGTAGTGTTTCTGGCAAGTGAAAACAATGTGTGAGGGTATTCATTAATATTTAATTTATATGTAAGTTGTTTGAGGTTTATGTATTTATTAGGGGTACTATTTAAAGTATGGAACTATAGATTTCATAGAATTTAACTCTATTTGTATTACAGTAGAATATCTCCTCACTCAAATATAAAGAAAAGTTATAGTTTGGCGTTTACTTTAAGCTTCTTTGAGGCAAAGAGTTGTACATATCCAAAGGAATATCAAGGTGGAAGTGAGGTCACTTTACTTGTCCTTTACTTGCCTTTTTTGAAAACTGGTTGTTCCCACTTCCAACCCTTTATCACAACAGTATGTTGAATATTAATAAGCTCAATAGTAATCCTTCAAAAATTTGATAGACATTATTTTAGTATGCTATAGACTATTACTTTGAATTATACAAGTCAGTACTTGTGATTTCTCAGTTACCATTGCTTGAAGACTATTTGTCTTTCAAACAAAGGACCGTGTATGATATCGAAATAGTTTGTATAGTGGGTTTTCTATGTAGCAGCATATTTAATTTTATCTTTAAAATGTTAACCAATATCAGTGTTGCATTTTCTGTTTTTGATAATTGTTCTAGGTTTTGTAAGAGACTGTCCTTTGTTTAGAAAATATACACTGAAGCCATTAGCAGTAAAGGGCATAATGTCTCCAGCTTTCTCAAATGGTTTTAAAAAAATGTGCGTATATAAAATAATAATATTCACAGAATGATTAAGCAAAGGTAGCAAAATGAAAATAGTTGGTGAATCTGGGTAAAAGGTATATAGGAGTTCCTTGGTCTCTTCTTGCACCTGTTTTGTAAGTTTGAAACTGTATCAAAATATAAAATTACCCCTCCCCCCACCCAAAAAACTCCACCAACTTTACCAACCTTAGTTCTCAATTTAGGAGATCTATTATCATATATTACCTGCCTTTGTTCATTCTTGAGTATCTCATATAACTCTTTTCCTGTGTGCAAGAATAATAGATCAGCAGAAAAGAGACTGAGTCAGTAGTTTTGGTTTCTTCAAGAAGGATTGAGATCTCAGATGAATTAGGAAGAAAATAGGGTGCTTATAAAGTTGGTGTAGCATTTTACCATTTTTCTGCTGTAGCATTTTAAAATTTTTGGTACAGAAAAGGCAGATTATATGATACATCTTATTTTAATATTCTTTTAAAGTGTAAGGCTTCCACATGAAAACTTGTACAAGAATGTTCATAGCAGCATTATTTATTTTATTAAAAAGTGGAAACATCCCAAATGTCCATCAGTAGAATACTATTCAGCCATTAAAAAGAATGAAGTAGTGATACATGCTACCACATGGGTAAAACTAAATGAATGAGATCAGGTACAAAAGGCTACATATTCTATGATTTCATTTATGTGAAATGTCCAGAAAAGGAAAATTAATAAAGACAAAACTTAAATTAGTAGTTGCTGGGGGGTGGATGTTGGCAGGAATGGAAAGTAACTCTTAATGGGTATAAGGTACCTTTTTGAGGTGGTGAAAATGTTCTGGAATGAAATTGTAGTGCTGATTTCACAGCTTTGTGAATATATTTAAAACCACTTTAATTGGAGTAATTTTATGGTATGTGAATTATATTTCAATAAGACTCATATAAAAAAAGTAAGGCCTAGGGGGGCCAACCCCATGGACTAGAGGTTAAATTTGGCACACTCCACTTTGGCAGCCCATGTTCAGTTCCTGGGCAGAGACCTATACCACTTGTCAGCAGCCATGCTGTCTCAGTGACCCAAAGACAAAATAGAGCAAGATTGGCACAGATGTTAGCTCAGGGCGAATCTTCCTCAGCAAGGAAAAAAAAAAAAAGGTAAGGCCTAATAAGTCATTCCTGCCTCAAAGTCTTCCCGTATAATTAAGAATAAGAGCCAGAGACCCATGACTTTACATGATCTTGCTTCTTATCTGGCTTCTTATTACTTCATAGAGTTCATCTCCTTTTATTTTTCCCACAGCTCATTCCAATCTGGCTGCACTGGTCTCCTTACTATTGCTGCTTCTAGGCCTTTTTATTGGTTTTTCCCTCTTCCTAAAAACCCAGCAACCCTTTACTCAAAAGTCCATCTCTCAGAGATAACTTCCCTGACTAGTCTAAAATTGTAGACCTCTCCAACATTACCTATCCCCCTTTTTGCTCTACTCTTCTCCTTGGCACTATTTACCATTTAACACAATATATATTTACTTTTTATCTTGTATATTGTTTATCTCTTGCCCCTAGAATGTGAGCTCCATGAGGGCAGAGATTTGTTCTCTTTTGTTCACAACTGTATCCCAGGGCTTAGAACAGGGCTTGGCACATATTGTCACTCATGTTATCAAATGAGTGAATCCAAAAGCATAAGTACAGGCAGCTGTAACAAAAATCAGGAATGTGAAGTAACTGAAGAGAGAGCTACATGTTCTATACTCTTTGTTCAAACAAAAATTAAGTTACCTGTAGGACCGTGAAACTAAGGAAGTGGGAAGAAATAAATATTTGTTTTTAGTGTCCTGAAAGTAAAATAATAAAGACAATTATTCAGTTCTTAAAATGAAAATAAAACCCTATTTGACCCAAACAAATAATTATTTTATTTATTTTTTTAAATCATAAGGACCTGGCAGAGATCCACACATATATTAAGTACTCAGTTAACACGTGGGCCTAAATGAAGGGTCAGTACACTATGCCCACAGCCTTTTTTTTGTAAATAAAGTTATATTGGAACACAGCCATGCCCACTGGTCTGCATATTGTCTTGGCTGCTTTCATGCTACAACAATGGAGTTAATATAGTTGTGACAGAGACCGTATGACTCACAAAACCTAAAATATTTACTCTCTGGCCCTCTATGGAAAAAGTTTGCTGACTCTTGCCTAAATTAGTCCTTGTAGGATATAGAAGAATATGGTAGAGAACCTTGGCCAAACATTTCAGAAGTTCAAATTTCATTTCTGTGACTACTTGTGTTACCTTGCACGGGTTAAATTTTATGATCTTGGGTTTTCCCATCTGTAAAATGAAGACAATACCTATCTCGCAGAGTTGTTTAAGAATTTTAAATGAGATATCGTATGTAAAGCACTTAGTGAAATGTGTAGAAAACTCTTAGTAAGTTGCAGCCCAGTAGGTGTCACGGGCACACATATACACACATACACACATACACATATACACAAGGAAACCTAAACGCCCTCAAATGGAAACTTTTCAGTCACCAAGCATTTTCCAGATACTTTCAGTACTTTTAGGAAAATAATGAATAAAATAAAATCAACCAATGTTGAATAAATATTACTACACATAAGGCACTTGATAACCACCAAAATGTATGGTATTTGGTTATTTGTTGAGAAGATTATAGTCAAGCGATATTTCTAACGGCCCTACTCACAGTAGTATTTTGATGCCCTTGACTCATATTTTAGCCAAATGTACAGCCCACTGTAAAATGGCTACATCTTCAGGTAAGTTTCATTGCTTTATTTTTAAGAAAAATTGTACATAAGGAGAACTAATTCATGCTATGTTCTGATTGTAAGCAGGAAAAAAGCAGTCTGATGCCTTATATATTATGACAAAATTTCAATCTAGAACTTTGTCTTGGGTACCTTACTTGGTTACTCTCTCTTTACAAAAGGCAAGTTTACAGTACTGGATTACTTTGATACCTTTCTGCCTGTACTGCCTTTTCTTTGGTAAAATAAATAAAATAAAAGGCTAATTTTTTCTTTAACCAGGTTTTGTTTTAGTTTTGATTTGGAGACTAATGGTATGAATCCTTACATCAGGAATATATAGGATTCTTGAGTATTTACCTTTGCCATATAGAATCACAATCTCACTTTTATTAATACGTCATTCAATAAACATTTATTAATCATGCATTATGTCCTAGGCATTAAAAAAGCTTTTTTTAGTAGAACACAGTTTTTACCTTCTAAAAGCACAAAGTATAATGGAGGAAATCACTATGTTAACAAATAATTTCAATAAAGAAATAGGAGGAATAACAGTGAAAGTATGGATGAGAAAACTATAGACTGTGCTTTAAGGTGTCAGGGATGACCTACAGAGGTGATATTTGAGCTGAGTCTCAGGGCATTGGTTGGATATTGTCAGGTATATATGGTAAAAAGAATGACACCTCACAGGAGGCACTAAAGTCAATCAACAAAAACTTTTGAGCACCTGCTGTGTGCCAGATAATGCTCTAGACAGTGGAAATACACCAGTGAACAAAACAGTGAATTTTTCCTGCTCTTGTATAGATTACTTCCAGTGGAAAATGCAAAGTCATGGGAATGAGGTACATAGTACAGCGTGGCTGAGCCAAGGAGAGTCTGGAGGCCCTACCAAGAAAGAAGCAGGAGCCACATCACACCAAGACGTTTGAACTTGATGCTGTAGGCCAACTGTTTCAACCCAGGAGCTGCAGGGATACCAGTGTGTCATAAAGTTATTACAAAGGGATTATCAATCCATGCTTAGATGCTAAACAAGCATAGGCTGTGGATTTTGATAAGATGTTTTTTATACATGTTTATCACTACTTATCAATTTTATGTAGTTATTTTGAGTAAAATATAGATAAATTTAAACATTATGAATTCATAATACTTTTTTTTTTCACATTTTCTATCTTCTCAATCAGTTGGTACTATTGCTACAACTACTTCTAAGTCACTGTCAAAATGACTACTTTTAAAAAGAGACCCTAAAATATTCAGCCTGATGTCTCCTGCCAATGTTGAAGATGTTAAAACTTTTACGGGCCGGCCCCGTGGCCAAGTGGTTAAGTTTGCACGCTCTGCTTCAGTGGCCCAGGGTTTTGCCAGTTCAGATCCTGGGCGCAGACATGGCACCGTTCATCAAGCCATGCTGAGGCGGCATCCCACATGCCACAACTAGAAGAACCCACAACTAAAAATATACGACTGTGTACTGGGGGGCTTTGGGGAGAGAAAGGAAAAATAAAGTCTTTAAAAAAAAAAACAAACTTTTAGAGCAGCCAGCCAAAACTTCAGTAAATGTTAAATGAACTCCTTCTAAGTGCCAGGCTCTAGCCCCTGGGATTACAAAGATTAATATAAAACAAAGTCTGTGTCCTCAAGGAACTTACGGTCAAGATGAACTAGAGTACAGATGAAGAATAATAAAAGTAAACATGGAGGAAGCCGGCCGGGTGGCACAGCAGTTAAGTGTGCACGTTCGGCTTCTCGGCAGCCCGGGGTTCGCCAGTTCGGATCCTGGTGTAGACTTGGCACACCGTGCTGTAGTAGGCGTCCCATGTATAAAGTAGAGGAAGATGGGCATGGGTGTTAGCTCAGGGCCAGTCTCCCTCAGCAAAAAAAGGAGGATTGACCTTAGTTAACTCAGAGCTAATCTTCCTCAAAAAAAAATAGTAAACATGGAGTGAAGAGTATAGACTCAAGATACACTGAGATAATAACTCTTAAGCAGTGAGAATTCTCTCACTGAAGGCAGACTACTAGAATAGAAAGAACGAGTAGATTATTGGAAACAGAGCCAATGTTTTGCTAACGTAGGGAAAAACTCTTTTCTTTCTTTTTTGACATCCTCCACCAATCCTCCTCTTTTTGCTAAGGAAGATTGGCCCTGAGCTAACATCTGTGCCCATCTTCTTCTATTTTATATGTGGGACACCTGCCACAGCATGGCTTGATAAGCAGTGCCTAGGTCCATGCCCAGGATCTGAACCAGCGGACCCCAGGCCCATGGGCCACCAAAGCACAACGTGTGAACTTAACTGCTATGCCAGTGGGCCAGCCCCTAGGGAAAAACTCTATCTTTTTAATAGTGTTGTTTTCTCATAGCAACAAATCTAATCAATCTCCAGAGAACAGGGATATTAGTGATTTATGAGTCTCTGAAAATACCTCTTCTGCTTGGTTTTTCTCTGCCTATTAATAAAATGTAAGCCTGTGAAATAATCTTAAATCAAACCATGTAAATATGTAGTGTAAATCATATAAAGAAATCCATCTGGATCTGACTCCTTCACAATGACAGTGTAAGTGTGACAGGAGTTGAAGGACAGTCATTTGCTCCATTGATGGATCCTGAAACTTCAGCCCAACAAGCTCATTTCTCTTAGTTCTTTCAGATTTCAGGCTTCTTTACACACATGTGCGTGCACACACACTCTCTCTCTCCCTCCCCCTCCTTCCCTCCTTCTTTCTCTCTCTCTCTCTCTCTCCCCTCTCTCTCTCTCTCTCCCCCTCTCCCTTTTCTTTCTCGCTAAGAAAGACAGAGCTATTGACTAGAAGCCCAGAGTTGCCCCCAAGTTCCGACCAACCGGCTCGAATTCTTATGAAGTGGACTTGTAATATCCTTAATGTTGCTGTTGGCAGTCAGTTACAGATTCCATTATTGTCGATCAATGCAGTCGCCATGCGAGGTGGGGGGAGGAATGGTGGAGGAGGAGAAGAAAGGAGGGATAAGAGCTTCCTATTCACAGATTTATCAACCTGCCTTTGCTCGCAGGAAATCTTCGTAAAGGGGGCTGGGATGCTGTTGAAAGAGCTAAAGCAGGAAGGGGTTAGGGGGCTGCAGTTTTCTCCGCTAACTGGAAGGAAATTTGAAAACCTTTCTTCTCAGAACAAAACAAAATGCTGAATTTGTTCTTTTGCCTTTGTTTTTGTTTGATGATATGCTTTACTTAACTGATTAGCTATTGTGCTGTCTGGTTATCTAAGCTGCTTCAGTGTAGGAACCTGTTTCTTTTTCTTTGAGTATCTTTATTCTTTATTTTCCTTTGCTTTCTCCTATCATTAAACACCAATCATTATTCAGTTTTATCCTGGCTTTCTCTTTCAGGCTAAAGCTTAACACCGAGAGACAGAAGGACAAATCTCTTCCTTTCTCTTCTATCACCCTCTTTTAACCCTCTCTATTTCCTTCCCCCTCCCCCTGTTGTATTAGATTGATGTCACAGAGACAGAATTCAGAGTGGAGGGAGGATCACATTTTCTCTTTCATCATTACAGCCTAGCCAGCAATTTAAGTGTTGGACCCCCAAGAATTTAGTCTCTGTATCTTTCTTTTCCCACTTCATCATTCAGTAATTTTGCTCTGTATGGAAAAGTTTTCTGGCTGGAGAATGAGTCTCCTTTCCCCCGGTGATGTGGCCGAGTGGTTGGATAGTAGCACCGAAGAGGAGAAGAGCCTTCTGTCATTTCTGGGTACGGTAGGGCTCCGCTTGTTCTTTTAACCCTTTGTTGTCTGAACTTCTCTTACTTTGGGGAGTAAGACCCCAAATTTTGTAAAATCCACTTTTGTATTTTTAACAGGGGGAAGAGAAATTCAGAGAATATGTTTAAGTTGTTTGCTTTTCAAGTTTTATGTCTCTAGAAATAGTACCACCAACATTGGCTATGAGAAATAAGAGACAGTTTGCTTTGCTTTAACAAAGAGTGCTAGCTCCATGCAAGGCTTACCATGCTGTCTCGTCAGCTGTTTGTGGTATTTAGACAACTTCTACTAGCTGAAATATATCATTGTTTTACTATACCTCTTGTTTTAGTAATGGTGAGGCTTGTCATGAGAGGGGGAGTAGGCTTTGTGTGCAAGAAAAGCCAACATAGGAATTGAGAAATAGCCTTTATGCCAGGTGTGAAACATTTGTAATTTTCATATGTAAGATTACTACTGAACATATAAAATAGGACACATGGACCAGCCATTACTGTAACTTTCCATTTGTGGATGCTTTCTAATAAATTTCTAAGTAAATCAATTATTGATCTTGGAATTATTAATATAATAAATAAATTCCTGGGAAAGTTAGATTACAAATCCAATCATATCTTAAATGTAATAGGAGAACTTGGTACTTATAAAAATCCTATTTGCGAATACTTTTGTTAGATTAATAATGGCCTTCAAATTTATCGTTTTTATAAATTTGATTTATCTCATAATGTCTCCCTAGATATAAGTATACCTTTATTATAAGTGGGCAAAATTTATGGTCTTCTAATTTATTCCTCATGAATATTCTCCATGACCTATGAATAGTCCTCTGCTATTCTAAAAGATATCTCTCTCTTTATTATATTTAGCAGAAGTTTCTGTTTGTTTTATTTAATTCAGTTATGTTGTCAGTCAACATTCTATAAATGATTTCTTTTTTCATGCATTTTTGATGTAAAAGATCATCCTAAACAGGTCTTTTCTAATTCTATAAAGACTCAGGTACATATATTTAGATATTAATCCTACTCTTCATTTGTTTATCATAGCTTCACTTATCCCAGGCATTTGGGTGACTTAGGTGTACCTTTCAACTCCTCATTTCTCTGAAGCCTATCTCATTCTACTTGCTTCCCATTCCCCTTCCCCCACACACATAGAGAAACATCAGCGAAGAAAAGCAAATACAAATATCTCTGAGTAAAACCAAGCCTTTAGACCCTACAGCATCATGGGACTGGAAGGCAGAGTCATCACTAAACATTTTCCCTTGCTCTTGCATGGTGTTTTTATGAATTCTCATTATACAGCCTTGAGACTAATTTATTTCTTTTTTTGGCCACTAACCCACTATGCCTAAAAAGAATTTGATCAAATAAATAGAAATGGGCAAATAAAAAGTACTACAGTTTGTGCCCCCTCTCACCTCCACTCCCATCCTCTGTTTAGGAGAGTTAGTAAATTCCTCTTTGTCCACAGATGGAGGTAATAAAGACAAAGGATGTTAAAACATGCTTAGAAGAAAAATGCAAATTCCTACAAATTATCTATCTAATGGAAGGAAGCCTTAGCGTATATAAAGCATAGGTAAGTCAGAGTTTTGATTCTGCTCAAGGTCTAACAAGAAGTTTGGTTATTGAGTGAGTAGATAACTGTGTATCCCACGCTTTGCTGTGGCAGGGCTGAGCCCTGGTTGTCAGCAAGTCATTTTGGGGATTGAAGCGCTCTCCTGACCATGGGGAGCAAACTTGTTCATCTGTGGATAAATAGGAATTTATTAAACTCCTCCAGAGGGACTAGTAGCAAAACTCTCTCAGATGTGGTTCGTTATAGTTTGAAGATGTAGCAAAGCCCTAGTGATGAGTCCTTTGCTGATGTAGTTACCATTAATGAGAACATGCTTCCCCCAAGAAGATGCCGAGAGAAAAGTAAGAAACCTCAATCTCCTTAATGGTAAATCCAGAATGAGTGGAACCCAAAGAGACAATGTATCAGAGAACCTATCAAACTATGCTTTCTTTGCCTAAGAAATTTTATGGCAGATATCTCTTAGGAGAGGAGATGAAGGAAAAGTATTTTGTGCTGTTTAGGCTTTTCTACTTCACTTTTGCACAGTAGCCACCTAACTGACGTTCAGGCCTTCCTGTTAATTTAGTGCACTGCTTGTTTGATCAAACTTCGTAAAACTGTGCCCTGTTCATTATTCTATTCAAAGACCTTCCCTGGCTCTCTTATCACCTATCAAAGTAAAACAGCTTACTCTGGAACTTATTCTGACCCTCCCACCTGACATTCCAGTGTACTAGAGACTAGGGACTTCATTCTACCACACTGATTAACTTTCTATGTCTTGCCCTTTCCTACCTTTGCATGTGCTATTTCTTCTATCAGCAGTGTCCCTTCATCCAAACTGAACTTTCTAAAACCCTACCCATGTTTCAAATCTTGCTCATAAACAAGATGCTATGCTAGTTACTGAGGCTGGATACAAAGAAGTGTAAGACAAAGCTGCTTGTTAGAAGCATAGAGTCTGGTTAGGGAGAAAATATGAACTATAGCCAATTAATCGAGAAAGACTTAATGATAATTCAAGACAACAATGGAGAAAATAAAATAAGCCAGTACCTGATTGTGAAATGATTTATCCAGGCAAAAATTGTTTTGGGAATTTGAAGAAGGGAGACATCATTTTTTGGTTAGGAACACCAAAGACTGCTTTACAGAGACAGGATTTAATCTGAATCTTAAAAGATAGAACAGATTTTTATGGAGATGGTGGAGTTTTCTGTATGAGACGAGCATCATGAGGAATATTAAATTATGTTCATGACCAATGAATAAACTAATGTGAAACGAATGGAAAGTTCATGTAAAGAAATAATGAGAGAGAATACTTGAAGGATATTTGGTAGCTCACTGTGTAGGACCTTTCATGACAGGCTAATGAGTGATAATTTTATCCTAATAGCTGTTGGGAAGAATTAAAGGTTCTTGAGCAAGAAAAAGATGATCAAAATAGGTTTTTAGGAAGACATATCTGAAAGTGTCACAACAGAGGGAAGAGACTAGAAGCAGTTAAACCTGTTTGAAAGCTGTTATAGTAATCCAGATACGAAATGTGTCCCTATTTTAACACAACCCTCTATATTATAATTAGTGGTTTGCTTGTTTATTAGTAGAACTAGATTGTGAATGCCTTCACAAAAAGGGCTCAATCCTCTTTCTTTTCAGCACCCAGTATATTCCAGGTGCAGATGAATATTTGCACAGCTCAGATGAATAAGTGAAATGAAAAGATGGAGAGAGTACAAAGGATCTATCAGCAGAATTGGTGACAGATTGGAGGAATGGGGAACAAAATGAGTCAAAGACTATTTTTGAACTTAGGAGGATGGTGAGACTATCAACAGATATAGAAAAGTTGAGAAAGGAAGCCAGTTTTTGAGGGAAGAAGATGAGTTCTATTTAGATATATTGAGTTTGAGGTTACTACCACACATCTGGATAGAAATATAGTTGTGATGATTGAAAATGAAGTTACAAGTAGAGAGCAACATGTGGGAATCATTTAGAGAAAAAAGATAGTTGAAGCTCTAAGCGTCTATAGGTGATCTACTATTGAGAGACTGTCAAGAAAAAACAGAGAGCATGACTGAACCTTGGAGAACACCAGCAGTCGGCACAGGGTGGGGTAGAGAGGAAAAGGAGTTACAGAGGCAATGAGCACAATGGTAGGAGGAAAGCCAGGATGGTCTGGTATTCTAAGTGTTAAGGTAGAACAGGTTAACAATGTGTTGAGTAGTGTCAGTGGTTACAAAAGCCAAAGAGAAGTCAGAAGAGACCACTGGATTTGACAATTAGGAGAGTTCTGATAACCTGTGAAAGTATCGGTGCTGTTTTATTCATTGAAGTTGAGGGAGGAGAAGTCAGATTTTGTAATACTGAGAAAGACGGCAGATGGTGAGGCAGTGAGAGCTATGGGTTATGACTCTTGCCTGGGGAAATCTGTGACTGATAGAAAGAAAAGGGTGTCTTTTTTTTTTTAATTGGGGAGACCTGTGCATGTTTTTAGGTAGAGGAAAGAGCAAGATATTGAACCTACAAGAGCAAAAAATAACTGAGAGAACAAAATCCTTTATGGGTTTGGAGGTGAGGGTGAGATTAAGGGCACAAGCTTAACCTTTTGAGAATAGGGAGAAACTCACACAGGAATCAAAGATGCATGCAGAGATTTAGAAACTGAAAGTAGGGAAGATGCGGGAGATAACAGCCATTGTATTAATCTTCTGGCATTTATCTTACCCAATCTTGCCTTGTAGTTAGTTATTTGTGTACCCATCTAGCACTCCCCTGCTACTTTGGGGTATAGATCTTCTCTTAATATTTTGACATCTTCCAGAATAACAAGGAATAGATGCTTAATAAAGACTTTTTTCGAATGAATGAATACTATTCATTTACCCAAAAGTTTAAGATCTAGCCAGTTTCACAGTTATCAAAAATATTCTGTCAGATCTATCTTTTCTTCTTTTCTACTACTATTCTCTATTCTCATATCTACAAGTACCATTTAAGGTACATTAGTAGCATTCACAATTATTATTCAGTAGATTATAATTGGGTTTTCCAAATTCTAGGATAAGAAGGAACATACTCAACAGATATTTTGTACTACTTTACATTCTCTAAACTGAATTTAAGTCATTTCATTTCATTAAGTGGAGTCATTTAAGTGATAGAATAATTCTGTAAAAGAATGTAATTTTACAAAACCTAAAGATTTTTAAGTTTCTAAATGACTCTACTGATACATATAGTAATCTGGTATTGGCAACTATTGTCTGATTCCTAAAATTACACCTAACATTGGGGGGAAAGCATATTCAAAAATTGAAACTCTCATTTCTGCCATTATGACAGACTAGATATCCTGAAAAATAATACAGAAACAACTAGAAATGTCATATTAATGAAACAAACATTTTAAACTAAATGGCCTAACTCTCCTCTTGGGAAGGAAAGGAAATCCCCAGGAAGAGACAAAAGAAAACTAAAATTCCAGGTAGTAAATTGTCCTGGGGCATTTGCCAGTCTCAGAATTCCAGAAGGAAGTTTTAATAGCCACAAGACAGGAGGTAGACTGAGGGTTCAAATAGTGTGAGGAATTAGAACTGAAAGCCTTGCCCCATTGTTCCCCATAGGACTAGGTCCCTTGATAAGTGAGAGTGGAAATAAGGAAAAAGTCTGCTTACTGAAGAAAGTTGAAAAATCTTATTTATCTTAGTCTGGACTGGTGGGGGAGGGAGGAGGATAAAATTTCCCTGAATATTTGTAACCGCTATTCTGATAAGCTAAAACTAAAATAGTGGACAACAGTATGTCAGAAATAGGAAGGGGGTAATTGGAATTGAAGTATTTTAAGATCATTGAATTATTCAAGAGAAGAATAGAAATCAGGATTAGCTTTAGCCTTTAAGTACGTGTGTTAAAATGTTAAGGACGACTATTAAAAGAATAGAAATAGAGTGCATAATGTCAAAAGCACGAGAGAAGAAAATGAATTTTTACAACTTGATTAATCTCAGAAAAGACAGAGAATCAGAAAAACAAAGCATAGAAAAAAGTAAATAGAAAACACAGTAAGATGGTAAAGATAAAATCCAACTATATCAGAAGGTACAATATTCTGAAAATGTTAAAAGATAAGATTGTGAGACTCAATTTTTTTTCTTCTTCTTCTTCTGCTTTATTTTTGGAGGAATGATTAGCTCTGAGCTAATACCTGCCACCAATCCTTCTCTTTTTGCTGAGGAAGAGTAGACCTGAGCTAACATATGTGCCCGTCTTCCTCTACTTATATGTAGAACGCTTGCCACAGCATGCCCTGACAAGCAGTGTGCAGGTCTGCACCCAAGATCCGAACTGGCAAAACCCAGGCCTCTGAAGCAGAACCTGCAAACTTAACCCCTGCACCACCGGACTGGCCCCTCAGTTTTTTTTTTGTTTGTTTTTTTTGTTTGTTTGTTTTTTTTATGCTGTGAATGAGAGAGACCCAGGAGGGTTAAAAGTAAAAGGTTTGGGAAAAGATATATCAGGGAAATATTAATTAAAAGAAAGCTAGCATAGGCATGAAAATGAGATAAAATGGCACTTTATGTCAAAAGCATTGCTTGGAATAAAAGAGATCCCTAAGTAATGGTAAAATGTAGAAATCACTAGAAAGATAAAAATCTTACATGCACCCAATAACAAAGCCTCAAAATTTATAAGGCAAAAATGGACAGAAATATAAGGAAAGATTGATAAATCTACAATCCTATCTGCAAAAACTAGTAAGGCTGCAGAAGATATAAAAAACACACTAAGTTTGAATTAGTGGACATGTATAGAAGCCTGAATTCAACAATTATGTAGTCTTCTCAAGTACATATGGAATCTTTATGAAAACTAACAATGGACTGGGACATAAACAAATCTCAACAAATTTCAGTCTTTATATCATACAGAACGCATTCTCTTGACCATAGTTGAACTGAGTTAGAAATTAATAACAGAAAATTTACCTTAAAAACCTTTACTGCTGGAAACTTTTAAAGTTATATATAACTCTCTAGTCAAAGAAGAAATAATAATGGAAATTATAAAATACTTAGAACTGAACGTCCTGAAAATAGTACATATCAAAACTTGCAGGATATTGCTAAAATAGTTATTAAGTGAATGTTATAGCCTTAATCTTTTATCTTGAAATGTAGAAAGGCTGAAACTTAATGGGTTAATTAAGCGTTCGATTCAACAAGTTAGAAAAAGAAAAGATAAACTCAAAGAAAGTATAGGGAAAGAAAGAATAAAGATAACAGCTTAAATTAAAGATAGTTAAATGGAAGACAGAAATAAACATAGTAGAGTCAGTAAAGCCAAGAGTTGTTTCTTTAAAAATTCCAATGAAAGTAGATAAAACTGTCAAGATTTGATCAAGACAAAAGAGAAGTCATAAATAAACGTTAGAAATGAAAAAAGGGACAAAATTACAGAAAATCAGAGACTTGAAAAACAGGAGACTATCACGAACAACTTCATGATAATATATTTGAAAATTTAGAGAAAATGGATATTTTAAAGAAAAAATATAATTTATTAAAACTGTCTATGGAGGACATATGAATGTAAGTAAGCCTACTACCTATAACCATTAAAGAATTGAATCGGTGGTTTAAAATCTACCACTGGTTATGGTTTGATTTCTCATATAGCTTGACTTCTGAAAAAGAATGAATTCTGGATCACAGCTGCATTAATAGTTCCAATCAGTGATTCAGTTTTTCGTTGCAAATGAATAAATTGGTATTCTGGTATCTAAATTGAGAACAAACAAAAAATGCTAAGAACCATACTTAAAACAAAAGCATGGCAATTGAATCCATATTAAGTCCCAGGGTGGACGTGGTTTCCTTAGAGTTTTTAACTCTATATCCTTTGTTTAGGAAATTTCCTTCAGGGAAAAAAGAAAAGGTCTTTCAAAATATTTTCCTTGTGAGAATGTACAAATAAAATACTAAAGGAAATCAACTGAATGGATATCTAAAGAAAATGGAAATGAATAAGAACATACCAAGACTTAAACCTGATCAATATGTGTGTCAATATTAAGTGTGATCATTGATCAATATTGTGCGCTTCTTAATAAAACCTTAAAATTTGTGAATTTTCAAATGGAATGATGCACAGAAGGAAAAACCTCAAAACTCTTAAACCTAATCTTCCATGAAGCTTATTTACCAAAATCTCAATTATAACTGAAGATTCAAGTTAATGTACATAAAAGGATAGTGATTCTTCAACTTGATTAGATGGTACACTTTAATTAGAAATAACTCAAGGGACAGCCCCATGGCCGAGTGGTTAAGCTCCCATGCTGTGCTTCGGTGGCCCAGGGTTTCATTGGTTTGCATTCTGGGCACAGACATGGCACCACCCATCAGGCCTTGCTGAGGCACTCACAACTGGAATATCCAACTATGTACTGGGGGGCTTTGGGGAGAAAGAACGAACTCAAAAATTTATTAATAATTTTAGTATGTATTAAGTTGAACCATATGAAATTGCTGGGCATTTGGGAGAAATATTTAAAATTGAGAAAATTCTATTTGTTTAAATTTGTTTTATTTGAAAATTTAGAAAAGATCAAAATTATTAAAATCTTGCAACACGAGATCTCAGTTATAGAACACTGTATTGGGCAGTTTGTACACAGTATAAATACATAAATATAGTTTGGTACATGAAACTAGAGAACATATAATCAGGTAATATGAACTTATATAAATGTATTAATTAGAAATTAAAGAAATGTGAATAATTAGGCCTGGTTTTATGGAAGTAGATGAATTGAAACTGGTATTGAAAGTCACCTAAGATTTGGCAGATAAGTGAAAACCATTAGCAAAGACAGACACAGGGGAATGAATATGGCCAGTTTGAGATCAAAGATCACCTGACTAAGGCAATTTGTTGGAAAGCGTTGGCAGAAAAGAGTGACTATGTAAGGTAGGAGCCAGGCGATTTTTTTTTTTTTTTTGATGTCTGACTGTCCTATCTTTAATCTCTAGGAAGGTAATTACATCAAGAAAGTAATGTTTTAGGGAGATTAATCTGGTAATGGTGAGCAGAATAGCTTTAAGCAGAGAGACAGGAGTCAGTGACATCAGTTAGGAGGGTCCTGCCAAAATCTGCATAATATGATAAAAAGTCCTGAACTAAGGTGGTAGATGGTAGTGGAAATAAAGAGGACAAAAGGAAGCCAACAAACATTTTGCAGAGAGACTTGGCAGTGTTTGATGGCTAAAGGAGCACAAATCAACATTACAGGCTCCTCCCTTTTCCATTACCCTCACTAATAAGGGATGTCCAATGTAAACACTGTATTTGTACAGTGCCATATGCATATTTGGTCCTCAGTAAAGGATTAAATTTTCCTTATATTAGAGGCCCAAGTATTTGTATGTTTTCAATACCTTGTATTAATGTCTGTCTTAGAATAAAACCCAAACTAGTCATAAAAGACCCTGGCATAATCAAGGAGCAAATCTTTTTTAAAGATGATTATTGAAATCATGGTATGAATAAATCAAAGATTATACCCAGAATTGTATATGAAACATACAAATAATGAGAACATATTATTAGGTCACTCATAGAAAAAGTTTAGATAAATGTCTTAGAACATTGCCGTAAATTAGAAAACATTGTCTTCCAGAGTTGAAGACAAAATATGATTCACCAAAATGAAACTATGAGATTAATAAAAATCTTATAACTAGATTGAAATGCTCAGAACAGTCAGCTTATGCTGAACAATGCTTTCTTAGTTATTTAGACATTGTTCTTTGTAAAACCTAAGATCTTAATGCTTTTTATCTATGTTTGTCTCAGAATTGACCTAAGTAGTTATCTTTCCACTTAGGTGTACTGAAGATTACTTTGTGAGGCTAGAAGAGCCGGGATTAAAGATTATGTTTTTAGAGCAGTTTTAGACTCACAGCAAAATTAAGAGGAAGATACAGAGGTTTCCCATATATCCCATGCCCTGATACCTGCGTATCCTCCCCCATTATCCACATCCCCACCAGAGTGGTACATTTGTTACAGTTGATAAACCTACATTGACACATCACATCACCAAAGTCCCTAGTGTACAGTAGGATTCATTCTTGATGTTGTACATTCTATGGATTTGAACAAATGTATTATGACGTGTATCCATCATTACAGTGTCATACAGAGTATTTTCTCTGCCCTAAAAATCCTCTGTACTCCACTTACTCATTCCTTCTTCTTAAGGGCAGGTTATTCTTTGGAGGAATTTTGGTCCCTTTTTTATTCAAGGAATCAGTTCTTTCTAGCTTGGTTCTTATTTTCTTCACATTTTCCACCGTTGCTTTAAGCAAGTCACCTTCTCCCTCTTTACCCCATTGCCTCACCTCTCTCTGTTTCTGATTAGAATATTCGTATTGGCATCAGTGTTGAGAGTTTTCTTTAATGGGATTTGTTTGCAGTAAATTATCCCTCAAAGAGCATGATTTAATTCTCTTTAAAATATGAAGAATCATGTGCATATTGTTAAAGTTCTTGGAGTCATTTTTAGGAAAAAGTAAGAAAATTGGAGTCTCCCTGATTATTTATCTTATTTTATCTCCATTACAACCCAGTATACAAAACACATAGAGAACATGATAGCACGCATGGATCCAAACTACGTGGGTTCCAATCCTGATTCTGCCCTTTAACCAGCTGTGCGAACATCAGCAGGGTAATAAAACATCTCCTTGTTTCCTTATCTGTAAAATGGGGGTGAAAAATCCAGTTTCAGAGAATTGTTATGAGGATTACAAAGATGACTCATATAGAATACTTAGCATGTAGCAGGGAATAATAAATGACAGTTTTGTGATATGGTTATCCTTGTTACGTTTCTATTGTTATTGTTATGATCCCAAGTTGTTATCACTAAGAACCAGAGATATGCTTTGTATTTGAAACTTAACTACCATATAAATATCCCTGAGCTATTTTCTTAGCCTTTCTGGTTGAGAGTGTTATTTGCACTAAACTGTTCTCTGCCATCTTATCCAGTATCATCATGTGGAGCCCTGAGTTGAAGAAATGGAATACTTGTGGGTATCCAGATTCCCTGACCGGAGAGAAATCTGTTATCCTAATATATTAGCAAGAAGAAATTTAAAAAATAATAATAATAGGGAATAAATTTGTTGAAATAAAGAAAAGATGAGGGACTGGATGGCTTTACTTTCTGAGAATTTACCACATGTCTGTACTTAGCACCAATCGTACGTGTTGAGTAAGTGTCTAGGGCGTGCAGACTTGAAAGCACTGCTTGTTTGAGGGAAGGACTGCAGTCTAAGCGACACAAATTGGATGAATTACAGTGGCCCTGGGGGTTTGTATTTCAGAGCAGCTGAATGGTAGTGACTGTCAGTGCATAGGCTTTAAAGCAGTAAAAGTGGGATACAGCAGGAAATGTCCTACTGAAAATCAGGTGGAGAAGTCTATAAAACGCCCAGGTGCTATCGTGTTAGCAACTATAGAAATGTAGTATGTAATTTTCTTTTCTTTACTCTTGTCACTTTTCCTGTATAAAATTGTACCTGCATCTCTAATCTCTGTTGCCTTTAGGAGTCCTCCAACAAAAAGTAGGAAATTTCATTTTCATGAAGCCTTTTTTCTTTCACATTTTGCCATTTGCTATTAAAGCCCCTCTTTACTGAAGAGGTACAAACCCATTTCCTAATAGTATTCCTTCCTTCCTATTCTGTTTCTTAAACATCCTCTGTGTCTCCTATGGAAGAAGAATTCTCATGTAGAATTCATAGCATGGAGAGATAAGTTATTTGCTTACCTCATTCGTTAATAACTTGAGCCACTGACGTATCATATCTTATTTATTGTTGTCATTATTTACACAATATAGGGGAAATAGTAAAGTAGACTCATTTACAGCAACAATGTATGCACTGAAACTTCAGTGACTTGAGTGGGTGCACAAACAGCTTGGTGTGTATTCAATTTTTTATCTTACTTTGTTAAAATGATTTTTTAAAAGATTTTTATTTTTTTAATTTATTTTTTTAAAGATTGGCACCTGCGCTAACATCTGCTGCCAATCTTTTTTTTTTCTTCTCCCCAAAGCCCCCCAGGACATAGTTGGGTATTCTAGTTCTGAGTGCCTCTGGTTGTGCTGTGTAGGACGCCGCCTCAGCATGGCCTGACGAGCGGTGCCATGTCTGTGCCCAGGATCCGAACCAGTGAAACCTGGGGCCAGCCCCCAAAAAGATTTTTGAAGTGAACTGAAGAATTCCTCTTTTGAGAATAATGCTAGAACACTTGTCTCCTAAGTATAATATCAAAAATATTAAAGGGGCCTATGAATAATTATAATTGGCAGAGTATTCACATTCATTCATGTTTTGTAATTCTGTACACAAAATTACTAGGAATTGGCTTGGGTTGCTATTAATGTGAAGTTTTTAAGTATACTATATATGCCAAGTTGACTGCATCTGTGAACATGTAATATTGTTTCTGGTCTGTCATTAACTAGAGAGTTTTGTTATGAGAAGGATATTTCGGTTCCTTGCAACATTGTCTACCAAATTAAAACTTTATAAATATCTTTCTAAATTTTGTTCATCTTTCAGGTTGAGTTTTCTGAAATTACTTTCACATTGGTAAGGTTATTACCTTCTTTTAAATTTTGCCCCCACCCTCATCCAAGAGAATAATAATTGTTACTAGCTGAGGGGCTGCCCCAAGAATTAAGTAAGTTAGATACTAGACACAGTGCTTAGCGTGTAACAAACACCCAACATTAGCTAAAATTATCATAAAAATATTTCTGTCCTAAACAAATTATCTACAAAAGAGGTACTTAAGTAACTTCATGACACATCTTTTTCTCTTAAAAAAAAAAAAAGTATTTTTGAATCATTTCCTCTACTTTTTTTCTTTTAACTATGGTAACTAATTCTAAAAGTGGTAGACATTGTCAGAACTCATGACATTTTTAGCTATGTTGTTTATGTTAAATATATGTATATGTGACATAATGGCATATGAATTTTGGTTAAATGTGATTGAACAAAAAGTAAATATAGTTGATGTTTATAGATATTTGGCCATAATGATGTTAAATAAGAGATACCTTTCTTGTTGAAGGTATTTTCAGAGGTTTTTGGACCCTAACTCTCAGTTAATATAGTATTTCCCTTTGTTCTCTTTTCAAACATAGTAATATTGCAGAGTTATTTCAATCACATTTATTATTCAAAATCCTGAGAAGAAAATAATTAAGAAAGTGCCAGTAAGTGTATCTCCATAGTGTTTCTATGTGATTTGTACTTTTTGGTAAAGTGTACTTCACCGGTGGTTTTTCATTTCAGAGTAAAAAAGCTAAAGCCCTTACGTGTAGGCCTATGAGGGCTGCATAATCTGAGCATGTCTACCCCAATCCCTCTCAGGCTTTCTGCTACTGTTTGTCCTCACTCATTGACTCCACTCCCACTGGCTTCCCCACTGCCCTTTATATTGGCTTTCTTCCACCTGCGCTGTTCTTTCCTGATAAACCTACAAGGCTGACTTCTTCACTTCCTTAACTATTGGCTCTCACCTCACCTTCTCAATGCAGCTACCTTTTCACTATAACTACTATAGTAAAATTACTGTACCGCTTCATCTGTCTTACACTGTCCTACTTTTTTCCCTCTCTGAAACACTTTTTTTTTTTTTTTGCTGAGGAAGATTGGCCCTGAGCTAACGTCTGTTGCCAATCCTCCTCTTTTTTTTTTTTTTTTCGTGCGCGTGAAGAAGATCATCCCTGAGCCAGCATCTGTGCCTGTCTTCCTCCACTCTACCTGTGGATTGCTGCTACAGCATGGCCAGTGAGTGGTGCAGGTGTGCACCTGGGACCCAAACCCACAAACCCAGGTCGCCAAAGCAGAGTGTGCCAAACTCAACCACTACGCCATGGAGCCAGCTCCTCTGAAACACTTTTTGACATTTGCTTTGTGATAAGTGAGCTAAAGGCCAAAGGCAGAAGTTGACTTCTGTTTGTTGAACAGGCACATCCTCCACCAAAAGTGCCTTTGCCCCCATGTATATCCAGTTGTCAGTTTCTTCGCCACGCTTTTCAAAGAAAGCACATTGACATAGAGGAAAATGTGTATTTTGAGGAAATGACATTATAATACTCCTTTTTGGATTTAGAGAGCCCTTTTCTTCCAAAAAGCTAATTTTTATTAATGAAGACTAGAGCAGGAAAAGTAAAACGGCTTATATAGAATCACACAGATAGTTGGTCGAGCTACTAAGAAAAGCACCCAAATTTCTCTTTGTTCAGTACATCATCCTGTGTGGAGCTGTGTTGGAGGTTCTCTCTCATTGTTCTGAGTTGTCACCTCATCTCAGTTCATACCCAGTGGCAAAGGAAATGAAGAGGTAAATTTAAAACTTAACCAGGATTTTTGTAACTTTTTTCACCTTTCAATCTGAAGATGAAAAATATTATTTTTAGAGGATGAGAAAGTGAACAAAACAGTTTCAGACCTTTATCTACTGAAACAATATTATAAGTCTCTTGTCTCAGTGATAGAGAGAGAGTATACTTTAAAATGACTGTAATTAAATATTGTGACTATGAAAGGAACATTACATTTTACAGCAGGTGAAAATAATGAGATAGTATGTAGCATGAGTGGGCGTAGGGGAGAGAGCTGTCTAATTTTGGCCTATTGGAACTAGTATAGATTTTCTTTCCAGCTCAGCAGAAATGTAGCTTCAAGACCATAGTAGCAACTTTCCTTTCTTCTTGGAGATTTCAAGTTCTTGAGGTATATATTCTTCTCTCAGCTTTGAAATAGTTACAAATCTTCTAAGAACTAAAGAACCTGGATATTCAAAGGCCTTCTCTGCATCCATAGATAAGTTACATTGTTGTGGAGGCTGAGAAAATCTAGAAGTGTAGACTTCTTCCTCTTATCATTAGTTGATTTAGCTTACCTAGATTCCTTTCTTTTCCCTCTTTAGTGAAAATGTTCAAACTTCAAGAATAATTTAATTTCTTCTTTTTGAACCCAATGACATTCTTTAGGTCAGAGTTGTGATATTTTTTTCATGAAACAGAATCTAAAAGAGAAAAAGAAGTACAAGTGACATATTTGTTAAGAGTTTGAAATGTGGTTGCTCATGCTAGCCAATATAATTTCAAATAGTTAAAAGCATTGAAATATATTTGTTTAATGAGTTCATATGCCTGAAGACTAAAATTACGTGTTTGAAAGAAAGTGAGGAAATAAGTTTCCATTTTTTTCCTTAGCCAGAACATTGCAAATTAAGGAAAAGTGTTTACTAGATCATTTTCTCCTTGCTAATGGAACTCACTTTTCTCCCACTTTCATTTCTCTATCAATTATTCAGAGATTAAAATATTGTAATACTCAATCTCATGTATCTCCTAATTATAGTTAATTATCAGAGGAAAGATGAGATTTTCTTCTACTTTCACCAGCCCCTCTCCCCACCTGCCTGCCCCCCATATAGAATTGCCTAACTTGGATAATCACTCTTTAAAGTCGTGTTCCTAAAGTCTAAAGGTCTTGTTGTTCAATGTGCTTTGACAAACTGATTTGTTTAAATTCAGTGCTTTGTGCCATTCCTGTGAATTTTAGCTAATTATACGTCCATTTTTTTAGAAATGTGCATTAGAAGTCACGTGTGCCTAATTCTGAAAATGGCTTTGTACATTAAGGCTCATTTAACCACTGATGGTTAGAGAGAAGTTGAGAGACTCACAGTTATTGGTCATAATTTTTAAAACAGTAATAGCATGGAACTTTCTTGTACTGCAGGTGGGCATATAAGACGCTATGTTGTCAACCTCTAAGACATTAGGAATGTTGCAAGTTGGCTTATGTCTTACTGGTCAGGATATCACAGTGAAGATAGTTTAGTTGTGGAAAGAAAATCAGTGTCCAGAGTGCAAAGATAGTAATAGGGTAAGCACTTCCAGTAGGATTTTCGGAGTCCGGATTGATTTGTGTGCATTACTGGGTCTGTGTAAAATGGTGTCCTTTTGGCACTAGCTGAATATAAATTTCTGTAAATGTTTTTTCTTGCTGAAGATTAGTGTAATACGGTGAAATTTTCTGTAACTGAGGGGAGGCAGTGGTTGGCATCTGCCGATAGCCTGAAAGTAACTAATGAGGATGTGCAGTCGGAACGATTGATTGAATAGCTGCAGTCTGTGTGTTTCTTTCTCGCTTGCTCTCTCTGCAAGCTGTAGAGAGGGAGGGGGAAGAGCAAGACACAGGGAGGGAGCGAGCAAAAAAAGGCTTTCTCTTAAGTGGAACTAGCACGGATCCCAGGGGCCAGGAGGCCAGAAATGGAAGTTTAAACTGCATCTATCTTTTAAAGGGAGAACAGCAGGAATCAAAATGTCAGTCTCCGGAGTCACGATTTACTCCTTATTTTTTAAGATCTGGAAGATAACACAGAATACTTTTTTTAGGATGTGGTTTTTTTTCTTTTCTTGTCCATGTTGAGATTATCTAATGTTATCTGAGAAGCTGGATTCCTATATGTCTGTCAGTTGAAGTGGAGATGGGAAGCAGTTGTGATAAAGGTATAATATGTATATATCTATCATCTGTGTGTGCGTGTGTATGTGCATATATATATATGCATATATATATCACTCTATGAAAAAATTTTTTTAAATGTAACCTTAATATAGTATATAGTAATTAAATTGTAGAATATCACATCATCTGCAAAATTCGAAGCTTGTTAGGTCAGTTTGAACAGATTTAGGATTCCAGAGTAAGATCTTAGTAAGGTCATATTGCCAGAACAAGGAGAAGCTGATCTATTTTTATATCTGCATAGGCATATATGTTATTCTCTCCTGGCAGCAGCTTTCAGTCTTCTCATGGCCCTTTGGCTGCAGTCTGGTGAATCATCTTGTCTGCACAGAACTGAACTTTGACCTGTGTGCAAACACCATCAAATCATGTGCAACACTAGACTATATTTTGTTCACAAGAATATAAAAAAATTTCATTGAATTCTATTAACTCCTACATTGCTGACAAATAGAGAAGTGGATTCATACCCCGTGAGATGCAAATAGTAAGTGAACTTATAGGTATTAAACATAGATCAGAGGAAATGACTTTTTATATGTGCACAGTTAAAGGTATATGCTGTCACACTAAAGCAGATTCATAACTGACCAACTCTCCCTAGTGTCTTGATAGTTCAGACCCCACAGAGATAAAGAAACAAATTATGTGCAAATGGAATGTGATGCACCTTTAAAGAAAACTGATTTTCTGTGGGGAAAAACAAAACAAAACAATAATTTTACAGTTTAGTCAAAGATCCTACATTTTGGATTCTTGATGTTTCTTTCTTCTTTTCCAGAGGTGCCGGCAGAAAGGTCCCCCCGCAGACGGAGTATCTCAGGGACCAGTACGTCAGAAAAACCCAACTCCATGGACACTGCAAATACCTCACCCTTCAAAGTACCAGTAAGTGTTTCTCTTCTCTAAAAGAATATTTTACTTTTCTCCTTTCTTCTTAGAGTTAGAGATAGTTACCAAGGAATCAAAATATTTTGCTCCTCAAGAATTTCTTTACAATACTGAGGTTAAAGGACAGAGTCATCAACTTACATGGATTAACTGTGGTTAATGTCCACTACTTTAAGTGTAAGCTTTATTAGGTTTTAGCGAATATTATTTTTACTTGTGGAGTATTTCCAAAATATGTAACTAAGCACATTTAATTCAAATTCCTCTGAACTGTGAAGAGCAAATCTCTGCAGGATGTCCTTTTATCAAGTTAAACCTATCTAGCTGAAATCTACCTAACTAGCTAAAACCTGTCACAATTCTGTAAAGGTACTGGTGGGATTTTTTTTTTTTTAATGGATGGGGGTATGACTTTTTTATTTTCCAGAGCTGGAGTACAAGCAAAGAGTGATGAAACTTAGAAAGTTGGGGAGCAAATTATCAGAGACTTATGAGTTCTGATCCTGAAACTTGGCCTGTGCTTTGCTTAAGCCATCTTTTAGAAGGCCATCTAAGTGCTGAAGAAATATCCTAGTTTAAAATACTCCTTAAACTGACAACACGGTACTGAGAATCAGTATTAAATACAAAAGAACACTGAGATGGAAAGACTGTAAGTGATCAGGTCATCTGACTACCAGTTGCTGGCCTAGTTTAGATCTTCTTGATATAACTCTGAGTAACTCAGATTTTAATTCATCTATTTTATTTGCTTATTGGTTAAGAAATATACTTACTTCCTAATCATATCATTTTATTAAAATTCATTGATTTTAAACTTGAAAAGAATTACTTACATGAAGTTGGTCATTATTAAAGGTACAATGGAAAGCAATATAAAGTAGAAAAAGATTTTTCTATTGAAAAAAAGATTTTTTTCTTTGAATTCAGGCAAGTTAGTATGTTGTATTCTTTCTTTCTTTATTTATTCCAATGCTGGGTTTTTTTGAACTTTAGGATGACCTTTTACGTAGGACTGATATTTTGAGATATATAAGCTGGCATTCATTTATAAATTAACCGAAATGAATGTTTATTTTGGATTAACCCTGAGAAGCAAGATTTCCCCTTATTGTATCTCAGTGCCTTGTAGAGTTTGTGGATATCTGTTACTATGACATCTTTCAAATTTTTACAAATTTTCTCATTTTTAAAGATTACAAGCAAGTATTGGATTAATATTCTAACCAAATTATGACAAGTATTTTAAAATGTCAGATTTCATGCCTTTTACTAAATTTCTTTGTTCCGTAGACATAGCTACCTATTTAAAACGTTCTTTTCATGAATGAAAAAAGTGTTTTTCCCTCTCCTCTCCCCTTCTTGTTTTCCCCATGAAATAGAGATCGTTATAGTGAAACTAACTATCCATATACAGAGTTTGGTGAAAAGCATTGAGTTACAATTTGGAGTTTTCATACTATCACGCTAGAATAGAATGGTGAATTCTTAAATTTTTTTTTAAGTCAATAACTGAAGAAGAAGATCCCTCCACAATATAGTAACATTGAAGTACTTCCTATATTGAATCTGAACTTCATGGCTGGGCTTTTTAAGTTTGAATTCATTAGGAACAACAATTTTTATTTATATTTAAACAGTAATTTGACACCTAATTCAAGGTTTACCTTAATAATAAGACTAATTATTCTTGAATAAAAGTAATAAACCAGTGATGCATATACGTGACAGCTAACACTGCTTATAAACCTCTTACTCAGTTGTTAGCCTTCTGATAATCTCAGCCACTTCATGGATTTAAAAACATTGAGGGAAAGAAGGTGCCTCTGACTAGCAAATTGGAGTCACAAAGCCCGTGCACTTAGCTCTCTAGGAGAATAACCATTCACAAGCCCTCACCTAGACAATTGTTTGAAAAATAACCATCAGAACACATTGATTGCAATAAAGAAAGAAAAAAAAAAGACAGTGATTTGAGGGAGGAAGCAGAGAAAATGAAAAGCAAGCAGTCATAAAAACAATCTGAATCCACTTAGGATAAAGGCAAATAGCCTTAGATTTATCAGGAGCCCTTGAGGGTACCATTGTATTACAGGTTGGATGGTGCATAGTGCAATAATTGACACTGATAATAATGAACCTCAGTCATCAAGAAAAAGTGAAATTATATTTGTTGTGCTGGGCTTTTTTGAAAGTGGAACTGCAATATTGTGTGATATTTTGTGTTATCCATTGAGAATATTTAAGATCTTGAAGATATGTGATGCTTATAAAACTTGCTATCAAGAAAAATCTGGTTTGTGAAGTACCTCATTCCTTGATAATGCTGGATAAATAATTTATATTCTTTTAAGAGAAACCAAATATGCTGGCTAAATGAGGCACTGCAGTACTTGAATGTCTGTGGAAGTACATTGTGTTTTTTAAATTTCCATGGTCTTCCAAGAGCTGATGTGACCTACATCCCTTAAATGTATTGCCAATAAGAAGTATGTCTAGTTTTCAGATCAACAAAAAATATTTTTGTAATTAAGATCACGAAAGACTCTCTGCATATGAGAAAGCAGAAAAAAAAGAAACCAAACTTTGAGATACTTAACTTTAAGTTACTTATACAGTATCTCAAAGAAGATCATTTCCATGTTAACTTTATGAAGGGGCAGATGTGAGATTTAAGCACAAGTACTTGTGGTTTTAGGATTCAGGTATCTTTACTATGGTGAATAGCAGGTTCCCTCCTCATCAGCTGTACCCAAAAAGGAGCCATAGTGGACTCTCTCCCCTTATTCCTCCCAGCTCCATTTTCAGCCTTATTGAGAGCAGGTGATAATAGATTTTAGCAAGTCTTAACTGAAATTATTGACAATGACACACTTACTGAATGGTTACTTTGGGCAAAGTATTAGTGATTCACCAATTATTGATACTTTTTTTGGCATTATTCTTAGTACTGGGGAAACAGAAACGAACACAACAGAATTTTCCACTCCCAGAGAATTTATAACCTAGTAGCAAGAGACAGAAAAATTGCCAGATTGATAAGGCGGCAGATAAGCATGGTGACACAGGTTTTTAACAATGCACTGTGTAAGCTAAGGCTTTGCCAAGGAGCCAATATTTGAGCTGAGTTTCAAAGGCTGAATGAAAATAGTTGACAGGGGAAGAAGATTATTCCAGGCTGACTGAAAAGCATTTTGGAAAGACACACTTCATAAGATGGACTGATGCTTCCAGGGAATATAGACAGGGTTCGGTGAGGCAGAAACTGAAAAGCATCTACGTAAAAATGGCAAGAGAGAAGGCTGGAGGCGAGGTTGGGGCAAGACTGTAAGTGGACTTGTTTGTCAAGCTTAACTAAACTTTGCTGGCTGCTAAAGCATTAGAGATTTGTTTTTTGAAATATTTGTCTTGGCTCAAAAGCTAAACCAAGTTGTATAAATACTGTGAAGTATTGGTAAATTACTTGACTCTTCTTTCTCATGCTGTCATTATCTCCACTCAGGGTGATAGGTAAGGGGCCATGATTTAACAGAAGGCCAGCCCAGCACCCACCCTGGCTATCAGCTGACACTAGAGTATAGGTTAGCCTTCAGGAGATTCAGAAGAAACCAGTGGGTTAGAGTTGCTTGTATACTGCTGACTACTGCTAGATGAGGCAGAAAGGAGCCAAAGAATAACTCTAGCAATGAGCCCCAAACTTTTGTATATCTCCTCATTCCTCCAAATTTATATTTTTAAAAACATAAAGTGGATAACTAGTATAGCAGTGTTCTCAGGTGTATTTCTTACTTAGTCTAATCCACCTTCATGCAGTGGTAGACAGCAGTGTCAATAAGTTTAAGAGCAAGGACATGACAAATGGAAGAGGGAATTCATATAGCCACTGAACCTATAGGTTAAGGCAAGGTCTTGGTTTTTAGGAATCTTTAAAGGTATTTTTACTTTTCTCTAATCATAGCCATAAGAAAAACCAGAGATCTGCAGAATAGTTTTTCTGTTCTGCCTCCACTCTCCTTCCATATTTCTTCACCTTAATTCCAATCGCAGTTATTTCCTTATAGGTCTGTGTCCCTCATTAGACAAGAAATATCTCTTCTACTCATCTTTGTAGCTACCCCAATGCCTAACACAGCACCTCACACATAGTAAACACTCAACAGATAATCGTTGAATGGATAAAATATGCATGAATTATCTAAGGACTAGAGTTTCTCTCACAGCTATTCTCTTGGTATTACTGAGGATGTCTCTAGTCAAATTGGTTACTAAACCATTTAATAACCGCTGATAGATCATTTGGAATAAATGTACCTGTGCAGAATAGTTACATTTTTTCCTCAACAAAAAGATTTTAATTTATATTTGGAATTCAGGGCTATGGTATTTTATGTATATAGTGTATACTGTGTCTACTTATATTGGGAAGTGAAACTAGGTAGAATCCTTATTTAATATCTTTGTGGATATTTCATTGAGCCCTTTAGGTATCATGCATATGTACAAACTCACAATGTTTTTGCAGATCTGAGTTTTGACTGTTAGATTCTTCAAGAACAATTTTAGTCGTCTGAATAGTTTTTTCCTCTTTTTAAGATCCTATTTTTCATTTTTTCTTTAACATCCTGCTAGACTTTTACTTTTGTGATATTTGTCTTTTCCTTTAAATATAGCATCCATTGTATTTGTGTGTGTGTGTGTGTGTGTCTGAGGAAAATTGGCTCTGAGCTAATAGTCTTCCTCTATTTTATGTGGGAAGCTTCACGAGCCATGCTAGGTCCGGGCCCGGGATGCAAAACCTGCAAACCACAGGCCACTGAAGCAGAGCGCGCTCACTTAACCACTACACCACCGGGCTGGCCGCCCCCATTGTGTATTTCATACATTGTTAAAACTACATTTAAATGATATTACAGGGGTGATTAGGAAGAAATAAGAAAACTAATGAAAAGTTATCCAAGTCCTTAAATTTAATGCAGAAAGGGAAAATGATCACATCTTGTAATTGTATATATTTGTTTCACATTCCCTGAGTTTTTGGAACAAACTTCTTTCTTTAATATTCTATTTATAAAGTGACTGTTGATATTTATGATTTTTGTATCACATCTCCCTAGACGATGCCATCAATTTAGCTTTGGCTAAAGAAAGCTGCTTGTGTTCCGGACCAGGTGCTCAGCTTAGTGTTCTCATTTCCACAACACGATGGTCTGAGTTGGCCTTCCATGTGAATATAACACAATGCAGTTGCAGCTGCTTCCTTTGTATTAGCTTTGAGCTTGGCTCTGAGAAAATTCAGGCACTAAAATATATGCCAAGACAACCAGAAAGCATAGTTGAACTAAGGCAGTAGCTGACTATTCCTATGGAACTCTCCTTGTGTTCTTGTCATGGTGACACCTGAGCATTCCCAATCAGATACACTGGCTACAAAAGACTGTCAAAAGACATACTTTTGCATACTTTTTAGAATAAAGTAAAGCTTTGGAAGATAAATGTAGACCTAGTTAAATTCCTAAATTTAAAAGGAATGTATAAAAAGCAATGTTACATCCTTGCTTAAATATCAAGGTATCAGGCTCAGTCTCTGTCTTGAATGGAATCCTCAGTAAGATCAATAAGATCCTTAATAAGATCTTTGTTTTTCCAGCTTAAACCAAGAGACAGAAAGCTTCATGCCGACTTAATAAAGACCAGAAAGTGTTCATTGTCTAAATCAGTGGTTTTCAGCTCTGGCCATCCTAAAAATCACCTAAAGAACTTAAAAAAAAAACAATACTAATGCCTGGGGTCCACTTCAGACCAGTTAAATCAAAATCTCTGGACTGGAACCCAGTCTTCTGTATTTTTTAAAACCTTCCCAGATGATTCTAACATGCAACCAGGGTTGAGAACTATTTGTCTAAAATGATTGGTTAAAATATTAGGAACCCATTTTAGTCAGTGTCTTTCCTGTGGACATCAGTGCTTTCTTTTATACCTTCAAGTCTGGCATAAGAAACTAACAAGCAGTATTTTCTCAGTGGCCTGCTATTGCTCAGAAACAAATTGCTGCATAGGGTATTAGTTGCCCTTCTCTGTTTGCCACAGTCAGTTCAGATGACCAGTCTAAATTTACAAAATAACTTGCCTTATTGTGACACAGTGACCTCTGACCAGCCTCAGAATCTCAGTCTTAAGGGTGAAATAATCAGTTTGAATTCATAGCACCCAGCTACAATACTATTTCTGTTTCTGTATTCTCATTGCTATTGTATTCCAGGACACTTAAAATTCTGTCCTCTGCTGCTCAAAGATTCTATATCCATCTTCCTTCTCTTTACTGACCATCTGCATGGAGTTGAAATCCATAATAGGGTCACCCTGCAGTGATACCTCTTTTAATAAAGAGTATATTTATATTTATATATGTATGAATATATAATATATGACTATGTAGTCACATTATGTCTATCAAAATATTACTTCCAGAGGTAAAAATAATATAATAAACATGGGAATGTCAGGAAAGAAAAATTATAGTCTGAAGGTAGTAAACATTAACTATATCTTTAAATCATTTTGTAATCAGAATGGGTATAATTTTAAAATCTTTTAATGATAAATATCTTAGAAAATATAAAATTTGGAGCAGAGTAAAAAGGAATAAGGTTAGATACGACCCATTAACGGGGATAGAAAGGAGATAGCAAATACCTGGAGGAAAAGGGAGCAGGTATAGCAGGGAAGATTGTCAAGATTCTAAACTTGAAAGAATCAAAGAATGATGGAAACCTTCCTCAGTCAATGGTTATTCCTAGAAGCAGGTTTGCAGCCGTACTAGCTAGTGGAGATTCCAACTTATCCTGCCCAGGAGGAGAGGGCTGTTTGAGAGAGTACTCTTCTCTCAATGAACTCACTTATAGCTCATGCTTATGGATAGTATACTATAGGCCCCTCTTCCTCAAAGCAAAGATATTTTCCTTCTACTTTAATGGAGAAGTGGAAGCTTAACACCTTTCATTTCACAATTAGAGATCAGCGTTTTGAAGTACTAATGCCCACTTAAGGGAGCATATAATTAGCCACTAAGTATAACTATCAGATGCTTTCCTATTTCACACAAGTTAGGAAGCAAGAGATGTAGAAAGGAAACCTGGCCAACTTCTTGATTTTGCTAGGGCTAGCTGTACAGAAAGGTATTTTTATACTTCTCAGCTATACCTTTGTTCAACAAGGTACAAGCATTGCTGGTAAACAGTAATACCTTCGAGGTGCCTTCCTGCCTTCAGGCCCTTTAATTCTATAACCAGTGCCTGTACCATTCCACTGGACTTTTAAATGCTTTGTTTTATATTTTACATCTACTAATTTCATTTTAAAGGAACTTTATTCCAAGGGGATTGTTTGATTAAAATATCATTATAAAATTTTTTGTCAGACTATTGAGTAGTTATTAAAAGAAAAGCCTCCAAAAGGATTTGAATAGACATTTCTCCAAACATATACAAATGGCCAATACACACATGAAAAGATGCTCAACATCGTTAGTCATTAGGAAATGTGAATCAAAACCATACTGAGATAGCGCTTCATACGCACTAGGATGGCTATAATCAAAAAGAAAGACAATAATAAGTGTTGGGGCCAGCCTGGTAGCATAGTGGTTAAGTTTGTGCACTCTGCTTTGGTGGCCCAGGGTTCACAGGTTTGGATCCTGGGCGCAGACCTAGCACTGCTTGTCAAGCTGTGCTTTGGCAGCATCCCACATAAAATAGAGGAAGACCGGCATAGATGTTAGCACAGCACCAATCTTCCTCAAGCAAAAAGAGGAAGATTGGCAACGGACGTTATCTCAGGACCAATCTTCCTCACAAAAAAAAAAGACAATAAGTGTTGGTGAGGATGTGGAAAAATTGGAACCCCCACATATTGCTGGAGGGAATGTAAAATGGTGTAGCAACTTTGAAAAACAGTTTGACAGTTCCTCAAAAGGTTAAACATAGAGTTACCATATGACCTAGCAATTCTACTTCTAGGTATATGTACAAGAAAATTGAAAACATATGTTCACACAAAATCTTGTACATGAATGGTCATAGCAGCATTATTCATAATAGCCAAAAAGTAGACACAACCCAAATGGCCATCAGCTGAAAGGTGGATATACAAAATGTGGTCTATCCATATAATGGAGTGTTATTCAATCATAAGAAGGAGTGAAGTGCTGATACCTTGCTACATTTTGATGAACCTTGAAAACATTATGCTAAGTGAATGAAGCCAGATACAACAGGCCTCATATTTTATAATTCTATGTATGAAATGTCCAGAATAGGCAAATCCATAGAGACAGAAAACAGATTAATGGTTGCCAGGGGTTGAGGGGGGGATAGGGAGTAACTGCTAATAGGTACAGGATATATTTTGAGAATGATGAAAATGTTCTGGAATTAGACTGTGGTAACACTTGCACAACATTTTGAATATACAACAAGCACTAAATTGTACACTTTAAAAGGGTGAATTTGATGGTATTTGAATTATATCTCAATAAAACTGTTTAAAAAAAACTTGGGAAAAAGAATAGAAAATATCTGAATATTTCTTAATTTGATTGTAATTTGAAATGATAATATTTTGGATATATTAGGTTAAATAAAATCTATTTTAGGAAGGCAAAAGGCAAATATGTTTCATTATGTATTGGCTGCTTATTTTCTACAAGTTTTTTTTAGGTGCTTATTACTGATACTTTGCATATTTGCATTTTTATGTGAACTACTGTGATTTTACCTACTATAAGGAAGATAGTTCTATACATTTTTACTCAAGGATATAGAAATAGGAAGCATGATATTTGGTTTTAAAAGAAAAAGGCAGATTATAGCCATCATGTATATACAGAATATTTTTTAATTTTTGCAAGTTTTCACATCTCATGAGTCATTTCTATCTTATATAGTGTAGTTTATATCTCTTCCGTTAGTTCATGTCTATTAACTAAACTTCTTGACTGTTTTCATTTCATATATAGTCTACCTCTGCCTCTGCATTCTTATAAGATGTGTTATATGTGGGCTTGTTTAGTGGGGTAGTGCTGAGATCTTCATATTAGAAGGATCTTTTTATGACTTGTATAGCAATGAAATTAATTGTTGTTTTAGAGAATCTTCTTCTAAACAATCCTCTGTACTGTTCTACTAATGCTTAGTTCTGATGTCCCATAGTAATTTAAATTCAGCTTTCCCCAAGCTGTATTCGCTTATGTTTTTCCAAAAAATTGTTTCCCCCTGTATTTCTAACTTTGTAATATAGTCATGTGCTGCATAACGATGTTTCTGTCAATGATGGACTGCACATATGATGGTGGTCCCGTAAGATTAGTACCATATAGCCTAGGTGTGTAGTAGGTTTGTGTAACTACACTCTATGATGTTCATGCAAGGACGATATCGCCTAATGATGCATTTCTCAGAACATATCCCTGTTATTCAACGATGCATGACTATACTACAAATTTCTTCAGTTCCAAGAGCCAAAAACCTAAGAGCCATAGTATTCTCTTCTCCTTCCTCCCGCATTCAGTCACTTTTGAATTCAGCCAGCCCCTCTTTTCCAGCCCCACTGCCACTTACTGACTTCAGTTATCAGTGCTTGTTATTCTTCCTGTAAACCAGTACCAGGCTTCATTAGCATGAGACCAATAGGAGTGTGCATTTATCCATTATAGTACTGGTAGTGTTGTATTGTGGGGTCATTATTTGTATAGTTGCCTTCCCTAGTATGTGATTCTAGTGATGGTCTCCAGAATGGGATGTATATACCTCAGAGGGTACACAGCACGATCTATTTGGTTTGCAGAAAGAAAATATTAAATCTTTGATTTTTTAAAAATGTCACTCTTTTTAAATTTTTATTTTCTTGAATATTTTATAGTCATACATCAGAACATTCTTATAATTTATAGGTAAACAATTTTAGGAATGCACACCAACAATATTTTTCTCATTTGATTCATGGTCAAGACAGTTCATAAACTACTCTTCTAGAAGATCAGGACTATATCTCATTTATCTTATAACTCGAGCACTGACATTTTCTTTTTCCTGATCTGTTTATGAAAACTCATTTAATATATAGGTGCATTCATGATTACCCAAGGTAGGAACATTGCAAAGACATTAACCTCTTATGCCATAGCATCGTCATCATTAGTTGATGGTTTTAAATTAATATTGTGCATTTTGAAGGGTCTGCATTAATCTGTTAAGTAAAATAGAATTAAGGGCAGAATATAGGGAGTAGAAAGAAATAATTTTCTTCTGTGGAAGCCCTGTGAGAATAATGATAGAGTGACTCTTGGGGACTATCTTTCTCAGTTTGCTTCTCATTCAAGGAATAATTGGATGTGTAGGAATGTGGTCTGCCTCTCAACTCTTTAAAAGTTAAATGGAAAAAAAGACAATTTATTCAGCAGAAGTGAAGGTCAAAACCTGATGAATTGTCCTTCACTACATAGGCTCATATCTTATGCAGTCAGTGAGACCATTGTCACACAGGAGTACTTCCCTATTAAAATCAGGTGCCTGCAGTTGAAAAAGGCTCTGTACTCCTCTGACATGTGATCTAGGGCCTGTGTCACCTGCATGTTTAATTCTGCCAGAATATCAATACAATGATTTCATATCATTAGCATTTAAGAATTTATACCTAGAACAGGCAAAGGAGTGATAAGGATGTATTTTTTAATGTATGTTCAGCCAGCATCTCATGTGTGTGACCAAGAGCAAATTGTTTGACCTCCTGTAGGGCCTATGATTCCTTTTTTATGATAATTAAATATTCCACAAATGTTTTAAGATGCTTGGAGGTTTGCTGATAAAAAGGTACTATATACTAAGGACCAATTTGTTAATATTTGGGGGCCTAAATTTATAATGGAAAAAGAATGTTTGCAGCATTAAAAGCAGTACACTTAACGAAATAGCCTCTAGAAGTGGTGTAAATATGCCTAATAAAATCTTTTCCATGATGTATTTCTCCCTCCCTTCCCCACTTTATTCTTTAAAAAACAAAAGCCCTATCCTGATAGACATTAGTAAAAAGTAATTATATTGTTTTACTTTGTACCTTTTGCTCACCACCATTTCCATAATATGGGTTTTAGGTGCATTTTGTTTCACGAGAGGCAGTAAGAATTTTATTTTTTTAAATAACTAATAGGCTTCAAAGCCCTCCTCCATCTGTAGTGCTGTTATTCTTAGAGTCCTAGAATTGAGAGATGGCAAACTTCAATTAAATTCATCTAGTCCATCTCCCCTGACAATGAAAAACTTTCACATTATATTATCTGATGCTTTTTCGGGCTTCCATGATAACCTCCGGGAGACTGTCCAATAGACTGATAGACCTTACTTTAAGGGGATGTTCTCTTTCTTACTTTGAGGGGATGTTCTCTTTCTTACTTTTGACCTATCGTTTCTCATTATTTTATCCCTTAAAGCTGTCTTCCTTAATATTCATACTCTGTTAAACGTGAGTTAAGATCTCTCTGCTAGTCATAAGAAAATCAACACACTTCATTAGCAGGAACTGAGATGGTCTATAGAAGACAATATTCCAAATAATAAACTTTTCCTCTTTAAAAACTAGATTTGGTTTTATTTTAATAATTTTGAGGGGTTTTTTTTCCCCTCATATGTATTAGATATTTTCCCTAATTTCTTGAATGAATTGAACTTTTCTTAATAAAAAGTTTGGATTAATTATTAGCATTCTGGAAATATGTAAGTAGCCCACTGTATGCTAAGCATTGAAGAAATACAAAGTTGAGCTTGATAATATTTGCCTTCAAGAGCTAAGATTCAGTAGGGGAATATAACATAGGAATAGAACTAATTTTTGGTCATGACAGAGGAAAACAGTAGTATAAACAAAAGATCTTAGATAATCAGAAGTGAGAGACTAACTCCTATTAAAGAAAGCGGGAATGGTTTCCTGGAAACCATTTCCTGAAAATAAATAGTGTAGGGACAACTGAGTAACCATTTGGAAAAAAGATAAAATTAGATGTGTATCTCACACCTTATACAAGAGTAAACTCCACATGGGTTAGGGATCTAAATGTAAAAAAATAAAATAAACCACACAACTATTAGAAGAAAACATAGCTGAATTCCTCTTTAACCTTAATGTAGGAAAATCTTTCTGTAATGGTTACTGAAAAGCCAGAGGCAAAAATGTGTTAAGATGTTAACATTAGGGAAAGCTGGGCAAAGGAAAACTCTCTGTACTATTTTTCCAAATTTTCTGTAAATCTAAAATTGTTTCAAATATAAAGGCAAAAACATCAGGGATACCTTCCCTTCTCAAGATCTCTCCCCTACTCCACCTCATTAACATCCTATCCTCTTAAAAGATTGCCATTTCTTCGTGCTGTTTGTGAATTTCCAACCAAGGTTTTAACTCAGTGGTTCCCAAACCATGTCCACATGAAGATTGTTCACAAATTTTTTTAGCAGATTTATTCTCAATAGACCCAAACTAGAAACAATCCAAATGTCTATCAGTTGGCAAATGGATAGACAGACTTTAGTATATCCATAGAGTGGAAGAAAAAGGAGTGAACTACTGTTACATGCAAGAACGTGGAGAAATTTCACTGTATACTACGTGAAAGAAGACTCCATAGTGCGTAATTCCATTTATATAGCATTCTGGGAAAGATAAAACTATAGGGACAAAGCAGATCAGTGGTTTCTAGGAGCGGAGGAGGAGAAAGAGATTGACTATAAATGAACAGGAAGAAATTTTTTGGGTGATAGAAATGTTGTATATCTCAGTTGTGGTAGGATACATTTGTCAAAATTCATCAAGCTATGCACGTAAAAATAGTGTATTTTGCCTTTTGTAAATTATACCTCAATAAACCTAATATTTTAAAAGAAAAGATACATTTTAAAACATAATATATAAAAGTTGAAAGTAAAAGGTTTGAAAATATTTAACAGGAAGATAATAATCAAAAGAAATGTGACATAGCAGTATTCTATCAAATGAAAATGAATCTCTACGACAGTGAATTTAATTAGGAATAGAGAAAGTGCTAAATATCTTCCATTTGCCCCCCTAGCAAATCTTAACATATCAATATGTTATAACATATCATACTGTTTTATTATAATAATTATAACATGTTACTATTATAACATACATATTTTACTTTTATCTTTTAATAACATATTAATATGTTAACATTGGTTAGATCTGATTAATGGGTATGTGCTTAATATATTAATTTCTGTGCTTTTGTATGTTTAAAAGTTTCATAATAAAAATTTTGCTTTGCTTAATTAAAGGGAATCATTAGATGCTTGTCCAAAATGCAGATCACTGTGCTCCATGCCCGAAGATTCTGATTCATCAGCTCTGAGCTAGAAAAACAACTGTAATTTATGATAGAACCTTTCTTTTTCCCTTTGATGCTTAAATTTGCAAAAACAAAAAACAAAAGCCCCCACTAGGGAAGAAATTACCTACATTGAAACTGCTTGTTAACCATAACGCGCTCTACAGCTGTTACAGCTGTTTGTTGTTTCATTATTATTCTTGTTACCTAGAGTTTCCCTTCCTGTTTGGACTTCCAATAACTGGAAGATAAACTAACTAAGTAGAATATGGTGACTGGAAAGTGGAGTTTAACATTTCAGATGCTCTTCCTTTTCCTTTTTCCTTGTTCATTTTCTACAGTTAGATTTTAGTCAACACTTTCTGAACATCTACAAGTTCCTAAGTTATATTAAGAGAGCAAGGAAGGGAATAATTTCTCAGGTACTGACAGTCCATAATATGAACTGCTAAAATATGCAAACTACATAGAAGTTAATTTACTAATTAAACGAAAACTTTAAAGCAAGAATGAAAACAGTTCTCACCTGGGTTCTTTCTAGTTGACCAGGGGGCATTTTCTTAGTATGAGTCATATAACATTTTAAGGAACTGCTATTAAAATTACTTAATCACCTAGAATTGCTTAATCCCTCGTGTGTCACCGACGTGAAAGTCTCAAACAGGATTAAAGCAGGGTTCTGTTGCACATCACTGTGTTTTGTGTGAAGGTGATGACATGTTTCTCTGCCTCCACTTCTCCATGTCTTGAGGGAACGGCAGCAGCACTAGGACACTGGCAAGTCAGTGTCTCTTATTGCCACTGGTGAGGCATCTGAGAGTGGTTGCGTAGCAGCGGTTTTATTTCAGTTACCAATCATGCCCTGATAGCCAAGTTCAGTCTTTGGGGGTTACTCCAATTTGCAGGTCGTGAACAACTTTTATTGTTATCTTAACATTTACCAAGCTCCAGAGAAAGGCAGCATTTGGTTTTTCTTTCACTGGCAGTTGCTAATTTTAAGCCTTATTTTGACAGAAAATAGTGAGTACCAACAAATTAAAGTATGTCATTTTAGTTGTATCAATTTCTGTGGCACTGTAGTTGTTTAAAATGATAAGCCTTTTACTATCTTTAAGAATTGTAGATGGTAGCAACGGCATTTCAAAGGAGAATCGGATGAAGTAGGATTTGGAAAGTTTTATTAGTATTCTTTCAGATTAGGTTGGTATCACAAAGATGAAATCAGTTTGTTTGCAGTCTTTTCCTTTGTTTCCATTTATGCTGTTGTGTTTTTAGAATATGCTTATAGGAGCATCGTTTACTCCATAGATATCATAAATTCATGTGAAATAGAAGCATTTAGTTCTTGGCATCCAGCTATTTTTAAATTTTATATTTGATCTTTTTCTCTTAGTAACCACAGAATCAGTTAGATATAAAAGTAATTTCAATAGGGTTTCAATTTTACTTTAGTTTAATTATATATATAGGAGGTGTAGGGGCAAATTTTTCTAAGTCAGATGTCACACTAGTGGTTTTTTTCTTTGTTTTCTTTTCTCCCTCATATTTTCGAATTGGCATATTGTGTTTCTGCCCCTTTGTGTTATATAATTCTATAATGAGGTATGTGTAGAAATTAAATATAGTACACATGGGGAAATACATTATATCATAGTGCCTAGAGTGTTTGAAGAGGCGTTAGAATGTGGACAATTAGTATAGTGTAGTGGTTTGAAAGCGAGGATTCCAGAGTCAGGCTGCCTGGACTTGAATTTCTACTCTGCCACTTAGCAGTTGTGTGACCTGAGAATAGTCAGATATCTTCTCTGTATCTTGGCTGTTGGTATGTGATCTACTGTTGATGAAGAAATGAACTGTTCATATATTGCACATTCTTGCTCAATACCGCATTAAGTCAGTGCACATTTCTATTTTTGTAGCTAAAAGTATTTCTCTCAGAAAAGCTAATGCTTGCTTATTTATGACTGTTTTGAATGGTCTTGTCTCTCATTGTTGATTTCCTTAGAAATCAGAGTAAAAGGTGAGGTCCTTACAATGGCCTACAGGATCTGCACGCTCCCACCACCCACCCCACTACAGGGACCAGCACCACCCTTCACCTCTCTGACCTCATTTCCCACAACCCTTCCCCTTGCTTTCTCCACTCCAGCCATATTGAGTTCTTGGCTCTTTCCTGAACTTACGAGGCATGATTTACCTTAAAGCCTTTGCCCAGCCTGTTCCTGTTGCCTGCTTTTCCCTTCTGATATCTGCAGGCTAACTCACCTCTTTCAATCTTTACTCAGTGTAATCTTCCTCCGTAAGGCCTACCATGACCGATTTCTATTGCTAACTCTCTTTACACAGCTGTATTTTTCTATCGTGCTTGTCTTTTACTAATTGGTTATGTTCTTTGTTCATTGTCTGTCTCTTTCCCTAGTATATAAGCTTAATGAAGGCAAAGATTTTTGTTTTGTTCACTGATACATCTCAAGGGCCTCAAGTATCTGTCAAATAATAGATGTTCAATAAATATATGAATAAATGAAACTTTTTAACTTCTAGCAATATACTGGATTTAAATCCTCATCTATTAACTGTATTACCTGAAGCAAGTTACTAAACATCTACTTCGTGGAGTTGTTGCATGTGTTAAGTGGTATTACATATTGGAAAGCACCTGGCCAGTGCATGATAACCAGGAAGGCTTCAGTAAAGTCATTCAGTCAGCAAAGGTTTATTAAGCACTTATAATGTACCACATATCACTGTAGGCACTGGCATATGTCACTCAACAAAACAGCCCCAAATCCCTGCTGTTGTGGAACTTATTTCTAGTTTCCTTCCCTTCCTTTGTTGTGGTAGTTTCTAGGAGGAAAAATCAGTAGTCTCTTATCCCAGATTCATATTCAATTAATACTTATAGGTACCTGTTTTCCATTATTTTAAAAATACTTTTGTATTCAGTTATCTTAAGTTTTGGAATGGCACGAGGTGAGGATTTTTTTAATGCTCATTTTACAGATGAGAAATCTGAAAACTTGGAAGTTGTGACTTGTCCAAGGTCATTCAACTAGGAGAAACTGGAGCCAGGATTTGAAACCACACTTTCTGATTCAGAGTTCCCTGCTCTTTCCATGATGGCACTTGTAGCAAACACACCATGATGGCTTTTGTTCATTTTACTGCCTGTTTTATTTCAGTTCTACAAACGTTTATTGAGGCCCTACAAAATGCCCTGCCCTGGCAATGCAAAGATTGTTTAGTCCCTGTCCTGAGGAGTTCAGAGTGTAGTAGAGAAGACTGTTGACGCATAAGTGGGCATGCAGTGTGCTAAATGTCAGGCTGGCTGTATTTATAGATACTTAGAAGCACAGAGGAGGAGCACCTAATCTAGGGCAAGGTCAGGACATGTCAAGAAAGACACCCTAGAAGAGATCATGCCTGAGCTATGTCTGAAAGGACGACTTGGCCAGGAAA
The DNA here is from genome assembly GCF_041296265.1 of Equus caballus. Lineage (NCBI taxonomy): Eukaryota > Metazoa > Chordata > Mammalia > Perissodactyla > Equidae > Equus > Equus caballus. The sequence goes on from NC_091688.1 coordinate 13,458,602, forward strand.
AAAGGAGGGAATATGAGCAATTTCAGAGAGGCATGGTGAATGTAGAGAATTGTAGGCTTTTAGAGTTCCTGGAGTATAAAGCATGCAGCAGAGAATGGTCAGAGATCAGGCTGGAGTGGTTAGTAGCTACCAGATGATACCGTATCCTAACAGGCAGAACTCTTACCAGGACCACTCTTTTAGGTACCTTGGGTCAATTATCCACCCCTAGTCCAGTCAGCTACAGCCAGGGCAGAAGAACTACATGGTACAAAGCATAGTGACTTGTATGTAAGGAATTGCTCAGAAAAGGGCAGTGGGAAAGTGGGCATGCCATACACTCTGAGGTTTCCCAGAGTGGGTAGTGTTGCTGGAAGGCTCAGTGCTTGGTTGTTCCAGGACAGAGGCATAGTAGAAGCCAAGCTGAGCTTGGAGATAGTGAATATTTAGTGGCATCAGTCTATTCAGCTATGTGGTCTTCCTGAACAGTCAGGTCATGGGAGCAAATTTAAACATTGATCTCATTTTGGTTTGGGATAGCTGATCATTAAGAGAATGGATGTTCTTGGTGATTCAATAGCTTCTGATGATTGGCCAGGAGTCCAGGTTGGATAGGGAAGAAAACAAGGACAGGGAGAAAGTGGGGTGGTCAAGAGACTGGAGGTTTCTGTGAGGTTGAAGAGCCAGATATATTGGAAGAAAGAGATATATGGTCAGGAAGAAAAGTCAGAAAGAAGAATATTCCTGCTTAAGATGTCTGAGGTGGAGGATCTCTGAATGATGATAAGATTTAGGATGTGGCTCTAGGAATGGGTAGCTGAAGATGAGGATAAGGGTTATTGGAGTCAAAGAATTGTGAAACTAGGATATTAGATGGATCATTACCTGGTTAGTTACTAGTATGGTGTTAGGAGTTAAGAGACTGAGGAATACATCAAGCTAGGGGCTAATGTCCTTAGTGAATAAAGGAAAGTGAAAGAGATTAATGCATGAGAACAGCAAAGAGTGATACAGGATGTTAAATGAAGATGGTGTGAACCTCGAAGAATATGCTTTACTCCAAACTATTATTTTATGGAATAGTGATATGGAAGCAGCCATGGTAAGCTAGGAAAATCCCAGCACCTCTTCCTGGGCACCACTGAATATTGCGTAGGGGAGAATGAAAAACCTCTACCAAATAGGGTTCTAAACTAAACAATATTTCAGGTGAAAACCATGTTTCAGTTATATCAAGGAAATGAAAATAGAATTTTGTAGTAGATTCTATTACCTCTGTAAAATATCACTGACCACTCTCGGCAGTCTTAAATTTCCCTTATCTATATTCCTAAAACAACCATAATTTCATGTATATATTTATCAGATATTTGCTGAACACTTACTAAGTTTTAGATACTGTGGTAGATTTTAGGACAGATATAGCATTATACCTTCCCTCAAAAATTTAAGGGCCATTGAGATCAATAATTATACATTAATACCTGGACAAACCACCCTTCCAGCCTTATTTTTACGACTCTTAATCATATGCCAGCCAGACTAAATCTTCTTAATGTATATCCTCTGTGTTCTTGCCTCCATGCCATTTCTCATGCTGTGCTCCATACAATAACCTTGGCTCCTCAACATTCCTAAACCTGAATCCTGTCTGCCCCGTGGGACCTGGCATGTTCTACTTCTTCTGTAGAACTCCCCCTTGTTTCTCCAGATGATGTCACCTCCTTTTTCTTTGAATTCCTGAAATTATTTCCTATGTACCTTTCTAAAATTATACCATATTTCATCAATTCTAAGATGCTTATTTTTCACATTTTAACGTCTCTGTAGATTACTCTTTTAAGATATGCTGTTTGTCATCAACCAGTAGTTGTTCAAAGAGTAGTTGAGAAGAATGAAGAAGCATTAAGAATATCTTAACCGGGTTATTTTGCATATATATTTTTTATGTATACACTATGTGATATATGACAAAACCTGCCTAAATAAGTCTTTAAAAAACTTCTTTAATACAAAATAACAATTCTAAGTGATGAAGCATTGGGTTATAGTTTAATTGGCAGCTTTTTTCTTAGCATATGTAAAATAATGGTGTGACTTACAACCAGTGGTGTGCTAGATTCAAAGAAATATGACAGTTAACTTTTATTTTGTGATTAAATATGCTAGGAATTAGTAACATTTATCTTCTAAATTGTGTCATATGTATTTATATTTAGTTTCCAAATCCAATCTTAAACTACAAGCTCCTTGAAGGCAGAATTTATGCTATCTCTGATTCCCTTACAACACCTGGTACAATGCCTTATAACAAATGGACATAAAATAAGTATTTGTTAAATCCATGGATTAAAATATGAAATATGAAATAATAAGTACCACAAAAAGGTAGAGTACTATATGAGTGAACATCTGCTAGTACATTCTTAGTTACTGCTTAACTGTGTTTTTGCTAGAAATATGTATATATATGGTATTTGGTCAGGTCCTTGGCTGGATCTCAACTTAAGCCAGTGGTTTTTGAACCAACCATAAATGATTCTAATAGAATTCTGTAAACGTAGGTCTGGTTTGCCGACCACATTTATGAGCAAATGTGGTGACTCATCTTGACTGAATCATAGAAAGTAGTAAATAAATCCTTTGCGTTAGGGAAGAAATGATAGTGACTTTCCCTAATGATACTAAGATTGTGCAGGAGACCAGGCAAATGCCTGTCTCTAAGAAACATGGTACTTTTAAAAATAGCCTTGTTTTCTTCCTTCCAATCAATCTTTATATACCTATAATAAAAAATAGCCTAGGGAATAAAAAACACCCTAGGGAATTACATCTATGTGATATTTTCTAGGAGTTTTTACCCTTATTCTTTGGGCTACAAGAACAACAAGAAATAACATAAGCATTTTTCTTGAGTCAGGTAAATATTTCTACTTCTGATTCAAATAAGTTTGTTTCCATTTTTCTCTAATGGAAGGAACAATGCCTATGTGTTCACAAAACACTTGGTGTGAAAAAGCACTATGGTAGTCCACACTACTGCTCACCAAGCATTTCCAGTTCTCTTTCTGGATACATGATAGGACTGTACATCCTTTCCCCATTGAAGTTAGGTATGATCATGTGACTTTTTTGTCCAGTGAAATGAGACCAGAAGTGACCTGAAGCTTTAAGAGCTAATACTTAATTTGTCACATTTCCTTTATCTTGCTGCAGCAACTATAGAAGCACAAAGGTGGAGCCTCCCTTAACCTAAGTCCCTGAGTGAGGACAGCATAGAGCTGGGCCCCCATCTCCTTAGTTGACCTGCTCATAGACATGCAGTGTGTTTTACTCCACTAAGATTGTGGGGTTGTTAGATAAGCATGACCTAGCTTATCCTGAATAATATAGTCTTCACCGCAAAACAGTGGGCTTTGGTGATAACTAAAAGAATGGAAAAGATTTGATGTGCTGATGTTGGCTTGGTATTTTTTTCTTTTTTATGGAAATATTTATTGTACACACCTCTTCTATAAGATGATACTCATCTCAGAGTGATTAGAAAGTCATTTTCCATGTGTCAAAATATTTTTCTTTGAATTACAAACTTTTCTCAAGACATTTTGATATATTTGTAATATGTCCTCACACCTGCCAGCAATATCATTGTTTCTTGAAAGCAGTGACCATCATCATTCATTCTTGCGTTTATTCTTTTATTCAACAAACTTTTATTGATGCTTATTATTTCCCCGGTACTAAGACTAGGAATATGTTCAAGGAACTCCAGATAGTTTGGTAGAAGTGGCAGGAGGCAAGCAGAGGCCAAAATCCATAAAGAACTGTGTTCTGGGCCAGCCAGGTGGCACAACGGTTAAGTGCACACGTTTGGCTTCTTCGTGGCCTGGAGTTCGCCGGTTTAGATCCCGGGTGCAGACATGGCACCGCTTGGCAAAAGCCATGCTGTGGTAGGCATCCCACATATAAAGTAGAGGAAGATGGGCATGGATGTTAGCTCAGGGCCAGTCTCCCTCAGCAAAAAAAGAGAAGAATTGGCAGTAGTTAGCTCAGGCCTAATCTTCCTAAAAAAAAAAAAAAAAAAGAACTGTGTTCTTCTGAAGTCTAAATGTTTCGGTGGTTTCATAAATGATCCCCATTTCATTTAAAAATAGTCTAGCTACATTTAAAACTTAACTTTACCATGGGTGATATAGGTCAAATTTTAACACTTTTGAGACTTACCAACACATTACCTTGTAATGATTACTTAATCCTTTTTTTTTGCAGATCTTAGAATAAAGCTTTTTCTCTTCTCACTATCTGTATGTTCTTTAAAATTCCTCCAATGCACCAAGTACCTTCTTTCCTCAGGGCATTTCCACATGCTATTCTCTTTTCCTGTTTTCCCTTAATTTACTTCAGGAAATCACTGGGTGCTGTTTCTATTGAAACTTATATTTTTCTATGTTATATTGTTGTATTTTTTTAAATCTATTATTAAAGTTAGAGGTTTTTAAACCATAGCTAGTATAGAAACTAAGAAATGAGAAATTAAGCACTATTAAAAAATTTAATTATCCCAATTATCATAGAAGAAAACAATTTTTCATCACATTACTGGGTGGTTTCAAGCAACCATTATTTACAAATTAAAGAATTAAAAGCTGAGTTCTGTTTCTAGCCCTCGTTATAAAGATCGGAGTATCTTTTGCACAGGTGGTGCAGGAGAGTGAGGAGACAGCAAGTGCCCCTTGGTTCTTTCTCCCATCACCTTCTGCATTTCCTTCTAGGGATTCTTCAGCAAGCGCCTGAAAGGCTCCATCAAGAGGACCAAAAGCCAGTCAAAGCTTGACAGAAACACGAGCTTTCGGCTTCCATCCCTCCGTAATACAGATGACAGGTAGGAATTTAACTTGCATGAGACAGAGAAATCAGTTTTACAGTGGGTTTTGATAAGGCATTTTGATCTCTAATTTTGCATCAATGGCAATTGGAAAGATCTAATACAAAGGTTACTTTTTGTCTTACTCATATTGAGGCAAGGTACAAAATGTTGGTTCAAATACCCAACCAGTTTTAAGAATGTTATAATACTGGGGAGTGTGTGAATACAGAAGAACTAATTTAAGAATTAGTTGTGTTGTTTCTATAGAATCAAGTGCTAGTGGTCAGAGGTCTATCTTTCTTTTGTAGAATGACTATAAAGGATGATGATGATGATAGCTAACATTTTTTGAGCACTGTTCTAGATGCTTTATATAAATTATCTTGTATAATCTTTATAATAACCCTATGAGACAAATATTTTTATTTTATAGATGAAGAATCTGAGGCACAGAGAGGTTAAGTAATCTTGCCCAAGGTCACACAGCTTAGTAAGTAGCAAAAATGGATCTGAACTTGGGTAATTTGGCTCCAGAATCCATGTTTTTCACTGCTACATTGTTCTTTGTGTACAGCATATGGAATTGGTCTTATTGGTTTGCCATCACATCTAGAAGACACGTATGAAAAGGAAGCCTGGATTTCAATAATTAGGACTGCCAGCTTGAGTAAATCTCAAATGCATAGCTCACTAAGGATAACGATCTTCTAAAATTGTTGAATGTGTGCTAGGACACATTTTTAATACTTCATGTCTTCATAATGTTCCAAATTTAGGAAATGATACTTGTATCTTGACATATCACCAATATTTATTGAATGCTTACTATGTGCCAAGCATTTTTAATGTAGTCTCTCATGTAATACAATCCTAGATACTATTATTACCCTCATTTTACAGACGAGGAACTAAGGCAGAAGAGACTGAGAAACATGCCCAAGGGCACACAGCTAGTAAGTAGTAGAGCTTGAATTTGAACTCATGTCTGCCTTTCATCTTTGATACTCTGGTTTATAGTTGGGTTTTTTTTCTTTTAGTAAGAAGTTATCTTATAACAAACAGAAATATAGATTATAATTTCTGTAATGGCAGATTATAGATTTATAAATTTGCCAGACAGAGAATTACTTTCCTTTTTTCTAGATGAAATAATTTGTCCCCCATACTGAGTTAATGAGAGACTACTGCTTTATCAGGTCTTTTTACCCCTGATCCACATTAGAGGACTCTGTGAAATTTGCAAGTCTGTCCAATTTGCAGTGTAACTGTATTGTTAATTACCTCTTTTATACCTCTGTTTTAAGGTAATCATAAAAAAACTGATTTTTTTCATCTCATGTCTTTTCCTTAGAGTCCTGTTATTCTACAACTTTCATCATTGTAAGAATTCAAAACAGCATTTTATAAATAAATGTCAGTAAAATGGAATGACAAGTTTTTTCAGAATGTTGGTTCTTAAGAAGAAGGATGTTGTGCAGCAACTAAAGCTCAGTTCAGTAACCCAGTTCAGTAACCCCCAATATCCCAATTAATAACCAGTTTCTTAAACTCTGCAGCATCAGGTGTAAACTTGGGAGACAAGGAGATATTTTTTATAGTGTACTTTATTATTTAAACTTACACTAAATATCACTTTTTAAGTTTCAGACAAAGTGCTCAATCCTTTTCGGTTTTGCTTTAGGTAGCCTAAGGGAATTCTTAGGTTGAATTAGCAAGAGATTGTATTCTCCTAGAGTCTCTCCTATCGCTATGATGTAGCTAGTGCATTTTAGCCTCTGCAGTGCAGTCCTGTCCCTTTTCACTTTGCCCATCTCTCCATATAAATAACCTTATTAACAGTTTGTATATTTTCATACCTCTTTAAAAATTTTTCGTATAAGTGAGATCATATTATACATATTACTTTGTAACTTACTTTTTAGTATAAATAATTTGGACAACTTTATTCATCAGTACACGTAAATCTACATCACTCTTTAACAGATACCTTCTTAGTATGCTACAGTTTTCTCTAACATACATACTTTGCTTCTCTGTTGATGGTTATTTAGATTGTTTCCCCTTTGTCAGCATGAAATAGAGATGTAATGAACGTTTTTGAACGTGTACCTTTCTGTCCCTATGTGATTGGGTCAGATTTCTGAAGTAGAACTGTTAGCTGCAGAGCATGCACATTTGATCAAATAGTCCTTCAAAAAAGCTGTACTAATTCCATGCCCACCAACAGATTAAGATTACTTTTATCCTTCAAACAACTGTTTACATGTTATCAATATAGTGGATGAGTAGTAGTAATAAACACATGTATGGTATTTACTAAGTGCCAGCACTGTTCTAAGCAGTTTATGTGAAGTAACTCATTTAATCATCACAACTCTGTGAGGTAGTTACTATCATAACCTCATTTTGAAGATGAGAAAACTGAGACACAGAGACTTTAGTCAGTTGTGCAGCTTAGCAAATGGCAGAGAGCTGTGGTTCAAATCCAAGAAGTCTGGCTCTAGAATCTACATTCTTAACCTTTCTGCTATATCCCGTCTCAAAAAAAGGCAGAATAGGGAGCATTTTGTTGTTTTAATTTCTGTTTCCCTAATGCTTAGTAAGCTGAACATCTTTCCACATGTTTTCTTCTATGACTTGCCTATAAATTCCTTGGCCCATTTTTCCATTGAGCTTTTTGTCCTCTTTCTTATGATTTGGAGTAGTGCTTTATTATGACTAGGGGTTATATGCCACTTTTAGGCTTGTTGCTAAAATTTTCTCCCTGTCTGTTTCTTGTGTTTTAAAATCACGTCTCTAAATTATATAGAAGTTTTAGATTTTCATTTGGTCCAATGAGTCAATCTTTTTCTTTATAGCTTGCCTGGCCAATTTTGTCCAGAACACTGAACTCAAGAAGCCAGAGATCTATTTCTCAGGAAATTTCTCATTATGATGCTGTGCAAATCACTTTATCTCTCTCTTCCTCAAGAGGAGGAGATATTCTGTTTGGAAGTATCTAGAGGATAATGAAGTAGTGATCATGATATTTTGAATTCTTCAAGGTTTTTGATAGCCACAAATTTTATCTGCACTCACAACATTTTAAAAAGATAAAATTTTTCTGTTGAAGTCTGAGTTACTACTTTAAGATGCCAGAGAAATAGTTTTAAATGAGTTAATTTCATCTAAAGCAGATTTACTACATATGATCAGTAAGCTTTTCTGTGCAAAATACCATAGAGTACTTTAGCATGCAGATTTGATTGATCCAAAAGACTCTAATGGCTCCAGATTTGACTAGCCAATGATCTGCAAGTCATAAACTCTGCTATATGGCCCTGATGAAATTTGCTAGCATTGTTGCTTTTTGGCTCAATTTATAATGATCCTTAAACTCAGAATTTCCTTTGGGAAATTGTGGGACATAGCCATAAGAAATGAAATTTTGCCGAATAATTAATATTTCTAAAAATCAAATTTCTTGATTTACAGTAACATGTCTAATGTGCAACAGTCATGTACAGACTAGAAAGCCATGTGCTACAACAGAATATAGAGAACTAAAGACACAGCCCCCAACCTCAAGGAGTTCAGTGAAAGAAGTAAATGTCCAGGAGGAAATGGTAGAGGTGAGGTGACATTACCTCTTGTTGGGTAGATCAGCAAAGACCTTAGAGGACAGTGGCCTATGAGTTGAACCCTAAAGAACAGGTATAATTTGAACTTAGACACCGGGAGAGAGCTTTCCTCAGAATGGAAATAGTGAACAAAAGCAGAGAGAGGACATTATGAAGCCTGAAGAGAAATGCTGACTAGTTCATGGTATGTACGGGGGTGAGATAGGAAATAAGATTGGAAAGGTAAAGTTCCAGGTTTTAAATTATTAGGTAAAAACCTTTCTGCTTTTTTTTTTTTTTTTTAGAGTTCATGGTTTCTTTAGTTTTTTATTTTGATTTAAAATTTACGTACAGTATAATAACACAAATCTTCATTTGCTGAATTTTGATGAATGCATACAGCTGTATAACAGACCTCTATGAAAATATGACTCCAACAAGTTTCCTTGTTCTCCTTTCCAGTCAGTCCATACCCCACCTCTCCACAGGAATTATCCTAATTTTTTTCCACCAACGACTAGTTTTGTCTGTTCTTTTTTTCAAAGATTGTCACCTGAGCTAACAACTGTTGCCAGTCGTTGTCTTTTTTTTTTTCCTGCTTTTTTTTTTCTCCCCAAGTCCCCCCAGTACCTAGTCATATCTTCTAGTTGTGGGTCCTTCTAGTTGTGGCATGTGGGACGCTGCCTCAACATGGCCTAATGAGTGGCGCCATGTCCACACCAGGATGCCCATTTTGTTCAGAGTTTTTATCATAAATGGCTGTTGGATCTTGTCAAATTCCTTCTCTGCATCTATTGAGATGATCATGTGGTTTTTACTCCTCAGTTTGTTGATGTGGTGTATCACGTTGATTGATTTGCGGATGTTGAACCATCCCTGTGTCCCTGGTATGAATCCCACCTGATCCTGTTGTATGATTCTTTTGATGAATTGCTGAATTCTGGTTGCCAAAATTTTGTTTAGAATTTTTGCATCTGTGTTCATCAGTGATATTGGCCTGTAGTTCTCTTTTTTCGTGGTGTCCTTGTCAGGTTTTGGTATCAGCGTGATGTTGGCCTCATAGAATGTGTTAGGAAGTGTTCCATCTTCTCTAATTTTTTGGAATAGCTTGAAAAGGATAGGTATTAAATCCTCTCTGAAAGTTTGGTAGAATTCCCCAGGAAAGCCATCTGGTCCTGGGGTTTTATTCTTTGGGATGTTTTTGATTGCTGTTTCAATCTCTTTCCTTGTGATTGGTCTGTTCAAATTGTCTGCCTCTTCTTGAGTGAGCTTTGGGAGATTGTAGGAGTCCAAGAATTTATCCATTTCCTCTAGGTTATCCATTCTGTTGGCATATAGTTTTTTTGTAGTATTCTCTTATAATCTGTTGTATTTCTGCAGAGTCTGTTGTTATTTCTGATTTTGTTTATTTGAGCTTTCTCCCTTTTTTTCTTTGTAAGTCTGGCTAGTGGTTTGTCAATTTTATTTATCTTCTCAAAAAACCAGCTCTTTGTCTCATTGATCCTTTCTACTGCCTTTTTCGTTTCAATAGTATTTATTTCTGCTCTGATTTTTATTATTTCTCTCCTTCTGCTCACTTTGGGCTTCATTTGTTCTTTTTCCTCTAGTTCAGTTAGGTGTGCTTTAAGGTTGCTTATTTGGGATTTTTCTTGTTTGTTAAGATGTGCCTGTATTGCGATGAATTTTCCTCTTAATACAGCTTTTGCTGTATCCCATATGAGTTGGTATGGCATGCTATCATTTTCATTTGTTTCCAGGTATTTTTTTATTTCTTCTCTAATTTCTTCAATGATCCATTGCTTGTTCAGTAGTGTGTTGTTTAGTCTCCACATCTTTGTGCCTTTCTCAGCTTTTTTCTTGTAATTAATTTCTAGCCTTATAGCACTATGATCTTTCTGCTTTTTTTTGTCTTAAAAATTACTCAGTATAAGAAACAGAAATATGAACTCCATCTTTGATGAAACTAGGAGAAATCTGAATGATAGATTACTTAAAATTAGAGGAAGATCAGCTGTAGTTGCCTGCAGAAGGAAATTGTGGAAAGATCCATCACTTAGGATTCAGATCAGCTCCTAATTAACAGGTACTCAAAATAATAATGGCTTAAACAAAGTAAATTATTTTTTCCTTATGTAAAAGAAGTGTGATGGTGGGCAGTCAAGGGTTAAGGGGCCAGGGCTCTGTGTAGGCTTTTTCCTTTGCCATCCTTAGCATCTTCAAGGATCTCTTTGTGAACACAATGTAGTTACTGAAGTTCTAGCCATAGCATCCGTGTTTCCGGCACCAGAAAAGAGGGGCCCATAAAAGGACAACTGTCTTCCAGCTAAGTTATCTCCCTTTAAAGCAATTTCCCTGAAACCGCATCTGGTGACTTCTGTTCATGTATCATTGCCACCTTCATCTGCAAGAGAGACTGGGAAATGTCATGCCTGGGTACATTGTTGCCCCTAATAATACAAGAGTTTGTTATTAAGAAAGGAGGATGGGATGGACATTAGGAGGACAGCTAGCAGTCTCTGACATAAGAAGGAGGTTGATTTACCCACCCACCCTCAGAACTCTGGAAAGGTTCAGCTCCCACCCTGCTCTAGAAGGCCAGCAATCAGGCTTACATTTATCAGATAGCCAATTTGAGAAACTGAACCAACCCACATAAAAAGACCTACAGATACCGACATTTCTGTTCCCCCATTATAATCCCAGCTGGTAATTCCACTCCTAAGTATATCTAAGAGAAATGAAACATATGTCCCCACAAAAACTTGTACATGAATGTTCATAGCAACATTATTCATAATAGCCAAAAAGTGTTAATGACCCAAATGTCCCTTAACTGATGAATGGATGTACACAACATGATATATTCGTACAATGCAATATTATTTACACATAAAAAGGAATGAAGTACTGATACATGCTACAACATGGATAAACCTTGAAAACTTTATACTGAGTGAAAGAAGCCAATCACAAAAGAGAATAAATTGTGTGATCTATTTACATCAAGTGTCCAGAAGAGGCAAATCTATAGAGACAGTAGATTAATGGTTGCGAGAGGCTGGGGATATAGGATGGGGAGGTGATGCATGCAGAATGACTGCTGGTGAACATGAGGTTTCTTTTCGGACTGATGAAAATGTTCTGAGCTTAGATTGTGGTGATAATTGCACAACTCTGAATATGTTGAAAACTGTACACTTTAAATGGGTAGATTTTATGGTATGTGAATTATATCTCAATAAAGATGTTAAATTATTTTTTAAAAAACAGCTGGCCAGGAAGTACTCTTCAGTGAAGCTCATCAGTCTATAAGCTCCAATCCGGCCCACAAAGCTTCCATTGAGCCTTTTTAGTGTTTTACTCTTAAATATAAGCAGATAGCCAAGAATCTCCTCATATTTGAGGAAAGTCTCCAACATGAAAGAGAGAAAAACAAGTAAATAGGAGAGAGAAAAAAGAACGCAGAAGAAATCCAGAGACAATGCATAGAGGCAAAAACAGCTTCAAAGCATAATGAATATTTTCAAGAGATAAGATTGTGCATCTTTGAAACAATAACAAGGTGTTATAAGAAAAGGAACATCAAGGAAACAAGAAAGGAAAGCTTGGAAATTAAAAATATAAAAGCTAAAGTCAAGTTGCTCTCCCAGAAAGTAGAACAGAAAATGAGAAAATCAATCCAGAAGATTCTAGTAAAAGAGAACATAGAAAAACTTTGGAGAGGAAATTGTCAAAGAAATAATACAAGAAAGTTTCCTCAAATGGAAAAACATAAATGTCCAGATGGGAAAGGCCACCAAAGTTCCAACAGAGCAAATTAACAAAGACAAAGGACCCCCAGCCACATACACATCAATTCACATCATCATGAGATATAACACTGAGGCTTAAAAAAAATCTTAAAAGCTTCTGGAAAGAAAAAAATGGGTTACGTACAAAGGAAGAGTGGGATGATTGCATTGGAATTCTCAATAGAAATATGGAAAACCAGAAGTCAGTGGAGCAATGTCTTCAAAATGCTGAGTGGAAATTATTTTCGACCCAATATTCCATACACAAGGCGGTCCTAGAATGTCAGACTGAGGAGTTTGGATTTTATTGTGTAAGCAATGGAGTGCCTTTAAACATTTTTGAGTGAGGAAATGACCTAATCAGAATTGTGCTGTATATAGATTAATTCAGCAATGAAATTTCAAATGACTTAGTTTGCAGAGACTAAGTGTGGAAGACCAGTTAGCAAAAACCTATTGTAAGAAATAATGAAGGCTCTAAGGAGAGTAGTGGCAGTCGGAATGAAGAGGCAGACAAGATAGGAGAAACGTTTTAGAGGCAAAATCAGTAGGATGTCACAAAGTCATCATTGTTCCAAAGCCATCTAATGGGATAAAAGCCAGTAAAGTGATTTCCTAGAATCAACATTGGCAGCATTTTTGTGTTAAAGACATGTCATAGTGGGAGGATGTTGGGACAGGAGAAGACTCTGATGTTTATGCCTTTCATTCAAATGTACTTTGAAAAGTTTGAAAAAACTAGGAAATGCTGGAAAACAGCGTTCGTACTACATTGTCAGGCATTCCAGGATTCGAATGCCTGTCAGGTTGCCAACCCTGCTCTGGAAGTGCTACTTAAATTCACCAGTCTTGAGGTAAAGAGAAGCACCTGGAGTAGAATTTCCCACCTCCTTCAAACGTCCTTCAAACGAAAACCTTCACAGTAATGTCCTCAATTCTGAGGCTCACTGACAAAGCACGGCTTTAAAATAGTCTGCTTGTTCTTTGTCAGGAAAAGTAAGTGTGGTGTTCATTTGTAGGGGGAATTTTGAAGCAATATACTCAACTTCTTGAGTTTCTCTTCATTAGAACTAATTTTTTAATGTTTTATTTTTGATTGATATACTCACGAGAAGTTGTAAAAATAGTACTTTAAAGTCTTGCAAACCCTTCCCCCAGTAGGGATATCTTCTAACTGTAGTATACTATCAAAACCAGGTAATTGACATTGGTACAGTACTATTAACTGGTCTGCTATTAACTGGAAGAGACTTTTGCAGTTTTTATTCAGTTTTCACCAACTTTATATGCACCATTTGTGTGTTTATAGTTCTGTGCAATTTAATCCTCTGTATAGATTTGTGTAACCACCACCGCAATCAAGATACAGAATTGTTCCATTACTAGAAAAGAACTCCCTCTGCTGCCCCTTTATAGTCATACCCACCTCCCCACACCCATCCTTGTCCCCAGCAACCACTAATTTGTTTTCCATCTCTATACTTTTGTTATTTTAAGAATGCTATGTAAATGGAATCATAGAGTATGTAACCATTTAAGATTGGCTTTTTTCACTAAATAGAATGCCCTTGAAATCCATCCAAGTTGTTGCGTCTAGCAATAGTTTATTCCTTTTTGCTGCTGAGTAGTATTCCATTGTATGGATGTACCAGACTTTGTTAAACCATTTACCCACTGAAGAACATTTGGGTGGTTTCTGGTTTTAGCTGTTATGAGTAAAGTTGCTGTAAACAGTTGTGTACATGCAAGTTTTCACTTCTCTAGGGTCAGTGCACAAGAACGCAATTGCTGGATTGTATGGTAAGTATATGTTTAGGTTTATAAGAAACTGCCAAACTATTTTCCAGGGTAGCTGTGCCATTTTACATTCCCACCAGAAAACGTTTACAGGTTTTATTAACGTGTATCCCAAGAGATTTTCACCTATGTTTTCTTCCAGAAGTTTTATGATTTTTAGCTTTTTTATTTAGGTCTGTGATGCATTTATTTAACCTGTGGTTCCTGTAAATAAAAGGTCTTGACTCAGAACTTACTGGCTTTTAGTTCAAGATATTAATCAAACCTGCAAACCTACCCCAGCCAAACCAATTACAGGGAATCTGCCTGCCTTTGGAGAAGCAAGTATTGTAAACTACCACTTTTCTCCTCGTCTATTCTTCCCCTTTAGCTTAATAAGCATGGTTTTAGGTGCCCTTCAGTTTTTGGGCAAGGGGAGACAGAAAGGAGAACGGTGGTAAGAAAGTTCTAGTACTATCTTAGCCTTCCGTAACACTCCCTGAGCCTGGCAGATGTTTAAAGCTGACTCTTCTATTATAGGGTCTTTGGGGAATTCTTCACAAATGTCTCATCTCTGAGGAGCTATCACCTATGGTTTTATTGAGTTTGGCAGGTACATTTCTCTTCCAGGTGTTCACTTGCAGCTCCTTTCGCAGTTTCTAGGAAGGAATTCTTGCAGTTGTGGTCTCTTCACCCTTGCAGTCCTCTAGTCCACAGGAGATATCCACACATCCTTTGCCCTGACAAACCTCCTAGGAGTGCGGGCTAATCCAAAAGCATCAACTCTCTCAGGCTCTGCCACCAGCAGTTAGTCATTTCTCATCATCTAGATTTCCCAGATAAAATCAAACTTCACCCTTTCTGCATTCCATACCCATATCCCATAGGGGACAGGAGGTTGAGCCTCACAGCTTTCTCCGAAAAATCTCTCTCACAAAATCCCTTCCCTTCTCTATTCTCTAACCACTTTTTATAGTCTTATTCTGAGGGGTTCAAGGTAATAGAACTGGTTCCAAACATTTCCTTTGTTTTACAGTTTATCTGGTACTTCACTGTGGTATACAACATCTCTTTTATCTTAGTGTCTCAATTGAAACTTCAGTTTTAATATTTCATCGCATATGTATATAATACTTTCATTAATCTACGGTCCTTAGCATAATGAACAAAATGCAACATAACACTGTGCTTCCCTAACTCTCAGCATTATCTCCTACCACTCCTACCAAAGGTCTGTCATTTACTTACCATACTGTTTTGTATTTCTCTGCTTTTGAGCTTGCTGCCCTCTCTATCCCAAATATCATTTCCTATTCCTACACCCTGTCCTTTGTCAGGCTTACTTCTAATTCATACTCATGCAACAAAACCCAAGTCAGGAGTCATGTGCTCCCTGACTTCTTTTCCTTGTTCTTCCCATACACCATTCTAAACTAAGCACCTACCCTACGTACTTACCCTGGCCAACTGCATATCCCGTATTATAGGACTAACTACTTTCTATTGAATTTATCTTTTCATGTCTCCGCTTACTGTAGCAGATTGGAAACTCCTTGAGGGTACAAACAATCTTTCTATCCCATTCCTTAGTACAACGCCTGTACTATTAAGGAACTTAATTTTTGTTGGCCTGAAACAGAAGGGAAGAGTCCAAACAAATTCTAGATAATAAACAATAATCTTTTTCAATATGATGTACTTGGATAGAATGACAACTTCTCAGAAATTATTGGATTCCAGGCCACTAATTAATCAATACAGTTTAGCTATAGATTATAGAATTTCCCTTACCAATGTTTACTGCTATGGTCCAATTAAAAGTCCCTTAGTTTTGTGAACTGTAGTCCAGTTAAAGTTTCTTATTGTATCGTGATAACATCTTAAATTCATTAGAATGCTTTATCTTAATAGAAAAAAATTATTTCCATACATTTATTCCTTCTGTTTTCATGTTCTTCTAGCAAAGAATATATTCAAGAAAATAGCTATCCTGATCTCAACCAGATGAATAATTTACATAACATGAGCTACTGCATGTCATATCACTGTAAAAAAGCTCTATGTCTATGGTATTAGTCCCATTTGTATGGAACTGTAGTTTATGAGATATTTCTGAAATGATGGATTGTTGCATTTGATTCTCATAATAACTGTGTGATGTATAGGAAGAGAAATCATTATCCACGTTTTACAAATGAGATAACCAAGGTTCAGAAAGAAAGAATTATTTGTTCCTCATCACATAGCTAGTGAGCAGTTGAGCTGATGTGAATGTGCGGGGCTTTGGCTCCAAGTTCAGTGACTTTTCCATTATACCCTTTGTTGCATGTGTTGATAGGAATCATAACTTTCCGAGAAGGTCATTGAGAAAGAAGGAAAAATCAAAGGTAAAAATCACACACACCTACATACACACAAACATACTCCAAACAACACCTCTTAATGAAAGTGGAATACTATGCAGTAATAATTAATAAGTCAATTTATGGTCATAATATTTCCACAGTTTGGTAAAATGTAAAGCTAACTCCCTACTGTACTCCTTTCATTCCTCCTTCCCCTTCAAATCCAAATGGATTGGATGAAAAGTTAAAAACACTAAAAGAAAATATAGCTAGATTTCTTATGGTCTTAGAATGAAAGAACTCTTCCTAAGCATAAACTGGGGAAAACAATTAGAAATATGACAGAAAAGTGCTAATTTACTTACTATACAAAGAGCATTCACTATAAATCGTTTAAAATATGATATAGTAGTTCTTAACTCACAGAAAAAGAAACTGAGATTGCCAATAAACATGTTAAAATGTCCTTAACCTCATAAGTAAAGAAATGCATATTAAATAATGAAATACCATTTTTTACCAATTATACTGGCAAAGATTTTTGAAGTTCAGCCATGTCCCATTTTGGTGATAGCATATAGAAACATACACTGTTGGTAGGAGTTTAAATTGATGCCATCTTTTATGGAGGAGAATTTATCAATATCAAAATTTTAAATGTATATGCCCTTTGATCTAGCACTTTCATATGAGTACATGTACATAAAGATATATGTGCTGAGATACTTTTTAAACCTGGGTGGTAATCACAAAAAAAGAAAAGAAAAACTTAAGTGGTCATCAGGGACTGATTAAACTACTCCAGACCTATATAAGGGAATACTTTGTGGTCACTAAAAAGAGGTGAGTTATATCTATATGTTCCAGCATGGACAAGAGTCAAAAATACAGTGTTAAGGAAAAAAGGTTTTGTAGAATCTCATTTGTGTGTGTGTGTGTGTATTTGGTTGTCTATGTATAAACTATTTATGAGAGGGGACACAAAAATTGTTAATAGTATTTTCTATAGGAGATTAAGGGAAGTACCCTTATTTATATTCTTCACCTTCTATCCTCCTGAGCTCTTGGAATTTATTACCAAGAGCACTTATTACTTTAAGGCGAAAAAATGTTTAATTAGAAGAAAACCTCCTACAACCCCATTTCAGCCTTATGTCTCCTTCTAGTTATTTCCCAGTTGCCACCCCTTCACTGTCCGACTTCATGAGTTAGTCTCTGCTTTCTCACTTCCTATTCATTTTCTCAGCCCCCCGCAATCTCATTTTTGTCCTCATGACTTCCCTGAAACCGCTCTTGCCAAAGTCTCCAATTATCTCTCGGTTCATATGTCTGGTGTCTACCATAAATATTTCAACACACTTGATCTTCTACAGCAATGGACAGTCCACCCTTCTTGAGAGCTCTCTTCCTTGGGCTTTTATGATACTTGAGTCTCCTGGTTTTCTTTCTGTCTTTCAAATTGTTAAGTCTCTTTTGTCATTTTTGTATATTTACGTGGTAGTATTCCTCAGCTTATTTTCTTAGGACCTTCTCTTGGTCTGCATGTTCTCTTTCAGAATTCACATTGTCTTAGTCCGTTCCGGCTGCTATAACAAAATACCATAGACTATAGATGGCTTATAATCAAGAGAAATTTATGTCTCACGGTTCTGAAGGCTGGGAAGTCCAAAGTCAAGGCTCTAGCAGATTCACTGTCTGGTGGGGATCTGCTTCCTGGTTCAAAAGACTGACTTTTGGCTGTGTCCTGACATGGGGGAACGGTTGAGGATCTCTCCAGGGTCTATTTCATAAAGGCACTGATCCAACTCATGAGGGCTCCACCCTCACGACCTAATCACCTCCCAAAGGTCACACCTCCAAATACTATCATATTGGAGATTAGAATTTCAATATAAATTGGGGGGGGGAGGGGTACACAAACATTCACTCTGTAGCACACTCCCACAGGAACCTCAAACTTAACTTGTCCAACACTTGCTTTCATTTCTGCCCTCTCCTCAAAAAGCATTGCCTCTCATTTCCCATCTCTGTAAAAGACATCATCATCTTTCTACCCAGTGGCTCATCCTTGACTGTACCCTCTCCCTGATACCTGCAACATTTCCCGTCATTAAGGCCTATTTACCTCCTAATTATCTCTCAACTCTATCTACTTCTTCCCCTCTTCTGCTGCTCTAGTTTATGATCTTTACTCAGGTTACCCCATAATCTGTGAACTAGTCTTTAAGTCTTTCATTTTTTCTCTCCCCTCTCTGTGTACCCCTCACTTTTTCCACTCCTTAGAGAAAGTACTCTTACTGAGACACACATCTGATCATGTCATTCCCTCTCCACCACCCAAAACCTTTCTATGTCCACTGGTCTTGTGATCAAGTTGAAATACCCACAGTACTATACGTTCTATCATGGTTTCTGTCAAGCCTCATTATTCCCCACCCCTCTTCTCTTAGCCCCAACAAACATCCATACTGCACCAGAGCCACACCGCTGAACTCTCATTTTCTCAAACACCCTAGTATACTTTCACTACGGGCCTTCTCACATGCTAGCCATTCCCTCTAGAACTCTCACTACCTCTGCATCTGCATATAGCTAACTCCACCTCATCCTTCAAGTCACAACTTCATATTACCTTTTTTCTAAGAAACTTTCTCTGAATCCCCAATTTAAGATCTAGGGCCCCTACTAAGTGCTCACAGAGCCTCTTTTGCATCCTTTTTCATAGGTTTTATCACATTATATTATAATGGATTAACTCACTAGATTATAAGCTGTGTTTGAGTACAAGGACCATGTACTCACCGTTGTATTCCTTACATTTATCTCTAGTATAGTGCCTGACACATAATGTATACCAAGTAATTATTGGGGATAGGTGGATTCATACATATTTTCATTTATTCAGCCAAATGAGAAACTAATGTGAAAGCAAATAGTCATGAGTTTAGGAATGATTAAGAAGTACATGTCATTGAACTCCATCAGTTTTTTTCTCTTTTATTCTCCTTTTACTCATACTTAATTTTATGGCAATAATGAGACTAAAAGTCTAACTAAATTCAGAAAAAGTGAAAGAAAAGTTATTAGCCTTTCCACTCACTCTTTAACTAGTAAGTGTATTAGTTGAGTTGATTTGTGAATGTGGTTTGATCTAGTTTCATGGAATTTTTAAAATTCAATATAGTTGTGTTTATATTTAATTTGTTTAACAGGCACTGGTATATTACATTCCGTTTGCAATTTAAGAACAAAAGAAAAGGGTGTATTACAACATGGTAGTTTCTGTAAAGAGATTGTTGCCTAGTGTGTGTCATACTGGACGCTAGTTGAGTTTTCTGCCCT
This sequence comes from Equus caballus, assembly GCF_041296265.1. Taxonomy (NCBI): domain Eukaryota; kingdom Metazoa; phylum Chordata; class Mammalia; order Perissodactyla; family Equidae; genus Equus; species Equus caballus. Next base: position 13,478,301 of record NC_091688.1, read on the forward strand.
CCAGATCACATTTTAATATTTATAATCTTGCCTTCCTTCTATGTCTGCCTTCAGTGTATATATACATGTTTATGTGCCAAAATAGGTTGAATGTCATTTTCGTCTATGATGATAAATTTCCTTACCATGAATTTGTTCATTTTAAGTGACAACTCGGGCTGACAAATATTCTTCTTTCCCATTAGCAGCTGAACTCGTTAGACCATCCTGTCTAGAGTCTGAGAGCAGAGAAAGGGAAGATTAGCAGGATGTGTTATGTTTCCATAAATAGCTTTTGTGTGAGTGGTTGTATGGTATAATTCTTTAAACTAACGTACTAATCAGTGAGTAATATAAGCAGTAGGGACTGGCCTTAACTGCAGCAGGTAAATCACTGCAACCAGCCTGTCAGGATCTTCAGGGAGGACATTTTTTAGCACACAAGTAGAACTCTGGTGAATGAGCTCTAATTTATCTTTATTTTTTAATCCAAGGAGGGAAACCTTTAAAATTACAGTACAGGAAAGGATCTACTCTTTCAAACAGAAAACAGAAATCCTATGTTTTCACAGATACCAGGCTGAAAAACAATAAAATCTGAGGAGCAAGTAAAGCTACATTTTTCCCAAAGTGAGATCTCAGATGCAGTTTTTAAAAAACTGATTAGACTTTATGTAAATTTTTTGGTAGAATATTAGGGTACTGAATTTTGTTAATTACTACCTGGGAAATTTCAAACAAGGTTATAAAGTGTCTTTGGAATACATATTAGTGAATACAAGCATATATTGCTGCACCCAGCTTATGGCTGAGCTGTCTCTTCAAGAATTCAGTGCAGTGGTCTGGAATCCTAACTGCCAAGCCAAGCAGAAATTCACCTGCTCTGGAGTATAGGATTTTGTGTGGCAATAAGCATTTTTAATTAAAAGTTTCCCAAATTTGGAACTGATGGAACTGAATCTGTAAACATGTGGCACATTGAGCTAGCACATCCAAGCACTATTGGCGCTTTGGAGGAAATATGGCTTTTAAAAAAATTGGATGGTTAAGCTGAGAAAAATCCAGCTGTGTTTTACTTAACATTGCACTAATCAGAGTTCTTTGACTCCTTTTTCTTTTTCTTCATCAGTGTTTCCACTGGTGTGTGTGTTGGCTCCCAATCCACCAACCCTTCGCTTTTGTCTTTTAAGACTGATTTCAGATAGGGATTTGGTTAAAGCAATATAATACCAATTCACTGTAGTGAGTAATAGAAAGCCCTTCCTGCCTTGCAGTTTATATCTTAAAGAGGTCAAAAGCAGCAGGTAATCTTCATCAGCAAAGCAATTACCTTTTTAACCCTTACCTATCACATTGCTAGAGGTCCTCAAGTTTACACAGAAATCAAAATTGTCTGCTGACCTTAAAACAAAAATGTAAAGAATATGGTGTTCCTTAATTAGAAGTAAAATTGCTTCTGGGAAGCAGTTTCCCAATTAAACCAAGAAATAATCATATTGCAGCCCTGAATTATTCTTACATGGTATTTGGGATGATGAGGATTTGGGGATGAGGGTGCAAGGGTCGGGAAGAGAAGTAGTCAGGAAGGGCCAGTAGTCAAGGGATTCTCGATATCCACTTTGGGGCAGGGTTCCTTGGTGAAGACTGTTGTCAGATTGGACTGAGAAGAGTTGTCTGAGTTGTCTTAAACTTGTATCATTCTCTCAATAAATCCACATTCTACTTTCCATTCGAGAAGTAAACTGTAGTGCCATACAAAGCTGCTAAAACGCTCTACTTAGCAGATCTAAGAAAGATCAATTCATATGAAGGTACAGGAGGAGGTAAATATGATTTAGAGAGGATTTGGGGTTACTAATGCTATTATATGGAAATAGTTGCACAGATAATGCCTCCCCCCCAGGCCATTCCCAGGCCGCTTGATCTTCCTGTTTACTGTAATCCTGCTTCTCTGGGAATTACTTCTGTCTTCTCTGAGACGCTTTCTTCCCAATACAGGAAGGGCTTGCTTATTTATTCAGTGTAATGTTGAACATATTAGTGACTTTAGTGTTCAATTCATGGGTATGTGAGTGTAGGTGTGTATTTACACGCATACATGCATAAATGCTGAATAGGAGATTCTGAACTATGTATTAATAATTGAAATTTCAGTAACTAGAAAGAGTTTCGAATCCTGTTTCCTGAGGACTTGGTTGTAATATCTGTTTATGGCTGCACTTGGAAGTTAGACCTGAGTGTTGAAATGAAATGTGTTCAGCGTTAGAAATACAGTGAATAAAGAACTTTATCCAACTTTCTGTAAAAGGGAAAAAGACAATGTGTCACCAAATAAGTTAATGCAGAATAGTACCTAGGAATATTAAACTAGGATAAGCACTGCAAAAGAAATAGAACAGATGTGAGAGGAAGATTGTACTTGCAAGGTGGGATGTAGCCAGCACTCTCTAGTAGGGGCCTGGGAATCATACAGGAAGCAAGCTAAAGCTTCTCAGCTTTGTCCTCTAGGAGAGTTAAGAGATTCTCCTCCACCCCCAGAGTTGCCTCAGTTTTCTCCTACAGCCTCTGACTGAGAAATTGTTAATGGGAGTGGGTAGGAGCTTTGCCGTTTCTTCCTTTCTGTCTTAAAATGGTCACGTTTGCAGAGCATGTTCCTTGAGTCCTTCAAGCGGCAGCTTCTCCCTGCTGCCTTTAGCTCTAATCTCTTTATAGGTGTAGCACCATGGCAACAGGCCCAGCCTAGAGCCCAGGAACCTTGTTTGTGTTACCTGAGGGGCTGGATGCAGCCTGAGGAAGAGAAGAAGGAATATTACCTATCCTGCAGCCTATTTGGAAGATGACTTCAAGTTCTGTTGTTTGTGTTTCCGTTCTGCTTCTATTGAAGACTTGAAATTATACCTGCAAAACATTTATCCAAAGATGTTATCGGTAACCGAAGGCAGCAACTTCTATTGGTTCTTGTTTAAACAGAGAGTTCTTTTCTGAGATGTAGTTCAGAAAGTGACTTGCTATACCGTGACATGTGGCACCACCATGATTTGGGGTTGCACTGCCAGGTGGCTGTATAATTGCTTCATGTAGGTAGACATTTATTTTATTTGAAATAAAATTAATTTATGTTTTAGAATATTTTCCTAGAGAATTTTAAAAATACAAGTAATAAGCCTTTTGTCATACCTCCTTCTATTTAAATGTGCCTTCATCTTTCCTGTTGAGAGGCTCACTCTCAGAGCATGAGAGGCTTTTCCCCTCCAAGGAACTCTTCCTGGGAAAAATGGGCTGGAATTGTTATTTTCTGTGTGTTTAAGAAAGATTACAGTATCCTGTTGCCTCGACCCAGCTGCCTATCAAGCATATTGGGCAAGGCTGTATGGTAATTACATTAAAGTAATAAAATTGCTTTAGCGTTTAGTTATTTATAGATGATGTGATGTGTTTATGGTATATAACATGTCATTGTCTTATCCAATAGAACAAAAGTAAATCAATGTGGAGCTGTTATATTGTTATATTTTTATGTACAAAACATTAAGTGGCTTTTGCGCATGCTTTGTATTAACAATGGTAAATATAATTATTGTCTCTTTGACCTTAAAAAGACTGCTGAATATCAGAACACACATTTTTCAGCCTAACCATTAAATGGGGGTTGGTTTTTTTGAGTGTGGAAAGAACGGACTAAAATCCTAAGCTTCAGATGCTTCTTACTGTATGGAGTTTGATTAAACAATGTTAGAATGGAAATAGAAGGGAAAGGGCAGCCTTTAGTGCTAGTTTCCTTTATCTCATTACTTTATAATTTAAGTGAAAGCTACTCTGGCATTAAGTATTTCAATTCCTTTTAATGCTAATGTGGTTATTTCAAGGAAGTGAATGAAGCTGCTTATTTAGTTTGTTTTACAAAAACAAATGTCTTAACACAAGACATTTCTTTATCCCTATTACTAGGTACTTCTGCTTCAAATATATGTATTTAACTCTGGGTGTTTCAGTCAATAAATACTACAATTATTGAGTAAAACTGCATGGCTATCCAGTTCTGGATTTAAGAATATTCTGCTTTATATTGTTTGATTTCGTTAATTCTTCCAAGGGGAAGGCAGTGAAGTACTAGCTCCTGTAGTGACAAGAATCATGATTCCTAGTATTGTTTTTTAAACAACTAGGAAACAAAATCAACCAGGATGCCTGAATGGTGTTGACAAAGATCTGTTCTTCTAGATGAGAGTTTGAACATTTCATTTGAGGGTGGGAGGTTTCTTCCAGGCACTTTATTCTTTATTCATATTTATGTAATAAGGCATGGATAGAACCAAAAGCTTGCCAGAAAAGGATTCCATATTGAAATGGAAATCAGACCTTTTGAAAGGCGGGGTCTTGTGCTGAAAAGTTTGGCTTTGACTCTCTGTGTGTATGTCTGTTTATTCCACCAAAGCAGAAAGAAACAGAATGGGGATTCAGCCACTACTATTTTGTCAATGATAGAAGAGGATAAAGCTATCACATGAAAAAAAAGAAAAGAAATAACATTTCTTTTGATAATACCTTTGCATAAAAAAGAATGTATAACATAACCTTGAATAGTATATATTTCTCCATCTCAAAGATAGGAATGAGGAGAAAAACAATGTTTGTGGTGGAACTTTGAGCTTTCTTGAATCTAGTAAAATTATAGTACACTTTGTGCTTTATTGAAAACAACAGTGCGTGTGTGTACACACACCAATATATAATGTATATGGTTTATATGTGCCACATGAATATAGTTACTGTTATTATTGTTATAGATGAACTATTAATTTGCTCCTTGTTTATTTTTCCCTTTGGCATTTATACATTTGTTGTTAGCCTCCATTGTGTTAGACCTTCATTTCCTCCTTGGCCAAGTAGTTACACTATTGTAAATATCTTTTTCTTCTTGTAGGTCTCGTGGGCTGCCTAAACTAAAGGAGTCACGTTCCCATGAATCCTTGCTGAGCCCATGCAGTGCGGTGGAGTGTCTTGATCTTGGTAGAGGAGAGCCTGTATCAGTGAAACCACTCCATAGCAGCATCCTTGGACAAGACTTCTGCTTTGAGGTAAAAAAGTATAGAAAGAAGGAAGAGTAAACAACAAGCATTTTGTTTTACAAGTCTTACTGGATAAGATTTTCTATCCAGTGATTTTGTGATTTGATTACTGTAGTGTTAATGATTTGATCATCTTAACTGGTTTTCAGTTGTTAAAAACTACCTACTTACAGGGAAAAAGTTGGAAATCTATTAATCTAATTATATTGGTTATTATAATATAAAGTTATATATATAACTATTAAACTTTAATATATATAATAGTTATTATACATAAAGTTATTAATGATGGCTTCTCATTCCTTTTAGCCTAGTCTGCTTCAAGATAAATGGGTTCTTAGTACCTTCTCAGCAGAGGTCACAAGATTAACAACTTATTAAATTGGTATTTTAATTTTTTAATATTGATGAAGATATCACCCAATATGTTTTTATTTTTCTCTTGAAAGCATAAGCCCCTGATTTTAATGATTCCTTGAGGAAATTGACCAAAACCATAATTTTTCTAACTAAAACATGGGCAGTTTGAGATTTGGGACTATGTCTTCTTTATTTTTTTAATCCTCTGCACCTAGCCCAGTCCCTGGCACATTGCAGGTGCCTAATTTCTTGAAAGAACAAATTGCTCTTCACCAGAAAATTATGACTCTTACTTTTTATGAGGTAATTTCTCCCTCCCAAATTAGATGTACACAATCGGCCATTTGCAAATTAAATTTTAAAATAATATATGTAATTGTTAGGGTTAGGATTTGATTAATTAACACAAACTTACTAAGTAACTAGTGATCAATCCTATGGTAGATGCTGTAGAAGTTGAAAAATGTTTGATTCCTGTTCTTATGGACCTGCAGTATCCAACAGAAATATAAAGCAAGCCACATACATAATTTTAAATTTTAGTAAACCCAAATATTATCATTTCAACATATAACTAATATAAAGTTGTCCATGAGATTTTTTACATTCTTCTTTTTTTTTTTTAACTAAGTCTTCAACATCTGATATGTATTTTACACTTAGAGCACATCTCCATTTGGGCTAGCTACATTTCAGATGCTCACTAGCCACTTGTGGCTAGTAGCTACCACATAATCTGACCTGATTCATTAAGTTATAATCTGAGATTGAGTTAGTATGTGAGCACATTTCAGCAATTTGGACAGGTCATTTCTTGGTGTTCTTTTCTATAAAAGTCACTTGAAGGTTCCCATATTTGTGGAGCTCGGTTCAGCATGTTGTATACCAGGCCCAGTGTTAGCTGCTAGGCATATAGACAACATGTTTCATTTTTAAAGGACAGTGATAGTAATTGCCAGGCTAACATAATAAATGACTAGAAATCAACAGATTTGTTGCCTAGTGGAGTAGAAACGGATTCCAAAGACAGTAATTCATTACTGGTAACTCTTTTCACCTTGATTTAGTAGCCTCCATAATATTGTAAGTGAAGGCAATCCTGAGAAATTTGATAAGCTATTTTAGAGACTGTCTTCCCTTTTTTAGTTATTTTCTATTAACTCACTTAGAATTGAGTATATTCATTTGCAGGTAGTTTAAGATGTGGCCTGAAAGATTTTTACTTTTGATCTTTTTGAATTGTAGGCAGGTTTTAGCTTCCTGAACTGAATTCTCAATGGCCTTTGTTCTCATACCTGGAGATGAGTGTGCATATTACCTAGATAACAAAGCAAAAAGCCAATGTAGATGTAGATATAGATATCACAAAACTAGCACTTATCGTTTTGGTTTCATGTAGTATGGTTTATCTTCATGGCATATCCCTAACTCTTAAATGATACAACTAGGTTTCCCATACTTATCTCTAATCTTTATGTTGAAGGTTACCTACTTAAGTGGAAGTAAATGCTTCAGCTGTAACTCTGCTTCAGAGAGAGATAAGTGGATGGAAAACCTTCGCAGGACAGTTCAACCAAATAAGGTAATAGTGGCTTTGTGTGTCTAAAAAATGTATAATTCTGCAAGCAGTAAGTTGATAGAAGATAAATACAGTAAGAATACCTTAATTTTTATATAGTTTTTAAAACACATTTACATATTATGCTATTTTATGCTCAAAATAATCTTGTTGCAGATATTGTCATGCTACCAGTGTGGATAAGAAGACTCAGAAGTTAAGTGACTTACCCAAGTCAGAAGCTAGTGAATGATAGAAATGGGACTAGAACACAAGTGTCTTAACTACTTACCTCTATTTTATTTGCTGAAAGTAGTCCAGTTGCTGCTAGGCTAGCTTTATGAGAACTTACATGACAAGATATTTTTTTAACTGAAGTAAAATAGAATGTATGTGGCTTTCTAAGATTCTGATACATTCTTGTTTAGAGCTTGCCATTATTGTGAACAATGAGGTAAGAATCCCTTTTATTATTTATTGACTACTCTTAATAAAGCACATAGTCAGCATCACCTACTTTAAGAGGAAAATGTTGTCTGAGATTTCAGCTCTCAAACTCAACTTTGTTACTTCCTTATAGGACAATTGCAGACGAGCTGAAAATGTTCTTCGTTTATGGATCATTGAAGCCAAGGACCTTGCCCCTAAAAAGAAATATTTCTGTGAACTGTGCCTTGATGATACCCTCTTCGCTCGTACAACCAGCAAGACCAAAGCAGACAATATTTTCTGGGGTGAACATTTTGAATTCTACAGCCTTCCACCTCTTCATAGCATCACAGTTCACATTTATAAAGATGTGGAAAAAAAGAAGAAAAAAGACAAGAATAATTATGTAGGGCTAGTCAACATCCCCACTGCCAGTGTCACTGGTCGCCAATTTGTAGAAAAGTGGTATCCTGTGAGTACACCTACACCCAACAAAGGAAAGACGGGAGGACCTTCTATTCGAATTAAATCACGTTTCCAGACTATCACCATTCTGCCTATGGAGCAATACAAAGAATTTGCAGAATTTGTCACCAGCAACTATACCATGCTGTGTTCTGTCCTTGAACCAGTAATTAGTGTGAGAAATAAAGAAGAATTAGCCTGTGCCTTAGTGCACATTCTTCAGAGTACTGGCAGAGCCAAGGTAAGTGGAAAAGGAGATTGTATTACCCCAAATCTCTTCCCTACACTTTATGAAGAAACAAACATGTTTGTTTTACTGTAAAGAGCCAAATTAGAGAAATATGCTTTGCTGTTGGTCAGAAAAAAAGAATTAGGAAGGAACCCTATTAGCAGTTCTTCGATCAGAAAAGATGGGGATTATAAAACTAAAAAAGTAAAACGGAGAGACCAACAAATACTTATTTAAATTCCATTTGTATGAAATATGGATACCATAGCTAGCTCTTTATTGTCTGATGAAATAAATGTAGGATTGGCGTGATAATCCCACACTGCGTTCAAGATTGTTTGTCTTTAGTTCTAGAGTGTGTTGTATTGTGGTTTTACTCCTTACTATATTTTAGGTTAAGATTAATTGATGACTATATCCCTTGGTCACAGAAGGAGGTATTCCAGAAGTATGCTGGGCGTTATCAAGAATCTTCATAGGATTAAAATCTAAATTTTGAATTAAAATAGCAAGGGATGTTATATAATTGGTAGCTGTTTCATGATAGCCTTAACTTGTTTCATCTTGGATACAAGTAAAAATTCAGGAAGATGGAAAAAGAGAAATATGCTAATCATAAGAAGAAGACCAGTCAATTGATAGTGTCTTTGATAGGCCTGAACTTTGAGGCATATTCACTTAACTAGACTGAGTCTCCATTATATTATTTTATATGCAAATTGATTGTGGTAAAATTTATTTTAGATCTAGAGGAGTTCACAGCTAGAATAATTTATTTAGAACCAAACAGTAAAGTTAAGTGCTTTTAAGTTTTCTTGATACAAATCAGAATATATCAACATATTCAGTAGTTAGTTCCTTTTCTAACTGCCTTCCTATTGATTTATCATTCTTGTGGTTGAATTTACCGATGATAATTTTGAGCTCTCTGGTGTTAAAAAAAAAAAGCCTATAAGTTTGAGGTGAGATGTCATTGGAATTTTGAGTCTCATCTTTGAAATTGTACGGATATGGTCATTCTGCTCTTCAGTTGCTCAAGGTTCAAGGGTTTATGTAGGATTTTTTTAACAACTTTATTGAGGTGCAATTTTCATATAATAAACTTCACCCATTTAAAGTGTAAAATTCGATGAGTTTCGACAGATTATACATAGACCCGTGGAAACCACAACAATAAGATACAGAATGTTGCCATCATGCCCCAAAGTCTCTTCCTGTCCTGTGACACAAGAGTTTTAATAGTGATTCGTAAGTGTACAACTCTTTTACACTATTGAGCTTCCCCAGAGTAAATCCCATTAATGTGCAAAATGCTTAATTTTAAAGAAAAATAAATCAGCATATCCCCTCTGTTTTTGGTTTTGGAGACTTTGAAATATCCAATGAGTTTATAACATTAAAAATATATTATCTCATTTCATACTGAACAACAATAAACATTGAATTTTAAGTTCTTTAAGACTGTTGAGAAATGAAGCAGCTATTTCTTAAGGGCTTTATTTCTCCTTATGCCTTTCTTCTGATGGATGGGTGGACAAATGGATAGATGGAGAGAGATAGAGAGAGTCAGCCTAGAAGATAAGTTCGTGTTAGGTTCAAGAAATTCCACATTGGGGGCAGGCCTGGTGGCGTAATGGTTAAGTTCACGTGAACCACTTCAGCAGCCCGGGGTTTGCAGGTTTGGATCTCAGGCGCAGACCTACACACTGGTCATCAAGCCATGCTGTGAGCATGTCCCATATACAAAGTAGAGGAAGATTGGCACGGATGTTAGCTCAGGGACCATCTTCCTCAAGCAAAAAGAGGAAGATTGGTAAGAGTTGTTAGCTCAGGGCCAATCTTCCTCTCAAACAAATAAAAGAAATTCCACGTTGATACTGTGAACCAATTTGTAACTGTTATATATTGAAAACCTGATATGTGTCAGAAATTGTTAAGTGCTGAAAATGTAGAGGTGAATAAAAATAGACACTGTCTTTGGTCTAATGGGGCTTACAGTATTCTGGGGAAAACAGATATTAATCAAGTAATTACAGAAATAAATGTGTAATTACAGTGAGAAGTGCAGAGAAAAAAAAGATAAATGATGCTATGAGAGTGTGGATTAAGGGGACCTGACTAATGGGGTTCAGGGGCAGTATTGGTCAGAGAAGCCTTCATTGAGGAAATGATGTGCAAATGAAGATCCAAAGGATTCGAGGAATTAACTCCATGACTGTGGGGGTGAGAGCAAGGGTAGGAGCAAGGGCAGAACTGAGAACAGCATTTGCAAAAAGCTTTGTAATGAATAGACGATATTGGATGTTAGAAAGAGTTTGATGTATTCAAGGACCTAAAAAGAAGGCCCTTGAAGCTGGAGCAGAATGCAGAAAGAATTGTACAATATGAGGCTGGGAAGGTAGACGGAAACCAGAAAATATAGAGACTTGTACACCGCATTCAGAGTTATGGCCTTTATCAAAAGTGTAGTGGAAAACCTTTGAAGGAATTTTAAACTCAGGAGTGGTGACACCTAGGATTTTATCCTGACTGACTTTTTTCTTTCAAATGAATCTGGTAGCTTTAGTTTTTTTTTTTTAGTTTTTTTTATTTAAAGATTTTATTTTTTCCTTTTTCTCCCCAAAGCCCCCCGGTACATAGTTGTGTATTCTTCGTTGTGGGTTCTTCTAGTTGTGGCATGTGGGACGCTGCCTCAGCATGGTCTGATGAGCAGTGCCATGTCCGCGCCCAGGATTCGAACTAACGAAACACTGGGCCGCCTGCAGCGGAGCGCGCGAACTTAACCACTCGGCCACGGGGCCAGCCCCTGGTAGCTTTAGTTTTAAAGCAGCATTCCGAGGATGTCTGATATTTCATCAGTTTCTTCTAATGTATATTATCTATTCAGTTGCTTTCTGCCTGACTGAACATTATTCTACCAGGATTTTCTGACCGATTTGGTGATGTCTGAGGTGGATCGATGTGGAGAGCATGATGTCTTGATCTTCAGAGAGAACACCATTGCCACCAAATCCATTGAGGAATACCTCAAGTTGGTGGGACAACAGTATCTTCATGACGCTTTGGGTATGAAGAAGAAAAACATCTGTTTTCTTTTCTTTCCCTTTTGATTTTAAATTGGTTCACCCTCATAAGACAAACAAATGAAGCTCACATTCTGCATGTTATTTAGTTGTAGCTGACTAGAGTGTTAAAGTTTGAGTTTCAGCTGTAAGAAGTCTCTGCGGTACTCACCAGTGGGTTACTACAGTATGTACAGAAAGAGAAAGCCCATCAGCTTATGCAGCTACCCCCAGGCCCCCAAGTTCCTGACTCTGAGATACACAGTAATATTAGTGGTTGTCACTACTAGACCTGAGGTGACCTGTTTCCCCCAAAGTGCTGGATATTTATATCATGATATAAATATATTACCTCAGTCTTAAGTGTTAACATTTGTTATCATGCATCAAAATTGAAGAAGTTTGAAGAAAGTTGCCAATTCCCATAACTCCCAATTTCTGCCTTTAAAGACCTCCAGAATTTTTAACAATAACTAATTTTAGTCCAATCAGTAGTCCTTGGGACTAGGCCACTCACTTGCAGTTCCAGATTTCATCATGAAATTGAAGCATTAACCACTAGAGTAAGCTGCTGTGCTGGGCACTTTAATGTAGATCATGATAAAGCCTACAGGAGTTCCTTGAAGAACATAGTCATTTCTTTTACCTCCATATCCCCAGTACTTCACACAGAATGGAGAGCAGCACTATCATGTAGAAACATAATGTGAGTCACATGTGAGCAATTTAAATTTTCTAGTAGTCACGGTATAAAAAGGGTAAAGAGAAACAGATAAAGTTAATTTTAATAACATTTATTTAACTCAATATATCCAAATATTATTTAATAGGTTATCAATATAAAAATTATTTAATGAAGTAGTTTACTTTTCATACTAGTTCTTTGCAATTCAGTCTGTATTTTACATTTATTGCACATTTCGTTGGCACTAGCCACATTTCAAGTGCTCAGCAGTCACATGTGACTACCAAAAGTAGCCAGTAAGGTGTGTTGAGTGAATGGATAGACTTTTGCCTCAAGGAGCTTACAATATAGTGAGATAAGAAAGATAAGGATATCCCTGTAACCAAAAAGGGAGAGAAATCCTGTGGTTTCTCAAAGAATTAAAGAAATTAATTCTAGCTGATGGAATTATAAAATTTCCCGTGTGAAATACATTTGGTAGCTTGACGAATAGAAAGGTTATATAAAAACAGATTGGACAGGGAGGTGGTAGGGAGTAGCATAGGGGAAAGAACCACATGAAAAGAAGGGCAGAGAACCAGGCATGTGTGGAGTAAAACCAGTTAACTGAAAATGAAGTGAAAAAGGCAAATCAACAACAACAACAAAAATGAGAAAAACAGAACAATTTGTTGACAGCCTTGAATGCCTGAGTTTAGATTTTACAGTAATCACTGGCAAGCCATTGAAAGTCTTGAGCAGGGTGTTTTCAATAGAATCAGTATAAGAGAGTGATTAAAATGGGTTGATGAAGAAAGCAACTGAAAGCAGAGAGACCAGTTAAGAAGCTTTGTATTAAGGAAGGCAAGAAATAACGAGACTCTGAATGAGGTAATCACCAAGAGTAAGAGAAAAGGTGGATCTGAGAAATATTAAAGTTGAACTGTTAAGACTTAGTTTGTAGTAACTCAGTTTGTGGTGGGGGGTGAGGAGATCAGATAATATAGTGAATTTGGGGTCTTTGTGAATGACTAGAGGGATGATGAGATTCTTAGAAATAGAGAACATAGAAGTAGTAGGCTTGAAAGATGGGAAATGATATTTCTACTTGACATGTATTCAATTTGAAGTTCTGATAGGAAATCCCAAGACATCTGTCTGGCTGGCTCTTGGAAGGGAGATAAATGAAGCTACAGAATTACCAGAGGAGGAAGAGAACAGAGCCAAAGACAGATCTTACAGAGCATCTGGGTTTATAGTGTAGAAGGAAGAAGAGGTGAGCAGAGAGAGAGAAAATACACACCTGCATGAAAAAAGAAAGAAAGGGGGCTGGCCCCGTGGCTGAGTGGTTAAAGTTCTGCGTGCTCTGCTTCGGCGGCCCAGGTTCATAGGTTCAAATCCCAGGTGTAGACCTACTCCACTCATCAGCCGTGCTGTGTAGGCATCCCACATACAAAATGGAGGAAGATTGGCACAGATGTTAGCTCTGGGCGAATCTTCTTCCCCAAAAAAAAAAGAGAAAGAAAGAAAACTGGGAAAATAACTGAGTCCTAGAGACCAAGAGAGAAGAAAGTATCAATTGAGTCAGAGATTGAGAGAGGTGAAAATAAGAAAAACAGGCTATTCCATTTGGCAACTGAAAGGTCACTAGTGATGGTGGGGACTGTTGTCAGGAGGATAGGAGCTAGGTTGTACAGGGCAAAAAGTGAATGACTGCTCAAGAAATAGGACCACTGTGTTTATGTAAAGCAGATACACTGTAGTGGCAATTAGTTCCTAATCTGGAGAAGTAGATTTTTTTTCTCTTCCTCCTTCCTATCTTCATATTCTTTTCTTTTCGCTAAGTCATGTGCTTTAGTTTAAGATCTAATGAGAATTTATGAGAATAGCGAAAATGGATTTTCATTGACGTTAGGAAAGGTACAGAGAGGTTCATAGTCTCACTTAGATAAAGAGCTTAGTACAGTCATATCATACATTATATCTCATGGTTTGCTTTAATGATTCATATTACCTTATAAAAGGAATGATTAAGCGTTTCAAACAGTATTCTCCATTCTGTAGACATAGGGGTAAGTATATATTGACCACCTACTTCTTAAAAATCAAATACTCATATTCTATCTAATTCAGTGTGCTAAACAGGATTTCCAAATAATTTCCAAAGTAAAAAGTAGGTATAAGTCCTTTGATAGGACAGTTAATAATTAGCTAATTGGCTCAACAAGACATGAAAATTAATTCAATGAGCATAGGAAGAAATTCATGTAACCCCACAAAGATCTCTATTATCGTATTTGTAACCCAAGAACAAGAGCCACAGTGGTGAAAATGACTGCTGCTTCCAAGAGCATAAACAAAATTAATTGGTAAGTTTCTTCAGGATAGAGATTCTCCTGTCTTCTTCCCATATTTCTAATTAGCCTTAACATTTTAGATTCTCAATGGCTGTTTTTTCTCCTACATTTTACTTTTATGACAGAAATCCTATTTTGAAAACAACTTACAGAATGCATCTTGGAGCCAGTGTAAATTCACACTTATTTTATATGATTCAATATAGTAGTAAGTGATTTTTCAAATAGTAACCCTGAAGAACTGCAGAATTTTCAGTTACCTGAGAAAGATTCAATTATTTTCATTGTACGATACTGTACTTGCTATGGCAGAAGCCTCTAATAATACAATTGAGGAAGATTTCATAAGTATTAAATAAAATGGCCTTCACAGTAAAGGCTCAGTAAACAAAAAAATTAAATTAGTAAGTACAGTTGAGCACACTGAATAAAGTTTTGTTATATTTTGTGCATTTTGGGCAAAAAAAATAGATGCTATTTCCAGACTGCCTGAAGAATTCTCAGAGAAAATTCAGTTAAAAGTTGCCAGTCATATTATACAATATCTACCTGCTTTTTAGCCGGTCCTCATTTATCTTGATTAAAAGCATTACTCTTCACTGAACACATTCTGCCTCAGTTAGACTTAAATTAAACCTTCCATCTCTTAACCCCTTTTACCTTTCTGATTGAAATCAGATTGCATGTTGATGTCCTGTGAGATACAGGAAATACCGTCTGTGAGATATAAAAAAGAAGTCCCTAAAAAGGCCTCATTTCCATCCTTGGGGCAGAGGCAAATTTAGTTTTGGCAATAATATATCCTTACCTATTTACTTTCTTCTACACATGCATTTGGATGCTAGATAGTAATGAGTGAATGATTTACACAGAAAACATACCATAGAACATCGTAGGCACAAACTCACATTTAAACAACATAGTGAGTACCCACCCCCTTTGGCTCTGATTTTTTTTAAAGGCAAGAGAGCAAACATAAATGAATTATTGAATCTGTCTCAATAACTTTTGATCACGTAAGGAGCTTCTAGGTACAAATCTATAAAAGGTTCACCTTTCAATGTGGTACCTTCTACGTCATCAGATGTAGATTATAGTTTTAAAAGTGAAAATATTTTTCTCAATTTTGGAGGATGTTAAATATATCATAATCAGATTAAAAAAACCTTTATAAAACAATTTAGTTGTGGACCCATGAGTTATTTGTTTGTCTCTTTTCTTGAAGAATAAAAGAAAAATATTCTTAAAATTCATGAGTTATTTGTTATTAGTAGTATTGTTTCCCTAGAATAGGTATAACCTTAAGGAACTCACTAAACGGGATATTTATGATATAAATTTAGAGACGGGCCAGTTTTTACATGCAGGATTTGACTTTGATGACTTAGTTTTAAATTTAGATACTTTTTAAATGCGGTAAATTGTGTGGAAGCACATAGCATAAGGAGACATGGAGAACATGTTGAATACAAATCTTAGGAAAATTGGTAAACATTTTTAAAAGTCTTTTACTAATTTTGGTCATTTCACTTGATGAAAAGTTATTTTAAAATTGCGCAGTTTGTACATAATGATACTTATTGTATGGAGCCCCTACTAAGTGCTGGGCACCATATCAGACACTTTTCGTTTAGTGCAATATTTCTGATTCTCACCACACTCTATAGGGTGGCAGTTATTAATGTCATTTTACAAATAAGGCAGCTGAAACTCAGACTAGTTAAGTGACTTTTCAAAACCTCACAGTCAGTTAAGTGACAGGTCCAGGGTTTGATCCTAGATGTCTGGCTCCAAAGCCTTTACTTTCTCTGTGTACCACTTAGTTTCCTGTTCTTCAAGCATTTTGCTTCGAAATAATTGCTTCCCATCCTCTATGATAACTATTTTTTAAATCCTTCATTTACCTCAGTATTAACCATTTTAATAGAAAATGCTCTTTATATTGCTGCTACTACTTAATTTTGCAGAAATTATTGTTCTCTTTCATGAAATCTGTTATAACAAGCCTGGACCACAAGTAATATAAGCAGATTTGAAAGAATCTCTGAAAGATCTTACTCCTCTTTTATAAAGACCTATAAAAACCCAAGAATGCATACTATCATCTCTGATAAATATTTATTAAACACCTGCAATGCTTTGGGAGCTATTTGATAGGCTGGAGATTTGAACATGAATAAAACCTGGTCCCTGACCTCCAAGAGTATTCATGCTAGAGATGAGATAGATGTGTGGACAAATAAGCACAAAGTAGTGTGAAACATGGAGGAGTAGAGCATATACAAGGTATAGTGTATAGTGGAGGTTTAACAGGTGAGGTAAGAATTGGTTCTTTCAGGGAATATTGGACATATCTCTATAGAGGATAGGATATGTGAACAGGATGTCTAAGCTAAATTTATTTGGAAAAACATTACAGATTATACAAAGAGATATTCTGCTACAATTTTGTGCTAGGCTGAATGACTATCCCGATTACAAGAGGTGAGCCTGGAGACCCTTACTCGAATCTATGTTTGGCACCAGCATTAGTACTTAAAGCCTTAGGTGAGCTATTCAATCAAGCTTGGCTTATTTTTTTCTTCTAAAATAGTAACAACGGTATTTACCCTGGTAGAGGGTCCTTATAACAAAATTAAATATATTGGTGGTTTCACATAAAAGACTTAAAGTTATATCATTGTTTAAGGAGTATCATTATTATTTTTATCAATACCATGACTATAATGTTAGTGATTACTGTTTTTCCACTTCCAGGGTAAGGAAAATAAATATGATACATGGGAAGTGGTAACTCTTGGTTTCCAAAGCAGTAGCCCTTCGTGAACAATCTTTTGTGCCCTCCATGTCAGGTCTCAAAAAGAATTCCTCATTATACAATTTAGGACAGAGATTCTAAATCCTTTTATTCTACTCAGGAAGACACTATTTATAGTTAGACTCTCTGACATCTTCTTTCTTCAAATAGGGGAGTTCATCAAAGCTTTGTATGAGTCAGATGAGAACTGTGAGGTGGATCCCAGCAAATGTTCATCTAGTGAACTGATAGACCATCAGAGCAACCTGAAAATGTGCTGTGAGCTGGCTTTCTGCAAGATCATCAACTCTTACTGGTGAGCTGGTATCAGTGCTTCATCTCCTGCTTATGGAACTTAAATTTTTCCATATAAAAGTCAACACAGTGTTAACTATTTCCCAAGCAAAGGTAGGGCTTAGGGGAAAAGTGAAAGTTTTCGTAATACAGTCCTGTCTAAAATCTAAATCTCCTTTATAAGCAGAAGTGCCTCTGAACTGACTATCTACATAAATGTGATGTTTCCTCAGAATATTAACACCACATCCTCTAATACCAAAAGTATTTTAATGACTTTCTAAAATATTTACTAATGCTAAACAGATTCAGTAATGATTTTTTTATCATTGCTTCAACCCCAGCAACTGGTGAGATTTGGAAGACTTTTGATGAACAGTCTTTAGAGAGATTATGATGAGGAGCCTCATGCCCTTTTCCCACTTCACAAAACTAAATTTATACTAATCCCTGAGTTTTGTGGCTTTGGGTTTCCAATCTCCATTCGGGTTTCTGTGAGTTTTCCTCCACCTCTCAGCCACGATCAGAGCCCTCTCCACTAGGCCCTCATAGCCGGGCTGTAGAGCAGAGTGTGTTGGGTCAGAGTGGGATTGCTTATGGCACTCTTATATTTAGAGATTTGGATCTCTCTTCCTTCCCCAGCGTTTTCCCTCGTGAGTTGAAAGAAGTGTTTGCATCATGGAAGCAGCAGTGCCTGAACCGTGGCAAGCAAGACATCAGCGAGCGGCTCATCAGTGCCTCATTGTTTCTCCGTTTTCTGTGCCCGGCCATTATGTCTCCCAGTCTTTTCAACCTTATGCAGGAGTATCCTGATGACCGCACGTCTCGGACTCTGACTCTAATTGCCAAAGTCATTCAGAACCTGGCTAACTTTGCCAAGTAGGTGTCGCTACCATAACCACTTTAAAAAAACATTATTTAAAAAATACATGAGACCTAAAATTTAGATGGGAGTGGAGAGCCTCATTACTCATGTTACAAGATTTTCATGTGGTATTATTAAAAATAGCAAAAAAAATGGAAAAGACTTAAACATTCACTTCATAAAGGAATAATTAAGTAACCTATGGTATATACATTCAATGGAATGTTTGCCATCACTGTAAATAGTGTTTACAAAGAAACAATAATATGGAAAATGATAAAGATATATTAAATGAAAAGGCTATTAAAAACTTTAGCCAAAAAAACAGACAGGATACCAAATGATGCATGTGTTGTTATTCCAGCAACATGAAAACACAAAAACCTAAGTATAAAAAAGGTGGAAAGAACAATCAGACAAATTCTATGGTTATATTGTCTAAGGCAATTGGCCTGGCTTCTTCAAAAAAGTCAATGTCATAAAAAATGGAAAAGACGGAGGGGATTGTTCTAGATTAGAAGAGACTAAATGCAATGCTTGAATTTTAATTGGATCTGAATTGGAAAAAAAAATCTATAAAAATCATTTTGGGGACAATTGGTGAAATTTAAATATGAACTATATATATAAAATGATTTATGAATAAGGTTTTAAAAGTATTAGTGTGAAAATGGCATTGGTTTATGTGAGAGATATTCCATATTCCGAAGAAATAGGTGCTAATGTATTTAAAGATTATGCCTGCAACTTAGTTTAAAATGGTCAGCCAAGAAAAAAACATATATGTGTCTATAGAGAGAGTGAAAGCAAACTTGGCAATATGTGAAGAGTTGGTTAATATAGGTGAATGGTATGTGGCGTTCATTGTATATTCTTTCAACTTTTCTGGAGCTTTAAAATATTTCTAGAGGAAGTTAGGAGAAAGCAGTTGGGAAATACACTCAAATGTAAACAGCAGATACGTTTGGGTGATAGAGTGGGTGCATCCATACTGTTTCTTTCCACTTTTCATTGTTTTCAAATTTTTCTTAAGTATTTATAGTTTTTATAATTTATGGAAAACAATTGTAAGAATTCAGCGAGAAGGAATTCACACTGGCAAAACTGGTCACAGATTTATTCAATATTGAAGTTTAAAGACAAGTTTCTATAAGCAGTATATAGAAGGAAAAAATTAGAACTTCAATGAAGCAGATTGTTTTCTAGTTTTATAAATAGTGGCTTTTTAGAAGTACGCTACTTTAACTTTGTGCGCCCTGTGTGTGCCAATGCAGAAATATACACATTTACCCATATTTGAGCTAATTCTGGTAAAAATTATTTCTTGTTTATTTTGGAACAAATTTTGTGGACTTAAGCTAGGCCCAGAAGATAGGTAGAAACTAGATAAGCAAAGAAGAGAGAAATTCTCTAGTGGGAATAAATAGTATGAGCAAAGGCTTGGAGAGGAAAAAGAGTGTAATATATTTGGGAGACTTTGAAGAAGCTAGTGATGTTGAAGGTTTACACTTAGGAGGGTTTGGTAGGGAAATGAAGGCTTTAAAGAGAGCTTTAAATACCAGAAAAGAGGGTTTTCCTTTACCTTAGAGAGAATAGAAAGCTATTCAAAATTTTTAAGTATTAAAGTAAAATTAAGAAAGTATACTTTAGCATTTATCATTTATAGATAATAAACAAATTAGTCACTTACCTCTCCAAAATAAAAAAAATTTTGTGGCTCTGTGTAAACTCAACTCAAAATGATCACATCTCTTTTCCTGAATATGTTCTTTCTCATTTTCTCTCCCTCTGCTTCAGATTTGGTAACAAAGAGGAGTACATGGCATTCATGAATGATTTTTTAGAACATGAATGGGGTGGAATGAAACGCTTTCTTTTGGAGATCTCTAATCCAGACACCATCTCAAATACCCCAGGCTTTGATGGTTACATTGATCTAGGCCGAGAACTTTCAGTTTTGCATTCCTTACTGTGGGAAGTAGTTTCCCAACTTGATAAGGTAAAGTAGGCTGGAAGGGTAATGGGAGATGGGAGGTAGAGAACCCTGATGTACCTGAATTCTGGAGTGTCTACAGAGTGGTAGCTTTCTGCTAGTTGAAGGCAACCTTTTACCCTAAAAGCCTGGAAGTGGATGGTTATCATTTCTGAGTGAAATATATGCCCTGCAAACCAGGAAATTCTAGAAAGCCATGAAATTATTAAAATATATTTTTGGGTAATTATGTGAATAAATGGAATATATATTTCTATAAATAAATATATTTGTATATATTTGTGTATGTATGTGTGTATATATACAAATATATACACACACACACATACACTTAACCTAGAATCTAATATCACATATTGGTGTATGTAGCCTTATTCATGTATAGTAGAATGAGATGAAACCTCATATAATAATTTCTAACAAAAGTGTGGACTTAGAAAAATATTGAGACTATTGTGTTTAAGTAATTTTACCCATGAGATTTATTTTTATCATGTAAGTCAGAGGGTTTAATATAACTATTAGTACTACAGAGTTACATGGATCTGACAATCCTGATGTTTTCTTTCTTCACATGTGAATTAAGAATACAGAAAACAATTATCATTTTTAATCATTTTCTGACTATAAGCTAAGAATTTTATTATATATCATATTACTAACTAAATGTATCCCCATGCCAATCATTTTCTTCCTTCTGGAATTTTGCAAAGAGGAATATTGTGTAATAGAAAATAGTTGGATAGACTTTGGCTAGGTTTATCACGATAATTATTCATTGATGTTTTTGTTTGCTACAGGTACTTTGTAAATATGTGTGGTGGTATGTTAGAATAACTTCAAAAAACAAAGTTATTTTTCTGTGATAAGAATTTGTTTTCCTCCATTCTCCTATTATCCTTAAAAATGTTACACCAATAAAATTGGGGAGAGGAGTAAAACCTATTAACAAAGACCAATTTCCTGAAGAAATGTAAATGATAGGGTGTCCATTGGTGCTTAAAACATTTGTTAAATAATAAACTGTTCCTTATTCTTGAGGGCCCTTTCTTCACTTTTAGAAACGCTAGCTAGATTTTAAGTTGCAGCTATGCTGACGATAAATTTCTTGAATAGAAATGGCTCAAGAGAGTTTAGCAAGTAAAGACATTTTCAGATGGCATTTGTACCCATTTGAGCAGGGTAGAAGAGTCTATTGATGGTTGAGAAGACAAAGACCCAGAGGCAGCCATGTAAAACTGGCTAACAGTTGAGGATTCCCATGAGAATAAGAATTCCCCAAAGGAAAAAATGATTGAGATAGATAAACGAAGTACTAAAAAGTTATTCTGTTTGAATAACTGCATCAGTGGGATGCAGATACAGTTATCTTGTATAATCAGCCTGGTTTATTCAGGGGCAAGGTCTTTTTAACAGGCTTTGCTGTGTAAACATACTTTCTCCTTTTTAATCTCTGTTTGGTCTTGGGAACCAGGGTTACATCTAGACATATCTCACGGAGAGTTTACCTGATTTTGCTGTTTTAAAACAATTGTCTTGCTGATGCAAACTCAGTTGGCAATAGGTCAGGGTTCCCAAGATTAAATGGGATAGTGAATGGCAGTATCAACTGTGTGCCCTGCAGTGCTCTGCACCCCTGAATGCAACTCTTTTGTATGTTGGCATGCGTTTCTTTCCTCACATGATCCCTTTTCTTTGGAAGTTTCATCACACTAGACAATCCTCTGGTCTTGAAGTCCTTTTTGGTTAGAAGGTGTTTGGTTCTTCCCCAACCCTCCCCCACCTTGAGCTACTAGCTTCCCAAAGATTTAGTTTGCTTTGCATGCCTATTTTAGTTGGAATGGCAATAGTTTGGTTGTTTTGAGCATGTCTTTTAATTTTTATTTGCATAATCCTAATTTCTATTTCCTTTCTTTCCTCAATGTCTGCTGCACCTTGTTTCGCCTCCTCCATTCATCTCGACGCCACGGTTCCGCTGCTCCATAACAATGCATTATGAACCTGCCACTCCCATATGCAAACACCTACCCTTCCCTCCAACCTCCACCCCTCCATCAATGGGCACCATTGTCCCAAAAACAATCTTTGGTGGATATCGCAATGCTTATTGTCCAATTAGGGTGAAAATTCCTTCCTACAGGCGACCGTGGCAAAATTGGGACCTCTCCCTCGTGTTCTTGCTGATATTACCAAGTCTCTGACTAATCCTACACCAATACAACAGCAACTAAGACGCTTCACTGAGCATAACTCCAGTCCAAATGTCAGTGGAAGCCTCTCCTCTGGGCTGCAGAAAATATTTGAAGACCCCACTGACAGGTATGAAAAAGAGAATTTGAACTACTTATCTCAGAGAGAGATAATGTTTAGAGATTTGGCAAAAACCTATTTAACTTGTTTGTTGAATTTACAACTTGAAAGTGAGGAGCAGTTGGAAAGAATCATCTGACCTGAGATAAATCCAATTGTTTGTCATAATAATACACAAGATCTAGGATACTTATTTTCTAGAATGATGTTGTAGAGTTATATTCAAGAGACACATAAAAATACTACGTCCTGCTTGATAGAAGACTAAGAGCTCTATGAAATTTTCGTATATTTTAGCCCTCAAAACTCTGGAGAACCTTAGTTAAAACCATTTTATAGCTGGCCATGTCAGCTGGACGGTAGATACAATGTTGATGCTTAGACTTTGTTTTCTGTACTGGCAAGACTTGTGCCTTTAGCAAGGACTCTTTGTTTGTTCACTCAGAGCTTTTCCAAAGTTTAGACAGAACCAATTAAATATGAATTGGAATACCTTGAGAGGGTTTAAAACCTAGCTAGGAAATGATTGGAATTCTAGTAAAAATCAAATACAGTGATAGAGTGGTATACACAAGGTTATTCTTCACCTTTGGAGAAAAACTAAAAATGTTGGATTTTATTCTAAGAATTGTAATGATGAAATCTGAGTTTAGAAACCAATGTAAGTACCCACCTTGGGCCTGAGAGCCTTCGGAAGAGTTCATATCCCTTAGTTAAGGAATCTTGATTATGTTGAATTAGCCTCAAGAATAAATAAAGATTCTTTCCTTTTCCACAGTGATTTGCATAAACTAAAATCTCCAAGCCAGGACAACACGGATAGCTATTTCAGAGGGAAAACATTGTTGCTGGTTCAACAAGCCTCCTCTCAGAGCATGTCTTATTCTGAAAAGGACGAAAAGGAAGGTAGCCTTCCTAATGGTCGGAGCATCTCCCTCATGGACCTTCAGGACACTCACGCTGCTCAAGTGGAGCATGCATCTGTCATGCTTGATGTGCCTATGCGCTTGACCGGAAGCCAGCTCTCCATAACCCAGGTGGCCAGCATCAAACAACTGCGGGAAACCCAGAGCACTCCCCAGAGTGCACCCCAAGTGAGAAGGCCCCTGCATCCAGCCTTGAACCAGCCAGGCACCCTCCAGCCCTTGTCATTCCAGAACCCGGTCTATCACCTCAATAACCCAATTCCCGCAATGCCAAAGGCCTCTGTGGATTCCAGTTTGGAGAACCTAAGCACTGCCAGTTCCAGAAGCCAAAGTAACAGTGAAGACTTCAAGCTCAGTGGACCCAGCAATAGCAGCATGGAGGATTTCACCAAACGTAGCACTCAGAGTGAGGACTTCTCCAGGCGGCACACTGTGCCCGACAGACACATACCTCTTGTTCTGCCACGGCAAAACAGTACTGGGCAGGCCCAAATTCGAAAAATGGACCAGCCTGGGTTAGGTGCCCGAGCCAAAGCCCCACCATCCCTGCCACACAGTGCTTCCTTACGTAGCACGGGGAGCATGTCGGTGGCATCTGCAGCTCTGGTGGCCGAACCTGTGCAGAATGGGAGCCGGTCCCGGCAGCAGTCCTCTTCCTCCAGAGAAAGCCCTGTTCCCAAAGTGAGAGCAATCCAGAGACAACAGACACAGCAGGTAGGGGCCTGTGCTGGAGGGATCTCACTTTTACTTGGTCCAATGGTTTCCTCAGTTCTTTATACGTAAAATCATTGAGAAATCTAATTGCTAGCAAGGTTTCCAGTTAGAAATATTTTCTACAACCTTTACATGGAAGGAGGAAATGAAAAGTTTGCGAGGCTTCTGGCTAGGTGAGGTAGCAGAATGTAGCTTGACTCGTTACCCTTAGGAGACTCTAAAAACCGCACAGGGGGCCTTTCCTTCTCTTCAGGCCACAGAGGTAGTCCCTCAGTTTGCGCTGAGAACAGATCTAGGATACTGAATGAATAATTAGACTTAAACTACAAAATCTGTAGGCCAAATCAACTAGAAGATATTTGGGGAATCTAGACATTAATCCTCCTTAATTTTTTTTTCTTAAGCTTCCAGAATTAGGTTTTGCATTCTGAGCCAACAGTTTAATGTAACTGCTCTCTGCTCCATCCCCCAGCTCCCTCTGGAAATATCAAGCCCCATGTGCCTTTTCCTGGAAATGGCTAGAAAAATAAACAGCTGAACACCTATAGAAGCAAGGTAGAGGAGAGAGAGAGAAAAAGATAGAAACACTGGGGGTTGACAAGTATTCTAGACATTTACAAATCCCTTATATTTCTCTTTACATGGACAAGCCCAGCTAGTGTCACACCTGATCTTAATATAAGATTTCCAAACTTTTTTCTTAAGAAATAAAAAGGTTTCCCAAGCATTTAATTATTTCTTCCCTATCTATTACATTTTGAGGCAGCAATACATATTTTGCTCTTTGAAACAAACTCATAATTTTAGGAAGCATATATAGGTATATGTATGTGTTTGTGTGTAAATATACATAAAACCTTTCATCTGAAAAATATTTTTCTCCTAAAAAGCTTTGTATTTGTTGAAATTTTTCTTTTGAAACCTAATCTTACTTTGTAAGTTCTAGGGAGCTTTGTGATTAAAAGAGTTCTATGACCAATCCTTTTGTCAGCAAAATCACTGGTCAGAGCAGACTGCAATAAAACCTTAATGATTCTCTTTAATATATTTGCATTTTTATAGGTAGACATTTACTGATTTGCTGCTTCTGCCTTCACTCTGCTATGACCAGAGCCATTGCCCCTACTTTGATAGTTATTGTTTTAAGAAAATTAGAACATTTACAGAATCCTTGGATACAGAAGAAGAGGAAGGGATGAAAATGAGCAACTTAAGCTGATTCTGGTAGCCATCTTCCTGGGCAAAGCCTCCTAGTTGGCCATTCTTTTCCTGAGAAATAAAATTTTTCTTGTCTTAAATCTTTCATTTTTATTTTGTTATATTTCCCAAAATTTTATGAATTCATTGGATTTAATAAGCGTTTTCACTTAAAGAAAAAGAAAAAAGATTAAATATAATATAATCTTTTCCCCTTTTCTTTAAGTGAAAACGCTTATTAAATGCCTTTATACACACACACACACACACACACACACACACATTTAATTTGTATATTAGGAGGCTATCAGTCATTCGTGCCCTATTGTGAATTAGTTTCCACACACTGCTTTTATCCTAGCTTCTAGTTGAGATCAGCTACTTTCAGAGAATTAAAGTGTTTACTGAGAGGAGAAAAGAAAGATAAGCAATTTTAGAGGTGGAATACTGTGTGGAGGCAAACATCTCTTGGGGGCTTAGTGCAGCATGAGGGCCCTGAGGATCAGATAGGGAGTAGAGAAGAATATGAGATTGGCAGAGAGGGACAGGACAGGGGAAAGGGTCCTTCACCTGCTTTTCGAAGGTTGGCTTAGGCCCACCCAGCCCTGGACAGAGAAGAGGAATGCTTCACCCATTCCTCCTGTATGGTGTAGTCATCAATTCCCGGGGCTCATGACTCAGACTAACTGTTTATAAATATTACAAATTAAATAACCTTTTGTGTGATCCTCTGGAACCAATTGTCATTTGTAGTATTTGTGCTGTAGGAAAATATAACACCTATCACATAAGCACTCAGTACCTGTTTCTGTGGGTGAATAGAAGGCTGGCTGGCTGAGGGAGACAGGAAATGCGTACAGTCTGCAAACAACCACTTTACAGATTTTTTGTGCCACAGCCATTAATGAGTTGAGGAATGTCTGTATTACATTGGCATCAAGTAGGGCACAGCCACAGTGAGGTGTCCTAGAACAGCTTTAAATATTAGTCTTTGTTTATGCCTTTGCTGGTACTGCCACTGTCAATATCCGTTAAAGTATAAATCACTATAATTTGATTGCTCAAGTTTCTGGTTTTTCTATACTGGCTTTTTCTTCACAGATGGTTTATTCTTTTGAACTTATGTTATTTTTTTTTTATTCCTTATCTTTCCATTTCTTGCTTGCTTTTCTCATCTCACCCCCTGAAGCCTCTGAAGTTCTGTATAATCAGCACATTTTTTTTGGCAAATTCTTTTACATATTTTAATTGCAAATTGTGTTGGGGAATTCTTCTCTCCCAAAAACTAGAGGATTTCTTCATGAGAATTGTTCTGTAGGCGTCTATAATTATCAGTGGCTTCGTCCCGTGCGAATTCCATTTGTATCTTAGCACAAAAGAGCAGCCATTGTTGGCAGTGTAACTACCTTCAGTCTTTGTCTACTGAGTAGAAAGGAAATAAAATCCTAGTGAAACAATGTACAGAGAAGGAATTTTTTTAGGAAACTATCTTTTAATTTTTGATCTTTTTCATCCTCTATTTACATTTCTTTTTTCTCACTTTCCTCTCCATTTTGTTTTTCGTGTATCATGTACTCTGCATGTAAATAGACTTTATTTACAGTATATGAGTTCAGATGTAGCATATCACCTAACCTTAGAAATTCAGATTTGAAGAGGCCTTTAAAATAGGGATTTGACAAGCCTATCGGAATATGCTACAGTTTTCACGTTTGCATTTGTTGAATCCTGTCCTAACCAACCTGTTCAAGAACTGTGAGTTTACTTATTAATTTAGTCAGTCCTTTCTTTGGTGTTGATAACAGAAGTGTTATTCATTTATGGGAACGTGACTATTTCAGGCTGTGGAGAAGCTGAAACCAACAAGTCTCATATCTAGTAAACACTAGCAAGGAACAGGGAACTGGCCTGTTCTCAAATTGTCCTCGGCATAGCCAAGCTATGACAAATTGTAGGATCAGTGAAACTGCTGTCTCAGTAGCTTTTGCCTTAAGGCATTATTATTTTTCCCAGAGAAACCCTATATAGCTTTAAGTCAAAAGGGAGATTCCTAATAGGAATGCCTGTTCCTTTTCTTTTTATCTTTTTCATCCTTCATGTTCTTTAATGATCCACTGTTGAAAGTCACTGGATATAAATGCTCTTCCTAAGGCTATTATAGCTAAGCAAAATGGAATCTGAACCACCTGCAAACCTCTTTTCTCAATTTCTTTGACTATAAACTAGAGATAATAAATGTTGCTGTCTATCCAGCTTATAAGGGATATGGAACAAAAATTGAGGAAAAGTCTTTGATATCTTCCAATTAGAGGAAAAACAGAGCATCCTTCTCTTAGTAATAAACTATACTTTTATATAAACTATACATTTTTAGAAATGAATTCTAAAGAGAATCCAGAGTATTAATAAAGGAATGATATTTTATTGAGCATCTATTGTGCATTACGTAGTCACTTCTGTTCAAAAAAACTGTATGATCTGGTGCCATGCCTCAAGGATTGACAGTCTAACTGGGAAGTAAGACCAGCACACATAAGGCCAATGGAAAAAATGTAAAAGACAGTATATATTTTTTCATATGAAGAACATAATTATTAAAACAAAAAATAATTTCAAAACAAAAATCACCTCTATTTTCTTCCAGTCTAACACAGTAACTATTTTTGATTTGCTTAATATTACTTTTCCATCTCTTTATAATTATGTAAATGTTTTATCATGTACATAAGGAATAGTTAATATTGGTCTGATTTATTTTTTCCAACAATTGTTGACCACCTACCTTATGCTATACAAAGTGCTAGGATATAGTAGGAAGTGGTTGAAAATTAGATTCAACCAATAAAATAGGAATAGACCTGAATGCCCAATTCCCATTGTACAATCTCTCAGAATTCACTGGACATTGTTAGTCCTAAAGGTATGGTAGTTACCACCATCACCAGTGGAATAAGCAAACTCTTGTTTCTCCAGCCTCTCAGTTAACAGTTAAAGCTGAGATTCCCCTGAGGAGTTGTTGTTAATATACTTTTAGGGGCTGCAATCTCTCCTTAGTGTGTTCTTCGGAATACCATGAGTTTGCAGTGCGTTTATAGGCACCTGATAGATAGTTACCCAGAGCAAATCAAGGGAAGGAAAGTTCATTCAAGCAACATCTTGTTAACTATATAAAGCAGAAAGCTATTCAATTAGCTGCCTTGAAGTAATAAATTCCAAACAGTAAAGTTGTTATTAGTTTTAGTAGCTCCTTTATCTCAAACCACTATTGAATAGAAAATCCTGGTTTCACAGAAAAGCACTTTCCTGTGCCCTGTGTGCTAGAGTGATAAGATTATAAAATTAAAAAGGCATTTGTCTCCTTTAAATATTGGCTTTCTATTAATTTTTTAAGACTCAGAACCACATTGTTTTGCTTTCAGGTGTACATATCTCAAGCAAAAACCTAAACCCCTTGTTAAACTATTTTTCTCTACCAGTACTAAAGCAAGTTATTGTGCTCTGCTTTTAAAATCCAATAGGGAAAGAATGAGAGAGAGTGAGAGTGTGTGTGTGTGTGTGTGTGTGTGTGTGTGTGTAGCAGTTTACAAAGTGCTTTTACATGCTATCTCATTTGTTTCTCATAATAACTTTTGATGTGGATAATTATCATCTTCCTTTTTATAGATGATACTATATCCTATAGACCAGCATTCCCAAAGTGTGATACTCAAAATTATTTAGGTATTCAAGGTGTTTAATTAATCATGTAATTATTTTAACACAGAAAAATATATATAACTTAATATAAAAATATGTTTGTAAATATATAATATATATAACGTCAATTCATGATTCTACTGATATTATTGCTTAGCATATGGACTTAACTAACTGAAAAAGGTTGTTTGAAAGAGATAAATAATATGTTAATGATAGTGTGGTAATGATGAAAATAATGAAAGTGATACACAAATGAACGAAGAATAAGAAACACACCTTACATACCATAGTGGAGATGGAGGTAGACTTAAGAACTGAGGGTACTGATATTGAAGACGTGTTTACATGTTTCTTGACACAGAGAGAAAATGGCTTTAAAGAAGGAATTTCTAGAAGTCATTCATAATTGTTTGTGTGTGCCTCAGGCATGAAGCCATTTTTTATTGATACATATCTATAATCTGTTTGTAAATCAACCAAATAAGGTGGTTCTGCAAAACTTTAAGAAATACTCTCATGTTACTTTTGTATGTGTGGTTTTTAAAGTCTCTCCCAACCCATCTTTGATAACCTTTTGGTCTCTGCAACCAGTTTTTTCATCTAGTCTTTCTAAGTCTCAAAATCATCACAATACCCCTTCTTTTAAAATGTCTGTCTATTTAGGGTTTAACTGGGTTCTATTCCAGAATGATACAGAGAATTCTTAAGGTATACAGAGAAAATTCCCTTCAATTATGAGATTATGGGGTTTTGGTCCTCAAAATAGAAATTCATTTTAATTATAGAAAGGCTAACTCACATACAATGTTTTGCACTTGCTTGCTCATGCTCTCTCTCTCACTCTCTCTCTCTCAGGCAGGCCAGAGAAGAATTTGTTGTATATTTCCAGCATTGTTTGTGGAGAAAACACTAATGTTCCATAGCCTAATATAAGTTGTAATATCCAGCGCCAGTTTTCTAAACATAAGTATAGTAATAGCATGTAAGCTCTCTAGTACTCTGTAGTTTCCAAAGAACTTTCGCATACATTATCTTACTCAGTCCTTGCAACTCCCTATGAGATGGTCAGGATAGGTGGTGATGGTGGTGGTATCAATAGATTAGAAAGAGTATTTAAGAGATTAAGTGAGAATTTAAGTGGCAGAGGGCCAGCCCGGTGGTGCAGTGGTTAAGTTCACACTTTCTGCTTCCACAGCTCAGGGTTTGCCGGTTCAGATCCCAGGTGCAGACCTACGCACCACTTGTCAAGCCATGCTGTGGCAGGCATCCCACATAAAATAGAGGAAGATGTGCATGGATGTTAGCTCAGGGCCATCTTCCTCAGCAAAAGAAAAAAAAAAAAGGATTGGCAGCACATGTTAGCTCAGGGCTAATCTTCCTCAAAAAAAAAAAAAAAAACAATAAATGGCAGAGTTGCTACTCAAGGCCAGAATTCTTATCACTCTGTATATCTATATTGGAAAAGGGCAATTTATCTAGCTATCCTAAATCAGTAGAAATATCCCTTAGACTAATTCAATATCCATTGTTTTGATTCTGTATTCATCAAGAAACTTTCCAGTCTAAAATACGGACTTCTGAGTGGTCTTAACCCATCATGAAGTCAGTGCTCTGTAAAAATGACCAGTCTCACTTGTTTTTCCTCTTTTCTCTAAACGGTTAATGTAAAAATTAAGAATTTGGCATTCTAATATATAAAGGGACACCCTGTGAGTTTGTTTAGCATTCATCAGTTCCTTGGTTCCTGAACATCTCTAGATTAAACAGATGTTTCCTCACCTGAGCAATCAGCCGTCATGTTGTGCTTTCTTTCTCCCATTCTATCATCACCAGAATTTCATTAGGTAATTTGGACCACTAGACTAATTAACAATTTTAAGGCCTTGGTTTTCTTTGGTGGGAGAAAAGGCCGGTTCTTGAATGTGATACATAGGCATTTCTGTTCAGAATAGTTTGTTCTTACATAAGTGGATATTCTCTTTTCTCACTCCCAGCCCCAGCATTAATAAAATATTACTTAGAAATGAGAGCATTTATTAGAAAACAGGAATCACAATTATGTCTTCCAAGAATAGCTCTCTTTGTGAAACATAACTGTGTATGAGCTGTTTTGGGAAATTCTAATAAATATTTCTGATGCAGGTTCAGTCACCTGTGGACTCTGCCACAATGTCCCCAGTGGAGAGGACAGCAGCCTGGGTGCTGAACAATGGGCAATATGAAGAAGATGTGGAAGAAACTGAGCAGAATCAAGATGAAGCCAAGCATGCTGAGAAGGTAGAACCTCGTCTGTCTTTACTGACTTACAGCCGACCCCACAGTGATAGGCCACCACAAGGTTTTTTCTGGCCAAGAACATGATCTCTCCCCTCCCCAACTTCAGCTCCACCTCTTATGTTAACCATCCTATGCATGTCTGTGTATAATAATTCAATAGTGTCCTTAAATGAAAATATGCAGAAAATGTCCATCAAGCTGGGAGGTGGTGGGGCCGGGGGGAGGGGGTAGCTCTAATTTTTATTTGTTTTATGTAGGTTGCCTTAATTTGGAAAATACTCTGCTATTCATTTCTAGCCATTTTAGGTGAATATTTGGTGTTTCTAGAAACAGTTATTAGTCTTGAACCAAGGCCAAAATTACCCTTGGACTAGACTTCCTTTCTGTATCTTGGTAATGATTTTGTCTTTCTTTTCTTTTTGTCTTTTCTGAATAAAGAACTTCTAGCTTTATATATGATATTTAAAAGGAAATTATCTATTGTTTTGGCTTTATTTTTATTTTATTTTTTAAGAAAAGTTGACATGGAAAAAAAAGATTATCAAACAAGAACCTTGGCATCATGTATGACATTATCTCATTTAGTTAACAACCAGGCATCTAGCTTCTGCTTACTTACCACCATGATCCTAAACTATGCTTATTGATACAGTCTGCCTCTTCAAATGTCATAAAACTTGTCATCTTTGACCTTCTGGATTAACAGGCACAGTTTAGTACTATTGTGCTGGACCATGATGAAGCTAGTTGTCTGTGAATTAAATGGGATAATTGTGAAAATAGTTGTGTTTTACAAAGCACCATACAGATTTATCATTAATGACTAATGAATTTAAGTGGAACATCTACAAGAAAGCTTATGCTTCTCACCTCACCTAGAAACTTGACATTCCAGTATACCTAAACCCCAACCACAGCAACTTCAGTACAAGAAAGGACCATGTTGCCAACTGAATTACGTAAAGCTTTTGTGAGAAAACAGGCATATGTGTTCCAGCAAGCAGCATCAAATTGGGCAGATGAACCACGTGATGAAAATGGGCCAAGAGGTAGTGTTAATGAGCCCTGGGGAACATGTAGGCCTTTTGCTTAGTGCTTGTGACCTGAATATTTTACGCTTTCATAGTTGAAGAGAAAGTGGCAATAGCCTACTCTGCCATAAAATTCTATTTATTGATTTCATAGCTTCACATAATAGAAATGTTGCTTGTTCTCTAAAGGGCTGATTCTAGTAGAGTGAAGGAATAGCACCCTGATAGACCAAGGTATGTCAGAGATCCTACAATACAGGTGATGATACAGAAATCTTTTCTCTTGCAAACAACTGGTTTATATTAAGTGATTTGTCAGGTCTCTAAATGCTTCATCTTTTTTTGTCTGCTCCCATTTGATACCATCACAGATGGAATGTGGCTTGCAGCAACTGGTAGTTTAATATGAAGAGAGATACATAAATATATAGATTTGGAATGCCAAGTTAAGATTAAAAATGTAATTGTGGCAGGAGAGCAGAGCTCCGTTACCATTTATTTATGCCTGGTAATAGTTTTAAGGAACATTAGCCTCACATGGAATGGCAGCTCAAATAGCATCCAGCTACAATGCCTAGGGTTTCTTTCATAAAAAGTAAATCACTAATTTCTAAAACGAGCATAACTCCAGTTTTTCTCTCATTGTCTTTGGTGCCTCTTCTCTGCTCTAGTATGAACAGGAAATTACTAAACTGAAGGAGCGCCTGAGAGTGTCCAGCCGTCGGCTGGAGGAGTATGAACGCCGGTTGCTGGTGCAGGAACAGCAGATGCAGAAGCTGCTGCTGGAATACAAGGCCCGGCTGGAGGACAGCGAGGAGCGCCTACGCAGGCAGCAGGAAGAGAAAGACAGCCAGATGAAGAGCATCATCAGCAGGTTAGAGGATCACCTGGTGGTGGTGGATGTGGGCTAGTTGAGGATTCAAAGAGGTGGGAAGATAATCCAAAGAATCCTAAAGCAATGGTGACAAAAGCTATTTTCAACTCTGCGTATACTTTGTGGCACTTAGTACAAGTGTGATGACTGACTGTATCTTTTAAAATTTTCTAAATGTGAGACCTTAGTGCACTTCCTCTGAAGATAGAGGTAGTCTGTTTTTCTTTAATCATAACAATTAGAAAAAAAATAAAAACTTAGTGGCTCCCTTGAGAGGTCTTAGAGGAGAACTGGATTTTAAAAAGCTAAGTGTTCAATGTCTGATACTAACTTAGATTTTCACGAGTCCAGAGACATGGAAGGGAGTTTCTTTGGATATCTTTAGGGCCAGAGCACCAAGAGAGTGCCAAGGATGTCAAGGGAGACTAAGGGAGGGGTCAGTTTTACCAAACACTTACATGGCACTTAGTATGGGCCAGGCACTTTTCTAAGCACATTACAAGTAATAATTTGTTAAATCTGTTAATAATAATTTGTTTAATGTCAACCTCTAAGGTAGGCATTATTATTATTATTCTCATTTTACAAATAAAGAAACAGGCAACAAATTCATTAAGTCACTTGCCCAAGGTCACTTAGTGGTACAACCAGGATTTGAAGCCAGAGCTCCAGAGTCCATGCTCATAACCACTGTGCTTCAATATTGTCAAATGCTGTGGACAGGTCAAGTAAACTGAAGACAGAAAAGGGTTGTTGTTTTAGCGGTACAGAGGTAATTAGCAGTCTTACTGAGAGCAGGTTCATGGAGTTAAACTTCAGGAGGTTAAGATGTGAATGGTGGATGAGAAAGAAAGTAGACCTGCTAAGTATAGGGTACTCTTTGAGGAAACTTCGCTGTACAGGGGAAGAGAAAGGACCCCTGTTACAAGGTAACTTGAAATTAAGAGAGGCTTATTTGTTTTTTGTTGGTTGGTTTGATATTTTAAGATGAAGTAAATTGTGCTGAGGGAGGGATCTGATAGAGGAGAGGGAAGAAGTGATTATGGGACCACTGTTCCAGAGGATATGAAAATGCACGGGATCCAGTTGCAGGTGGAAAAATCAACCTTGGATGTCTTCTACCAAGGTAGAAGAGAGGAAAGAAAGCACAGTTGCAGATCTTTTATTAGGAAGGAGGGAAAATATTGAACTGTGATGAGTTTTGGGTTGCTTGTCCTCTACATTAGCTAGCCCTCTCTTTGAAGATGTTGATATCTCCTTCCTACCGCATTCTAGGCTAATGGCTGTGGAAGAAGAATTGAAAAAGGATCATGCTGAGATGCAAGCAGTTATTGATGCAAAGCAAAAAATAATTGATGCACAGGTAAGCAGGCTCTGAATCTAGTAGAAGGCACTTGTTTATAGTAACTTTTATTTCCTGACTTACCATCCCTTGAAAATAAATGCCAAGACATGTATTGGAAAAGGGGTCATTAGACAGTTCTCAGTATTACCTTTTCAAGATGAAGAGTTTCTACATGACCTCTCTTACTTTTCTTTTACTGGTGACAAGTCTATTAACCCAGCAAAGTATTAGCGTGCTTAGTGCAGTTGCTTGATAAATCTCAGCCTGGTGCATGATGGGGTTTACTTCTTTCCTTATGGAAAGGAGGGCTTTCTCTAAGAGGGTAACTGTGACAAGTACACTGCATGTGTCTGGCTTGTGACCTCCACTGACCATTGCTTGGCTGTGATGTTCACGGTCTTGTCAGTCACGTCCACTGTGCCATCAACCTCTAGCCCCAAACAGTAGTGGAACTGCAGGGGAAAGATAGGGTTGTAGAAGATACCTTCCCTTGTTATTCTTCTGGTTCAGGGTTTGGCATTGGTGCTTGGGATTTGCTTGGCTGCCCTTCTTTATTGGCGCTGTGCTTAAAGAGCCTCTTTTGGTTGATGAAATCAGAACCTGGGCCTCTGCTCACTGTAGCTTATACCTCTGACACTGATGGCACGATGACTGCCAAGAGCACCTCACAGGGACACATCAACAATCAGAGCAAAATCCAAGAGGCAGGAAACATTTCTAATTCCTTTTCTTTTTACCAATGCAAAATATAGTTGTATTTCTTAGAGTGAAACAAGTAACAAAAGGCAGGTGCATTTTTTATAGTGGCTGGTCTAGCCACTGAATGTGTCACCCCCCAAAACAACCCAGCCAGGTTTGCATTTCTCACCCTTAATCATATCACATCCCTAAGCTATGAAATAAAAATGAGAGCAAGAACTTTCTATCCTGCTCTCTTCTCTGCACATCAGCCAGTGGTCAGTCTATGTTAGAGCCCCCAGTATTCTTAAACATGCACTTAACACCTCCAGTCTAGTTTCCTGACAGGGTTAATGTGAGGTGGGGTTTATTTTTCGAAGGAGTTAGGAGTGAGGCTAAAAGCATAGCCATGGGAAGAGTGCTCCATGGGCCTCATACTCCTTCAGACACACTAAACTTGGAAGATGAGTGTGAGTTTTGATGCTCTCTCTTCAGCATAGCTCCCCGGAATATTTTAGACTCTTGAGCTCTGTAGTTTCTGCATCTTTTGACCTCCTAAGAATCGGGAGAAAGATCTGCTGTAATTATCTTACTTGGTCCTTTTTTTAAAGGCTTTCTAGGTGTTCCCAAAGTGGGTGAGGGAAGGGTAGCAGAGACAAGACCATCTCATTACACCTACTATAAAAATTCCTCCCAGAGGTTTAAGAGAAACAGCCTGGATAAAGAAGTCAATTTAGTCAGGAAAACTCGTGTTGATAAGTTTTCACTTTTTAATATGATGATATAAAGCAGGGAGAGTTCTATTAATAAGCACACCAGGAGAGATTTTAGTTTTAATAAGATAGACAGTTTTAGTAATTTCAGCTGGTCTAAAACTGTGTCAGTTTTAAGCAGAGGGAGCTTGGCTGTGTCACAGTCATGGCTCTACGCATACAGTATTTCCCTTTCCTCGGTTGCATGTCAAGACGCCTCATCGTTAGCTTTGAAGAATTCTACCCCACCCCCGCCCCCTATTTTGACATCTAAGGCAAGATGACTGGGTATGAAGCGAGAGTCATAGGCATAGAAGATAAAAGCAAGAGAAGGAATCAGATTTATCATAGCTCAAAAGCTCTGGAAAGTGAGGACCTTCTCTCAGTTAACCAGGAGGGTGTCACTGTTCAGGAATGGGAGAAATGTTATCCTCAAAGCATCAGTCAGTGTCAGACTTGTGGTCTAGCTAAAGTAGATAATATTTTGGATCCATGTCTTAAGGCAGTGGTTATCAAATGGTTTGATTCCCTGGACTATTTTGGTGGAACCAGAGGCACCTTCCATAGATCAATTTCCAGCTGCTCCTACTGACTGCTTAACAATAAGGACCACTCTCAACTAATAGATAAAATCAGACCAGGTTGGCTAAATGTAATAAATTACCTGTTCAAACATAGGCATTACTGTGTAATAAATTATTCCACCAGAGGCTCACTATGGATCCCTAAGACTACTTGGAGAATCCACTAGACCACATTTTGAAAAACCACTGCAACATGCACAGCACAAATCATAAACATTAAATACAGTTTTTTAAAAAGTTATCTCCTTAAAAGGAAGGTTTCCCAATTCCAGCTGTTGTCTTACTGATACATTAAAATCTTACTATAGCAAAAGACTGGACATCCTTTGGCATTCTTTGTAAAGAATGACTTTTTATATCATATCCTTTCCTTGTAAGGATAGATCTTACATCTTAAGTGTTTGATGGAGCAGTGCAGTCTTTCTGGCATCATTTAATAGAATGAAGAAGTGTTTAGG
Source organism: Equus caballus (assembly GCF_041296265.1). Classification (NCBI taxonomy): domain Eukaryota; kingdom Metazoa; phylum Chordata; class Mammalia; order Perissodactyla; family Equidae; genus Equus; species Equus caballus. The sequence continues at coordinate 13,515,267 of NC_091688.1, forward strand.
GGTGAAAGCTTCCCAGCAAGGTAACCCACACTTTTATGTCCCTGACATCTGCCTTGGTGCCACTGGGGGTAAAAAATATTCCTGAAATGAATACAGTTGGCATTCCTTATATTAGAATTGAGCCCACATTTCCCAAAAACACTAAAGGCCAGGTACCCAGTGAACTGGTTTTCATCTCTTTCAGCAAACCTGTGCTCCTGCAGGATAGGCTTCTCCCTGAATTCAGCTTCTCCGTCTCTACTCTAGAGTTAGTTCATGCTCCAAGGCCCAGCCTGAGTCAGCCGTTTGCTAACTGAAACTGTGAGAGGATGGGCACTCCACTGGTGAGGGCAGAATCACCTGTCCTGGACCTTGTAACACGGCCATGGGGATCCTGGTGATTGTACTAAGGGATCACTTCTTAAACATCCGCCCAGGGACTGTGCCACCTTTCACCCCTCAGGATCTCTCCATGTGACTCAGATGGAGAACAGAGAAGGGCTTCCTCCCATGAGAAGCAAAGCAGCTGCCTAGTTACTGTTGCAAGTGATATCTCCGCTGTGTTAAATTACAGGTCATAAATGGAGATGAGATTATTCAAACAGGCAAGTAACCCCCGTCCGTTCTCTAGCTGAGCAGTTCCCAGCCCTGGCCCAGTGCACTGGCCTCCTACGCATTCCAGCTCCTGTGCTCCGCACACCTGAAATCCTTCCTGTCAGGCATGAGTGATTAGATTGCTTTGCCTTTCACTGCAGGCAGAATCGAAATGTCAGAGCATCTTTTGCTAACTGAACTTGACTTTCAAAAGTCCCTATTTGTTTTTTGGGAGTTTTTAACTTTTGTTCTATTTTAAGAGGTTGACATTGGGGGGAATTACAAAAGGGAGTTCCTCCTCGTGGAAACTTTCAGCTCTCTAATAGGGGAGTTGCTTGGCTTCACTTGTTACTTTTGTAGGAAATAAATAATTACAATCATTCTTAGCCTTCTTTTTGACCCTGTAAGAATCAAATAATTTTTCATGAATGCCTTGTTTTTTTGGATAAACCCTGAAGAATCCTGCATTCCTTAGTACTGGGACCTTATAATTTATCCTAATACTGAAACATTTTTTCTTTTTTAATCATTTTAAGATATTGCCAGTTTTTCTGTTTGGAGATTATTCCTAACTATAGGAGGGAAACATCGTGTTTGTCTCCCATCCCTTTTTTTTTGGTAACCACTGACCAACCCTTACCTACTGACTTTTAAAAGATCTATACTTATTATCCCAGTAAACTCCACTGGCTATCACTTTTTTACTTATTATTTTTTTAAAAAGCCTTGCAGATCTTTCTTTCTTTGCGTGTTGCCTATCTTAAAATGAGTTACTCACCTTCCCAAAGTAAAAAGCATCTTATACTAGATTAGTGGTTGGTTAATAATGCTGATTTTCTCTGTCTTAGCATCTGAGTTCTCCATTGGGGAAAGGAAGAATTTTTTTTAGTGATAATAACAAGTGTGAGCTATTTTTTTTTCACACTTTTGTAACTGACCACCAGCCCTGCTGCTGTGCAGATTCCCACCCCACCCCCAAGGTAGGAGATTGAAGGGAAGTGTTATTGTTGTATATGCCTTTACCTAAATTTCCACCAGGGCAGTGGTCTTCACTCTGCATCCTCCTGGCAGCAAGTCTCCCGGCAGCGCAGTGCTGCATACATACGGCCCTGTATAACTACTGCTTCCACAGCACGGAGCAGCATCAAACCCTTGGCCCTTATCCGTCCTCTCTGAACCTTTCCATGACTGACCTTACTGTGCTTTTCCCTGGGTGAATTCAAAAACTCCCGAGGTAGGAAAGCTCCTTTTGGCTGTGGACGTTGTTCCTCATGTACTATTTTCTTTATAATTTTATGGGAGTAGTTAAAGACTGTCCTTCTCAGTGTTAACTTGTTTCCTGAAAAATAACAACTTCATGTTGGAAACATTCTGGAATGATTTACCTAGCTGCTGAAGCTAGGATTAGGGTTTCTCTCCTAATCTTTGTGAAACTGATAATATTTTGATGGGATGATTTTTTCTTTTTTAATTTAGAGGAGCCTACTTTCCTTTAGATTGCCTGTTTTTTCCTCTTTTTTCCCCTCTTGGTTTTTTTCATGTGTTCAATAATCTTTGTTTCCAAAATATTGATTCTAAGGCAATTTTTTTCCAGAGACTCAAAAGTAAAATGAAATCAGTCTCCGTATTGGGCAGCTTTCCTGGAGTCAGCCTGAGCTGGAATGAGTCTAGGAGCTTGTGTTCTCTGTCTGTTTTCATGTGTTATGTTGATGGCGTTCCCCCTTCGGCCACGTCTCCCTCCCCATATCAAGTAACTCCTTGGTCTGAGCTTTGGGCTGCTTTTCCCTACTCTTGCTGTTGCATCCTCACTTTGTTGGTGACTATAAACTGCCACCATGTATTGTTTTAATTTTGAGCACAATGTGAATTCTTTCCAAATGTGACTGATGTGCCCTCTTTTGGGGCTAAGAACCCATAGATCACGTGCACTTCTCCTCTGTGAAATGAAACCTCTGGTGCTTCTTTCTTTGCCACCTAATTTCCATGTTTTAATTTTGACCCAAAGCACTTAATACGTGAGGCAGCGTGACGCCACTGTTGCATAGTCTGAAGGAACACGTGGTGTCACTTTTATATGATGTCCTGGTATCCCAAGGGGTTATTAATAACAAACCTTGCTATGCTGAAAGGAAAAAAGAGAGAAAAAATGAACACAGGCCCATTGGGCTCAGAAGAAGCTGAACCTGACTACTGTGCAGAAAGAGGCAGAGACGTTCCATTTGTCTGGGAAGCATCATGCGTACTGCTGTTTGATAGAAAGCATTAGAACAGTCATTCAGTAGAGTATTACAGTGTGATTTCCTGCATGTAGCTTGAATAAAGCCTTGATTGGTGTGTTGTAGGAAAAACGGATCGTGTCCTTGGATTCGGCCAACACCAGACTGATGAGCGCACTGACCCAAGTGAAGGAGCGATACAGCATGCAGGTCCGCAATGGCATCTCCCCCACCAACCCCACCAAGCTTTCCATCACGGAGAATGGTGAATTCAAAAACAGCAGCTGCTGACGGGCTTTGTGAATAGACAGACTGTGGGAGGAGACAGAAGGAAATTTCCCCACTCTCCAGTCCCCAGCCCTTTACCCAAACCCACCAGGTCTACAGAATGTTGCTACTTCAAAAGCATTGTGGCAAGAAACTCTTGAATGAAGAAAGGAACCTTGTCTTTCAGGGCATAAGGCTAAGACTTCCAAGGTCGATGCTTTACCCTCATGTCTCTATGTACATAGGGAACTTAGTCCTGGGCCATGTACAGAAAATACCACTGTAATATACCAAAAGGAAGTTAATAATGTAGATTACCTTTTTAATTATTGCTATTTTTATTATTGTTTTCCTCTTTGTTGAAAGCACTGCAGTTGTTAGAGGAGAAAAGTAGGAACTATGTGTGTGTGAGAAATGAGCCCAGGGGTTCAGTAGGTAGAGACCAAGTATCTGTCTGATAGAAGCACATGGTGTGCAATAGGACATTGTCAGAATGAATTTTTCAGGGATTCATCTGCCAGTTTAATAACCCCACTCTGGCCCCCTTGTCCTTTAGGAAAACATGCAAATACCAAGATCCAAACAAAACAGTTTATCCCATTGATCAACCAAGACTGGTTCTGGATGGACAGCTGATCTGATTTGGGGATGCACTGTTTCAGAGGACACAGATAAGAGCTGTTGCATCAAAACTGGACTTTAGGAGTGATTTCTACTGAACTCCTGTTGATGTGTATTTCCTTCTGTCAGTAGCAGATGGGAATTTTCCATTTTAGATAGGGGGCGCTTTTTTTTACTCCAGTTGTAATAAAGGGTGTTCTTTTTCCTCTTTAGAATTTACAAAGCTATAAATATTTGTGTCTCTATATACCACCTTCATCTTCACACACCCACTGCCCTTTCCTCCCCCATGTGGGAGCAGTCATCACCAACAGGGTTTACTCTCCCCTGGAGAGGTTATTCAAAGATGCTGTCCATAAGCCATCTGAAGTCAGCACCCTTTCTTCTGCACAGAAAAGGGCTAACCATCCCATAGCAGGAATCTCTGAATATTTCCTATTTAGAAAAAAAAAAAAAGACATTTTCTATTGGTAAGTTATAATTTTTGTTTGGTATGAAGATTTTATCCATTGTACTAGCAAATCTCCGGGCACAGTAATCTTATCTCAGTCTTTAACTTTTAAATTGCTTCTTTTCCTAATCCTCTCAGTAAAATTTGGAAAGGAAATCCAAAGCTGAAGCATCACTCTCTTAAAAGTCATGATTACTCTTATAAAAAAGAAAAAGTGTGAAGATGGCACAGTTGTTATTCCAGTTGTTATTCCCACGCTCTTAGTAGATTTGGCAATAATGACCCAGTTTCACCAATTGTCATCCTTGGCTTTATTGTGGGACAGAAACAAGTCATGGAAGCTAGTTTACTTCCTTTTTTCCAGAGGTGTGAAATGTCATCTTGAATGCAGACTTGATTATCAGAAGTATGGAATGTTACATGTTAAACAGATATTATATATACAAATATATATACATATATATTCACACGTATGTACATATAACTGCACAAATAGGAAAAGTTCATGCCTTCTATGCTGTCAGATATAATGTTAAAAGGGTTTTGAATCTCTTTAAGCAAGATCTAAGCGGTCGTTTATATTGAGAAAGCAACAACATTTCTCAAATAAGTTAATGATGTTTATTTAAGTAAATTATAAACTTTAGGGAAATTTTTAAAAAGGAAAGGGGGAGAGAAAACAAAAAAAAAGGATCTGAGGGAGCCATATGCATGGAGTGGGTGTTTCTACAGAGCAGAATGTTTATAAGGGAACAGGAGTGAAGCCCAGACAGACCCCAAGCCCCCCTTTCACCACGCCATGCTTGCGCACTGCTCTCTCTCAGTGGATCTTTATGTCGAACCTTGCATCGTCAGCAACATCACCATGGCCCCCCAGCCCCAACCTTCTAAAACATTTCCCTTCATAACACTCCCATGTCTCCCAGTCAGATCTAAAACAGGGTTCTGCTCCTTGTGCTTATCTGATCTGCAGACTTCAGGCCCACATGTTTTGGCACTTGTATATTTTCTTGACCATTAGTAGTTACCCTACACATTCTCATCCCTTCCCTCCAAGCTGAGGGCATACTGTGGTCAAAATCACTTATTTTAATAGGAAAAAATTACCAATTCTGAAATAGTAGTGCCCCTTGTTGGAAGAGGGGGGATTGTATACATAGTCTGTACTTGTTTGTGGCTATTCTCAGCTCTAGCCATGTTTAATTAATTCTTTGTAAGAGCCTTCAACTGTGCCACAGAAAACCTGGTAAAAAGAATTGTCCGTTTTGATGGCCTTAAGTATGTAACGTGGTTCATGTCTTGCATTGAGGTTTGAAAGCTCTCAAGTGTTGGTTATGGATTACAGAGGGCTGATAAACATCCCTATATTGGGGGATTGGGGAAGACACAAAATTAAATGTTTTTGGTGGATGCCATATGTCTTGTTGGCATTGTGAGAGCTCTCTAGAGGGCTGCCTACTTTGGAAGATTAAATGCTCAAAAAGTTTGCATAGATTATGCAGCTCTCTATTATCAGGTTACCTTGAATGAAGAGAAAACGAGTGAAAAAAATTAAGGTTAGAAGTAAGCTAGAAGTTGAGAGTTGTTGCCAGATGTTAAATTTTAGAGTATCCTTTGAGCCTATCCCTATCCAAATATTTTTCTGAGTATTTGTTTAGAGAATGCTGCAATCTTTAGAATTATTCTGTAAGGTTTTTTTAAGTATGGAGGAAGGCAGCAACAGCTGATAATTTTTATGGAGGTGTTGCTTAATTGGCTTTTCTTCAGCCCAAATAGGTACATACCTCCTGTTTTGCTGGGAGGAGGTACGTGGTTGAAGACAAGCAGGAGGATTAAGATTCTCCTTGCACTCCTTCTTCCACTCGTCACATCACCACATTGTGGGGCTCAGCTTAGACCAGGGGTGAATGGGATTTGGAATTCAGGTGCAGTGCTTGCAAGCTGCGTATTGACCTGACACCAGACGTGGCCATTTGCAAGGACAGTTTTGGTGGAGTGTAGGCAAAGACCTTCACGTTCCCCTCTTATGTCACTGGAGCAATAAGCTTTCTAGGCCAAAGCAGCAAAAAGAGTCACATTTTCATCAGGCCATCATATTCCCCGAGTCTCTGCAATACCCGCCATGACAGAGGGGAGATGATAGCTAGGGAACTATAGCAAACCCTTGAGCACTTAGTGTTCCAGCCACTGTCACCAAGGGACTGTTGGGGTCTCAGGCAGTCTGTTGGTAAGGGAAATGTGGTAAAATGAGGTACTCATACTGCTATTGCTTTTTGCTTTTTTCACCTGGTATCAATAATTAGCTTTCTCTGGTCTGCTTCCATCTTTCCCTGTGATGGTGTTGGACAGTGAAAGATAAAGCAGGATTTCCTGTCTACGACTGCTGTGTGCCCTTGAGAATTAGCTTGACTTTGGACATAAAACTTTTCAGATCTTAGTCTACCTACCACCTTTGTTTATGGATCTGTAGTTCTGTGGACCTCTGGCTCTGTCTTCAGAGGCACACTGGATTTGGGAGCAATTCTTTTGTGGAAGTCCCAGAATAAGACAATTGCCATCAAGTGAGTTTGCATTCATAATTGGTTTGCCTTCCACCTAATTTTAGTTCTAGTTGTCTCCAGTTTGGAGTCCCTGAGAAGGCTGGTTGTGGACTGAACTTGTGGAAGGAACCCTCTTCAGGATTATCTAAGTCCCAAGTGACCCTGAGCCCCAGACTCGACACCAGACTAGAATTGTCACTGGGCCTGACTCAGCATCTCCAGAGCCCATGCCACAGCTTCCCTGCACTTCCAGGTGTACCTTTGGAGGCCACATTCTCCTGCAGATTGTGAGGGCCCAAAAAGGCTTTCTTCTTCATTCTCCTTCCCTTTTTCAAGTCTAGTAGGGAAATCTCCTGTTTGCCCCAGCAGTGAATAGTTGCCTTCCTACCACCTACCTGGGAGCCAAGAATTTGGGATACTTTGTCTTTATCAATATGTCAATTGAAAGGGCCTACTTTACTAGTTTTTTAAAAGCAAGGTATGTTGGGGCGTTGAATTTTTAAATAGAATCTCTTTTCATGTTTGAGTGATTGTTATTCTTTCTAGAAGCATTCTCTTGTTGTCATGACCCAGTTATGAATGCTTTTGAGTTTAGGAAGGACAAAAGTGATGAAATTTGCATGAGATAGACTAAATATCTTATGAGGAGTGAAAGAACCTGAGGAAGATACCTGCTCCAGAAGGGAACTAATGCACAGCAGCCTTCTCAGTAGCCTGAAGGTTCGAGGAAACAGGAGGATTTACAGCCTTTGCCTGCTCTTAAAATACATAGATCTATGTAAAGGCAGTTTCTATAGACACCACACGCACAGCCACACGAAGCACACAATTCCCAGGGCTTCCTTTTTCTGAATGTTAATCCATCTTATAGACCATCGATTGCCAGACTTTCTTGAGTTTTTTAGATTTTATGCTCTCACTTTTTAGAGTTTATGAGAGTGGTTCTTTCCTCTTTAAAATGTACCATATGTGTTATATGTATATATAAGTTAATGTGACTTGAAATTGATTTGGTTTGACATTATCTCAAAAGCCCTAGATATTAGTATTGATACCATGGGGAGTCATAGAAAGAAAGTTGAATATCACTGATCTGACAGTAGGATCCAGAAAGAAGTCGCTTTGGTTCCTGATCAGGTAATCCTCAGGTGTTTGAGTAACCAACCCAGTAAGACTTGGCAAATGCAGTAAGCCACCCAAGGAAAGCAAAGTGGTAGTTTTTGCGCATATTTCAGCATGCATTTTCATTTCCTATTCAGTTCTTATTTTTTATCCAAATGCCATTCTCATTTTTCCCTAGGAAATTTTTTAGTTTGGGACTTAAAACCAGATTTATCTGTTGTTGTAGAGACTTCCACAGACGCTGTGTTTTAGGGGCCTCCATCATCTGTGGGGGCTGGGGGGTATAAATATCATGTTCATGTCATTTCTAAACACCCAAGTGAAAAATTTCAATTCCCAGTCCACAAAAAGGTCGACTACTAATTGACTCAATGACCACTATCCTGCAGAAAAGCTGAGATAAATAGTAAAGGTTAAATTTTGACTGGTGCTTAGACATTTCCTAGTTACATTAAAATTAACTCAAGCAGACAGCAGCATATTAACCTGAATCACACCTGTGAGGAATTTACCTTCTAAATTTGATTTCATTTTTCATCTCCAGGGCCTTAATAAGAATGTGTTAATACACATGACTATTTTACAATGATAGCTCTAAATAATTTATTTTTTATTTCAAGAAAGAGAAATACACCTTAGAAAAACAAAACCCAAGATTTTATTTTATTTTTAAAGCCATATTTTTGTGCTAGTAGCACTTAGATTGTTCCATATGTGAGATCCATATCTGCATTTCATTACCTGGGTTTGTTCTAAAGAAGATTTATTTTTGTTCTGTGAATAATTTTTGATGGTTCTTGTACATGTACAGATATAGATACGTTTGAGGTCTTTTATTGATATTCCTACAAAGAATACAAATAAACTTTAACTTTAAACATTTCAGACTAAAGTTGCTACTGTATTTGACATATTACTATCTTACTTCTAGCATATATCTGGGTGATTAGGATACTTGGAGAAAAACCAGAAAGAAAATGTATGAGGGAACATTATTCTGAAGGTATATTTTAATATTAGGAACAATGTGTCTTAGAATTTCCCAGCTTACAGGTAGATGCTTAGATGCAGGACAAATAGCTACCATTAACTATATGGCATTGTGATAATACCTTTAGAAAGCTCCTCATTCTGGAGCATTTGAAATCTCTTTAATGGCTTGTCGCTGATAAAGAGTCCTCCACTTTGTTTGGAAGTATGGCCCCACCTAGCTTCCCAGACCTCTACTGTCCTCTCAATTCCCCACATAGATTAATGGGGTTAATGGGGTTTGTTTCAGGATTTTTGTTGTTTGGTTCTTGGGATTTTTTGTTCTTGTTTGCTTGTCATTCTCAAAGTTATTGTTCTAAAATACCTCCATCTTCTCCTGCTTACCTATTTCATTCTATAAAATCCAGCGATGCAGGTTCCATGTGTAGTTTTCTTTAGTCCTAGGTGTAGGTCTGAAATTCCATCAGTTAGCCTCTTCACATATCTGGAGTTATTTCTAATTCTGATGTATTAGGAATTAAAAAACTAAAATTCACTTAAAATCCAGAGAAGATTGTACAAGGAGACTCCAGATCAGTAGATGTGTGCTATTTTTTGTTTACTTCAAAGCTGATCCATTTCAATCTGAATTTTTCACGACCTAACATAAGCTTTAAGACTTCTTGGATCTGAAACATCAAAAAGAAAGAGACTGTTGAAGAAAGAGACTAGTCATCTTAGCCCTAAACGGTCCACCTATATAGCCTCATGTCCAGCCATACCCTTTATTTTTCTGAGCCTCCCTCCAGCTGCCTGCCTTTTGTCAGCAACAGCTTCACCAATGGGAAAATACATAAATCAATTTTGTTAGGCCACCCCTCCCACCACCCCAGCAAAAAAAGAAAAAAGTTTGATGACAAAAGAGACTAAAACAAATGACTTAATCAGTGCTTCTCAACCCTGACTATTCATCAGAACCACTGCAGAACTTTAAAAAATAAAGAGCAGGGCTGCCTCTTACACTCCACCACTGAACAATTAGAGAGAATCTAAGGATGGGGGCCAGGGTTTTTTTAAAACTTCCCCAGGGGATTCTCACTTCAGCCAGGGGGAACAACTGCTAGTCACCAGGTGTGAGTGTCTGTTACAGTGTCTCTGTGTCCCCATCCCTGGAACTAGGATAAGTTGGCTACTAAAACTGATCATATGTACCATAGCTTCCCCCATACACACCTTGTCCCTACCAAGTTCATCCTTTACATCTGTAAGGCAGAAATTCTCTCCATTAATATGGGATAGATACATTGCAACAAACTTGACCAGAAGATGGAATTCCCCATTTTGACCTCAATTTTCCCATTATTGGCTTTAATTTAAAATAGAAGGCAGATGGATTCTGGTTTGGTTCCTCCCCTCCAAAAAAGGTGCCCTTGGCTTTTGTAGACCTAATACTCAGTAATGTAGTCTTATTACTTGAAATTTCACTAAAACATTTACCAGATGCTGAATTGCATCATTTGCACCTGTTCTGCCTTCAATAGCAAAATGCACTGAAAGCTCTGCAGTCACCCTGCCCATTCAGTGGCAGGCAGGCTCACGCAGTGTACACGCGCACACACACACACACACACACACACACACACACGTTCTTTCTAGAAACTTGAGTGTGTGAGATTTTAGAATGAATTGCCTGGGTGCTATTTCTTCAGCCTATGAGTAAATTGCAATAAGCTACTAGATAAATGCCAGTCTGCGTCCTTGTCTGTAAAATTATGATTTTGGCTAGATGACCTCTGACATCTTCTGATTTACATCTGATATAACTGAAAAATGTGCTCTTAAACCATATTCAAAAATCAGCTTGAGGCTTTTGTTGCAATATTTAGGAACAGTTCTTCCTCTTCACAATCTCCTATCTCACAATACTCTTAAAAGAACAGGGGTAAAAAGCCTGGAACAAATGTATATTGGGAACAATAACAACATTGATGATAACAGGAACTAATGTTCATGTTTATTGAGCACTTACTATGTGCCAATTTGCTAAATAAGCACTTTATATGGATATTTCATTTAATCATAATACCAACCATGTGAGTTGGGTACTATTGTTCCTAATTCAGGAGGAAACTGAGGTTCAGAAAGATTATGTTACTTACCCAAGGTCACATGACTAATAAGTGGAAAGCCAAGACCCAAACTCAGGTCCTTCTGACTATGCTGTCTTGATTTTTTTTTTAAGAGTTCAGGAAAAATGTTGGAGAGTGTAAGAAAAAGATCTGAGAAGATCTCAGCACATGAACCAACCTGTCACCATGAGCCAAAGTGATGGCAGTGGGAACAGCTGAGCTCATTTTCCAAAGCATTTTCTCCTAATATATTGGTTTTGACAGTATTGCCTTGCATTGTCAAGCCATCTGACTGATCAAAATTAAAAGTGGGCAGAAGTCTCACCTCGCTCAAAAATTTGTCTTTCATGTCTTCTGGGTCCATCTGAGCTGGGATGGTAAAATCTGCTTTCAGGATTCCAAAGAGCTGCCCTGAAAAAGAAAGCGCTCCCTGGTTCAGGGGAAATTACCCTGTTGCCATTTGAAAACTCCAAGTTCTGAGCAGTCAGGAGTGCCCACTGGACATCATAGATGCTCCATGGAGATTAAGGATCTCCAAAAGGAAGAAGGAGAAAGAAACTGCTGAACAGGAGAATGCCCAGCCACAATTAGGACCAACCAACCCATGGCTGAAAGGCGAGTCTCCTGCCGAAGGGCAATGCTGGTTCTACTCCCGCATCCTGGCCACCCTCAGGGGATTACTGTCTTTCTGTCTCTCCTGTATTTTCCCCCTCCCTTTGAATCTACTAAGTAGATGCTCCACACCATGCTGGAAATACCTCTCCCTGGGCCCACATTTGTAAAGGCCAGCTGTACCCCAGAAAACTCTGAGTTCTCTGAGTCTATAAATAAGGCCAGCCTTTGGCCGTGAGCCACTGTAATCATCACAGGAACTACACCCTCATGCTAGGACTCCTTAGATTTGTATAACATCTTGTCATTTTGCACAGTTATCTCACCGGGTGCTTCCAACAGCCCTGGATGCAGGCAGGATGGTCTTTGCTATAGCCCTCTTGTAGATGAGAAGTAGGAGAGATTCTAGAGGAAATTTGCTCTCCGGGCTTTCACGATAGTCAGGGAACTAATCTAGGATCCTCATCCTTGTTCCTATTCCTGTTCCCTTCCCAACAGGTCATGCTGTCTTTCATAAAAAAGTCTTGCGTGCCCTGTACTAAGGAGTGGCTATCCAGACTTAACTTGCTCAGTTGTTAAGAGTGGGAACTTGGTAACTGGAAACAGTTACCTGATTCTGATGCTGGAGTTTTTTCTTTAGAATCTGGGTTGTTAGACGAGCTCAGATGTTGGGCCTGAGTGGCAGTAGCTGCATCTCTCATATCAGTGCCATTCGCTTCACGGTGACAGATATAGGAGAAAATAAAGGAGTTATTATTGCAAATTCAACCAGGAGCAAGGTGGTCTGAGATTGGTGACTGCCCCAAGCTAGAAGACAGGCATGAGCAGTCACTGCTGTGCACACAGTTGCTGCAGAAGCCATCCAGCGTGGGAGGCTCAGACCCCACCACTCCTTGACTTAACTCCCACAGGCTCGTGTACCCAGCCCTTGAGTTGCTATACCATTTCTCATAAAGTGTCCCTGATATCAGGATTTGTGGGGATTGGGCAATATTATGAGATTTCTCCCCAGTACCAAATATTATGTTTCAGTAGTTCCTACCCCAAGATGCCCAATGCTCTTATGTTGTCTGGCAGCTACACAGAGCCCCCACCATGGCACCCAGGGACCCCCAACATCTCCATCAAAGGGTAGCACCTCAAACTCAACGCGTTCTAAAACATAGCTCAGCCTTCCCCCAGCAACCTCCTCTCCCCTGTATGGCTGCCCATCTCCTGAGGCACTCCAGCCACAGACCCCAGGGATCCTCAGCTGCTCCCTTACTCCCTTTCACGTGCTCTCATGTTCAGTCACCAAAGTCCTGTCAGTGCCTTGCAGATGTCTTTTTTTCTTTTCAAATATGGAAATAACCATATTGGTTTTGTGGTATGTTATTATAAAATATTTAAGCAAAAGCATCCTCTCCCCTAACCCAGGGACAACCATGATTAACAGTTTGCTTTAGAATATCCTTCACACACTTGAATTTTTTAATTTGAATCTGTGAAGATCTACCTTATTCCCTTTAAAGGCTGCCTAGTATTTCTTTGAATGCACCATAACTTACCTAACCAGTCTGCTTTGAGTGGACATTAGATTGCCTCCCGTTCTTCACTGTAATAAACAGTGCTGCAAAAACAACCCTGTATGTGGAGGATGTGTATATATGTGTGCGCTTTATACTGTTATTTCCTGAATAAATTTCCAAGGGTAGAATTTCTGTATGAAAGGGTTTGCACATTTCAGAAATGACAATGCATTGCCAACACGGTAGCACCAGTTTACTCTCCTAGCCAGTGTTTGAGGTCGCTGATTTTCCCACATTCTCATCAGCATTATCACCCTTTTAAATCTTTGCCAAAATGGTAAGGAAAAAAATTAAAATGCATCTTTCTTTTAATTTGCATTTCTGTGGTTCAGTAAACAAAGCTGAGCATTTTTTTAAAAATGTTTTCATATTTATAGTTCTTCAATTAATGTCACTTGCAAATGATGTCAGATCACTTCCCTCCTCACTCCACTGCTCCAGATCTGGCCTCCATTCTGCTCACCCAGACTGTGCAGCAGCCTCCACGCAAACACCTGTCTCTCCTGGGTGGCCTCCTCTCCAAATGCCCTCTTCCTTCCCCACCCAAAGTATTGTAAGTTTCTTTAATGAAATGAATAAATGTGTAAAATCCAGAAACACAGAAGAGGGAAACACTCATATTCTCACCGCCTGAATATAACCACTGCTGATGTTTTCACACATTTCCTTCCAATCTTTTTTCTAAGCATTGGTTGATGTTTCCTTTCAGTGGTGGTGTGATGGTATTATGTGTATAATGTGGAATCAAGCCTCTTTCCTTCAGCATCCTTATCCAAGCCTTGGTCCATGTCATTATAACCACCTTGCTGCTATTAACTACACATCTGAGCATACTGCTCATTTGCTAAAAACCAGTCATGGTTCCCGACTGCAGCATCGAGTCCTTCAGAATCTGGCCCCAGTGCACCTCTTTCCCCTCATCCCTTGCCACTCCCTTCTCACATATGTGACCTAGACTTCAGTCACATCAGACTGTTTGTCATCCCCAAACCGCACACTTTCATATCTACCTGTCTTTGCCCATGCCGTTCCCTCTGCCAGGAAGAACCTTCTAGTCTTCGCTGCCTAGTGAGATTCTCCATTACCACCACCTTTCCAGGCAGAATGAATGAGTCACTTTCCTGCCAAGGCTCTTGCCCCACACTTCTGGTGCAGCACTTATCAGACTGTCCTTGTCATCTCTATTAGTCCCTATTAGACTAAGCTCTTTTAAAAACAGGAAACAGGTCCTGCTCATCTTGGCATCCACAGTTCAATGCCTTGTTCAAAACAGGTACTCAGGAAATGGCTGTTGAATTAAATCATCTACCAGTGTGCAAAACACTGTTCTAAGCCTGGGAAAGAGACAGAGAGTGATAAAACGGTTTCTGCCTTGTCAGATTCCATGATCTCAATAATTCATAATTGCGATCATTCATAATCATTTATAATTAACAAAATAAGAATGAGGCCAGCCCTGCCTCCTGAATAAGGTAAGGACAGAGGCCGGAGATGGAGTGAGTCATGAAGCATTTCACTAGCGATTAGAGATGAGAATGGTAATAACTACCATTTATTGTCTGCCAGATGCTGGATACTGAAAGGTACCTCATGACATTGGTATTTTTCTTCACTTTAAAGATGAGAAAAATGAAGTTCCTAGAGCTTAGGAGACTTGCCTAACGCCACACAGTAAGTAGTAGAGCCAACACTCCAACCCTTGGCTGTCAGACTCCTGCGGCCTCAACAGACTGTTTCTCCCCTAGATCGCCCTACCCTAAGCTATTACCAGGGAGGAGGAGAGGGTGACCCGGCTCTGGCCCCACAGGGTCCCCTGTAGAGTGGACTGGAATGCCGCCAAGCGGAGACACCATGTGCCAGCACACAAGCCGCGCCCTCAGCCTCCCCACCTGTGGCCTGGGCCTGGAAGCCAGGCTTGGTCTCTCCAGGGGAGGAGCAGGGCACTGGGGCCGGGCCCAAGGCTGGGTCCCCGACCCCCAGCGACGCAGGCAGGCACCTGTTTGAGGGCCGGGCCGGCTCCCAGGGCTCTCCGGGCTTGCGGCCTGGCTCGGGGTCGCCCACTCAGGGCGAGCGGTGCTTCTCTGGGGCGCCGTCGGGCTCCCTGGGCCGGAAGGCCCCCAGGGGCTTCCTTCTGTCCCCAGAACGCTTCCCTGAGTCCCGGAGCCGCGGCACCAGCTGGGCGTAGCCGAGCCCGGGGGCGCCGCCTGCCCGGGGGTACTGGAGGCGCCGCCGGTGGAGCCGGGGGAGGGGCCCGCGGTGGCCTCCCGCGAAGAAACGGGCCGGCCCTCGGTGACGAGGTGCTCCGGGGACGCAGGGACAGCAGCAGGGCTCGAAGCGGAGGCCAGAGCGGTCCCGCTCACGTCTTGGGGGCCCGAGACCCTCCCCGGGGGCGCGGGGCCGGAGGTCGCGCTCGGGCCGATCCCCGGCGGGCCCTGCGGCCCTTCCCCGGGGCCCGCGGACGCGGAGGCGCGGGGGGCGCGCGTGCCGGGGCCGGAGCCGGTCCCTGCGCAGGAGAGAGGGCCTGCGTGGGCGCCGATGGCCGCGAGCGAGGGCCGCCCGGGGCGGGGCGGGGCGGAGGGCCGCTGCCCGGGGCCTGCGGCGGCCCCGACGCCCACTGCGGACAGAGGTGCGCAGGGCGGGTGCGGCCGAGGCCGGCGGGCCTGGGGCAGCCGGGCGGGCGCCGGTTCGACCGTACATGGGAAGCGGAGGACAGGCTCTTACCCAGCTTGTGAGCCGAATGCGACCCCAGACTCCAGCCCGGGTGCCGTGGCCTTCAGGTGAGGACCAGGGGTCCCTAGCAGTTCTCCGGGGGCCCCTGCAGGATCCGGGCCTGCCTGCGCAGCGCTGAGCACCTCTGACCCCCCTGCGGCCCTACCTGCACCCCCTCCCCGACCCCACCTCCACTCCCCTTTGCCAGCTACCTCCTCCTCGTGATTCCAAGTCACCTCCTCCAGGAAATCCTCCTGGAATTACCGGAGCCGGGGCAGTCCCCTTCTCCATGTCCCCTCCGAGCCTGTGACTACACAGGCAGCATCGCCTTTCAGGAGCCCTCTTCCTAGCTGGCTGTCATCTCTTCAGAACCGGCCCTGCCTTTTCTTTGTGTCCCCAGAATTAATGAAGCTCTCTGCGACCATGAGCAAGCCCCCTAACTTCTCTGTGTCCTCAAAAAAGGCAATAATCCCTTTGTCTGCTGTCAGAACCTGTAAAGAAGCCAGGAGAACTGTGATTTTGCCCTCAATTATCCCAGTTAGCTTCAGAACTCTTGGGAAGCAAAATGAGGTAATAGCTGTGAAGATGTTCAGGAATTTAAAAATGCTGAAGGAACGCCATCACTGTCATTCCCAGCCATGTGCCCATACAGCTTCCCAACACCTCATCCGTCATCTTCCCTCCTCCCAGAGAAGCCCAGACGGCACGTCCACTGCGCTTCCCTCTCTGGGCGCCGAACCTCAAAGGCTTCTCTGATGATTTTTCCTCTGGAGCTCTGCTCAGCATCTTCCCCTCTGTCTCCCGGGCCAGGCCCTCATCACCTCACCTGAGAGATTGCACGGCCTCTCTTGACTGTCCTGGCCCTGGAGCTGCAAGTTCAGTGGCCCAGTTCAAGGAGGAAGGTTGATGGTGACCGAGTCCTCCTTGTCCCAACCCCAGCTGGCTCAGCAGGGTGGGTGGCGCAGGGAAATCCCTCCCTGCACAAGGGGCCCGTGGTTGCCACCCAGTTGGCTCACCTCTTTTCTGGCCCCTCCCTGGCCCTTCTGGGAGGACCCATGGGGCCCACCTGTGCCACGGCACGCAGGCCGCCCTCTCCATTCCCCATGCCCTGGAGACCTCAGAATCCAGCCAAAAACAGGGTCAAAACACCCATACAGAGCAGACAATAGGGGCGTGTACTTGGACTGGGCGTTGTCCCTGCTGTCACGTCTGAAGAGGGAGCGTAGAAGAGCTGAGGGAGCGCTGCCAACTCCCGGTGTCCACTGGAGGCGTCTGCGGGAAAACAAGGAGCGTGAGTGTGAGGACAGGGCTGATGCAGGACACACAGCAACCCATCACACCCAGCCGGCCTGTGAGAAGTCCCACCGGGCATTCAGGGACCAGCCTTGTCACAGTAACCAAAGTGAGGAGGGCTCGTATAGTGTACATTTGCCACGTGCCACTCACGGGATAGGTGCTCTCACAGTCTTTAATCCTCACCACAGCTCTTCAAGGGAGGGACCATCCTCCCTATTTTACAGACAAGGTCATGACTCTCATCAAATCCCACAAAAAGAAATAGCCAAGAGCAGGCAAATCCACAGAGACAGGAAGTAGATTAGTGGTTGCCAGGGCTGAGACTGGGGGAGAATGGGGAGTGACTGCTAATGGGTGACGAGTGTCTTTTGGGGGTGATCGAAATGTCCTGAAAAAAGATGGTAGTGATGATTGGACAACCCTGTGAATATACTAAAACCCACTGAACTGGACACTTCAAAAGAGGGAATTTTAAGATATATGAATTAGATCTTGATAAAGCTGTTACAAAAAAGAAAGAAAAGAGGGAGGAATAAAGAGAAGAAAAGAGAGAAGGAAAGGACAAGGCAAGATGAGGCTTGTGGCTGAGGAGACATGTTATAAACGAGATCCAGAATAACCAGGAGGCCTCTGGTTCCCATGCATTCGTAGTGACATGGACGATGACGATAGCTAATATCCATCGGGTGCTCACTCTGTGCCAGGGTCTCTCCCAGGTCCTTTCTACACATTATCATTCAGTCTTCAGAGCCATCCTGTGAGGTGCGTGTCATCAATATCATTGTGTTAAATATATTCCCCAGACGAGGAAAAGGAGGCCCAGAGATGCTCCCACCTTATTTCTAGCGAGTGGTAAAGTCTATCTGATTCCAAAGCTCACTTTAAATCATTTCCTGGCCCAGCAATGTGTTGCCATTGCTAATTCCTAATGCCCTGAGGCTCTTGGGTCCATTCTATTCTTTAAAGATCCCCCAGAATTAAAATAAAGCCTGCTCCAGAACTCGGTTATCCTCAGAATCTAGAAGTGCTTCCTTAGGTCTATCCTCAGTGTCTCCTGCTGCCACGTAAACCCATTTCCCATCCCGTTCTAGCCTTGGTGGGCCACGTGCCCGTGGGGTCAGCTGCCACTCACTGTAGAAGCAGATGAAGGGCTTCAGGGCAGAGCAGACATCTGAAGAAACTCTGGGGGCGTAGCGCGCAAAGATGCGAAGTCCCGCACACAGTCCTGGCCAGAACTCGGGCACCTGCAGCCAGTGGGGGATGCTGGCACCCAAGTCACTGGACCAGCTCAGAGACCGAGAGGCCGCATTGAAGTAGAGGCCAATCCAGGCCTCAGTGTCACTCGTGATGGACTTCAAGGCCTCCCTGTCTGCCTCGTCAATCACCGTCTGCAGGTCGGCCAGGTCCGTCTGGTGACTGCGGCAGTACTGCAGGGCCGCCAGCCACGTCATTCCTCGGTCAAATCGCGTGAAGGTCTGTCCGCCAATCTGGATCACAGCTGGAGACAGAGAACATAAAGGCCACAAGCCTGAGGTCCTGGATCTCTGACATCCGGCCCTCATCACCCCTTGGGGACAGAGCTCTGGTCTGACCCCCGCCCTTGTCCCCAGTCCCTGGGTGTTAGGTTTGATCAAAACCACAAGTTTATAGGCAGGCTAAATACTAGGTTGGGAGAATGAATGAGCTTTCATAGCAGCAGCTGGGTGAAAGAACATTTGGAAAAGCCGGGGTTAAGAGCTCTCCTCATGGCTAAATGGCCTTATGAGGGAAGTCTAAGTCTCAGTTTCTTCACCTACATTCATTGAACTTACAGGATTACGTGAAACCATATACAGAAATGGTTTAGCACAGTGCATGCAAATATAGACTCTTTATTAAGTGGTAGGCAAACTTTGGGGGAAGATAATGAGGGATGTGGGACAGTCCTGGCTTGGAGTCAGCCTCCTTGTGATTCCCAGGGGCTGGGCCTGCTGGGCTGGCTCTCAGGAGGCTGCAGGGCTGAGGCAGAAGAGAGGAAGTGTGTGATGTTCCTCATGACATCAGGAGAGCCAAGGAGAAGGGGCGAGCCTGCCGAAGGACAGACGTGCTGGACAGGAGGCAGAACAGGCCTGTGCCCAGTGGCCCTGACTTCTGGTGGAGCTCGGACAGACCAAGACACTAGCCTCCCACAGTCTCCACCCTCAGTCCCCACATGCCCTGCCCCTTGCCAGGCCTGTCACAGAAGCCCAAGCAGCTGTGATTCTAAAGGATGGCCATTCGGAAAGGATGCGCTTCAGCACCGCCTGAGGGGTGGTCCCAGAGACCTGATACAGGAAACTCTCTGTTTGCAGAATTGGGAGTCACATCCTCAGATTCAAACAGGGCCTCCCAGCTCTCTGACACAGGCCTGCTCACCTAAGCCCGGCAAGATTTGCCTAGTTCCCTCATTTCCCTATCTAAGCTGACTTTTTTAAGGTTACCCTTTACTAGACACCCAGTGCTCGCCAGCCCCAAGCTATGCATGTGGCGTACATCATCTTTTTAAATCCTCACTGTGATCCTGAGAAGTGGCCTTTATTAACCTCATTTATAGAGGAGAAAAGGGAGGCTCAGGGAGGTGAGGACTTGCCCAAATTCATGCCATCTTCAGTGGCAAGACGAGATTCAGATGAGGTCTGCTTGCCTTGGAAGCCTATGACATTTTCTCTCTACAACTTCCAGACTCCATAAGGCAGAAAACCAGCTCTATACAGCAGACTCACAGAGGAGTCTGTCTCCTTCATCACAGAATTTCTCTACATCAGACATGGAGAAACTGTTTTTTAATACCAGGGCGGTACTATCCAGAGGGGGAGTCCCCCTCACAAGATGGATGGCCTGGGCTGTGATGAGGTGCTGCCCATGCCTCCACCCCCAAGCCACTGAGGTGGGGCCATCAGAAGAGCCGGGATGCAGCCTGGGCAATGCCACTTCCTGGTTAGAGACTTGAGCAAGTCATCTTCCCGTCTGGGTCCATCTGAATAATAAGGGCGTTGATCCCTTCCGTGGGTCTCAGCCTGGGAGCAGCAAAGTGAGGGATCCCTCAGCCAGGCAGGGGTTGGGGGAGCAGAGGGCACAAGGTGGCATGAACCTGCCAGCTGGTCCAGGTGGACAAGGCCAAGGGAAGGCGAAGCTCCTGAGAGCGTACCTGGCTTTGGAGAGGTGGTCAGCCTGAGAGCAGGCCCCGTGAAGATGCGGTTTCCCATGGCAGCGGCTGTAAAACAGAAACAGACGCCACGTTCTGCGGGGAGTGGGGCTGCCCAGGCTCCTCTGCAGGCCCCAGGAACCACAAAGTTGAAGCCAGGAGAAGCCTAGCTCAAGAGTAGGCTTGTTCATTCCTATCTACATTTATTCAATAAATGAGCACCTACTGTGTGGCGGATGCTATTTAGGCCCTGGGGAAACAGCAGAACTAAGACAAGACGGATCCTTGCTCTTGAAGAGAATATGAGTAGGAGCCAGCCCTGCAGAGAGGCGGGAGTACCCTGGGCAGAGCCAAGGCTGAAGTCCTAAGTTGGGGGGGGCCGTGTGTGTGAGAGGAGCAGAAAGCAGCCAGGGTGGCCCCACAGAGGGCTAGGAGATGAGGCCAAAGAGACCAAGCAGGGCCTGGTTGGCTACCAAAGGCATGTGATTCTAAGTGCTAGGGGAATCTATTGAATATGTTTAAGCAAAGTGATCTGATTTACACTTTTAAGAGCTCACTCAGTGTAGAGAACAGACTGGAGGGGGCAGGGGCAGACCCCCATGGAGGCAGTGGTGGTGTGCGCTGGGGTGCACTTGCAGAGTCCCAGAGAAGTGGGTGGAGTCGGCACCTGTCTTGGTGGAGTACTGAGATGCCAGACGGAGTGGGAGAAAGCCCAGCACACACAGCTCTTCCTTGGAGGGGACTCCCAGCCCTGCACGCACACCACTCCTAGAAATCTCTCTACTGGCTTTGGAATCCCAAGGTCAAACCTAGGCCACAGTCGGTGTCATTCCAAGGCCCTATGACAGGCATGGTGTGGCAGAGAATTGGGGTCACATCAGGCTGGTCATCCATGCCCCTGTCTGAGGGGTTAGTGTGGTATAGAGTTGGGCTTGGCTGACAGAGAAAAGCAGAATCTGACATTTTTGACCAGGAAAGTGCTGTCTGGTTGGTTACATCCTTCTATGTAATCTTCTCAGCACCTTCAAGACAAAGGTCAGTGGCGTAAGCTGTGTGGACAGAGAGGGGCCAGCCAGGGGCAGGATGGGACGCTGTTCCCCAACAGCCAGCATCATGCACATCGAGTACCAATAGCGGACTTCCTGCAGAGACGCCCGAAGGAGCTGGCTCCACCCACCCGCTCCCGGAGGCCGCGGTTGTCTCCGGGAGAGGCTGGTCTACCCTCCCCGGCCCCATGAGACATGAAACCAGTCTGTGCGTCCTGAGAACGGCAGAGACCTTGAATTCCACTCCGGTTTCTGCAGAGAGGCAAATGGATCCCCCACCTGCCTTTCCTTTTTTCCTCTCTTTTTCCTCTTCCCCCAAATCCTTAATTGGCAGAAGGAGGGGACATAGTGGAACATTCTGGAGTTTACTTTTGCTCTACCCTGATTTATACCTATTTCTCTGATGGAGTCTTGGGAATGAGGGACAGAGGAAATAGAAACTGAGGCCACAGAGAAGAATGTAGCAAAAACGGTTAAAATAACAGTCACTTATCCTCTGAAAGAATTGAGCACTCTCTCTCTCACTCTCTCCCTCCCTCCCTCCCTCTCATTGGCTCTTGAGAAGCGAACCTGGGAGGAAGACCAGGCCCAGAGTAAGACTCTGAACACACCATCGTAGCTGATGAAGGGCTTCTGAGCTGTGCAAAGACGGCCCCAGGATGGGGACAAGGGATATGGAACACAGAGCGGCACAGCCCTCCCTGAAGACCAGCAGCAAGCTCCACACCAGGGTGGTGAAGGTGGAGCCACCGGACCAGCTCAGGCCGTGAATGTGCACATCAAAGGCCAATCCACTTGCTGCTCGAAAGCGAGTAGCGAGTAGCAGGTGTCCACATGGTGTCTGTGTGGTGCAGCCTGCCATCCCGCAGGGCGTCAGACCAGCTCAGCTCCTCCTCCCCCCTCCAGAAGCTCTTATTGCTCATCAGCCACAGGACTGGGGCAGGAGAGGTGGTCATCGCATGGCTGTCCCCGCCTGACCCCCTAGTCCCCAAGGAGCTTTCAGCTACACCACTGGCAGCCTCTTTATCCTCTTCTCTCCACTCCATCCCTCACCACTGGTCTCCTAGTTGTACACAGCTTTGCCTCCAGGCCTTTGCACAAACTGCTGTCTTGGCCTGAAAGGATGGGCCACCGCAGCCAGCTCCCTCAATGCCCCATTCTCTAATTCCCTCATCTCCCACTTCCCTTCACCCAGCTAACTCCTCACCCCTCTGCCCCCTCCTGAGTAGGTGCCCTTCCTGTTTGCTCCAATGCACCCTCCTCAGGGCTTAGTAACCATTGATGGTATTTACTGAGCACTCGGAACATGCCATTCGCTCATTGAATCCTTCCAACAGCTCCTTAGGACAGATAGACATCACTCCACATGTTTTACAAATGAGGAAAGCAAGTCACAGAGAGATAAGTAACTTGGCCAAGGCCACCCAGTGGGAAGGGATAGAGCCAGGACCCAAGGACCCTGGGCAGGGCTCCCAGGTCCAGGCCCTTGGTTCACAGCATGGTACCGCCCTGACATAGGCATCAGGGGCTCGGAACTGGGGCTGCACATTAGAGTCACCTGGGGGGCTTTTCAAACACACCGATGCCCAGGCCCACCCTACAGCGAGGATCTGAATCTCTGTTGCTGGGACCAGCATCAGAATTTTTTTAAAGCCCCCTGGGAAAGGACGTTTTTCCTCGTCTGTCTCTCCAGGCAACTTGGGAGCAAAGAACAAGCCTTATTCATCATTGTATTCCCCGTGCCCAGCACATAGAAGGGCTCAGCATGTTGAAAATGAATGAATGAATGAATGAACTAATGAGCAAATCGGACTTCTCCCAGGAGCCAACCCCACGCCCCAGGATCTCAGTGCTCGCTTCCCTCCTTCCCTGCCTGCACGCGCCTGTGGAGGTCCCAGCAGACGAGGGCTGGCCCAAGGGCGACTCTGCTCTGCCCAGTGCCTGCTTGTGCAGAGGGGTCAAGGCGGGGAAGGCACCTCTCGCTGCCAGGATCCTGGGACCAACCTCAAGCCAGATGCCCTAGAAGAGGAAAATAAGCCTGAAGAACTGGGCTCACAGCATGGCAAGAATATGCCCAACAGAGAGGAGGACAGGAAAAAGAGTGAGCTCCCGCCCACCAGGGTCCAAAGTTGAGAACAGTTGGAGGATCCCGGGGTCAATGAAACAGAATAGAAAAAATTACTTTTCTTACGATGTGTGATTCACTTTGATATTTTTTCTCCTGTTCTGCTTCATTTTTTAAAATCCCTGGCTGTGGCCCGCTAAATTGATTTTAGGATATAATGGGTCACCACCTGCAGTCTGAAAAATGCTGCCACCCCAGCTGATCTCCCGGCTTTAAACACTGTGTGCTGACAACTCCCAGATTCCAACTCCACCACTGAGCTCGCGCACGTGTGTCCGACTGTCCGCTCCCTACATACGCATAGACCCATCCTGCCCATCTGTTCTGTCCTGGTCCTCTCAGCTCCTTCCATGGCACCCCTCAATCCAGTACCTCAAGCCCCAACCCAAGAGTCATTGTTGGCCCCTCTCTGTCCCTATACTTAACATCCAATCACAGCAAATCCCGTCAGTCCTACGGCCAGCGTGTATCTTGAGGGGTCTTGAACTTCCCACTTCCTTCCAGGCCCCTGCCACCCTCGCCCAAGTCAGCATCCGCTCTCTGGGACTGATGGCGCTGGCCCCAACCCGTCCATCTGCTTCTGTCCCCAGACATCACAAGACATCCCCACTCCACAGCCAGAGGGACCTTTCCAAGACAGTCACTCGTCACTCTCCTGGGTTACCACCTTCACGGGCCCACAGCCCACAGGCCCTGCAGTCCTGGGCCTGCTCCTCTAGGAAGCATCCTGGGCCTCTGCCTTTGTTCCTCACACACTCCAGGTTCCTCCACTGGGCTTTTTTGCTGTGCCTGGCGACCTTTTTCTGGCTTTATTCTCTGCAGTTTCCCAGTTTACTCCTTAGATTCAGCCCAAATCTTTCTCGGAGAAGCCTTCCTGCCCACTTGACCTCAAAAACGCCCCACGGGCCTCTCCCTGTGACTGTCCCGCTCCTGTCCCCGATCGTCTCCTTCACTGCGTGTGTCACGTTTTGTAATAATCTTGTTTACTCTCTTCTTGCCGAATGTCCGCCTCCCACTAGAATGCCAGCTCCTGAACTCGGGGACCGTTTCTCACTGGCCCTGCTAGGCGCTTGGTAAGTATTTGTTGGTTAGACGTGTAAATGAAGAAACGAATGGGTGAAATTACACGCAGAACAGCGAACTCCAGGCCTGGACCCTGGGCCCGAAGACTCGGGAGCGGACGGAGAGGCAGCACGCGGGGGGCTAGGGGTGAGGGCTCCGCCCACCGCGCCTGGACTGACAGATGAAAAGCATTCATTTCTTTCCACTTTGTCTCCCCTACAACCTGGGACCCTCGGGGGAAAGGTGCCCGGCCTTGCACCGCCCCAGACCCTAGCCCTGTGCACGCGGGGAGCCCGGTGCCCTCCTGCTGAGCCCGGTGCCCTCCTGCCGAGCCCCGGCGGCCTTACCTGCTGCGCGGAGGGAGAGCAGCAGCGCCCAAGCCAGCATGCTGCGCAGGACAGGCTCCCCGCCTCCGGCAGAGGCTGGCATGGTCTGGTTATTTCTTCCTTGCTCTGCACTCTCCTCCTCTTTCCAACCCAAACTGACAGATTTTACTAGACAAATGTTTATTCAGTGCCTACTGCATGCCAGCCACGGTTGAGGTGCTGAGGACAGCCTGAGTAAAGCAGAAAAGATCCCCGTCCGCCTGCAGCTTACAGGGATCCGGGGAGGCAGGGAGTAGGGTGACGGAGGGCAGGCTCCGTTAGACCCTGGGGTCCTCAAGGGCCAGAGTGGAGGGAGACAGAGGAAGGGGTGGGAGGCAGAGAGAGGAGGAGGTGGGGAGGGAGGAGGAACTGGCATGTGTGCGCCAGGCGGCGCTGGGCCGTCCTCCCTGCCCACACGCACAACCGCCACCACACTAGGGAGAGGCCACCGTGGTCCCCAGTTCACAGGTGAGAAACTTGTGGCCCGGAGAAGGGAAACCACTTGCTCAAGACTACATGGTAACAGGAAGCAGCGGGGCAGCAATTCAGGCTCAGGTGCCCGGAAAGCAGGAGGTAGGGAGGCGCTGGGCCCCAACAGGTCCTACTTCGGGGAGGTCAGGGGCCCCCACCCCGGTCTACGCCCTGGCTCCCTGGTTAAGCACAGACCAGAGAGCACAGCACTTTCTCTGGGCAACCGGAACGGCTTGCTCACCCGCGCTCGCCCTCTCTCTCTCTGTCTCTCTCTCTCCAACCCTCCCAACACCCAGTTTATGTCCGGAGCTCTCTCCACTCGCCCAAGGAATGTGCTATTGGAAACCACAGCCTGGAGGGCAAACAGCCCCTCGGACTGAAAGGCCAAAGGGAGGAGGAAACGGTGGTTAACGCTTCAACATACTGTCCTGCCACAATATTCTCTTGTGCAGTGATGGCTTCGGATGGCTTCATCCCAATGGGAGCCCCTTTGTGCCAGGGCCTCTCAGGGCCACTCTCTGGGGACAGAAGAGAACCTGACACCCCTGGCCTGGGAACCGCCACCCTACTCGGACCCTCTCACTCGGCCCTGGGGGCCATTCACGTGTCTTGAATTAAGGGCCCCGCTGGGCACGCGGGCTTCCCACGCGGAGCGGACAGAACCAGGCCGGGAAGCGCACTGAGGGGCGGGGTCAGGCCAGCGTCTCCGCAGGGCGGTGCTCGCTCGCGCTCAGGGTTGAAAGTCCATGCGCATTTCTCTTTTCTCCCGTAGACTGTGAGCTCCTGCAGAGCAGGGCCTGCGCGCCCCCTAGTCACAAAGCCCTCACCCCATGGCGAGTCCAGCAAAACCGCTCAGTAAAGAGTAGGCGTTACCGTTTGTAGTAGGAGTTGCTACTGTTTTTCTCTTTGGATTCCCACTCCTACCTAGGAGTCTGTCCGGTCCGTAGAGATCTTGAACACGTGAAAGAACGAGGAAACTTAGACTGGACACGGAGCGCTGGTGATGAGAGAAGAGAGGACAGCCCTGCTCCCCAGGACGTGAGTTTCGCTGGAGTTGCGCCGGAAAACACAGGCAGGGTGAAAGGAACCGAGAGAAGGAAGCAGCCGGCTTCCTGAGCGACCCGGGAACAAACACTAGGTTTGCATGAGCCGCGGGAAGCCAGCGGATGCTCCTGCAGCATCTTCTCCCGAGGGGGCCCCACATCCACCCAGACACAGCTCACCCTCAGGTGCAGGTCTACAACTCTCACTTTCCCACAATCTACAGCTCTTTTTGCTCCCAGACCAACTAGATCTGTGTCCCCAAGGCGGAAGCTGCATTTGCCACACTCACTTTATTATAGGGACAGGCTCTCAGCACCCCTGAGCGCCAGCAGGTGTTCTTCTGCAAAGCGAGTTGCCAACGACGGGGGTCTTTGTTGGAGACGTGCACTGTGGCCACAAGGCCCCAGCCAAGCACAACTCGAGTGGTTTTCTCTAAGCCTTGATTCCTATGAGATAATAGAAAATATATATATTGGTCCCTGCCCCTGGTTCCTGGCACAGAGCTCCTAAAACCTGGGTGATAGGACTGTCTTTTGTTCTAATGAGGTGACTCTTGGTGGGCTCCTGGATGGGGGCTGGTGACCCAAAAGACCAAGCCATGATGAGGAGCTTGGAACTTTCAGCCCCAACCCCCCATCCTCCACAGTTAATGACTGATCGTGCCTACATGAAGGCACCACGAAAATCCTAAGTGTCGGGGTCAGAGAGCTTGCAGATCGGTGAACACATGGAGATTTGGGCAGAGTGTCACCCTCGGAGAGGGCACGTGAGAGCTCTGTGCCCTTTCCCCATACCTCACCCTGTGCATCACTTCCTTCTGTCTGTTCCTGAGTTATGTCCTTTTGTAATAGGCCAGTAATCTAGTAAGTAAAATGTTTCTCTGAGTTCTGTGAGGTGCTCCAGCAAATTAATTGAACCCAGAAGGGGGTAGTAAGAACCTCCAATCTATAGCTGGTTGGTCAGAAGCACAGGTGACAACCTGGACTTGCGATTGGTGCCTAAAGTCAGGGGTCGGGGGAAGGGGATGATAGTCTTGTAGGACTGAGCCCTTAACCTGTGGCATCTGACACTATCTCCAGGTTGATAGTGTCAAAACTGAGTGAAATTGTAGGCTACCCAGCTGGTGTCACAGAGAATTGCTTGTTGTGGGGAAAATCCCCCACACCTCTGGTGTCAGGAGTGTGGTGAGCGTGGTAGTGGTGTGAGAATAAAGGAGACACACGGGAGGAAAGACTGGGGGTGGTCTTCCTAAACAATTCCTTATCTGTAAAATGAAGGTAGGAATAGCTCTTTTGCAATGGTATTATGAGGATTAAACGAAATAATCTTTATCATGGCTTTGACACACTGCACAGATGCCGGTGTGCAAGAAACACTGCATCTCTTTATCGTCTCGAGATTAACTGAAGTGTTTTAAGGTTTGCACACGATCAAATGCACCTGTTTTAAGGATACGGTTTGATTGGTTTGCAGAATGTATGCACAAGTGGAACCACCATCACAGTGAGGTAGAAATACATGCACAGTGCCTGGTTAAGGCACTAGCTGTTCCGTTGTAGTGACTCCCCAAGTCCTGGGATGGGGACCCTTGACTCTAGCTCAACCTACAGGAAGAAGACTGCCAGGGCCGCCAGGAAACCACTGAGCCAGAGACTCCAAGTCTACACGCGCAAAGCCCCTCTTCAGGGGTACCAAAAGTCCCTCCTTAGCAATGGGACAGCCCAACGTCTCTTCACACCTAAGCCATCCCTTCGTTCCACAAGGAAATGATGCCACGCAGCTCTGCGTAATCTGCACGCCTGTTTGGCACTAACGAAGCTGTGCAAACAGGCTGAGGAGGCTGGGGGGTGGGGGTGGGCTCAGATCTGGGGTTGCACTCTTGAGGGCAGCTCTGAGAATGAGCTCAGAAGGGGGCAGTGACAGGGTGCAGCCATGGCCGAGGGCTTCTTGAGGGAATCTGAAAAACAAGGTATTCCCTCCTGGAAGAATGAGGGATCTGAAGAGGGTGTGCAAATCGCCTCCTACTAGATGGGCTCCAGGGGACAAAGTACCTTGAGTGAGCACGAGATGGGGAATGGGCCGATTCATAAAGGTGGACGGAGAGAGAGAAATGTCTTTCTAGAAGAGTTTGCCTCGATACCACCAGCCGTGGTGGTGGGGTGGGAGAAAGCTCTCCATCAAGGACAAAGGGAGGAAGGAAGGATCTAGTCTCAGAACAGCCAGGGGCCAGGGTCTGAGTGGAAGGGGCCTGAGAACCCAGGGCCTCCTGCTAGGTCTGCCCTGGTGAGATATCGGCTTGACACATACACACAGCTCAGGGCACACCTTCTTGTTCTTCCACGCCGTGAAAGGATATGTAGATTTAAGTCCAGTCCAAACTGCTGTATGTGGTGACAAGGTCAGGTGAAGGTGAACTGGGGCCAGATGGAGCAGAGTGGAGGCTGATCTGGTGTGCAACACACCTACTGGGACAGGCTGCTGGAGAGGGCGCTGCCCGCAGACCAAACATCCAAGGGGATGAGTCATCAACCTCTAGTGAGGAAAGGCCATCCTAGGTGTCTTCATGCAATAAAGAGCGTCTGTCCGACGTTCGGCTACAGAAAACCAGTCAAGTGAAAGCACTCATTGTAGAAAATCCTGAGGGACTGAGCAGAAAGCTATCAGACCCCTTTTTTCATGGCCGCTAATTAAAATTACCAACACTGAGATTCCATGAGATGTCACCAACTAGAAGTCTTCCACATTTCCAGAGGAAATGTCCTCCTGGGTCACCAGCCAGGAGTTATAGCTGCACATGTGTGAGTTTCCAAAGAGCTACAATTAGCAGGAACTTGTGGCCAACTCTGTCAGTCAGGCTCTTAGTTGCAAAAAGAATCCACACTGGCCAGTTTAATGCTGGGAGGGCTGGAGAAAGCTGGACTCTCAACGTCCAGGACAACGTTCAGAACCACATCAGGGAACTGGCTGATTCCGAGCTGTGGCCTCTGCTCCACCCATGTCAGCCCACAGGATGGCTCAGCAGAGCGGTTTCCCCACAGCAGGACTAGGAGCTAAACAAAAACCAATTTTATGTACAGCATCCCAAAGTGGACCCGGATGTATGTTTTTTATCTTCATTAAATCTAAACTAGATCAGAACAGCCAAGCATTTTGGCATTAAATGCAAGAAGAACATGGAATCCGTTGAATTCAAGATCCAGGAAACCAAGTACCAGTTTGTGAGTGTTCTGTCAATGCTGTTTGCCAAAAAGGAAAAGGTCCACAGCCCTGCGTGGAGCTCAGTCACGGAACAAGAAGGAAGGAGCAAACCTCTTAGAAACTGCCTAATTCTTAGTCTTGAAATGCACCAGAGTTCCCCCCCTCACAGCTCAGCCCCCCTGGGAGCTTCCGGGCTGCTGTGCCTGTGCCAGGAGCTGTCCCCTCCCTGACGGCTCTCAGAATCCGCGTTTGGCTCCCCTGTGTGGAGACAGGTTTAAACAGCCTTCTCTAGACTCATGGCTCTAGAAGCTTCCTTGCTTTCATCGTCCGCAGCTCCAGGTCAGAGATACTCTTGCCCCAGCCCAGGCTCTGGAACTCCTACCAAGGAAGGTTATTCACCCCCGGGCCATTCTTCACATGGACTCTACTCTAAGGTGCCAACGACCCCAAGGGCAGAATGGTGAAGAGAAGGAAGCGCCTGTATGTGAAAAAGACACTGGCCAGGCTGACCCCATAGGAGGCCAACTAGCAACCAGTGTCTCCAGGTTCTGGAGAACTGTGGTCCAGTCTGGGTTGTTGTCCATGTCTGGCAATGAGGCCCACATGTAGCTGTCCTCAGGCAGGGATCATGTTCAGGTGGCTTCATTGGGTTAGACAGCTTCATCTGAAGCAGCTTGTGGACTCAGCCAAGAGGCCTGGAGCAGGGCCCAACCCCCAGGTACTGACCAAGGTCAGGCAGCTTGGTTGGGCCCCAGTGCTGCTCAGAGGGCTTAGGACAACAGAAGCTTAAGAGCAGCCCCACATTCTGGTGCCTGTGGGAGGGAGTGCGGTTTGCAGGGCCTTCCGCAGAACGGGACTGGGGTGGACTGGGCCCATGGTATCGTCAAGCCTGGGACAAACAGGATCATTATTAAAATCTCTGTCTCAACGTCCTAACCCATTGGCCATTCGGGTGACAAAGAGGTGGATCCCTAACCCCAGCTCTAACCATGCCAGTTCACATTTGCTAGGAGATTTAATCCTAGCTCAAGTGTCCTCTGTAATCTTCCCTTTTGGACCTTGTTGGCTACCTCCCTTTGCACTAAAAACAGAAGACCCCTAAATCAAGTTTTCTTCCAGGGGACTTGTTAGAGTGACATAAGAAGGATGAGATGCACGAGGAAGGTGCGGCAGACATTGGCTACCTGCTCCTTAACCTTTTTCCTCTTATTCTTGGGAGAAACCTGGCCACGTGTCCCAGCCTCCTTTGCGGTTAGGGTGGCCTTGTGGTTGCGTTCCAGCCAAAGAAGTGGCAGTGGAACAATGCAGGCTGCTCCCAGGCTAACCCATGGAGTCCTCCCATCTCCCTGGACACCATGTAAAAAATAATCCCCCAACAAGGGCAATTGGGAGAGGCTACCGTGCCGATCAGTTTTATCGCTGCCGTGCTAAATAGAAATTTGGAGGGGTCGGAGGCGGAGAGCAGGCTGTCAGGGACTGGGAGGGCAACTGCAGAGAGGCTTGAGCAGGGAAGCTCCAAGAGGCAGGAGGACACCTGCCATCCTCTCTCTGGATTCCACCCAAAGAGGGTGAGGGAACACTAGCTGAGCGAGGTGGCCCCAGGGGCCGTACGTAGCAGGAATGGGAGCCTCTGGCTGTTGGCAGCTCTTGCTTTATCTCCCACCGCAGTGCTCTGTAACGGGCCGGCTGTGGGAATAGTAACAGGGTCCCCTGGGTCCTGGGAGGCCCAGCAAACATCTCCCTGGCACGGTGAACACGCAGGAGAAAAAAGCCTACGATCCTCACACAATACACCTGCTCTGACTTCTCACTTACTACTAGCTGTATGGAATTAGCTGGAGATGCACAATGATCTCGTCCGAATATTATGTTGTGTTCCTGAAATAGAGGTCCTAGAAGTTCACATGATAGAAACTGGTATAATTTTTCCATAGAAACAGTATAATAGGATTGTGATTCTAGCCAAGGTCTAATACACTATTTACAGAAACAGTCAGAAATTGCATAGTAACCAATGTGTCAATGGGAAAAGATCCCTGTGCCTTGCACAGTGTAGAGCTTTCTAAGGTGCCTATAAATCAGTCAAGTAGGACAATGCAGTCACCAATCATATTAAATCTCTGAAAAATGTGTGTGAGAGGTTTCCTGGGCCTAGGAAGCAGAGAGCCCGTCGGGCTGAGGGCAGCACGCAGACACTGCAGTGTGTTGGCAGGAGTTGTAAGAGCAAATCACGTGGGTCACATGAATTAGCTATGTCGTGCGAGGTTGACTGGAGACTCTGGCGGTCAGGATTCTGGGACCCTTGAGAAACGTTCATAGGCTTTAGAACACTGTCACCCAGCCGTCAGATAAGCCCCTAAGCACGGATGACATTCTCTTCACGTTCTCTCGGCCCAGATGTGGGTGGTGGCTGAGCCTGGGCTTCATCGTGGGCCAGATCCTGGAATCACGAGAAGCCAAATTCAGAGGCCTAAGACCATTTTGAAATTGTTTCTCCCACACCAGCCTCCCAGACAACACCATCTTCATGAAACTGAGAAACGAGGACCCTTGTAATGAAAAGGAAATCCAAATGACATTGACTTGTGGCTGCTTCTTTCTCTGTTGCGAATATCCCTTCTCCACCAAACTCCATTTGAACATCCGTGGGCTTTATGCTCCTTGCCCTGGTACCAATGGATTTTGCCATGAAGGGGGGTTAGGAAGAGCCTATCTGGCGTTTTTCAGGTAAGAGTGGCCTATGGCTTGCATGTAACAAAGTTGTACCCTGGCAATATCCAGCGTCGCATGCTGCTTCAACCTGGCACCTCCTGCAGGTGCAAAATCTTAGAGAAGAAAATAACCTGAGATGTGCTTATTCAGCTTCACCAAATGGATTTCCTAGCCCTTCCAGAACATATTGATAATAACAAAGATGGAGCGTGCATGGTATCTACTATGTGAAGGCCCAGCTTGGAGCTGTAGGTCTGTTGTTAAATTGACTTCTTTTAGACCCAATTTCCTGATCTGTAGGCCAGTGGGGTCATGTGACATGCTTGGCTAGAAGGAGGCTCATTTTTAACAACTTCTCAGCCCAGCAAAGGAATCTTGGCTGCAGGTCCAGGAGGATCTCAGGCCCAAGAAGGAGGAAACAGTGCCCATCTTCCAAGGACTAGTAACTGTTGAGATGGGGTCAGTCGTTCTCACTGTAGTTCCTGGCTCAAGCCTGTAGGATCTTTGGAAACCTATGGAGAAAGGCCCTCCTGCCACGTGGACAGAGGATCTGGGAGGACTGAGCGAAGTGGTCAAGGATCTGAAAGTGCCAGCCCCTCATTTATGAGTGGGCAAAGCAAGGCTGGGAAGCTCACCACCACCCCTTTTCCTCCCTCTGCAACTGAACAGAGTGACAGTCACACTCTCCTTGTATGATGGTTGTGATGGAATAAGATAGAGGGCTATCACCAGATGGCGGCTGTGAAATAGCCCCCTAGAAAATCCATCAGAAACGCTGCAGGTGGCTCCAGAGGGAGTGTTGGTGCTCAGTGCCTCTGGGAGGGCCGGGCACACGCAGGGAGGGTGGTCAGTCATTACTGGAGAGCGGGCACCTATGTCCCACGTGATTTGCATCAGTTCCTCTACTCCTGTGCCGTCTGTTCCCAGAAGTTCCAAGTTGACCTTTTCTTTAGCAACTAGTAGCTGAAATGAGAGGGAAGAAGGAAGTGAAAGAGGAGAAGAGAAATTAGGCTTGCTAACTGGAATTCTGAGTGATTTTTAGGTGCTAGGGAGGCTATGTTCCTTTGACTCTCTAAGTGCAGATTACAGCTGCGCTCAGAATGGCCCAGGATTCCTCCCCACCCCACCCCAGACTTCTCACT
The DNA here is from genome assembly GCF_041296265.1 of Equus caballus. Lineage (NCBI taxonomy): Eukaryota > Metazoa > Chordata > Mammalia > Perissodactyla > Equidae > Equus > Equus caballus. The sequence goes on from NC_091688.1 coordinate 13,548,668, forward strand.
GTCAGCACTGTCCACGCATTGCTTCTTGCCCCAACCCTCTTCCAGGATGATAGAAGAACCAAGAGAAGAGACTGGGGTGGTGCAGGGGAGAGAGGGGACAGGGCCAGCCATGCAGTCAGGCCAGGGCACAGAAATCTCCCTGCCGAGATCGGCACCCCACCAGCACAGAGAACCCCGGGTTAGCATTGTAGATGCACCCTCAACCAGAGAGACTTCAGGGCATCTCAACCCCAAATGACAAAGGGTCCATCCACGTCAGGAGAGCTCGGCACTTGACCCGAGTCCCTCTTCTCAGGGGCTGAGGCACCGCAGGCTCAAAGCTGTGGTGACACTCCGGGCTGGCACATGGGTCCAGGGCATTGTGACCTCAGCTGTTCCGCACACAGAGAGGTGGTCCTCCTGCCCTCACCTTGGCCTGTAATCTGCGTAGGACAGAGGCCTGGTCACGGGGGCCCATTGTGGGGAGGTTGGGAGGTTGAAGAGCACTCCGGCCTCCTCCATCATGTCGGCCAAGAAGGCAGAACTGAAGAAAACAAACCCGGTAAAGGAGAAGCATTGGTGGACCACGTGGGGCCTCCGGGCTCCCCCTGAGTGGAGACGTGATGGTGGGAGAAGGGGTTCAGAGAACGCCCCGATGAATCCTGGGCTCTTCGTTCTCTGTTCTCAGCATGAAGCAGCCTCTCAGCCTGGAAGGAGGGCGGGATTAATTTCTGGCCTTGGGGTGGGAAGGAAAGAGGCCACTGCTGACTCCCTCTGGGACAAGGAGCACTATAATGCTCCACCCCATCCCCACACTCCTGGAGGCAAGGGCCCATGCCAGGCCTGTGGCTGGCCCGCATCTAACAGGCATGTCTAAGGCGCTAAGAACCTTATTAGATAAATGTAATTATCAGCACCAATTTACGGATGAGGAAATGAAGGCTCAGAGAGACTAAATAACTTGCCCAAGTTGACACCACTAGTAAGGAGGACAGCTGAGATTGGAACCCAAGTCTGTCTCCAAAGCCCGTGGTCCTGAAATAATACTTATATGGCTTCCTTTAGTTATCTTAAAGTGCTTCCCCGCCCAGGCTCCCCAGCTGGGAGAAGCTGCCGGCTGACATAAGGAGAGTATAACGTGACCGAATTTGACTTGTCTTGACTCAGGCACTGGTGGGGTATGGGGGCCTGAGCTCAAGTGCATTGGACAGACAGGGTTGGGGTGGGGGCTCTTGCAAGGGTCGGGGGTCACCCTCCCCAGTCCTGGTGCCTGACAGGCTGAATCCCAACCTCCTCTGTTCGCAGAACAGGAATTACAAGACTGTTTGCCTGGAATTGAAGCCAGAGCCGACCAAAGTGAGAAGATTTTTGGAGGCCATGCCGGCAGCCAGGCCTGAGACCCATGGGGAGGTGACTTGGAGTCAGGGGTCATTCGCTGTTCCTGGTGGCCAAGACCTTTCCCAGGTGCTGGGGGATACACTGAGAGACAAGCTCTCTGCTCTCATAGAACTTCACACTAGTAACTAATCAGATACGTACACGAGCAAGGAAAAATTCAGTAGTATCACCTGCTATGCAGAGAATTAAAATAGGGAGACAGGACTGGTGGCTGCTGTAGATTGGGGAGCAGGGAAAGGCCTTCCTTTGAGCTGAGAGCTGAAGGACAAGACACCGGCCACTCAAAGGCCGAGGAAGAGCATTGTGGGCGATGAAGCAGCTCGTGCAGAGGCCCTGAGAGCTGAGGCCCAGAGGGCCAGGAGGAGAGCGGAGATGAGTTCAGGGAGAGGGGAACAGGATGTTGGAAGCTGCTGTGCAGGTGGGGCCACCGGCTGTCACCTATCTGCCCTGGCCAGAAGGGAGGAACAGAAACTCGGGGCGATCTCTCCGGCCTCAGCCGCCCCACACCTGCAGTTTCCAATATTCTGTGTTTCTGATTTCAATCAACAGACATATGACTACAAAGGAGTTAAACAAGAAGGGCCGTTTACCAAACCTGGAGGGACACAGGAGCTAAAGGTAGTCTGCCCACACAGGCAGCAGGGGCCGGAGCAGCACAGGGAGAGGTGGGGCCCACGGAACAACCTCACAGCGGAAGACCTGCTGGCATCTTCGATTCCATTCCAGGCCCTGCAACTTCATTCCCTCTGCTTCTTTTTTTGCTCTGTTTTAACTCTTTATTTTGAAGTAACTTCATTTCAATATTTTGAAATTTATTTTGAAATAACTTCAGATGTACAGAAAAGTTTCAAAAAATAGTACAGTGAATTCTAGTATACCCTTCACCTAGATTCCCCAAATGTTGGCATTTTATCATTGTTCTCTCTCTATATATACATATGTTGGGTTTCACACACACACACACACACACACACACACACACACACACACACATAATATATATATTTCCTGAACCATTTGAGAACGTGCTTCTCTCAAATTTCAGGGTATATTTCCTCAAAACAACAACACTCTCTTACATAGCCACAGTACAATTATCAAAATCAGGAAGTTAACATTGATAAAGTACCCATCTATCACCGTTATTCTAATTTCGCCGATTATTCCACTAATGTCTGTCATAACAAAAGAAAAAACCTTTTTGGTTAGATCCAATCCGGGATCACACGTCACATCTGGTTTCCATGTCTCCTGAGTCTCCTCTCTTCTGGAACAGTTCTTCAACCCTTGTCTTTTGGGACATTGCCATTTTGAGGATTACGGATCATTTGTTTTGTAGAATGACCCTTAGTTTGGGCTGTCTGATACTTCCCCATGGTTAGATTCAGGTGCTCACGTCACAGAAGTGAAGGGGTACCCTGCCCAGGGCATCGGATCAGGAGGCCCACGATGTCTCTACGTCCCACCATCCTGTTTTCTTAGCACATCCTTTCCTTCCTCCCTAATGGGAAGCATCTCCCTGTTCCTTTTTTGAAAATGCCCCGGGATCTTTCCTTTCCTCCTTTTGACCGTTTCCCTTCCATCCAAGACAATTCTTTCCCTTCCCTTCCCTATTTTATTTCCTCAGAATGAACTCAGGGAGGTAAGGGAAGAGCTCAAGGAAAAAATGGAGGAGATAAAACAGGTAAGAGGATGAGACTGTTCATAACTTGGAGGAAAAGGGAGCTTCGGGGAAAATGCAATGCCTAATGTTGAATAGCAACGAAAATCGGGAACTGCATGGAAAAAGCCATCAAACTGACTCAGCCCGAATCCTCTCGAGTATTTAAGTGTTGAGCAGCCTAGGATATCTATTTCTTACTTGTTTGATGCTTAAACCCAATTTTTGAATGGTAAGGACTCTCCAAGGTGTCTCATTGATAAGAACGGGAGATAAAATCTTAGTGACAGAATGAGAGGGGTTGACCTGGAATTTGAGGGCAGTCAGGGACCAATTCCAATCTCCTTAGTCACCTCCCCTGAGCAAGCTGCAGAGCAGGAACTCTCTTCTTGTTTCGTTGATAGAACCCCCGATAGCATACTTAGAAAGAAAGGAAATGCTCAAGCAAGGTGTGACTGAAGCTGTGCTCTGAGCTCCACACAGAAACCTTGCGATAGCCAGATCTGAGCTGTGCCAAGGCCGGTGGTGGTGGTGACCTGATGGTACATGCACCCTAGGCCCTTCATAGACTCCTTGGGAGCCAAGAGGCTTTAATAGGCCATTATTAGTCCATTCCTTGAGTTTTATCCAGCTCATTCCAGGGGAGCATCTGCTGCCCTTTGCTTTAAATGTCCCAAAGCCGACTCCACAGCTGTCTTCAGTAATATGCACTGTGCCTTTCTTCCACATTAGATAAAGGATGTAATGGACAAGGATTTTGATAAACTCCAGGAATTTGTGGAGATCATGAAGGTAAGCATTTACCAAGTGCCTTCCATGGGCCAGCACCATACTGGGAATTAGGGGAAAGATGCCAGACCCTGCCCTTCAGGTGCTTACGATCTGGTAGGAAAAAATTAAATAACAAGTGTGCACCGAGCTAAATGATAACTGGCTGTCGGTTAATTAGGAGTTTAGAGAAGTGAGTCATTAAGGTGGGCTGGGGCAGCCAGAAAAGTCCTTGTAGAGAAAGTGAGTCTTAAGGTGAACCTCAAAGGCTGCGTTGGAAGCTTAATGCAAACCTCACCAAAAGCCCAATGAGGTGGCCAGGTGGTGTAGTGGTTAAGTTCATGCACTCTGCTTCAGCAGCCCTGGGTTTGTGGGTTCAGATCCCAGGTGTGGACCTACATGCCGCTCATCAAGCCATGCTGTGGAGGTGTCCCACATACAAAATAGAGGAAGATGGACACAGATGTTAAATCAGTGACAATCTTCCTCAAGCAAAAAGAGGACGATTGGCAATAGATGTTGGCTCAGGGACAATCCTCCTCACCAAAAACAAATTATTTTGAATTCAACAATTACTGAGAGGATCTTCTAGATTCCAGAATAGTGGTTCTCAAGCCTGAGTGTGTTTCAGAATCACCAGGCACACTAACAAAGAATGCAGAGCCCAGGTCCTGTGTGGGTGGGGCTTGCATCCGTGGATTCTTTTCATGTTCCCCAGGTGAAAGTTTGAGAAATGGTTTATTTATGCTTCTACGTCACCACCGATGCAGAAGCATAGATAGGCAAAAGCAGATAGCTGTAAATTTTTTTAAGAGTTGTAAGGGGGCACTTACCCCTACCAGATAATAAAGTCATGATAAAGCCACAATAATCTTGTCTGGAAAGCCAGACAGATGAAGGAAACCAGCATAAATAATCCTGTAACAGCCTCTCAGCCAGGGATGCACTGAGAATCACTTGTGAGGATTTTTCAAATCCATATACTCAGGCCGTGGCCCAGATGAACTGAATAAAAATCTCTAGATGGGGCATAGATGCTTACAACTCTGCAAGTGATTCTGATGGTTGCCCCTGGATGAGAAGCAGACCCTAAACACCAGAGCAGTAGTTATTAACCTTGGCTGCACGTTGGAATCACCTGTACTGTGGCTGCGACCTGCCACCCGGCCCCTCCCACCGGCCCCTGCCCCATCCCAGGCTGCACCCCGTAACAATGAAATCAGAACCTCTTGAGATGAGGTCCAGGCGTCAGTAATTTCTAAAGATCCCCAGGTGATTCCTTTGTACACTCAGGGGTGGGAACCATAGCTCTATAAAATTTAAAATATGATACAGATGATTTTTTTTTCTATTTTTATTGAGATTATGGTAGTTTACAACCTTGTGAAATTTCGGTTGTACATTATTATTTGTCAGTCATGTTGTAGGTGCACCACTTCACCCTTTGTGCCCACCCCCTCTCCCCCTTTCCCCTGGAAACCACTAATCTGTTCTCAACATGTTTGTTTATCTTCCCCATATGAGTGGAGTCATACAGAGATTGTCCTCTATCTGGCTTATTTTGCTTAACATAATACCCTCAAGTGAACACCCATTCACTTGTTGTGAATGGGACAATTTTATCCTTTTTTATGGCCGAGTAGTGTTCCATTGTATATATATATATACACACACCATATCTTCTTTATCCAATCATCAGTCCATGGGCACTTAAGTTGCTTCCATGTCTTGGCTATTGTGAATAATGCTGCAATAAACATAGGAATGCATGGGTCTCTTTGAATTGCTGATTTCAAGTTCTTTGGATAGATACCTAGTAGTGGGATAGCTGGGTCATATGTTATTTCTGTTTTTAATTTTTTTATAAATCTCCATACTGTTTTCCATAGTGGCTGCACCAGTTTGCATTCCCACCAGCGGTGTATGAGGGTTCCTTTTTCTCCACAATCTCTTCAGCATTTGTTACTATTTGTTTTAGTTATTTTTGTCATTCTAATGGGTGTAAGGTGAAATCTTAGTATAGTTTTGATTTGCATTTCCCTGATGATCAGTGATGATGAACATCTTTTCATGTGCCTATTGCCCATCCGTATATCTTCTTTGGAGAAATGTCTGTTCATATCCCCTGCCCATTTTTTGATGAGGTTGTTTGATTTTTTGTTGTTGAGTAGTGTGAGTTCTTTATATATTATGGAGATTAACCCTTTGTCAGATATATGATTTGCAAATATTTTTTCCCACTTGGTTGGTTGTGTTTTTGTTTCAATCCTGTTTTCCCTTGCCTTGAAGAAGCTCTTTAGTCTGATGAAGTCCCATTTGTTTATTCTTTCTATTGTTTCCCTTGTCTGAGAAGACATGGTGTTGGAAAAGATCCTTTAAGACTGATGTCAAAGAGTGTACTGCCTATATTTTCTTCTAGAAGTCTTATGGTTTCAGGTCTTAACCTTTAAGTCTTTGATCTATTTTGAGTTTATTTCTGTGAATGGCATAAAAGAAGGGTCCATTTTCATTCTTTTCCATGTGGCTCTCCAGTTTTCCCAGCACCATTTGTTGAAGAGACTTTCTTTTCTCCATTGTATGTTTTCAGCTCCCTTGTCAAAGATGTCCATAGATGTGTGGCTTTATTTCTGGGTTTTCAATTCTGTTCCATTGATCTGTGTGCCTGTTTTTGTACCAGTACCATGTGGTTTTGATTACTGTAGCTTTGTAGTACATTTTGAAGTCAGGGATTGTGATGCCTCCAGCTTTGTTCTTTTTTCTCAGGATTGCCTTAGCAATTCGGGGTCTTTTGTTGCCCCATATGAATTTTGGGATTCTTTGTTCTATTTCTGTGAAGAATGTCATTGGGATTCTGATTGGGATTGCACTGAATGATACAGATGATTTTTAAAATGTGAGTGAGAAGGAAAAGATTATGTGATAATATTGAGAACATTGCTTATATTTATACTGCTTATATGAGGAAAAACAACTCTGTTGTTAACACTATAAACTGAAATAGTCTATAAAGTGAATTTAAATAATAAAAACCAATAAGAAGAAATTATCTGCAAATATTTAACTGGATGATCAAAATATAAATACAATGGGAAAAATCCCAAAGGAAATATTGATATATTTAGCAATATGAAATTTTTAGAAACTATAAGAGAAAAGCACCATATACAGAATTAAAAACAAACAACACTTTTGGGGAAATAGTTTTCCACAAATACGATAGACGTAGACAAAAGGTTTTTCTCTGTAACATACGAAGCTCGCGCGAATCAATAAGAACCAAACAAGAAAATGGGCAAAGAGTAGGAACAGACAATCCACAGAAGAGAATATAACTAAAAAGCAATAAATGGATTTAAAAGGGTTACTTCATGAATAATCAAAGAAATGCATATGAGAACAATACTTAGATAATTGTCATATTCCAATAAGCAAAGTTTTAAATTATGACAATTGTAGAGCAAGACAGGAACGCTGTTATACTGCTGGTCAGAGTGGAAGTTTGTACAAATGGGAATAGGAATTAGAAAATGGGTATCAAAACCCTTTGACTTAATCAATTCCACTTCTCAGAACTCAACCTATGAGAATGATCAGAAATGCCAGCACGGGTATATAGAAAGAGATGTTCATCACAGGATTATCGATCATAGGAAAAATTTGCAAACAACTACAATTTTCAACAGTAGAGGAATTAACCAACTAAATGATAGTATATCCATATAATGAAAATTAGGAACTATCAGAGCCAGTGTTTAAAAAGAATGCTTCTAATGAGAAGTGAAAAAGCGAGATGCGAGCAGTATATACAGGCTGATCTCAACTATGTGAGAAAAAAAATAGGTAAGTAAATATCTAGAAAACAAACAGGAAAGAAATATACCAAAAGGGTTAATAGCAATTATTGCTAGGTGATGAGATTAATTTTTTCTTTTATATTCCTCTGTATTGTCCAGTTTCCTACAAAGGGCATGTATTATTTCTATATTAAAATGTGAGCACAGGAAACGTTTTGTGAGTGGGTAGGACTGGGTATCGAAAGGCACAAAGGAAGCTATTTCTGGCACGGGAACAGCTTGCGCACAGCATGGAAGCAGGATGACCATGAAGGGGATCTCGGTCAGTGGGGAGATCAGTCATAAAAGTGGGATCATTTGGGGAAAGTGTGAGAAGTAAAATGGAATGGCACAAAGGCAGCGGATAATGAAGGCTTCTGAGAGATAGGCAGACAGGTTGGGATGTGGTTGTGTAAGCAGTGAGAGGCCTCTGGAGATTCTTAATCAAAGGACATGCAAGGAGCAGCACTTCAGAAAGCTGAGCCCACAGCTGTTTGCAAGGTGGCCTGAGGGGGCCAGGGGAGCAGGTGGGGGCCGTCTGGAGCGAGAATATCAGACAGGAAGCCGAGTCCCGGCTCAAGGTGAGGAAGCTGGAGCAGGCGGAGGAACAGAAGGAAAAGGGTAAATCTGAAAGGTGCATCGAAGGAAAAATACCATTCTTGGTGATTAATCCAGTATATAGAATGAAAGAGAGGCAAGCATCCACAATGACATCAAAGTTTTATTCTGAATGATTAGAAGCAAGTAGGGATAATGACAAGCCCGGTTGGGAAATACAGAGTTAATTTAGAAGAGAAAATGAAGAGGTCCATTTGGGACATGGTGAGTTTGAAGTGATGGAGAGACTTGTAAGAATGTGGGCCATTTTGACTGATTTTTTGGACCCAGGGGACATTCTGACTTCAAGGATATTTTCACCCTATTTATGAATACAAATATTTTGTTCAAAACTTATACTAACATTTAAAAATGCTTTTCAAAAAGGTATTTTTTAAAATTATTTCCACTCAGACAGTATAATTCCTTGATCAATTCTCTACCACAGATCAGTAAACTTTCCAAATATTTCATTTTTTATTAAGATTATTTTCCTTGAAGCAAATTATTTTTCATTTATATTTTATGATGTTCAGTCCAACCCTGATTTTGTCCATAACAAACACTGTCAATGACAACGCCCGCCATCTTAGAATTTCTTCTGTGACCATATTTCTATCCCATTTCCCAGGTCAAATTTTATAGATCTAAACTTTGCCAAGAAGATTTGATTATTCTTTTAGTTCTTAGTAAATAATAAATGAGGTGCCATTTGAGCTACTGTTAGTTTTATATTGTGTTGACCCTTTCTGCCAGGAATTGGGTACAAAACGAAGTAAACTCAAATACACAGGATCTGGGTGCATAGCAGGGGTCATAACATTGGAGTCAGAAGTGTCTTTGGGAGTCTCAAGATTTGTTTTCTTGATTCCGTCATTTTATAGGCATTGAACCAGGGCACATAATGGTCTCCTCCAAGTGTGAAATCAGGTGAAAGAGTTCCTGACCTCTGACTCACCTGGAGAGTTTAGACAAAGCCCTAGGGACTCTCCTGTGCGTCAGTCTCGTCAGGGAATGGGGGAGGGGAAAAGGAGAGGTGGCACATGTCATGTAGACCCCATAAGCCACCTACCCCAAGGCCAGCGAGGACTCTTGAGGAAGTAAGATGCAGAGGTGATCTCTGAGTGGTTTACAGGGAGAGGCAGAAGAAAGGGATTTCAAAGGCCCTGCAAGATGATGATTCTAGCTTTGAATTCTCTCTTGAAGGAACTGCAGAAGGATATGGATGAGAAGATGGATGTTTTAATAAACATACAGAACAGCAAGCTGTAAGTGTAACCTGCACCCATCTCTCCTCATGCCTAAAGTATCTCTTCCCTTCACTGGGCTAAATGTCCCTTGGGGCTCAGAGGACTCTCAGACTCTTCAAGGAGCTGTCTTGGTTTCTATTGCCCCGATGGCTTGCAATCAAAGCCTTCCATGGCCACCTGTGCTACAGGTTATCTCCTTGTCACGTTGGAAGTTGTCTCCCCAACTCTGCCCCTCCCTGACTCCCCAGTCCCCGCAGAAGAGGACCAAAGGAGCAGCAGGAACTCAAGCTCGTAGGAAAGACAGACCCACAGCTTCAGCTCAAGAAAATGCATGGAGCTGATGGAGCTCCACTGGTTCTTCACAAGAAGAGTGTGGCACTGCAAAAACCAAAAGAGGGCCCGCTGGATTGCCTTCATCAATGTGGGACCTGCTGCGTAAGTGAAGCCCTACACCCACCCTGCACCGGCGCTACACCCCTGGGCTCCTGCTCCTCCCTGACCTCCCCTGGGCCCTCTCGCTCCCTTATCTCTTGTTGCTCCACCCCTCTGCTGGCCCCAGGATGCCTCGCCAGCCTGGAGCCTCTCTGGGGTCTTGTCCTCTAGACCTGGGGAGATTCCTAAGCCATGACCAAGTAGGACTCAACCCTGGATGAGCCTGCTCCCAAGCGCCACTGTACTGTTCTGTCCTTTCCTGTAGCAAGACCTGATGAGGTGCCCAGCAGGCTGGCCATCTTGGACCAGGGAAAAATGATCTTTCTTGTGCCGTTTCTGTCCTCTACAGGAGAAATGTTTGTTGTGTGCCCCAAAGAACAACTGCAATCAGGGGTAGGTAGATCCATACAAGAAATGCCTTGTCTCAATCGGGCGCCCCCTCCCCCCAAAGGCAGTGTGCTCAGGCTGCATTCGCATCAAATCCCACCTGTGGTTGTGCAGTTTCTGCCCCCAAAACGTCCACTCAATCTTAGAGGACATGGCACCAGGAAGGAGAAGATGGGTGGCCCAGCCTGGAGGCGGCTGCCCAGAGGCTCCCGTGGAGGGGAGGGCGCCCTGCTGGCTGCTGAGCTGACCCTGCCTCAGGTTCTTGCCTTTCTCCCCCTCTGGCAGGAAACTTCCAAGCCAGGCTTGGGCACCTTTTTCGCCTTTGGCATCTGGAGCTGCCTTCTGATATATCTGTGCTTCAACCTCCATGCGATCGAGGACATGCTTGCAACCTAGCGCCGCCTCAGAACCTACCCGTAGCTCCGGCTCGTCCTCTCCCCACACCAGGCTCCACGCAGTGAAGGCTCACTGCCCTCTTTCATGCCACCCCGCCCAGGCCTTTCTCCACCTGGAGATAAAACCTTCATTTAAAGACAAAGCGAGCGTCATCATTTTGAGTATCAGCCCCAAACTTCAGTGTACAGAGTGTCACTTTTTTGGTTCTGAATCAGTGTATTTCAGACCCCAACCCCTCTTCCTGTTTCCTGATGGGTTAGGGGGAAATTCTGTCTTGGTCATTCTCAGGGTCATCCCCACTCCTCCCACCCCACTGCCTCCCTCCACTCTGCCTGATTCTTCAGAGGTCCCAGGTCAAAACAGAGGGGAGGTCCTGAAGCTATCAGACGCCATTCTGTGTGGTTGCAGGAGAGACCCCCACTGCGCTATCCACCTGCTCCCTCCATGTTCTCAGCTCCTGCACTGAAGGTAGGGGGATGTCTTGGCAATCAGGGAACCCCCAGGCCCAGGGTCTAGTCTGCCTTGCTTCCCTCTGGGTCTTGTCAGCAGAACTCAGGGCCCCACTGCTGATAGTAATGTGGTCCTTTTCTTGGGCTCTGAAGATCCACCCTCCTTCCCCCTCAAAGGTTTCCTCTTCCCCGACCTGAAAGGAGACATACCCCTGCCAAGGCCTCAGGCCCTTGCAAAGGTGGGGATGAGCCGATGACCCCCCACTGCTCCACTCTGTGCCCTCACTTCATCTCATCCCTATGCATTCTGTCATCTCACATCATCACAAGAAGAAAGGTGAGTACACTACAGTAAGATATTTTGAGAAAGAGCACACTCACATAACTTTTATTACAGTGTATTGTTATAATTTTTCTATTTTTTGTTAATTACTGTTGTTAATATCTTACTGTTCCTAATTTGTAAATTAAACTTTATCATAGGTATGTACGTATAGGAAAAAGCAGTATATCTATGGTTCAGTACTATCCATGGTTTCAGGCATCCATTGGGGGTCTTGGAACATATCCCCTGAGGACAAGGGGAGACTACTGTATATAAACACAATAATCAAAGGCATGTGATGAAAGCAGAAATGGATTAGGGATGGGAAACAGGAGAAGGGTGGGTATAACCTTCCATTAGTGTCCTATTCCTGCTGTACAGATTACCACACATTTAATGGACTAAGACAACACAAAATTGGATCAAAATTGGTCTCACTGGGCGAAAACCAAGGTGTAGGCAGGCCTGCACTTCTTCGGAGGCTCTAGGGGAGAAGCTGTCTCCTTGCCTTTCTCAGCTGCTGGAGGCTGCCCACGTTTCTTGGCTCAGGTCCCCTTCCATGTTCAAAGCCGGCAATGGCCAGTTGGATCCTCCTCACTCTGCATCACTCTGATACCGTTTCTTCTGCCTCCTTCTTCCACTTTTAAGGACTCTTGTGAGTACACTTGGCCCACATGGATCATCCAGGATAATCTTATTTTAAGGTCAGCTGATGAGCAACCTTACTTCCCCTTTGCCTTGTAACATAGGTATTCACAACTTCCGGGCATTAGAACATGGATGTCTTTGGGGGGCTACTATTCTGCCCACCACAGAGGACTCCCCAGACCCTGGCCCTTGACTACAAAAGCTCCAAACACCTGGGAACAGTGCATTGTTCTGTTCCATGCTGTGGTGGTTTTAAAAAAAGGCCTACAAATTCGTTGATACTCTTTTTTTCAAGAGGAGCCTAATTCTTCTCCCCTTGAGTCTGGGCTGGACATAGGACTTGCTTCTAATGAATAGAGTACGGCAGAAGTGATGGTGTATTACCTCTAAGACTGAGGCGTAAATGACGTGGTGGCTTCCATCTTATTCTCTCCTGGACACTCATTCTGGATGAAGCTCACTGCCACATCCTCAGGACACCCAAGCAGTCCTATGGAAGCAGTCACATGGCAAGGAACTGAAGGCTCCTGCCAAGAGTCACGTGAGGATCGTGCTCCAGCCCACGTCCAGCCTCAAGATGACTGTAGCCCTGGCTGACGTCTTGACTGAAACCCCATGAGGAGGCTCCGGGCCAGAAAAACCCAGTTAGGCTTCTGCCAAATTCCTGACCTCCAGAAACTGTGAAACAATAAATTCTTGTTGTTTTAAGTTGCTAGGTTTTGAGGTAATTGGTTATGCAGCAGTAGATAATACAGGTGCACATCTACTGTTTATTTTTTCAAAGACTTTAAAAATTGAGGTATAAAGTGTATGGTTATATGCACGAATGTACAGCTTGATGAATTTTTATATGCAGCTACATCACTGACATTGTTTACAACATTTCCAGCACCTCTTCCCAACCATACCTACCCCACACCCAGCTTACCACTATTCTAATCTCTACCTCCATGTATTATTTTGACTTTCTTGAACTCGATACAAGTGGAATCATATAAGTACTCTTTTGTGTCAAAATTTCTTTTGCTCAGAATTATGTCTGTGCAATTCAGGCAATTCAAGCATAAAAAACAAATAGTTCATTGGGGTTTTTTGTTTGTTTGTTTGTTTGAGGAAGATTAGCCCTGATCTTAATTAATCCTCCTCTTTTTGCTGAGGAAGACTGGCCCTGAGCGAACATCCATGCTCATCTTCCTCTACTCTATATGTGGGGCGCCTGCCACAGCATGGCTTGCCAAGCGGTGCCATGTCTGCACCCAGGATCCTAACCCGCGAACCCCGGGCCGCCAAAGCAGAATGTGTCAACTTAACCACTGTGCCACCAGCCGGCCCCTCATTGTTTTTTAATTAGTGTGCAGTTTCTATTTTATGAATACACCATAATTTATCCATTCTGCCATTGGTGGCCCAGATGATTCTTTAAAATAGGCTGAGTAAAAGCAACTTTCCCCATTGCCCTCTGTGTGTTTGTCCTGTCTGTAAACATCTTCTCTGGCCCATGGTGCCCTGCAGGTCAATTTTTCCTCCCCCCTTTTTTTTCCCAACAAAAAATATTTGCATTATTAACCTGAAGAAAACCTAACTCCTAAGAGACTAAATTAAGTTGTCTCCCCTCAGGGAGGCGGCTGGCACCGAGTTCAGAAATTAACGTGAGTTGTATTGCCCTTCACCCACTGCTGTGACTGTGGAAGTGCACACCCGTGCGCCCTCGGTCACCCTCACAGTCCTTCAACCACCTGAAAAGCCAATGTGTGGTTCTGTCGCCTGCTACTTCCAGGGAGCAGGAAGTCAGACCTGCCCCCCAGGTCAGCGTCCCACACTGCTGACCGCCGACAGCTCTGCCTGCTACTCTTCTTTTCCTTTCCCTGATTCTATTGAGAAATAATTGACGTTTTTTGCTGTTAGTGCCGTCAGTTGTTTGGACTCCCAGCGACCCTGTGGACAGCAGAGCGGAACCCTGCCCGGTCTTTCTGCGCCGTCCTCTCACCTTCCGGCGCTGCATCAGATCATGCTCCGCTGCTATTCATGGGGTTTTCAAGGCCAATTTCTTTGGAAGTCGGTGGCGAGGTCCTTCTTCCTAGTCTGTCTGAGTCTGGAAGCTCCGCTGAAACCTGTCCACCATGGGTGACTCTGCTGGTATTTGAACTACCAGAGGCATAGATTCCTGCATCACAGTGACACGCAGCCACCAAGATATGACAACCGGAAGATGGTGGTGTGGTTCCCTGAGCAGAAACAAACCTAGACCGTGGTGGGGAGAGCGCCAAATCTCAACCACTAGACCAATAACTGACATACAGCACTAGTCTTAACGTGTACAGCATAATGATTTGGTTGCAGTAAGTTAACATCCAACATTGCTTTTCCTTGTGAGGGGAACTCAGGATCTGCTCTCTTAACGACTCTCCTATATACCACACAGCAGTGTTAACTAGAGTCCTCCCATCGTACATTACATCCCCACTACTTATTTATCTTATAGCTGGAAGTCTGTGCCTTTGACCGCTTTCCTCCAATCCCTCCCCCTCCCCCACGTCCCTTCCTCTTCTCTGAGGAGCCCTTTCTGCCTCCACCCTCCCCCACCCAACCTCCGCCTGCTTTTTCTCTTGAAGCAGCTCCCCTAAAGGAAGCCAGTCGCCTCCTGGCAGCCAGTTCCGTTGGTCCTTCCTCAGTCCTTGTTCTTCCAGCTTTAGCGCCTGCTTTTGACTCTGGGGGTTCACGCTCCCGGGATCGCCAGCTTCCCGGATTGCTGCTTTTCCTACCCTTGATTTTTCCTTTCATATCTCTCTTGGTTGCTATGCCTCTGCCTACATCCTAAGTATGGACAACCTCTAGGCTTTTTCCTATTTTCTTTTACTGTATTCTAGGGACCTACTTCTCTTCCTTCTTGGAGACTGAGGGTGAGATTCATATATGTCTTGCTCAGTGCAGCAGCCCCAGAATTAACAGTTTGTTCAGTGAATGAGTGACTGTGTGGCACTGCGTCAGCATCAGCTCTCCATGATCAGAAGTCAAACTCAAATTAAAACAGGCCCTCCTGAGAGAAATCAAACTGGCTCTGGGATCTAGAGTCTAGATTCATTAATTAATGGGGAAAAGAAGAAGGGGCAGGCGCAAAAGGGAAGACTCATGCAACTCTCAAATTCAACCCCTAGTCCTGTCCCTCATGTTCGGCAACAATGTATTTTATTGTTTTTTTTTTTAATTGGGTGTCCATAACATAACTTCATTACAGAATGCCTCTCCCCTCCCTTTTCTCCATCAGCATTCACTCCCCAGATTGTTAACCCCAGCAGAGAAGCTGGCTGAGACAGGAACGTAATTTGTTTGAGAGGAACTCATGGCAACTTTGATCTAAAGAAGAATGAACAGTGGTCTCCAGCCACGGTCTCGACGCCAGCAGTGACCTCTCACCCAAGCTCAGATGCATCTGTCTCTCCCAGCCCAAGCCATCCTGTCAAACTCAGTGCAGCTAAAAACAGACTCCCCACCTCTGCACCCAAATCCCTTCTCTGCCTGACTTCCTGACAGGGTCCTTGTCCCTGCTCAGTGTCCTGGCACCCAGAGCACAGGAGGAGCTCTGGACAAGGGCCGACCTCATTCCCTAACAGGGCTGCTGTCAGCCCGTCTGCCTGTCCACTAGGTGCCTTGGGCATCCGTCCCGGGGGGACATCTCAGTGCTGTGGAGCTCAGGGCCCCTGCCCTGAGCAGCCAGGCCCCTGCCTCCTCTCCTCCTCTCCCAGAGCTCCTTTGGTTCTTTTTAGGATTTCTGAGAATATGGGCAAAGTACCTGTTACAGGTTGGCAATGGAATTTTCTCTCCTCTCCACTCTGCTCTCGATCACCTCTTCCATGGCATATCTTTGATGGCTCTCAGGACCTTTTCTGGAAGAGCTGAGGATGAGAGAGGAGGATGTGAGATGCTTAAGGGCGGAGATGACACAGAATTCATTTATTACCCACTACCCCTGCCAGCTGACGCATGTGTGGATGTAAGGCAAACATTCCCTGTTTCTGACATTGTTACCATGTAGTCATTCAAGTCTGACATTTTCTCTCTCCCTCCCATAACAAGTGAGCTCCCAGTTCCCAGGCAGTCTTCACAACATTTGCAGTGTTCATTCCTGAGTCCCCCAATTCCCCTACAGAGCCTAATCCAGGCTTTTAGCACCTGGATCCTGAATCACTTGCAACAGCTTCAGACACACTTTTCTCGACTCCAGTAGTTTCTTCTCAACCTGCAATCCACGGTGCACACCACTTCTAGATACTTGGTCCTTAACCACTGCTTTCCACTCCAACTCACTCCCTTGCTCAAAAATCTTCTCCAGTGCTCATTACTTACGGGACGACATCCAAACTCCTCAGGCTGCTGTTCAACACCTTGCCCCTCTGATCTGCTCTTAGCTTTCTGATGTTTTTGCCCCCACTCCTATCTGTAAACCTACACTCTAGGGGCCCAAATGTGCCCTTCACACTCCCATGCCCCTGCCTTTGCTCACCACGTTCTCTCACCTCCACGAAGCCCTCAGCATCCCCACTGGACTGCCCTCTGCCTCCACACGGCTCTTCAAGGACTCGATGACTAGCCCACGCGCCATTTAGAGAAGTTTCCCGCCTCCTCACTAGTTCCATCCTGCATATCTCTTTCCTCTCCATGCAGCTCGACCGCCCCTAGAGGCAGTGCTCATGCAGTCTTCGTCTGCACCCTCAGCAGGGCAGCAGAGCCCCGTACCCGGCGGGTGCTCAGGACATCTGGGTCGTCTGAACTTTGGCTGCCTTCCCTGGGTGATTCACACATTGGCCATCTTCACCCCCAACAGCATTCCCAGCACTTGCAGCCTCAGCACTGTGGACGTGCTTCAAGGGTCCCGGGGTGCCAGCAGGGTCCCCCCAGGACTGAGCAGGGTGGGAGGAGGTCCCAAGAAAACTCTCCGGACTATCCAGGTTTCCATCCCAGATCATGTCTGGAATTATACATACGTGACTGTGTCCTGTGTTCAGACTGGCTCATGGGATGAGGGAGCTTCCTTCTCAAGACTTGATTCTGTGGCCAAATTCCTCTTATTGTGTTTTCAAACCTAAGCGGATGTCAGTTTTAAGAACTAAAACAAGGTCATCGGGGAAACAGAGCTGCCGGGATCAGCTGAAGCCCTGAGTCTTCTTTGTGCAGATGAGCCTGCAGTGCTAATCACGCCCAGGACTGGTGGCAGCGGGCTCTGCAGCCCCTGTCCCTTGACCCTTCCAAGACCTCCATTCCCCCGTTCCACGTCATCCAACTCAGAGGCAACAGAAGGACGACAGTGTGTCCGTTGAGAGGACAGGTCTGCCTGGCTGTCAACAGCTGTCGTGTCTGCCCTTGGGAATGGACCTTCCGGGAGCCACAGCTCGTCATTCCTGCTGACACCGCACGTGGGCCAGCTTTGCTGGTGAGCTTGTGCCTTCTCTGTCGGTCTCAATGTCACCTCATCTGGAACGGAATTACATTTAACCTTGTCTCTTCTCCCAAAGATGCTTTTCCTGTCCTGTGTGCAGAGCCTCTTGGGGGGCGTCTCCCTGACCTGGGCCCTCACTTCTTCTTTGTACTATAGAACACAGTCGATCAGACCAAGGCAGCTAGCCAACCCAGCTTGCCCCATGGGGTTTCTTTCCCTGGGGATTTGGAATTAGAATTTCCTGAGACTCCCTTGGCCCCCAGAACTGCGGGCTTACAATTGGGAGCTGGAGAGGCATCTGCCACCACTGGCCAAAGAAGCAGAAAAAGCTGGTCTGTAGAAGAAGAAAACCAGTTTGCAGAGAGAGAAGAATGAAGCAGAGGGGCTGAGGGAAGTCGGGACCCAGGCGATTCTAGAGAGGGGCGGCCAGGGCCACCTCCCAGGGCCAGGCCCACTGGTCCCCTGCTAGCCCTTGCCTTCGCTTCGTGAGCCTGAGGACTCCTGGACTGCAGTGCCCATCCTGTCGCCACAGAGCAGCTTTCTGTCACTCGCCATCGAACAAGGCTAAGGCCCCACGGTTAGAAGGAATCGCGGAGATCTGAGTCAATCTCTCCAATTTGCTATGAGGAGTCTGAGGCCCAGAGAGGGGCAGGGAGGAGCCCTCAGCCACACAGCCAACTGGTAGCAAAGTCAAGACCAGAAGCCAGGTTTGCTGCCTCCCGGGCCCGTGCTGCTTGCTCCCTTTGCTCTGTGGCTCTCTGCGGCCGGTCACACTTCCAAGGGTAAGGAGGTGAGGGAGAAAGAGCGCAGACCTCGGGTCAGCTGAATCTGGACACAAATCAATGGTGTGGTTGCAGGTGAGTCACTTCGCCCCTCTCAGTGTTTTCCTCTGGAACTGGGGATAATAACACCCAGTTCACAGGGGTGTTGTGAGGGTTAAGTGAGAGTAACTGTTGAGGAATTCAATTTTTTACAAAAACTGCAATGACAACAATGACGGTGAGGTCAGATTGCCTTTCCTAGATTAAAAGGCCTTCAATTCTCAGTCCCAGTTTCCTGACGCCTTGGCTGACTCCGGGCATAGCCAGGCCTGCAATGAGCTGGATGCTGATCTACTCTAATTTAAAAAATAAACAAATGACCTATAGCTGGTTTTAGAGGAGGAAGCATGTGTATATGAGAAAATCAAACAATAGGAAAATATAAGAATGGTGTGGGGATTGCGACTGACTGTTCTCGAGGACAGAATGGGGCCCTTGTAACCCAGTGTCTCATTCCTGTAGTCTCAATGTCTGATCCCAGCAGTGTGAGGTGCCATTGGCTCACCCCAGCCCACCCACAGAGAACCGGCGCTACGGCCCTGGTCCCTGACTCAAGCAGGCACTAGAGGAACAGGAGGGTGAGTCCTCTGGTGGCAACTAGGGGGCAGGCTGGGCCCAGGAGGAGGCCAGGCTGTGTCATCATTCCTGTCACTGCCATGGCCCTGGCACAATGCCTACTCACAGCATCCCTTCTCAGTCACAGGCACAGCCAGCCCCAGATGAGGTGAGGCTGGGCTCAGGCAGCCATCAGCACAGACCAGAGCCCAGACCAGTCTCTCTCAGACTCAACAGGTCCGATTATACCCATTTCCATGGCAATAGGCTACCCACCCCCCTTCCTAAAGGAGGCCCACCCTGGCTGGCTCCGGGGGCCCCCGAGCCCTCCTGCCCCTCATCAGTATTTCAAAGGAGACTTACCCTCCTATGCGTGTGATCAGGGTGACTTTGTGGTACTTCTCTCTTTACTAAAGCAAAACAACCAAAGCAAGTGTAATCTCCAGAATTGAGGTTCAACAGTGAGTCTGAAAGCCCGACCCGGATTCTCACAGCAGGGGAGCCCGACGGTGGAGCCCATGCCCTCAGCAGGCGATGGAGCGATGTTTAATGGTGGGAGGTTCTGCCGGTAGACACTTTAAGACTGACATCCGCTTCTAAACGTGTGACCAAGAAGAGGTTGTTTTTGTTTTGTTTTTTATGGGTGATGATGCGGGGAGATGAGCGACTCCAGTATGAGTCTAAGCAGGAAAATATTTCTGAGAGGTGATTTGATGACACCCATCAGACGCTTTAAAAGAAGGGAAAAATTGCAGACAGGTGCCAAGATTGAGCTACAAGGGTGCTCATCATGGAGTCGTTTATAATATGTACTTAAAAATCAGACACAATGTAAATGGATACCAATCGGTTAAATAAATTATGGCACACCCATAAAAAGGAATGTTCTACTGATGTTGAGAACATATTGTGGAAATATATTTAATACCCTCAGGAGATGTTAACGATAAAATGTTAAGTGAAAAACAGCAAATTATGAAGCAGCATTAAAGTATAATCCCATTTTTGGTAAAAATGTGTGTGTGTGTGTGAGTGTGCATAGGCAGGCGTGCATGAACTGAAAAGACCTAGAAAGATATACACCAGAATAACGGCAGGGGTTTCCTCTGCATAGGAGGATTCTGACAAATTTTTCTATCATTCTTTGTGCTTATCTGTAATTTCTACTGTTTCTACAATGAACATGTATTATTGATACAATAAAAAGCAATAATTATTTTAAAGGAAGAGGAAGACGGCCCAGGAAGGACCCTTAAGATGGAGAGAAAATCAGCTGAGCTCTGCTAAAATCTCTTCTGCTGGAGGCGCGTTAGCCCTTCCCGTTTCCTGGGAGCGACGAGTGAAGCCACGTTCCCCCCACGGTTCCTCCAGAGAAAGGGGGCGGATTAACCCCATTGCAGACATTTAGAGGGACAATAGGAAACAGGACCAACATGGCTTCATGTTTATAGACGAGTGATGCTTATTCAATATGGATCCTCCCACCACTTCCCCCAGTGGTCGCTGCCCCCTTCCTCTCTCCTCCGAGTTGTTAACAATGGTCATGGAGGGCAGTACGAGTTCCCCACAGTCTATTCTCAACAAGTCAAAGTTGTCCTTTAAGGTGTTAGATCCTGTCAGTCTTATGCTCAGAACTTTCCACTTTTTTCCCATTTCTCTCAGAGCAAAATCCAAAGTCAATGGCTTGCAAGGCCCTACAGGATCTGCCCTGCCACCTTCACCCCCACACACAGTCTTCTCCCCCTCACTCTCTGGGCTCCAGCCATGCTGACTTCCTTCCTCTTTCTCACTGGTACCATGGATACTCTTGCCTCAGGACCTTTGCACTTATAAATGCTCCCTCCCATTTCCTCAGCTAACCATGTGCTCAGCTCCCTCACCTCAAAATTAACTCAAAGCAGTGACACTTTCCCTATTATTCCATATAAATGACAATGTCCCCACCCCCTGCATGCCTTACCTTCCTTACTCTGCTTTATTTTTCTCTCCAGCACACTTATCACCAACTTACATACTATGTGTTGTACCTGTTTGTTGTCTGTCTTCTTCTGCTAGAATATGAGCTCCTGAGAGCAGAGGTTTTGTTCCTGTCTCTGCTCTATCCGAGGGCCGAGGGCAGTGCCAGGTGCCTAGCAGGGAACCAGGCAACACTTGCTGAGGGGACACACGCCTGTAAGCATCTTTTCTGAATGAGCTTTCCCTGCATCCCTTCACTTTATTCTTACAAGCGCCCTACGACCTCATTCTGTTTGTCATTTTATGAAGTCATTCAAATGGTCATTCTTCCCATTTCATATGGGATGAAGCAGGCTCTGAGAGAGAAGGTGGTGAAAGCAATCTGTCCAAGGTCACAGCATAAGTGGCAGAGTTGGAATGTGAACCCAGAGCATTCTGATTTCAGACCCTGTTTCCTCTCCACTCTTGTTGCTCACGGTGTGGTCCCCGGACCGGGAGCATCAGCATCATGTGGGAGCTTGTTAGAAATGCAGAGTCTCAGGCTATATCCCAGACCTTCCGAATCAGGATCTGCATTTTAACAAGACTTACCGGGTGACTCCAGGGCTCATGGGAGTCTGAGAAGCAGCGCTCTATGCCGTGCCATTGGGCGCATGGAAAACAGGGGCCTCCCTCTGAACACGAGGCTGCCCCCAGTCTGGGTTAGTTGGGCCTTGGGTTCTGGACCTCTGTGGGTGTTTCCCTGCCTGCTTCCCCTGACCCGGGAGCTCTTCAGTTTCTGCTGGTACAGTCCTGGAGGAGCGCTGGAAGGATCTGGTGCAGAGCAAGCCTGTGGCTTCTCTCTTCAGCTACCCCACGGGCCTCTGGGGGGTGCCAGAGTTTCATGTGAATTAGTGAAAGCCCAGCGCCAGCCTCTGTCCAGGAGCCAGTCGTGTTGCACAGTGTTGCTTCTCTTTCTTGGAGGAAAGTCTCTCAGTTTGCTTAGGGAAAACCAGACCTGTGCTTCTCAAAAGCATGTGAAAGACCCCATTGACATCAGACGCAGCCTGAGCCTGGACTAGAAGGTATTTCTACTTCACACTTGGGCACTGGAGCCAGGGAGGTTGTTAAAACAAAAACAAAACCCACTTTCAATTAAACTATTAATGGCTGGGAGCCCACCCTGACACTCATTTTTATCACCAGGAGCCACCTTCAGACTTGCCATTCACTGAAGAGTGGGCCTGGAAAAAAACCAGAAATCCTCACTCCCAGCCTTGCCCAAGTGCATTAAAAACAAGGGTATATACTGTATGATCTCGCTGATAAGTGGAAGATAGAAACAACAACAAACAGCCACATAGAGACAGAGATTGGATGGGTGGCTACCGGGGGGAAGGGGGTAGGGAGGAGGGCGAAAGGGACGATTAGGCACACGTGTGTGGGGACGGACTGTAATTAGTCTTTGGGTGGTGAACAGGAGTAATCTACACAGGAATCAAAACATAATGATGTACACCTGAAATTTATATAATGTCATAAACCAATGTTACCGCAATCAAACAGGTTTTTTACAAAAACATAATTGTAGGGGCCAGCCCCATGGCCAAGTGGTTAAGTTTGCATGCTCTGCTTCTGGCGGCCTGGGGTTTCACCTGTTCGGATCCCAGGCACAGACACGGCACCGCTCATCAGGCCATGCTGAGGTGGCGTCCCGCATACCACAGCCAGAAGGACCTACAACTAGAATATACAACTATGTACTGGGGGCTTTGGGGAGAAAAAGAAGGAGAAGGAGAAAAAGGAGAAGAAAAATTAAGATTGGCAACAGATGTTAGCTCAAATGCCAATCTTAAAAAAAAACTGTGAAAAATTTAAAAATACCTAAATAAACAGAAACAAAACAAAACAAAACAAAAACCCAACCCACAAGGGTATGTATAAGCCCAAGTACACAGAAGCCAGTATTGAAAATACACCAGCAGAGGGCGCTGGGGCCCCATCAGTGCCTGCCCACCAACCTCTCCAGGAGAAGAGCTGCAAGGATGGAAGAAAGGAAATCAGACAAGATTGGGGGTCTAGACCCCGGGTCCCACCCTGGCTTCATCTTTGGGATCTTGTGGGGGCCCAGGACGACTGACACCTCTGATTTGTGCCTATGGGAAAGCCAGTGGTCACCCACATAGGGATCATTTCCAAAAGACCACCCCAAAACCCAGTATTTGGAACTCACAATGAAGTGACCTTCCCTCATTCCTTTATTTACTTAACCAGCATTTGTTGAACACCTACTATGAGCCAGGTCGCGGCTAGACCATGCATTTTCCCATAAAGTGGTGCTATAACAATAGTTAGATTCCAAGGCTAGCCCCCCAAAGACATTTCAATCTCTAATATAGAGAAAATAGAAGTAACGAAACTATTCTCTGTTCTGGAGAGAGAAAAGGAAGATGGGCAGGAGAGTATGGAGGACAGGAAAGAGAGTGTGGGAAGAGAAGAGGGAAGAGAGATGAGTAGGCATGAGAGAACCCTGGGGAAGAGGAAGGGAAGCTGGGATTCAACCCCTGCTTGGTGTGTATAAAAGACTGAATCTTTAGAAGTCTGTCTTTGGCATCTTCCCATCTCCCTTTCTAGACCCTGACGTGTGACTCACCTCTCCAGAGCCTCAGGACCACATGGGGCACACGATGTTGGGCAGCACATCCTAGCCTGCTCTGCCCCCTGTGGCTACCATACTCCAGAGTTTTCGGTCCTCCACTCCCGTGCACACTCCCATGCCTGCAGCTGCCTTTCTCAGCTCCGTGTTGGCAGGACAGCAATCCATTAAACTAATGCACCCCGATGTGTGACAGACTGGCCCTCCCAGGGACTTGTGCATCATTTAAAGAGTACCCAAATTCATCTCCAATTGATAAATTCCCAGACAGTGGGCTGGAGGGACGAGACAGTTTCAGGCTGTCCGTGTCAGGGATGGTATTTTTGGAGCAAGTTCTGACCACCTGCCAGGGGGCTGTCAGACAATCTCTCAGAGGAGCTGGCAGGAGGGACTTTTGGAGGTGAGGGGCTGGTAATGAAAAGTCATTGGCAAGTCAACAATTTTCAGGTCAGGGATAAAAATTCGGAGCAGTTTTCAGTGTGTATGACAGTGACTTTGCATGTGTATTTCTATGCGTGTGTTCAGACAAGGCCAGAGGAGAAGGTCAGTTCAGGGGAAAAGGATGGACTGCAGGGCTGGACGCCAAAGAACCACTGATGCGGGGAAAAAGGGCCTCCAGGGGCTGGGGGCCTCACGTGGCAGCTGCAGGCCCGACACCCTAAGAGCCACCACCTGGCAGCCCTCTGTACTGGGGAACAGCGGGCGGCACTGTGCACTGCCCACGCGCAGTCCCTGTTGGTAGGGAGACGAGCTCAGAGTCCTGCCTCGGCGGCTGTGCGGTGGGCTGAGGTCTGGGGGTCTGAGTCTTTCCTAAAGAGCCTGCTGGTGGGAGGTGAGAGGAGACTAAAAGGGCAGGGGAGGACGGTTGTGACAAGGCCATTGCAAAGGCACACACCTTCATTGCAGTCACCCTTTCACAAAACGGGCTTCACCGTGGCCCTTCATGCTGAGGTTGGCCTTAGGATGAGCCTTGAGCATGGTGCCCACTGCATTTTTTCCCCACTCCAGCTGCCTCCCGCGCCTCCCAGGGGACCCCAGTTGAGAAGCCCACCGCTGGTTATTTCTCTGAAAACGCCGGCTGGCTGCGCAGGAAGTGAGGCGTGGAGGGAGCAAATCTGTTCACCAGATCTTGGTACAACAACAGGGGAATCTGGGGACTTCTCCACACAGGATTTAAATCTGGGATTGCCCTCCTCGTTCGCTGTGCCTCTGCTAACGCTGTTCTCACCGCGGGGAACGTACCCCGAGTCCCGCCTCTCAAAGTCCCAGCCATCAATAGTGACAGATGTCAAACTAATGGTTACCCTTAGGGTGGGGGGATGACGGGAAAGAGGTGCGGAGGAGGGCTGTGGAGTGCTGATAACAGTAGTTCTTGATCTGGGCGGTGGCAATGTGAATAAAGAAGTATTCATCAAACTGCAAATGTAAGATGGTGCCGCTGCTTTGGAAAACACTCTGGCAGTTCCTCAAAAATTTAACGTACAGTTAGCACAGGACCCAGCAATTCCACTCCTAGGTATATACCCCAAAGAATCGAAAATACATGCCCACACAAAGCCGTGTACGTGAATGTTTATAGCAGCTTTATTCGCGATAGCTAAAAGATGGAAAGGACCCAAATGTCCGTCAGCTGATGATAACGGGTAAACGAAATGTGGTCTGTCCGTACAATGGAATATTATCCAACCATTAACGGAATGAAGTGCTGATACGGGCTACAATGTGGATGGACCTTGAAAAATTATGCTAAGTGAAAGAAGCCAGCTGTAAAAGACTGCATACTGTAAGATTTTATGTATATGAAAAGTCCTGAATAGGCAAATCCACAGAGATAGCAAATAGATTAGTGATTGCCGGGGGCTGGGGGTGGGAGGAATGGGGAATGACTGCTTATGGGTATAGGATTTGTTTTTAGGGATGATGAAATTGTTCCGGCATTAGATCATGCCATGATTGTACAACTAAATATCAATATAAATATACTAAAAATGACCAAATTGTACACTTGAAAGGGGTGAGTTTTATGGTATGTGAATTATATCTCAAAACGTTGATCAAGCTGTTCACTTATGATTTGCTCCCTTTGATCTATGAATGTTACACCTTAATAATAGGGTTTTTTTTTAATTTAAAAGTGAAGGTACCATTACTCTGTTGCTCTGGCTCCTGATTTTAAAAGAAGTTCCAGCCACTGTCCCAGCAAAAATGCTACCTGCTCTAGAAAGGTTCCCTCACCCTCACTCTGAGCTCCTTTAGCTCGTTCAGTGACAACACCTCCTTCCTGCTTCCTGCTTGTAGAACCTGGCCACTCAGAGAGCTGCCCGGGGACCAGCATCACTGCATCACTAGGGAGCTTGCTAGACACACAGCATCTCAGGCCCCCCAGGGCTACTTAATCAGACTCTGCATTTTAACAAGATCCCCAGGTAATTTGTTTGCACGTTAAAGTTTGAGAAGCACTGCTCTAGAAGGTTCCTACCCCCTGCTGCCTACAGAAGAGTTTCTAAACCCCTTACGACTGTCTTTGTCTGTCTCCCCAGTCTGTGCTCGTAAACATCTCTGGACTCACTGATCACGTGTATTTATCCTGTAGGAATGCTGAGCAGCCTCAGAACTAAAGCCACTACCTACTGTGACTTTAAGACCAGGACAGAGAGACTAAAATTCAAGGACACTCCGGTCAGATAAAAGAATAGGTAAACTCCAGACATCTGTGGTGGAATCTCCAAATACCACTTCCCACTGAGAGGAATCAGTGCTCTTGGCTGATTCTCGGTCTGGGCAGAAAATGTACAAGATGAGGCTTGTTCTAAATATACAGACTTCTCAGGCCTGAATCTGAAGGATTCAGGAGCCAACTGGAAGACACACCCACTGGCTAAAATGGGGCCACTTGAGCATCAATAAGAATATTAACTGCAATGAATTGAAACACATCACATGTTAAAACCCATGAATTCATAGTAATACTAAAAACTAAACCCAACTCTAATTGTTCACTGTTAGAGGATGCTAGGAAAGCAATTCTTTATTTTGAAAATGGTAAATAAAAGGAGGAAATCAAGCAGTTATCCTGGGAGTCAACCAGTAGATAAATAGTGATATGGGATTCTGTCCTTCCTCCTGCATTTGCAAACTGGAACTCCTCTATGAAAGAGGAGTGAAGAAGCAGATGTCACTATATTGAAAGGTTTAATGGACCAGAGGATTCAGGCATTGACCATCTGCAGCATCTAATATCACGGAAAGAGACAGCCAGACATCACGTGCCTCCTGTTGGAAGAATGCACCAACCACTAAAACCGCCCTTGAATCTGATTAAGCTCTGGATCCAAGGACCAATTTACAGGAAAAATAGAGACAGAGAGCATATTAAATCACACCACAGGGAGGTCATCAGCAAAATCTAGATTGTGGATAAATCTACAGGATGAACAACCCAGTGTCTTCAACAAGCAAATTGTAAAAAAAAGAAAAAAAAAAAGGATAGAGGAGTAAGCTAGAGATTAAAACAGACTTAAAAGGTATATCAGCCAGTTTCAACATGTGAACCTCATTTGATTCTGCTTTTTTAAAAATCCATGTATGACAATCCTGAGACAATCTGGAAATTTGGACACCAGGAGTTATTGTTGATTTGTTTTGATGCATAATGGAATTGTGGTTAGGATATAAAAAGAGTTCTTTCTGAGTGATTTTCAAAAGCTTTTACAGATGAAATAGTAAAATATCTGGGATTTACTTCGAAATAATAGAAGATGGGCTAAATTGGTGGGTGTGAGGGATGGGGCCAGGTTGGCCACTGTTGGGGTTGGGGAGTGGATAGGTATGTCCATGAAACTCTTCTCTCTACTTTTGTCTATGTTCAAAAGTCTCAAAATTAAGAAAGCTAAACGAAACAAACAAAAGATATGTAACAAAGTGTTGACCTAAGAGAAACAAACACATAAGCAAAACAAAACAGAGTTTACGGACAGGATCCACGACTGTCAGGGCCGTCAGGTGACCTTTCGCATTTCATTCTCAACCTACTTTCCCATCACTAGATTTTTTATAATGTAATAATTTGCCTTCAGAGGTGGTCTATGAACTGAGACTCTCAACTCACAGTCCAGAGAATGAAGCAGAAACTTAAAAGTTACTAAAGCTCAAGGAGAAAGAGTTGGATACAGACATAATTATGGACAATTTGAGGTTAGAAATGAGGATAACTGAGTTCACACCAGAAGCCCACCAACTGAAGGCCTGAGCCAGGCTGCAGGTGTGTTCCTGACTGAATTGGGATGGAAATAGTGTGTCTCTTTAGCATCCTTCTCCCTAACAGAATCAGATGGTAGAGCCGTGGGTTTCACCCCTGGCTGCACATTCGAATCCTCTGGGCAGCTCTGGAAACACGGGCCCAGGCCCACTCTAGACCAATTCCATTGAGATCATGGCAGGAGGCCTGGGTCCCCAGGGGTTGCCAATGGTCCCCATGTGTGCAGATGTGCAGCTGGAGTTGAGGCTCTTCGTGTCAGGGCAGGCAAGCTTGGGATGTTAGCAGGTCTGCCCACATATAAATATAGCTGGTGCTGGGAAGTGGCTGGTATAGCCGCTGCCAGGTACATGACAAATTAAGTTGATAGGTGAAACTCAGGGTGTCAGCTTCATTCTGTATGCGGTGAGTCACTTGAGGTCACTTGGAGCCACAGTGTCCAACCTGAGTCACTTCTCTCTGCGGCTCTGGGGTGTGGCTGAGATCCGAGTGGGCCAGAGGTTGGCTCCTGTGGGCTCAGCTGTTGGCTCCCGTGGCTGCAGGTTTTAGCAGCATGTATCAAGTACCGAGGCTAAACAGCTGGTCAGCAGAAGCCGTAGTCTGGAGAAATCTGGGGAGGGAAAGGCTGCGGGGGTGCAGGAAGAGTGCCTCCTGCTGTGTGCTGGGCTGTGAGTCAGCCCAGGAACACCCAGCTGAACAAGTGGGCAGCGCGGAGCCCAGATTCCATCTCCACGGCAACGAAATCCCGCCCTGCAGGATCTGGGTCTAGCGCTGAATAGTGACTTTCATCGGCACCACAGTAGAAAGTTAAACTGGCTAATTGACAGGGAACAGAGAGATTTCAAGCAAACATGTCAGGAGCCCCTGATCCCTGGCAATAGGGTTGGGGGAGAGGGGAGGTCAGTTTCTAAGCAAACATGACACATCATGGAAAAACGTGATTCACGTTTCCATAAGCAAGGCCCCCTCACTGCAGCCTCCTTGCTGAGTGGAGGTGGGATGGACATCCCTTAGCCTGCATGGGGGCTGTGTGGTCTCCTTGCCCGGCCATTAGGAGCCTGTCACTTTGAGACCCATCTTGGCCCAGAGGGAAGGTCTCTGCCACACACAGGGTTTGTGACTAAGCTGAACTTCTGCCATGCCCTCCTTCTGCTCAGGGTGGGACCCCACCCTTTGACCTTCCCTTTGCCTCGGCCCCACCTGAGTTTCCCAGATTTGACCACTGACCAGCTCAGCATTGCTCATGACTCCCTAGCTCTAGGGTCTTTCTGGCCTGGCCTTGCTCAAGAACTTTCCTTCTGAGGCAGCCCTACCCGCTGTGAACCAGCCTTCATGGGACCTTCCCCTCTCTGGCCCTGGCCCTAGACGTTCTGGCATCACTTACCTGCTGCCAGGTAACAATAAGGCGGGGATCTGTAACCAGTCAACCAACCGGGCAACAATCAGTTTAAGATTCTCGAAGAGACATCTTTGGTGAAGCAGGGTCCATGTGAGACTAGAGGAAGGCAGAGTGATGTGGGTGTGAGGACAAGATCCGTGGTCTGTGAAATCACGACGAGCTCCTGCAGGAGGTGGTACTTGGACCATCTAAGGAGGACAGGCTGCGTGTTAGTTTGGTGGTGAGAAGTGGTGGGACTGGGCAGCCATGTGTGTGGTGATGGGAGAAAAGTCAGGAGCGAATGGGCTCTGAGGACCCCTGTGGGCAGGGGTGATACCCAAAATATTTAGTCTCTGGCTCTGACCTGCCAGAACCTGGGAGTGCTGGCTGTGCCAGATGTGACCCTCTGGTTGCTGGATTGTGAGGAGTCTGGGGGATGCTGGGAAAGGACTGAAGTAATGATGGGCAGGTGGCAATTGGGTTGGGGATGGCGGCTCAGGGCAGCAGTTGTTTACCAACCAGTGGGAGTGGCTCGGTATTTCAACCACCCTAAGGGCCATGATGAGCGTGCACCAGCTGAAGCCCTGCCCAGCCGTGGGTGGAGCGGTTAGCAGGAGACGGGAGCCCAGCACTCAGACGCTCCCCCCCGGACACAGCAGCTGCATACTTGTCCGCAAGAGGACACAGTCATGAGTAAGCAGCTACTGGTTTTCCTTCCTTCTCGAAAAGGATGGTATGTTGAGGAAACTGCAGACCCCGAAGGCATCTACTGTCTCTATCCTGGCGCAGCCATCACCCAAGTATAGCCCAGGCCGCACCCGAGAGTTGCTGGGAGCCTCACAGCCGGTCTCTGACTCAGAGGCTTGTATTCTCCCTGGAGGTGGACTCCAGCCTCAGTGGTCTTGTGAAGTCAGAAAAAATCTCAGGAACGATGAGATGGGAAGGACTTGTCAAAGCTTGTTTACAGCCAGGAAAACCAAAGGACATGGCAGTTATTGTTAAAACCTGTGCAAGTGGGTCTGGCTGCTGCACAGCCCCTCGGGCTCATAGGGGCTTTGCCGGCAGAGAAGCCCTCCTCTTTACAGAGGGCACCTAGCAACGTTCAGGGGCAACAGTGGGATCTGGCACAAGTCGCGCAGTGAGGCCATGTCAGGCTAGGAATCCTAACTTCAGGGCCTGGGAGAAGAAGGATCCCAAACACTGTTACTGTGGACCCAAGCAAGATAGCAGGGTCAGCTCAGTGCCACACCCACGGAGGGCGGCAGGTGCGGAAACTGACGGGCTGGCTTAAGCAGGGAAGGAACTTACTGAGTGCGTGGGGACACACACACACACAGACATTATCAGTGGGGAGGCTGGAGATCCACGCTGGGGAAACGGGCAGGCTCCAAGGCAGCTGACGGCAGGAGCCCCAGCTGAGGCCGCACTATGGTTAGCAGCCACTGCTGGGATTGCTGCACTGCACGCGGTGCGCTGCCTTCACAGGTGGTCTCCGGGCCTAGCTGCCACAGCCAGAGGTCAGTTCTCTTCTGTCCCCGCACCTTTTCCCTCACAGGTCAGAGCCCCCAGTTGGCTGGACCAGGACAGAAAACCTGCGAACTCTGCAGGGGTGGGGAGAAGTGGAAGCACCTGGCAGCTTCCACTCCCAGGGGGCCTAATGGCTCCCGCCTCCTGCTGAGACTCACCCAGGGAGATTCCCCCAAAGAGGAAGGGCGCTGCAGGCTGAGCAGCCAAAACCAACAGACAAAGCAGCAGCAACAAGTGCCTATCAGATACGGGAGAGGCAACTTTGTTGATGGAAACAGTGATTGGGCTAGTCTTGTCATTAAACTTAGAGAATATCCACATTAATAACATCACCCACAGATGAGTAAAGGACTGTGTGTGGGTACATTCTTCTGTTCCACGTGGGGCCATATCCAAGGCAAACATTTCTAAATGCAACACCTTCCCGGAGTGGGTGAGGGGCTCTGCTCCACACAGACATTCGAAATTGACTCGGTTCTCACCTTCCAGAGAGTTCACTTTTCTGACGACACAGTTCCTTCCTCATGCAGACAGAGAGCGTGGTATGACCGATGGAGACCTTATCAGAAGGCTGGTGGGACCCTACGGGATGTGATGACATCTGGTTGTTGCCGGTGGGTGAGGGGAGGTGTGATGGTAACTCCAGAATGGTCCAGGGATGGCTCCTGAGGGCCCGTGAACCCCATGAAATTGTGTGGGGGATGTTGCATGTGTGCACCAGTGATTTTTCTGGAGCAAGGTGAGGGCTTTCCTGGGTTCCCCAAATCAGTTTCCGTCCCCATCCATTCAAGGCAGGCATTTCATCCCACCTTCCAGCCTTCTGGCCTCTCCTCCCTCCAGCCAGCCCCAAATGCTCCCTCCTGCCACCCAGGGCCAGCATCAAACACCTGACTAGGTTGTTTAACAGGCATCTCATCTGAACACACCCAGACCAGAACTCTTGATTCACACCCACCCTCCGCCTTCCCTTTTATGGTTAATGGTGTTCTTCTTTTTTATAAGGAGGGAGAGCTGTGTAGTGGTTAAGCACTGAGTTCAAATACTAGCTTTTCCACTTGGTAGCTGTGCGACTTTATGCAAATGGATTAAACACTCTGTGCCTCCGTTTCCTCTTCCATAAAATGGGGACAATAATAACACCTAGTTCACAGGAGTGCTGTGAAATTTAAATGGCTTTAAAATGTGTCACGGGATTAGAAGAGCATTTGGCTAACAACGACTATTAGTAATTGACGTTCTTCCAGTTGCTCAGAACAAAATCCTAAGCAGGAGCCTTTATTTCTCTCTTCCCCTTACACAGCACATCCAAATCCATCAGCAACTGCTGTCCATTCCCTCTCAGACGCATACCCCAAATCTGACCTCCTCTCACCATCTCAGTTGTTACCAACCTAGTCCAAGCCGCATCAGCACTTCCAGGGGCCTCCTAACCATTCTGCCTGCTGCTGTCATGGACGTCCTTGCCACGTCAGTTCTCCAAACGGCAGCCAGAGTGATCTTTCTAAAATGTACATCAGAGCCGACCCCTCCTTTTCAGATTCAGACCCTAAGTCATACCCCTTACCTTGGGGGACAAGGCCCTGCCTGTTGTGGCCCAGGCCACCTCTGACACCTCTCCCCTACCACCTCCCCTTCCTCCCCTGGCTCTGAACGTCACTTGGTCCCTCCTTTACTCTTGTTGTCCCCTCTGCCTAGAATAGTGCCAGACTCCAGGAGGTGGAATGAGGGGCTGTTGGCCTAGAGTGGTGAGGGGAAGTTCCTGGGAGGAGGCGACGTGTGGGCGCGTTTGAATGAAGTAGTGGAGAAAGCACTGCGAATACCCGATGTGGGGAGCATAGTACACACATTTCTTTACAATGACTTTATTTTCTACTAATGGTGCTCGGGGAGGCTCCCAAACCCCTGCAGGGAGGGATCCACAGTTTTAAGACAGCCTTGGGTGTGGGGATGCAGACCTGGTCAGCTGGAGGGGTTCTGCTCGGCCAGTAGGTACCACTTCCTGCTCCCACATCAGCCGGAGCGTGGCGTGAAGGGCTGGTGGCGGCGAGGACACACCGGGGGATTACCGCCTGCCTGGAGCAGCAGCCTCAGAGCGAGGAGGTGAGACCACAACACCCTCCCCTTCCCCGAGGCCTCCTTTGGCCTTTCTGAGCTTCCTCTGCTCACACAGGTAGGGAGCGATACCAGCGGAAAATATCCTGTCGCTTCTGGGAGGCCGAAAGAGAAGGGCGCCGAGAGCCAGGGGAGAGCCCCCCGGTCGCAGCTTCCCTTCGGGTCCAGGGACTGCAGTATGAAGGGCAAGGGCAGCTCAGAGAATAGCTGAATGCTTCTAAGCAATGTTTAACCCAGGACTCCAAGGCACCAGCTGGTAACACTGCGCAGACCTCTCGCTTCCGCCCCAGGCTGTAAAACAGTTCACTGGCCCAGAACATGGACCCGTGGGGAAATTTAAAGCGCCACTGAAATAGGAGATGTCACCATCTTCGTCTGCACTGTTGGTATTACTACCATTCCGGTTTCTTCTTCTGCTAAAAGTGGATTCGTTCCCGGCACAGGAATGATAGCAACCTTACACCGAGCATCGCTCGGCGCCAGGCGTCGTTCTTAATTGTCTCTGCGCTCAGCCGGGAGCGGTGGGACGGAGCCGGGCGCGCAGGGGCGTGCAGTTCCCGCTGTGTCCGCTGGGTGGCGCAGGCGCCGCACTTACGGGAACCTGGTGCTGCAGGCGGCGGGCCTGACCTCGAGGGCCCCATCTGCAGCCCAGGCCCTGGACGCCCCAGCCTGGACCTGGGAGGGCTGCTGCGGCCTGATCCCGGCTCGGGTTCCTTCCCTTTGCTTTCCAAAAACTTTTCTCCTGGGGGAATCGCATCTCACGGAGCAGGCTCCAAGGCCACGGGCTTGACCACAGACTGGAAGTGAGTAAGGATGGCGAGGAGAGCGGGGAGAGGGGATCTTTTGCAGAGTGAAGTGAGGAGGCAAAGATGATCAGGGGTCAAGGCCAGGCCAGTGGTCAGCCACGTTGGTTTGATAGTTAACCAGCTTGCTGCATCCTTAGCTTGGGGTTCTTGTGCAGATGCTGCGGAGAGAATGGGAGGTGAGGGAGCTCTCCCGGGTAAAGGGAACCAATGGGGGGGGGGGGGGCGGAGAAGTGGAGAAGAATGGGACTAGACACCTTGTCAGGTAGGACCCAGGCCCGCTGGAATGCAGTGGGGGCCCCTCCCCGCCCCCTCCTCTCACCAAAGTGCGGTTGCTTGGTATCTTCTCTGGAATTTCCCAGATTCCTGTGGGGAACCAGCCCTCTGTCCCTACTTCTGGCTTTATCCTTCTTCCATACCTGGGCAATGAAGCATTTGCCTGATTTGAACTTGGTTTTCTACTTGTGAGAAGAGAAACTGGTGAGATGTGAGGCCCTGGAGCTTCCCACTGAACACTGTCAGGGGAAGGCAGGAAGAGGACCTGGGGACATGCCTCCGAGGATTAGGGACACCTTTAGAGTGTACCCCATAGGGCACAAAACCGTCTTCTGCTTCTTTGGCACATCCACACAATACCTAGGAGACTTCTCCACACTCAGTAGGGACCTAGTAAGTGTTTGCTGTCTGACCCTGTAGAAGAGAGCTGGAGAGCAACAGCAGAATAACATGCCCTGGGCGATGTGTATAAAATGCAGATTCCACCTTCTTATTCCTAAAGGTTCTAATTCGGGAAGATACGGATGGAGCCCAGGACTCTGCATTTTTAACAAACACCCCAAGAGATTCTGAGGCACGATGAGTTGGCCACACTTGGGGAAATATCAGCTAATGCTTTTAGGTACTATTCTGCCACGATGAGAAACATGGAGTGGCTGTCCCAGCCTCCTTTCTGTGCATCTCTCTGGCTGGCTGTGGCCTCAGGCTCCTCCTGTAGCATTTGGTTCCTTGCCCCAAGCCTTGTCAGCTTCCCCGTGCCTGGGTTTGTTTTCCCTACCTCGCTGTAATGTCGAGCCCCGTTCTTTCAGAAGGTAGGCTCTTCATTAATGTCAGCCTGGACTTTTATGAAATCTCAAACAGCTGTGCAGCATTGGATGAATTCTGTAATAAATGAAAATTTCGTTTTCTAGCCATTCTCGTAGAACTTGCGTTCTGCCACCCCTTCATTTTCTTAAATGGAGAAGTTCTGCTATGAGCCGAAACCACCTGGTCACTCCCACCCCCAATTCTCTGCGCCTCCTGAACTTCAGGTCTCAGGGCTGTCAATCACAATCTCCGTAACTCTTGAGACATCTCATGGAATTAGAGGGGCAGATTTTATTTTTGAAGTAAAAATTAGAAAATGCCTAAATTTATTTCTCTACTGAAAGAAATTACAGTAAGTGTATTTCTCTGGGCTTCATTTTCCCTCACAGCTCAACCTTCCATCATAAAAATAGAAGGTTGGCAGACAAGTTGTACTGAGAGTCCTCAGCTGGGTATTTTATTATTGCATTTTTAGGAGCAGCATTTTATGATTGCCCCCATAATGCAAGGGATGAAATTTGCGGGAGTGAATCAACAACACCTTCCGTGCTGGTGTCTGCCCTCCAGTGACCCGGTGGGATGGATACACAGCACCAGGATGGGGTCATCCCGGAACATCAGTAAGGTGGAAGGCCCAGTGCTGCCGCCAGGAAGGCTTCAGAGACAGAGAGCTGTAACTAGGCCAGACAGGCCCGTTGTTTTCATGCTTTGAGCGAGAAGTGAGAAATGGAAAATGGTCTCTTTACCTTCCCAGCAAATACAGGGCCTTGCTCAGAATTTCCTCTGACCTTGAGTTCCTGAGATGCTAGCTGCCCAATTCTACAGAGTCAGATTAAGAGAGTTCAGGAAAATGAATGTTCTCTCAACTCTGAGAGCAGATGGGTTCGCGTGAGGTGAGAGAACTTGGGGAGGGTCATAACTGAGCTCCAGATGCACCTAGAACACTCTGGAAGGCTGGGGGGTACACTTCAGTCACTTTCTAAGAATTATACTTTGAAGTTAAATTTGGTAATATTTTTTCCAATATTCGATGGGACTTCAGGAAAGATAATACATTTTCCTCTTTGTTTGAAGGGTGCTAAACTTGCTGGAATTTTCTGTGCTACAGAAACAGCAGTTCAGCATTATGTGCTTACGACAGACAGCTTGCTCTGAGGCAGCCATGGGCTGTCTGGGGCCCCCACCCCAGGACCACACGGAGGGACTGGAGCAGGAGTCACCCGGATGCGCCAGGCACCTGGACACAGACTCTTCAAGGTTTATTTTGTCACACCTGAGAGCCAGGTGTGCCATTTCCATTTCTGTAATTTTCCCATTCTCCCTGAGTGGTGTCCATGTTTGTACCATTGACCGATGAGGAAAGCGAGGCTGAGCGAAGCTTATGGTGGGGCCACCCTATAGAATGTGGTGGCGCCCACCTGTGCGTCCTGGGTGCCTCGAACAGCAAGGGCTCAGTAAGTGCGAGTCCAGTGAAGGGCAGATTCACAATCCAAATTCTTTCTGCTTCATCACAGCCTCCGTAGTCGAAAAGCCGGGGCCGTCATCTTGAGCTTTTTCATTGAAGACGCAAGAATCCTGTGTCCCCTACCTTCTCTGCTTTAATTCTGGAGTTGCGTAAGCCAGTTATCATTTCGTGCCCTAAACCAAAGAATAAACTTTACAGCTGCAAACATAAACGTTACAAAGGACAAGCTCTGGCCCACGGGGAAGACAAGTAGCTGCGGGCCAGCTACACGGGGCCTTGGGATTTATCTCCTAAGTCATCACCAGGGCGTCCCAGGATGGCAGTTTAGAGACAGAGAAAACTAGAGTGTTTCCGCTCTGATTCCTTACTTGTCCTAACACGGAGCAAGTGACTGAGGGGCCAACTGTGGGCCAAGCTCGGAAGGCCGGGAGGAAAGTGTCTGTGTCGTGGAGACAGGATCCAAAGCAGCCCAGTTCAGACAAAGCATTTTGCCTCTGAAACTTCTGGAAACGTCTTGGCCCTTGACTGCGGTAGAGCATGAGCCAAACATTTTAGAAACCATTGAAGCTCACAGGGTGGAGGCCAGGAGTGGGAGTGGTGGTCTTTAAGGAGCTTGTCTTCATTTTGAGGGCCACACAAAAATGAGATGGGCACAAAACTGAGGTCTTGCCAGAATGGTTTTTCTGACAAAAACTAAAAGAAAAAAATGTCTAAGAAAATATGTGAAATGACAGGCAATGACAGAAAGAGAAAGGCCATCATAAATTCTGATAGAAAATAAGGGACAGATGTTCCCACTTCATCTGGGACCTGGTTCAGGTCCCCCCTCCTCCAGGGGGGCTCCTGTAGCAACACTGGCATCTACGCTTCTTTAGCCTCATCTAAAGTGTTTATAATGTGTCGAATACACCACAGTGTTCCAAACAGTCTACTTTTATATTTGACTGAACTGCTTTCTCCAATACCCAGTTTGGGGTCAGGAACTGCATCTTTATGAGAAGAATGATAATCCCTAGTAAGCACTGCCTTTAGATCCAGGCAAGAGGTCCTGGCACAGCACTTTCAAGGAATAAGCCCACCTCCTCCCTTCTAGAACATTCTCCATGTACCCAGGGCCCAGGTTGCCAGCCCATTGAATGGCCAAGGGGCAACTATTTGCAGGGCGTCTGCTTGGAAGCAGAGCTGGGTATCCACATGCCCGTATGTGAGAGTTTTCATGGGACTGGAGACTGGCGGGAAGAGAAGGAGTTGGCGGCAGGCTGGGCACCAGGGACCGTCTCCCTGTGCTGCCACATTCTAGTATGGAGCTCCAGGGAGGCCAAGAATTCTACATTTGAACTGGACTTTCCAGCTTTGTGTTGCTCTAGGAACTTAAAAGGCAGTGAGATCGGGGCACCTGTGGGCGGAGGGTGCCTGGCGTGGAGTGGGAGAGGTGAGGAGAGGTCTCCAGCCTGAGGAATGCAGGCTCCCATTGGATCTCTTTTCCCAGGCCTCGCAAACATCAGAGGCAGCCTGGGTATGTCCTGGCTAGTGCAGTCCCTGACAGCTGTTCTCGTCTTGCTGTTGCTATCACCTATCTGGAGCCAAGAAAGAAGTCACCAAAATAATGAAATGCCTCACTAAGCTTAAAACAAAACAATGGGGACTTTCCACATACGTAAGTTATGAAAAACAAGGTGGAAACTGCAGCTCCCTGTAATGAATTCAAAGACTCTGTTCCAAGATGGAGATAACGTCAAACAAGGGAGTTGAAAGCAAGGGGGTGGTTAGGAGAGAAAGACAGATGACGCTGAGCGGAGAGTACACCAGGGCTCTGTCTCACGAACAAATGTGCATTATTTGTGGTACCCGTTCTACTGATTTAAAACACAGCATAACTTCCTCTGTCCAGTTGGCACTGATGTAAAATGTGGGCAAACGCACATGGTTAGGCTAGAGCGATGCTCTCTTCCATACTACTGAAAAGACTTACCAAGAAAACGCAGAGAACAGACAAGAGTGCGAGGAAAATGTTAGGTTTAATTAAGAAATCAGCTGGTTAAAGGACTTTAGCACAATAACGGTTGGTATGGGGGTGGCCCTGTGGATTGTGGATGAGTCATCCAATCTTTGAAGGAGGCCGAACAGGATCTCTTCTTGGAAGGACTCAGGGAGCATTCTGAGTTGTTGAAAGGTAGCCAACTGCATTTTGTCGTCACCAGGCGGTAACTACTGAGTCCTTTTAAGCCTGACAACAGCAGGTAACATCTGGTCGGTGTTTGCTTCATGCTAAGCGCTTGGTTGAGCGCGTTCCAAGTATTTAGACCTCACAACAGGCCTATGAAGTGTGGAACACTAGTATTATCGCCGTTTTACAGAAAGGAAACTGAGGCAGTCGGAGGCCCAAATTACCCAGCTGAATACCAGGGAAACAAAGACACGTACAGCAGTTTCTCTGTCTTTAAGAAGTTTACTATCCAGTATTTTTTTTAAGGTTGTACATTTTCTAATCTCACCAAGTTGAGACCAGCTTCATCTTTTGACTGATGTGAATTTGGTGGCTTTCACGAAAATAAAACAATGTGAAATATTTTTCTAACCAATTAACTGTTGTCGTGGATTATAATAGGAAGGAGGAGAAAACTGTCTTGTGGAATATCCAATCCACACTCGGGAATCGACTGTCTGCAGAACATTGTTATTTCCAGATTGGAATGTGGTATTTATTATGCCTGAACAATGACAAAAACACTGAAAATTTTGTGACAAAACCTCAGGGAGGCTATTAACAACTTGGCATTTCTAATTCATGTGGAAATGCTCATTTTATTTATCAGAGTTGTAGCGATGGTGTTCATTTAATTAAGAAGCTGGTACGGTAGCAGGGCAATTTTGTGAAGGTCATAATACCGCAGATAAACATGAATGCAAATGCAAAAGAAAATTGGCTAAGTATCTAACTGCCAGCTTATTTTCCTCAGAACCTCTCATTTCACATGGTTTGAGAGCTGTTTAACAAAGGAATTATATGAATACATTGCATCATTTTACAAGACTTTTTATGACAAATTCATGTAACTGTAACAATACTAGGCTAATAAATAACCAAAAAGGAAAGTGCCCCCAACTTTGACAATAACTAATAGAACTGTGTGTGTGTGTCGAAGGCAGGTTAAGATCCAGTAGCTTTTTCAGCTGCAAAGAAAGCGTTGGCATAATCTAACCTGTGACAAGTATTATAAAACTAAAGAGGTGAGAAAGCAGGTTTGAACGAGAAAGAATCCGAGAAAAGCAGAGAATGCGGATCAGATGGAAACTGGAAGGAGACCCAAAAAACTGGAAAGGGCGGCACAGCACACCCACGAGCCGTGGCTGGCGCCCACACCTTCACAGGAAGCATGGCTCACCTGTCTAAGCCGCCAGGTCTGGTTAGCTCATGGGTCCGAGTGTGACGGGGCTGTGCCACGTCCACGGCCCAGCCTTCCGAAGCCACCTCATCTCAAGGACGGCATTCATTTGTTCACAGCAAGCGTTTGTTGAGCGCTAATTATGTGCTGGCTCAGGGAACACACCCAAGAACAAGGAGAGCAGGTCCGTGGCCTCGAGAGCTGACATCTGGATCGGAGGAGACGATCTGTAAACTGTAGATAAAGAATTGTGAGAGTTGCAGGTGGCAATTTGTGCTGTGAAGAAAATAAAGCAAGGTAAGGGGATTGAATGTGATGGAAAGACAGGAGGGCTATTTAAATAGGTGATTCGAAGGCCTCTCTGAGGTCATGACATCTTAGCAGGGAAGGAGCCAGCCATGAGAAGTTCTGGGGGGGAACACTCCAGACAGAGCTAGTACAAAGGCCCTGGGGCAGGAAGGAGTTTGATGCATTTGATGATGAGCAAGAAGGTGCCAATATAGCTGAAGTGTAGAAGAGGAGAAAGTAGGAGATGAGGGTGGAGAAGTTACAGAGGCCAGATCCTGTGGCCTTCTAGGCCAAGGCCAGACTCTTGGGTTCTCCTCTAAGTGGAGTGGGAAGTCACTGGAAGATCTTAAGTAGGGAAGTGATAACATCAATTTACATTTTTCAAATATCACTCTGACTACACTGTGGAGACTGGCTTATAGGAAGATGAGAGTAAGGAGGTGAGTGAAGAGGGACCAATCATGGCATCCATCTTCTTCCCACAGCAATGAGTGCAGGAACAGGCCTGTGACTCTGCAGGGGCTGGGGCCTGTCCATGAGATGCTTCTGTGGAAGTTAGAAGGGCAGATTCTCTCTCCTCTCTTTGGAATTGAGCTAAAATCTCTGCCGCTTAGAGGAGCCAGAGAAAGTGATGAGGGGCTGAGAGGGGGATAGGCAGGCTCAAGGCCACAGCTGTGGTCCCTGGGGTCCCAGGGCTGCCAGGGTGCCTCCAGCTCTCCCTTCCTCCCTTCCCTTCCAGAGCTTTTAGCTGAAGGAGCTCTAACAAACGCGTGGAGGGAAGTGATGGAAAGCAGATGGCCAGGCAGGAGTGGAGGAAGAATGGAGAGGGAGGTGCCCCTGGCCTTGGAGCTGGACGTGGGTGGGATCTGAGAGGAGGGAAGCAGAGATGGCGTGAGCTTTGGCCCAAAGATCTCGAGCAGAGAGGACTCTGTGACCCTGGCAAGAGGACAACTGCATGTTTTCTGTGCAGACATCCAAGTTAGTCATTTTCCCAGGTGACACTGCAGTTTCTGCTAACAATTCTGAGTTTTAAAAAATCCAGAATGGTATTTAAACAAACCAAGAAACGGGAAAGCAAACAAGGGCAGTGCCTTATTGTGTATAACATATGGGGCAAAGCAAAATTAATTTACAAGGCTGGCCTTTAAAATGTAGGGGAAGAAGATCCTGAACATTTCCTACAAATTCTAATGGAAATTAATAGAGATGAGCAGCACATCACAAATATTGTCTGTATTCTGTGTGGCATCCTCGTTATTTTTTTGTAGTGAATGATAAATATTTTTTTTTATTGAGGTAACATTGGTTTGTAACATTATATAAATTTCAGGTGTGCATCATTATATTTCAATTTCTGTGTAGATTACATCATGTTCACCACCCAAAGACTAATTACCATCCATCACCATACGTATGTGCCTAATCACCCCTTTCCCCGCCTCCCTCCCCTTTTCCCTCTCGTAACCCCCAATCTAATCTCTATCTCTATGTGTTTGTTTGTTGTTGTTGTTTTTATCTTCTATTTATGCATGAGATTACATAGTATTTGACTTTAACCTTCTGACTTATTTCGCTTAGCATAATACCCTGAAGGTCCATCCATGTGGTCACAATGGCAAGATTTTCTCTTTTTTTACTGCTGAGTAGTATTCCATTGTGTATAAGTAGCACATCTTCTTTCTCCATTTGTCCCTTGATGGGCCCTTAGGTTGCTTCCAAGTCTTGGCTATTGTGAATAATGCTGCAATGAACATAGGGGTGCATATATCTTTACACATTTGTGTTTTCATGTTCTTAGGATAAATACCCAGCAGTGGAATAGCTGGATTGTATGGTAATTCTATTCTTAATTTTTTGAGGAGTCTCCATTCTGTTTTCCATAGCGGCTGCACCAGTTTGCATTCCCATCAGCAGTGTACGAGGGTTCCCTTCTCTCCACACGAACGATCAGTATTTACAAAGGTTTTTATAGCTTCTCTTGCTTCAACCTCTAACTCTGTTTTTCTGATAAGGGTTTAAGTTCCTCAATCACAAACTGTCTGTCCCATGAATGGATAAGGAAGATGTGGTATACATATACAGTGGAATACTACTCAGCCATAAAAAAGGACAAAATTGTGCCATTTGCAACAACATGGATGGACCTCGAGGGTATTACACTAAGTGAAGTAAGTCAGAGGGAGAGACAATTACCGTATGACTTTACTCATATGTAGAAGATAAACGCATAGATATGGAGAACAGATTAGTGGTTACAGAGGGGAAGGGGGGGGTGAAGGCGAAAGGGGTAAAGGAGCACACGTCTATAGTGAGGGATGGAAACTAGACTTTTGTTAGAGAACACGATGCGGTCGATACAGAAGTTGAAATATAGTAATGTATACCTGAAATTTACACAGTGTTATAAACCAACGTAAAATAAATAAATTCCTTGGTAAAAAAACAAAACAAAACCTAGTCCGTCCTATCACAGAAGTGGCAGCCTAGTCCCACGCAGCAGGGGGAGGTTCGGCTTGGCACGACTGGACACCAGGTGCCTGCTTGGGGAGGAGGGCGGGTGAATCTGAACCGCAGGTGGAGGTTGGGTGTGGAAGGGGAGAAGGGCTCATGTGAAAGCAGCAGGGCCCTGGCGTGCCTCACAGGCGTGACTGCCCTTGTCTTCAGGTTCCCCAGCCAGCCTCCACCCCCAACTCACAGCGTCCTGTCAGAGCTCCAGTCACCCTTTGGCAAAGTGGGAGAAATGTCCTCCCAATGGGGCCTCTAGCAAGTGCTGCTGTGCCCTGTGCATGCTTGTGTGTGTCAGTGCACGTGTGTGTGTGCATGCATGTTAGCAAAGTTCAGTGCAATCGCACTTCCAGACTTTCCTTCCAGCTCCCCCTCTCCTTAGGCGCTGGTTCATGGGTCAGGGCCAGGCATCGATTTGGGATCAAATACTAACGTTTCCTTCACTGAGGTTTGCACTCTTCACCTAGTCAAGCTTGTCGTGTCTCCTGTCTTAAGATGAGTTCTTTCCCAGGCCAGGCAGCACCCCAGTCCCTCAGGTAGGAATCTTCAGGTAGGACAGTCCCAGCAGTCCACCTGACACATCAGACACACTCGCTTCATCCCAGCCCGTAGCCCAGCACCTGAACCAAGGGGTGAGATGAGCAAGTTTGCATTCAAGATTCGACTGGCCACCAAGGAAAGCATGATTTAGCCTGCAGCTGAATCTCCTGGAGCGCTTGTTAAAAACAGACTCCTGGGCCCCTCTGGGCTAGTCTCATTCACAAGCCCAGGGCAGGGCCTGAGAATCTGCATTTTAAACTCCTGCGCTGGTCCCACACCCACCCCCATGATTCTGACGTGTTGACTGTCGGCCCATCTGAAAGACCGGATTAGAGGGAAGCAAAGCTGGAGGTCACTGTGAGCATGCGTCCCGTGTGAGGGAAGGCAAAGGCTTGACTGCACCGGTGCCACCAGAGAGAGGAAGGGGAGGAGGTGGGGCAGCGTTCCAGAAGACAGGCTCCCACTGGAGGCAGGAGGAAGGGAAGGCGCCAGGAGGCTGCTCCCTGGGCTGCGTCAGGCCAGCACCTGCTTTTCCAGAAGAAGTGGCCCTGACACATCAGGGGAGGGGTCCCAGGCTCCCTTTCCTCCTCTTGACTCCAGCTGGCTCTGCTCTGACAGCACCTCTCCCCCCGGGGACAAGCCAGGGCCGAGCCCCGGAACACTCAGGTTACAGCTGTGCCCCAGCCTCAAATGCAGCCTCTCCATGACCCCGCCTGATAAAGTTACCGAGTGCGAGTTCTGACAGATTTACGGAGGACAGCACTGGAACCGATGGCTGATCCCACAGCGTTGTCTTTTAAGCCCCAAACCCACTTGGTGATGCAAACGCCCCCCGACGTTTCCAGAGCTCCCCTCTTCTGGGAATTTAGAAACGCTCGACTCCACATGAGCTTCGTGACCCTGGGACTTTTTTTTTAAGGATGCACGCAATGGATTGTCACATGCAAGTGTAAAAGTTATTTTTCTTTTGCATCTCTTTGTTATTAAGTAGGGGGAGCACGATCTCATCTTAGAGACATAGATCATTTCCGGATATAAACGGCTCACTAATTTTAGAGGCCCTCCCTTGAAGCTGCTCTTTTTGTACGAAGTGGTCACTTTTGTATTAATGAAGTCCGCCTCCCTGTGGGTGGGACCCGTGGGCCTTAGAAAACCATTTTACCCAGAGAACCTCACCCTAGAAAGGGACCTTCTGCTGACTTTCTGTTCAACCAAAACACCTGGCTTAGGACCCCGCTCAGCGTGGTGGCTTCGTCCGTGCTGTCAGTCCTCCTGGCAGATCCAGGCGTCCCGGAGGGAAGGGGCCCTGTGCCTTCAGTGCGAAGACTTCATGGAGAGGATGGGAGCCTTCCAGAGA
This sequence comes from Equus caballus, assembly GCF_041296265.1. Taxonomy (NCBI): domain Eukaryota; kingdom Metazoa; phylum Chordata; class Mammalia; order Perissodactyla; family Equidae; genus Equus; species Equus caballus. The sequence goes on from NC_091688.1 coordinate 13,592,890, forward strand.
CGAGGGAGGAAATGGGAATTTGGGTCAATAGGATTATCTTAACTCCCTAGAAAAAATGTCTGAGGCAAAGTTTGTGTGTTAAGGTTTCATTGGGAGGTGCAGTGTCCAGGCAGCCGGCGTGAGGGGGACAGAGAGGTGGGGCTGGGGAGGGCCAGCAAAGAGAAGGTGGTGTGTCACAGGCCAGTCACAGCTTCAGAGCAGGAGGCAGCCTTCAGCTGGGTCACACAGGATGTCTTCCAGACGGGCCAAGTGGATCCACCACCCTTCAGAGTGGGAGAGGGAAGAAAAGGAATTTATCTACTGGCTCCTTCCCGTCTCCCGTCTTTCACTGGTCCCAGTTCTCTCCGTGGCGCGTTACTTCCCCCACAGTTCTGAGCTGTGTTCCCTGGCCTCTCCAGGGGGTCACTGGTGGAGCCAGACCCCGGGCCCCACATTTCTTTTATCCAGATTGGGCCTGGCGTCAGGCAGAGCAAGAAATATTCAGAAGCCCAGGGTTCACCCAGGAGTATTAGGAGCAGCTGAGGCCAGAGGATGCAGAGGGCTGAGCCGACCTGGGAGATACTTAAACTGGGTTTGGTTCAGTGACAAACAAGGAGTTAGGGATTTTAAAACAGAAAGTTATTCTTTTGCCTTCCCACTGAAACTGTGGCCTCACTAGACCTCAAAATGCCGTTTACCATTTTCCTTAGACTCAAATCTGTCTTTAGCAGCATGTGACAATAAAAAGGAAAATCCTAGAGAAGATGTAGGGGAAAAAATTCAAATGTCTTCGCTTCACAAACTACCCCACCTCATTTTTCTGCCATGCTCTAATACTTACTGTGTGACCTCTGGAAAGCCACTTAACCTCTCTGAGCCAATTTGGCAATTTCATGAGGGCCAACGTTAATGCATACAACATAGGGTCCTTGTGAGAAGTTAATGAAGTAACAAGTGCATGAGCGCTTATAAAACTGTGGTGTGCTCTACGAGGCAAGGGGCCCTTATTAGTCCTCCCACTCCCTTCCTGCAGCCCCACCCGCCATCCCTCCTGAGACACTCTGGCTTCTTTCTCGGACCCTCTTTGGGCTTGGTCCCAGCTGTGATTCTAGCAAATCTCCCTCCAGTTCTGGCCCGCAGCCCCTCTGCTCCCTCGGGCTCCCCTGTCCCTCTGTTAGGGAGAATTCTGACATTCCTCTCGGGGCCTCTGCTCTTTCAGCTCTAATGGTTTGCTAGGGCAAGGATTTCACAATGTCACAATAAAAGGAGCTTTCTTTTGAAACAATGAGTAAGTTCTCCACGAGTCCCAACGTGTCAGGAACCACAACAACGCGCATGGGAAAAGCTGGTCTAACAGTAACGCGGAGTCTCTCCACTCCGGCTGAAAAGAAACACACGTCGGCTCGTTCATTTCATCACGAAGCCTTTTTCCCCTTAGCACCGTTTCCTGTGCGCTGTCTCATTTCAGCCTCCCAATAACGTTATTCCCTACCAGGTGGGAAGGGCTTCTGCATTTTTGCAGCGGAAGTGGAGATTCAAAAAAACAGAGTGATTTGCCCAAGGCCCAAAACAGCCCGTCTGAGGCCAGGCCAAACAAGAAACTGTGTCTTCTAGTTCCAAGTATTTTCTATTAAACACCCTTCCATTGGTTTTGGCTTGTCCCTATTCCCTTTTTTCTTGATTTTCACAAGAACTTCTATCCCCAGGGAAAGTGTCCTGGCTTCTACCAGGTGCTTGTGTTCTTGGTAACACGATTTCTTTAAGTCGCCAAGAAGGTCAGTCACAGAACCATGCAGCCACTGGGGATCAACCTGAGACCACACGGCCAGCCTCCGGCCTTGAGCTCAGCAGAGGCCTGAGCCGGTGTTTCCTGGCTGGTTGAATGAGCCTTGTGACGCCATGACCTGCCCCAGAGTTCAGAGCAGAAGAGAGGCCTAGGGTCTCTCCCAACTCAACCTCGTGATTTGGGGTTCCCCTTGGGGTTGGGGTACCTGAGCCTCACCTCCACCTCCATCCCAGAGGCCTGATGGCCAGACTGGGTGACTACAGGTCTTTCATTTTGCCCAATGTTCTTCTGCTGGTTTCTGTTTTTCTGGGGGATTCTGCAAGGTGGTGGTATTGTGAGAGGCGGTCTGGGGATGGGAGTGGAGTGTGCAGGGCTGGAGAGGCACAAGAGGGAATCAGAAGAGGAACTTCAGGCAAAGAGCAGAGATGCTAAAGGGGAGGGAACGGGGCTGTGTGAGTGCATGTTCCCTCCTTTGTTTCCCTGTGAAAGACTCAGTCTAATTTATGTTACTAATTGGTGCTTTCAGAGTTAGGGGGGCGGGGGTGGCAGAAGTGGGATGGAAGTAGTTGGCCATGAGGTGAAAACGGGGCAGCCCAAAGCTTCTGGTCACATGCAGGTCACAAACCAAAGATTTCATCAAAGAAGAGGGGGCCTGTTGCCCAAATCATCAGGGTTTTGGTCTCTGAATCTGAAGATAAATGTTTCTCAAGAATTCCTCCTGTATGCCTATTCTAAATCACTCCTCTTTCTAACTCAAGTTCAAACCCATTTCTTCGGGTTTGGCTCAAGTTGAATCCTTGCCAATGTCCCAAACTTTGACTCACAAAATGCAGAACTGTAGAAAAAGGAGTAGTGGGGGAAGGGAGAAGTATGTGGCCAGGGTCAATGGAAATTGTGGACCAAGCAGTTTTGGACAATGAATGACACTGTTACAGAGGTTAGCACTGTAAGGCACTGTAATTGTTCTGCAGAAAAGATAGTGAATACCTCCTTCTTGGTGAAGTAAATTATGGGGAAAGCCAGAGGTATACCCAGCTCCTCCAGTGGTATAAATTCTAATGTTGAGTGACAGCAGTCTGAAGCAGCCAACAACACAGACCACAGTACGGAATAATGGCATTCGTCTTGGTCCAAATGTATCCAAAATTTGTTAAGCACTATTTAATCTCCTCAGCCCTATCCTGTCACGTGAATCATCTGTCTCTCGGTGATCGTCAGACTCAAGCCCATGCTTACTTTCTCAGCAGTGACAGTCTCACCTTGTCAAACTGAGGGCATATTGTGCAGAAACGCACCAAGCGCTTGTCTTAGTCTGTTCAGACTGCCACAGACTGAGTGGCTTATGAGCAACAGGAATTTACTTCTCACGGTTCTGGAGGCTGGAAGCTTGAGATCAGGGTGCCAGCATGGTTGGGTGACGGCCCTCTTCCAGGTCGTAGACTTCTTGCATCCTCCCATAGCAGAAGGGGCTAGGAAACTCTGTGGGGTCTCTTTTATAAAAGCACTAATCCCGTTCATGAGGGCTCCACTCTCGTGACCTAATCACCTCCCGAGGACCCACCTTCTAATACCATCAGATTGTGCGTTAGGATTTAACATACAAATCTTGCAGGGGGACAAACATTCAAACCACAGCAGAGCTACAATTTGCAAACCTAACTAGTGTTTGCCTCCGTGCAGAGCCCCACCTATAGAGATAACCAGAGTTTTTTTGGTGTGTGGTTTTTAAAATAAAGATGCAAATATTTATCTGTATTCATATGTATGCATACATAGTACATTAACATATCAAAGACAGGGAGAGTAACCAGGTCTTAAATGACAATAATGTATCTGTTTTTAAGGACCATCATTTTTATCAGCCATTTAGATTTCAGGGCACATTTTCTCATTTTACTTGACACATGAGAAAATTGTTGCAAGCTAGTGAGCTGTAAGGTGAACTTGACTGTGATAATGGGACACAGCTCAGCAAAGACAGCAAGGTCAGCTGACTGGTGCTCTGTTCTCCTCTGCATACTGTATCTATTGACCTGGTTCAGGATCATCTCTTTGTTCTCCAAAGGACTATCAGATTGGCACCAGGTGATCCAAGAATGTCTTTTGTACAATCAACTAGTAAGGGCACCAACAATTGTGTATGGAATTAATGGATTGAAAGAGGATGATTAATATTTGTAATTAATCCCAGATAGCCAACTTTGCATTGAACTATCAGCCTAAATTCCTTTTCCTAGATGGGTCTCGAAATTCTTGAGCTGGAGGAAAAAGTATGTTGCATGGAAAACATCTGTTGAAATCTCCAGTCCTCCTATGCCAACTGTATTGATTAAGATAGGCTAGAAACACTACAGTAGTGACGAATAGCCCCCAAATCTTAGGATTTATGCAACAAAAGTTTATTTATAACTTACACCTTATCTGCTGTGGGTTTGGGCAGTTATCCAGAGCAGCTACCCTCACATGGCGATTTAGCATTCCATTCAATCTTCCGGAATCTTCTGGCTCTTCCTTATCAACACACACTTCCCTGATTGCCACAGCAGGGAAAGATCAAGGAGGAGCAAATAAATGCTTCCCCCACGAGGTGACATGTGTCATATTTAATTTGCAAAAGCAAGTCCCATGAGCACGCTGAACTCCAAGCAGGCAGATGTATTAGTTATCGGTTCCTGTAAAAGAAAAAGACCCCAAACTTATGCTTTTCAGCAACACGGTTTATCATTTCTCATGGTCTGTGAGTTGGCTGGGCAACTTTGCCGGTTTTGCCTGGGCTTACTTATCCAGCTGTATTTGGGCTGAAAAGTCTTAGATGTCCTCATTCACATGTGTGGCAGATGGTGCTGGCTGTTGGCTGGGGTGCCTCAGTTCTCCTGCTTGTGGCTTCTTATCCTCCAGTGGACTCAGCTGACTTCCTTACATGATAGTCTCAGGACAGACTTCCAAGAGGACAATAGCAAAAGCTGTGAGGTGTCTTGAACCCAGGCTCCAGAACTCGCACAACACTTCGGCCACATTCTGTTGGTCCAGGCCAGTCACACGGCCAACCCGGATTCAAAGTATGGGAAAACAGTCTTTTGATGGAAGGAGTTGTAGCTATTGTAGCCATGAGTTTTAATCTATCACAGCAGGGCCCATGTACAGTCGATTCTTTTTATCTGTGTAGTTATGTTTTATAAAGCCATTGCAGTTACTGAATTAGAACATACTGAGCCATTGCTCCTAGGGGAAATACGGGGTTAGGTTCCCATGAGCCTCCAGATGCAACATTCTCATCAACTGATCAATAATAACTTTGTTTTATGTGTGCATCTAATTAAAGACACCTTATTTAACATACATTGTTGACTTGTTAACATTGAACTCATGGCCGACAGCACTGTAGTTCATGCCTGAAGAAAGCCTATTTAATACACGTATTTTCTCCGTAAGGCACGTCACAGCCTCCTTGTGCTTAGGAGCACTAAACAGCACTTCAGCGTCACCTCCAGGAATCATTTAAACAGTGAAATCACCCACAGAAAGCTCAAAAATGTGACAAAATGTCACTAAATACACCCCAAACATACTTGTTTATTGTAGAAGAGCTGAAACAAGGCTTGTTTTACCTCTACTGGGAACGTGTGTGTCAGGTGACCCACATTTTTCACCTCTCTGCACATGTCCATGGATGAGTATGGAAGCAACGTGAGTATTGATTTGGGGGTTACAGATAAATTTTAGCAAGTAGGTGAATTTGCAAATACAGAACTCACATATAATGAGGATCAGCTGTACACAAAAGAGGGAAACTAGATTGGTGAACAGGGGTAATTTCTGTCACACTAGTTCATGGGGAAAAGGAAAGAAATGAACATTTATGGAGTACTTACTATGTCCTTGCCTTTGGCATTCACTATAGCATTTAATATAATACATATTACATAATATATATCATATATAATATAATCTAATCTTTTTTATATGTTGCTAGATTCAGTTTGCTAGTATTTTGTGGAGGATTTTTTTCTTTTCCTGTGATGTCTTTGTCTGGTTTTGGTATCAAGATACTACTGTCCTCATAGAATGAGTTAGAAAGTTGCCTCCTCTTCTATTTTTTGAAAGAGTCTGTGCAGGAATGGTGTTAATTATTCTATAAACATTTGGTAGAATTCACCAGTGAAGCCAACTGGTTCAGGGTTTTTTGTGTGGGAAAATTTTTGGTTGCTAATTTAATCTCTTGTCATAGGTCTAGTCAGATTTTCTATTCCTTCTTGAGTCAGTTTTGATAGTTTGTGTCTTTGTGGGAATATGTCCATTTCATCTAGCTTATCTGATTTGTTGGAATACAATTGTTCATAATATCCCCTTATAATCTTTTTAGTTCTGTAACATCAGTGTAACCCCTCTGTCATCCCTGATTTTAATGCTTTGAGCTTTCTCTCTTTTTTTGTTGGTCAGTGTAGCTAAAGATTTGTCAATTTTTCGATCTTTTCAAAGGACCAACTTGTTGGTTTTTCATCTTCTCTATTTCATTTATTTTCACTCTAATCTTTATTGCTTGCTTTGGATTTAGTTTGCTCTTCTTTTTCTAATTTCTTAAGATGGAAGACTATGTTTTGATTTGAGATCTTTCTTCTTTTTTAATATAGGCATGTACAGTTATAAATTTCCTTCTATGCATGTTTTCACTGCATCCCATAAGATTTGGCAATGTTGCATTTTCATCTTCATTCATATCAAAGTCATTATTCTGATTTTCCTTGTTATTTCTTTTTTGACCCATTGATTATTTAGGTATATGTTATACAATTTCTACATATTGGTGAATTTCCCAAATTTTGTCATTGGTTTCTAATTTCATTCCATTGTGGTTGGAGAATGTACTTTGTAAGATTTTAATCCTTTTGATATTATTTAGACTTGTTTTATGGCCAAATGTATGGTCTATCCTGGAGGAAGATTTATGCACACTTTGGAAGAATGTGTATTTTGCTGTTGTTGGGTGGTGCATCTATAGTATTCTATAGGTGTCTGTTAGGTCTGGTTGGTTTACCGTGTTGTTCAAGTCTTCTGTTTCCTTACTGACCTTCTGTCTAGTTTTTATATTCATTATTGAAAGTGAAGTTTCCAATTATTGTTGCTGAATTATCTGTTTCTCCTTTCAATTCTGTCATTTTGCTTCATGTATTTTGGGACTCTGTTGATAGGCGCATATATGTTTGTAATTATTTTATCTTTTTTGATGGATTGGCCCTCTTATCATTATAAAATTTCATTCTTTTTCTCTAGCGACCATTTTTCCATATATCATAATATAGTATAATTAATTAGCATAATGTTTTGTCTGATATTAGTTTAGTTAGTCTAGTTCTCTTTTGATTACTGTATACATGGTATATCTTTTTCCATTGTTTTACTTCCAACCTATTTGTGTCTTTGGATCTAAAGTGTGTCTCAAAGAGAGCTATAGTTGTATCATGTTGCTTTATTTTTATTCATTCTGCCATTATCTGTCTTTTAATTGGAGTGTTTGAGTGTTAATCTTATGAGGATACTTTGTATTTGATGAGTTGTTTCTCTTTTGCTGTTTTCAAGATTCCGTCTTTGCCTTTGGCTTTTGGCAGTTTGATTTTGATATGTCTAGGTGAGTATTCTGAGTTTATAACATGTAGAGTTTGTTGAGCTTCTTGAATTGCAGACTCATGTTTTTCATCAAATTTGGGAGATGTTCAGCCAATATTTCTTCAGATATGCTTTTGCCCTTTCTCTTTTCCTTCTGGAACTCCAATTATGCATATGTTGGTACCCTTGATGATGTTCACACAAGTCTTTGAGACTCTGTTCAACCTTCTTCATTCTTTTTTGTTTCTGTTCTGGAGAGTGGATAATTTAAATTGACCTGTCTTCAAGTTTGCTAATTCTTTCTTCTGGCTGCTCACATCTTCTGCTGTGCTCTCCTAGTGGATTTTTCATTTCAACACCAGAATTTCTATTTGGTTCTTTTTAAAAATAATTTTTATCTCTTTATTAATAGTCTACTGGTGATATATAATTCTCATGCTTTCGTTTCTTTAGATATGATTCCTTTTAGTTCTTTGAACGTATTTGAAATAGCCGATTTAAAGTCTTTGTCTAAGAAGTCCAGTGTCCGGGCTTCTGCAGGGATGGTTCCTATTGATTGCTTTTTTCCTGTATACAGGCCGTACTTTCTTGTTTATTTACTTGTCGGGTGATCTTCTGTTGAAAACTAGACATTTTCAATAACATAATGTGGCAACTCCAGAAATCAGATTCTCCACCCTCCCCAGGTTTGTTTTGCTGTTGCTGTTTGTTGCTGTTTGATTAGTGGCTCTTGCTGTGTGTGGCCACTGAAGCGTCTGCTTAGTTAGCTTAGCCAATCAGTAAACCTCCTAGTCTTTGCCAAGGACTCTGTGTGAACGTTGGAGCACGCCTTCAACACTAAGCTGGGTAGTTGACAACTGACTTAGCCTTTATTTCCTGCTTTTTCAGAGCCTCAAGGTCACCCAGAGGTGAGGGCTTAGTGCCTTCTCAGGTCTTTCCTGAATGTGCACACAGCCCTTGGAATGGGCGCAGCCCTACATATGCTTGTGGCCTTGTAGATTCACAGGACTGTGTCAGCATTTTTCAAAGACCCTATAAACATTTCATTCCACAGCTTTTCCTTTTAAACTTTTTGGTTAGCCTATTATTTGCCCCAACGGTTGTAAAGTTAAATAATTGCCTTTAATTGTTGTCAACAAATGTACCAGGGTAAAAGGCTTTTCACACTGGGTGAGCTCTAAGATAGGTCAAATAAAGATATGCTTGCCAGTGGGGTCTTTCAGGGAACCACCACACAGGTCAAATAATGACAATTCTCTGGGGATGAGGTTTTGAAGCTGCTCCCACCCTGTTTTTGCCCCCTCTAGTGGCTGGCAGGTTTCTAATTTTCACTGCAATAGGGGGCTGTTGATTTACAAGACCACCACAGAGCTGAAGAGCGGGCATGGTAAAATGCCACAAAGTTTGCTGTTCTTACTGAGATTCAGTGTTTTTTCAAGAATAAATGTCTACAGATGGAATAAATAGGCTAACCAAAAAGCCTTTTGTTAATTTCCAGAGTTTTGAAAATGTTGACTATGACAATTTTTGGTGGCTTTCTCCTTGCTTTGATGGAGGAAAGAGTTTTTGGAGGTTCTTACTCTGCCTTTTCCACTCATGTCACTCGATAGCTATCGTGAACCCTACCATATCAGCTAGGATTAGATCCCTTTACATGTGACAAAAAAACCCTGAAGTAACAGTGGCTTAAATAAGAGTTGTATTCTCTCACACTAGAAATCTAAAAGTACGTTCAAAAAGTTCAGAATGTTCAAGGACAGCAGCTTCTTTTAGCTTTAGATTCTGCCATCCCTAGAGTGTGGCCCACATCTTCATGGTCTAAGATAACAGCTAGGGCTCCAGCTATCAAATCTGCATTCCAGGAAGCAAGATGGAAGAAGAGGTGAAGAAGAGCATACACCCTTCCTTTAACAACCCTTCCCAGAAATTGCACGTGATATTTCAGAACATAGTCAAACAGCCACGCCTAGCTATGTGGGAGGTTGAAAAATATGGTCATTATTAGGAGGTCGTGTGTCCAGCTAAAAACCAAGGGTTTGTTACTAAGGAAGGACAGAAACTAGCTGTCTCTGCCGCACGCATTTGACAGGTGAAGAAGCTGAGGTTTAGAGAAGTTCAGTAATTTACCCAGGGACACCCAGGCACTATGTAGGTGATAGGATTCAAATCTGGTTGTCTGACCCTCAAGCCTGTACTTTTAACCGCTTTGCCATTCAGATTCCAAGAAGTTAAATAACTTGATGAGGTCACATAGTTGGCAAGAGCAGATCTATCTGGCCACAAAGATCATCCTTTGTCTGTTATTTACCCCAAACCATCTATTTTACTCTAGTGGGCCACCTGGAAGAGTGACAAAAAACAGACTTCACTGTTCAAGCTGAAAATGCCAGTAGAGGTCCATTAAGATAGCTAAATAAAGTGCCTCGAGGGTCCTTCAAACACAGGACAACAATGAGCACCTGAAGGACAGCAAATGAACCAAGAGGACAGATCATCAGAAACAGAGCCATTAGGAAGCAAACGCTGTGGGACTTGCATGCTTTCTGAAGTGGAATGAAGGGGCCAGTGAGGCACAGGCTGTGAATTGCCGTAAGAAATCAGTGCTGAAAGTTGTGATCTCGAACAGAACGCTAGGTACTTTCTGTTTTGTTTTTCCCACTGATCTCCTGGACTGCCAGCCCTCTGCGACCAATCGGTAGGTATTTATTAGTCCCTTCCACTCACATCCGGCTCTGGGATGGGGTGAGGCCCAAATTAAGGCCAGGGCGTAAGGTTCCGTTGAGTCCCCCCAAAGTCTAAGGGAACAGACCCCGGTGCCTGCCTTGGTGTATTCATTTCTTCCTTTGTCAGCTAGTACTCTTCGTCACCCTGGATAATCGTAAAGCTGAGTTAATTGAGACCGGAATAAGTAAGGTCATACGGTAATTACAAATTCAGGACAGGTTTTCAATTCACCCGGAGCTCCTTTTCACGGTGCTCACAGAGGATACACTCACCCAGGGGGTATCCATGGAATTGCAGCTTGATAACCAAACGGCAGCGCGACTGAAGCTGTGCTGGCTAATACAGCCCCGTTCACAGCCGCCCTAGCATGATCCTCTGTTCTCTGTGGTTTGAATCTGTCACAAAGAAAAGATTTGGTTCCAGAACTGGAGTAATTCGAGCTCTATCTAATGGCGTATGTTGGAGTCATTGAAGTTAAAAAACTTGGGCCTTGGGTCCCCATAGGGAGCTGCCGTCTCTCCCCTCCTTTTCCCGGGGAGCCCCCTCACTAGCTCACAGCCGATCCTCGTTGCTGAGAGCCCCCTCCCAGCCCTGCCCTGGCACCCCCAAATAACCTCTGCTGATACCTTCCCTTCACACACGTGCACGTGTACATGCACACACGCACGCACACAGGTGCAGGAGCAGCTCCAGCCTCTGCCTTTGTCCTCCACTTGGAACTGTTTCCGCCTTCCCCCCGGTCTTGCTTCAGCTTCACCCCTGATTCTTTCTCTCTACAGCAAGGTTAACAGATGTCTATCATGTGAACGCCAGATTTTTTTAATATTTGCAATTTAATTAAACACTTTCTTCAGCGATTGTTACAGATTCACACACAGTGGTAAGAAATAATACAGAGAGAGACCATGTGTTCTTTACCCAGTTTCCCCCAATGGTAGCATCTTGCAAAACTTTAATACAATATCACAGCCGGGATATTGACATAGGTCAATCCACCAGTCTTGTTCGGATTTCCCCTCTTACGTGTCTCATTTGTGTGTGCGTGTGTTTAGTTCTTTGCTGTTTTATAACATGTGGAGGTTTATGCATCAATCACCACCTCTGGTGTTGTCTTTGTGTAACCCCGCCCATCTCCCTCTCACTCCCTCCACCACCTCCCAGCCCTGGAAAACATTAATCTGTTCTCCATCCCCACAATTTTGTCATTTCAAAAATGCTATATAAATGAAATCATAACCTGTGTAATCTTTGGGGATTGGCTTTTTTCACTCAGCCTAATTCCCTTGAGATCCATCCAAGTTTTAGCGTGCATCAATACTTGGTTCCTTTTTATCGCTGAGGAGTATTCCGAGGTACAGATGGACCACAACTGATTTAACCATTTACCCACTGAAGGACAGCTGGATAGTTTCCAGTTTCAGGCTGTCATGAATAAAGCTGCCATGAACATTTATCTACAGGGTTTTGTGTATACATAAAACATAAGTTTTTATTTCTCTGGGATAAGTGCCCAAGAATGCAGTTGCTGGGTCATGTGGCAATTGCATGTTTGGTTTTATAAGAGCCTACCAAAATGTTCTCCAGAGTGGCCGCCATCACCAGCAACGTACGAGTGGTCCAGTTTCTCTGCATCCTTGCCAGTGATTGACATGATCACTAATTTTTATTTTAGCCATTCTGGTAGGTGTGTAGTGAAATCTCATTGTGGTAATTTAAAAAATTTTTTAATCTATTTTTGTATTTCAACTTTTAATGGTTACTGATTATTTGTGTAGCTTTCGTATATTTTTATTTTTCAGAACCTTTATTTACTACTGAACGACTGACTGTACGACGTGTTGGAAAAATTCGAACAGCATTTTACATAATTCTGTTTTAGTCATCAGTCCACACTTTTTTCACTATGCCAAGAATTCCATCAATGCCTGCTTTCGAGGCATGACGATGCGCAATATCGAAACATTTTCAGTAACTGTCAACTTTCGAAGTTAGCATGACGTATACTGCATGAATACTGAAGTTAATTGGCTATTCTGGCCTTCATGGGCCTATTGTAAGGGGAATTGCTTTGTGCACATACCAATTATGTTTCTATTTTCATAAAATATGTTTTCTAGTAAAAAACTAAACCATAAAAAATAAACTCCTGACTATTTCTTTTCCAGCCATTCCAGAATGATGATCGGCAAGCTGCCTCCTGGATTCCTCTACTCTGTGCAACCCAGGACCCACCCCAGCTTTCAGGCCGTCGTACTTGCTCGTGGGGGAAAAGGGGGTGAGAGGGGAGACTCAGCATCTTGGCTCCTATTTGTCTGGGAGGGAAATCTGACATTTTTAGTAGACAATTAAAATGCTTACTTTGAAGAAAGTAGAGACCCGGTTGCCTGGACACAGTCAGGAATACATACCATTGAATCTGCGGGTGACCTATAGTTGCTTTGTCCCTATTTGAGTATCCAAAGTGTTAAGGGGAAAATGAGACAGCTCTAAAAAATAACTCTTGTGCTTTCTCTGCTGGTCCTCTGGGTGTGTGTGTGTATGCATCACACGCCCACACATATGCACGTAATAAATGGCTTAGTGTAAAAACCCTGCGACACACATCAATTCTGTAGATTACCAGGGAGTCCTAACTAGGGTCGCTAGCAAAGCAACTTCTATAAAGACTATAAATAGTAGGCACGTGCCTCTGTAAGCAGTGCAGCTATTTATTTTATTTAATAGGAGATTCTCTTGTTACAAGGACATCACAGATTACTGAATAATTTATTTCATAGTAGATTATATGGGCTTCACTCTTTGCCAGTGAGCGCATACCCAAATGTCTACAGGAGATAAGGTGAGCAAAAGTTAGACCTCAGGCTTGGGTGAGCTATTTATTTTTTAATTTGATTTGTATTATCTGTTATAGTCATATATACAAATTTTACTTAATGTTATCTCAGCTGCAAAGGTCATATATACAATAGAGGCACCACTTTATTATCGACATTTAGCTAACTCAAAGTAATGCATACGATGACACAGCGCTGAGAAATAGAGAATAGAATAATAAATGACCTTGTTATACACGGTGATTTTAACACAGGACTGTGATAAATAGGGGCATGTTTGTTCTTTATGAAAATATAGGGAACCAAGAGAGGGCAAAATTCGATAAAGATGTTAGATTTGGAAAATGGAGTCAAGAAAAAAGATTTGAATGGGTATTTTTCTGTGACGCTCTATCATAATCTTTTCAATGATTTGGATTTGAAAAACAATCCCTTCTAAGCTTACAAAGCCTAAACAGTTTGCCTTTACTGTGTACAGGTCTCAGGTGAGCAGAAGCACCTTGGAAGACGGGCACATTTTTCTTTCAAATGTAATTTTGATGGAGATAAAATTTACTTTCAAAGAAAATTTAATTTTGACGATAGAAGGATGGCAAAATGCCTGAAGACAGCCACATAACATAAGAGGAAATTCATGTGGCCACTAACTGTGGTAAGAGGTGCTTCATTTTATTAGTAATCAGGGACATACAAATTAAACCCATAATGAGATGTCACTACACAGCCGCCTGACCAGTTATAATTCTAGAGTTTGATGATAGCAAGTGCTGATGAGGTTGGAGAATACTGAGAGCTGCTGCTAGTGGAAGTTGAAATTGAAGCAATGATTTTGGAAAACAGTTGCCGTTATTTACTGAGGTTGAAGATTCACACACACTGTTCACAATTAAGAAATGCCACCGTGGGAACACTCCTAGAGGTAGACGTACGTGTCTATCCCGTGGACGGGATGTATACGAGAATGTTTATAGAAGCCGCAAGCTGGAAACAACCCAAACGTCTGCTCAACAAAGACAGGATAAGTAAGAACTAACGCCACTCGCAACAGCAGAGATGGACGTCACTAACATAGTGTTGAGCAAAAGAAACAAGACACAGATACGCAGAGTAAGGGTCCATTGATTGAAAGCTCATCAACAGGCAAAACTATATGGTTTAGGGACACATATAGAGATGGCAAAACTGTAAGGAAGAACAAGGAAATTACTCTACTAAAAATCAGGATAGTGGTTACTTTTAGAGAAAAGGAGAGATTGTGAACACGAAGAATACTGAGACTTTAGAGCACTGGAAATGTTCTATTTCTTGACCTGGCTGTGGTTTCATGGGTTTTCACTTTATAATTATTCACTAAACTGGACATTGGTGTTTAATGCACTTTTGTGTGTGTGTGTGATGTTACACACACACACGTGCGTACAAAATACTTTCTAATCATACTGTTAAATACTAAAAGATCGAGATTTTAAAAAGAAACTCCCTGGTTCTTTTTAAAATATCTATAAAAAATGAACTTTAGGGGCCCGCCCTGTGGCTGAGTGGTTAAGTTTGCGCACTCCGCTTCCGCAGCCCAGGGTTTCGCTGGTTCGGATCCTGGGTGCGGACATGGCACCACTCATCAGGTCATGGTGAGGCAGCATCCCACATGCCACAACTAGAAGGTCCCACAACTAAAAAATATACAACTATGTACTGGGGGGATTTGGGAGAGAAAAAGCAGGAAAAAAAAAAAAAGAAGATTGGCAACAGCTGTTAGCTCAGGTGCCAATCTTTAAAAAAAAAAGTGAACTTTAAGTATTCAGTTCAGGGGTCAGCCCCATGGCCTATTGGTTAACTTTGGCACACTCCACTTTGGCAGCCCAGGTTTGGTTCCCAGGCACCGACCTACACCACTTGTCCAGGGCCACGCTGTGGCAGCAACCCACATACAAAATAGGGGAAGATTGGCACAGATGTTAGCTTAGGGTGAATCTTTCTCAAGCAAAAAGAGGAAGATTGGCAACAGATGTTAGTTCAGGGCAAATCTTCCTCAGCCAAAAAAAAAAAAAAAGTATTCAGTTCAGTTGAATGAACATTTAAAATAATGAGCCAAACCTCATGCCCAGTTTCATGTCAGAATTCTATAACGTCATGGTGGAAAGACAGATGATAAGAGAGGAAAGGTTACTGGCTTCTAGACCAGAGGCCCCTTTCCAGCCAGCCCTGATCCTCCATAGCTGTGTGTCCCTGGGCAATTCTCTGGCCTTGTTCCTCCTCTGTAAAGAGGATCGGACCTGATCAGAATTCCTCTGAGAGTGCCCTGGTATATCCTTGGGAGTTCTCTGTGGGAACTTTAAAGTTTTTTTAAGAAAAAATTCTTTTCATTTTGAGCAGAATCTAAAAAATATGAGCATCATGTGGGTCCTCCGTGGGTCCTCTTTAGAGCTTACGGTGCCAGCACTCCTCTGTGTTTATGATCACATTGGGGCCCAGATGTGCTGTTATGATTATCTCAAGCCAGTAAGGAGAAAACACAGGTGACCTTAATGAGTGAAGTCTGCATTTGCCAAGCGACCTCATGGAAGGCTCACGACCAGAGTTTTCACAGGAGTTTGAAAAGACAATGTCGTGTGAGATTTGAGTCATGGGATAATGCCCGACCCAGAGAAATGACCCTAGTGACAAAGTGAGGAGCAATTTACTCCACAAAAATCACGTCTCATTAAATTAATATTAACTTGAGTTTTATTGGTTTTATCTCTGGGTTGTCAAAATCATGAATTTGTTTTGATTTCATAGTTGTAGAAAAGCTATAAGCCTGTGGGATGTATGCCCAGTTCCATGTGTGTACATATTTAACTAACGATCTTGTAAAAGTAATTTACATCAACACTGGAAACCCTCAAACATTTTTTTCCCCGAGAAGGCAACACACTTCATTAGAGTTTGAGGCACGCGGAACCCCATGGCTTCCACCGACCCCCCTGTGATTCTGTTTCCATTTTGGAAGTCGCACCTTTCCAAAGCAAGTGACAGGGAGGCCCCTGCTGCTGCTGGGATTCCCGCCCTTTTATTTGTAGCAGTGAACACCTGTGGGCCATTTTGCAGGGGCCGGGACATTGGCAGGACCAGGAGACGTTTCCCATGGTCACGACTGGAGGTGGGGCAGGTCAGTAGAGACCAGAGATGCTGCTAGACATCCTGCAATGCACAGGACAGCACCCCCCCCCAGCACCCCCCCCCCCCCCCCAGCCCACAGCAAAGAACTCTCCAGGCCATATTGCCAATAGTGCACAGGTTGGGGAACCCTGGTTCCGCTCTCTACAGCTTTAACTTTCCACAGGAAGAAAACCTTCTCTGCATCTGTTCCCAGTCAGCCAGGATAAGGCAGCAGTTTTCTCTTACAACCGACCTTTCCCAGCACCTGTTTCCTTCTGCACAGCAGAAACAGACAAGCAAACAAAAACGATCCCTCAGGTGTGAGGTCCGTTGCATGACTGGCTAGATTTAAGAGTGGAAGGTTGGAGAGGTCCAGGATTTTTCTGTTTTTTGAGGTGACCTTATTCCTGGTCCTTCTCCATCAGGTCCTGGTCTGCCATCTACACGTAGTGCCTTTGCTCTGCAGAGACCTGATGCCTGATGTGTGTAGCTGGTCTCTGGAGGGAACGTGCCCCGAAGTGATTCCCAGAGGAGCCGATATCTCTTCCAGAATAAACCACCAGAAACAATATTTGAACAGAAATGTTAATGCGAGCTTCAAACAGATTAGAGTGGTTTCCCACATCTGAGGATGCTGGATCCATTGCTAAGTTGACCTACGGCCCATGTAGTTGTGTTTGTTTGTGTGCCTGTAAGAGTTGCTGGGGGGCATCTCTCCCTTGCTCTCTATCCTCATGTAATTCTCATATTTGTTCATAAAGATCCTGCTGTATGTTCCTGGGTCCCGTCTCATCTCCCCCATCAGATGTTTAACTCCCTGTGGACAGAGCCTTCCGTGTCCTTTGTTGTCGCTGGTACACGCCCAGCATGCTCAGCACCGTGGCCTGCTCTGCGGCAGTCGACACAGTCCATGAGCTATGGAAAAACACCGCATTGAAAAATAGGCCTGGTGGGATACGGGCAACAGTTTCCTAAACATTACCCACCATCCTCTCAGCCCGTCCTCGTGTTCACCTGTTATTCTAGTGACCAGAATCCCGTCACAACCAGCCTCTCGGTTCTGGAAGACTTTAAAATCTATAGCTTTCTCCAGACAAGAGAATAGCCCTCAATTTCCAGGACCAAAAAAGGAATGTGCTCCCACTCAGCGGGTCTGGGCCGGCTGCCTGAGGTGGAGATGGGGCAGGGGTTCCAAGCACTCCTCAGTCTCCACCCCGGCTAGCCTCCCTCCCGCCTCCCACTCACACAGGGTCACGGAGAAGGCTGTGCACAAGCCTTTGTCCATCCCTGACAACCACTGATACAAGGCAGCGACTGGATGCCTCACATCCTGCCTGGAACACCACCCTTTCTTCCTCCCACCCCTTTCTAAAAAATAAATAAATCCTCTGTGTAATGTGTAGTCTTTCAAAGACACAATGGGGCACCATGCCTTTAGCACAATACAGGTGCCCCTGGCATCTGGCAAATAGGGCCCTAGTTCCCTGGCCTGGACTTTAGCGTTCTGCTCAGATCCCACAGCTGAGAGGAGGCTGGAGCTGGTGGGGGGCACTAACAAGCCTGAGGGGCGCAGGCATCTCCACTTGGCACTTGCAGCCCACAGATCTCCTCTCCACATGGGCTCTTCGGCTGTCACCCATCCTCCCGCTTTGGTCTTTGGGGCGGCTATCCTTCTCCACCTGCCTGGGTCCTGCACACCTCAGGGCCTGCGTGGCTCAAGGCAGCTCGCTTCAATAGGAATGCAAACCATGGCTGAGGAAGAAAGCAAAACTGGAGGCCAGAGAAGCTGAGCGTTGGGTGTAAGGGCTGAGGCCAGACCACAAAAACGAAGGCCCATTGTGGGGTCAGGGGTTGGATGGGTGCCGAGCGCAGCAAGTAATGTTGTAGGAGACCGGTTGGTGGAAACGGTTCTGGTGAGGTCCATGAGCAATACCAGGTTGGGGCCTCTTTTATGGGATCTGGTGATGTTTTAGATGGGGTGGAGCAAAGAGGGAGATGGGCTTAACAGCATCAAGATGACTGGGCAAGACATGACAATCCTTCAGGTCCGTTTCAGGCAGATTTTAAATCTGTGATGTTCAGACTTGGTTGTGGGGAGGGAAGGAGCAGTTGTGATTTTTCCCTGACCTTACCCCAAACAACGATGACCAGGTGCCCAATCTATGACTCTGAAAGGGCAAACCAGACCCCGTCCTAAGCAAAGCCCAGACAAGCCCCCTGCTCAGTGGTGGGGAGTAGGTGAATGTGGCCCCTCCACGTGGTGTGAGCCAGAACCTAACTTTAGCCTGCGATGAGTATATGCAAAGTGGGTACAGCTGCCCCATCGCCTCCCCGGGGGCCACTTCCGTTTTACATCCTGCACCTGTGGGGATTTGCATGCCGTTCCTTCCTCCCCTCCCACCCCACACTTTCTGCACTTCTGCCCTGGTGGGTGGGTTCCATGGAGGGGAGGGACCTCATGCAGGAGGTCTTTGTTATGAGTTACAAGGAGGGTGAAGGACAGCGAGACCATCTCGCCCCTGTGAATTGGGATACCATCAGTTCGTGAGCCTACAGTCCAATTTGCAGATGATCCAGGCTCCTTATTTCCCCTTCCCCTGGCTGCTGGCCTTTTGTTCTTGTCATGGTTGATTAGCTCCCTAAATAGAGATTGGACAGAGAAAATGAAAGGAGAAAAATGGGGAAATTAGTAGCTCTGGTAAAAGGTCTGTTGGGGAAGGAAGTTAAAACCAATTAATCAACTGAGATTTCCATTATCCCATACCCTCTCTCCCCCTTCTGGTGCATAGCCAGGGATCAGAATTCAATGTCGGGTGTAGCCAGGAAATGCATTTTACACCCATTCACCAATGAGTTCTCTGGTCTTCAGCTTGAAAGCTAGTCATCCAGGGGTCAGGATGCTCCACTGGGGCCTGTGCCACCAGGTGATACTACGCACAAGACTGGGCTGCAGGCTGAACAACCAGAAGCCCTGACTGTGAAGACAACTGGGCTACTACGAGGAGGATGTGTGACGTCTCTTTGGCACCATGGAAAGACACAGGGATGGGCGGAGGGAGTGGAGAGAGTAGAAGCGGCAAAGAAGTGTCTTCCTATGTCATGCTCTGGGGGAACGCCAAAGTCCTGAAGTCTGACCCCAAAGGATTACCACATTTTAGAGGAACATCAAGGAACAGATCTGAGCAGTGGGAAGAGACGAGATCGTGAGAGCCTCAAGTGCCCCTCTGGCAAGGAGAGTGGATCTTGCTGCCAGGAATCTCAGGGCTAGAATTCTCTGTAGCCGCCTCTCTCCTTTCACCGTATTTATTCCTTTTCTTCACTGGACCATGTCCCTCAAGAAAAAAATGCAAAGATGGGCTGCCCAGTTGTAGGAAGGGTGTGTAAGGCCCCACTAAAGTCAAGTGGGCTGTGAACCTACGGGAAATATCAAAACTGGTGCAAAAGGAGGAAGCGAATCTCTTCTGAGGAAGGAGCTGCTAAATTAAGCTCTGTGGGTTGTGGCAGAATTATTGCCCCCATTTGAAAGCCAATTTCTACCCTGCCCATAATGGGTCCTCCAAACCATTGGCCCTTCAGGAGGGTCGACCAGCTCTCTCTTAAGGGGTGATCATTGATGTCATGGGCCTGAAACCACTCTACTAAGTGAAAATCACACCACCACCAGCTAAGTTCCTACCCAGAAAACGAAGTCTGTCCAATTTAATACAACACCCATACCCATATACCTTTGATGTACAGCTGGTGACGATCTGGGAACACAGAGCTACAACTCGTGTCACCCTTGTCAGTTTCAAAACCCACCTGAGTGTCATGCACTACAGGGAAAGCCCTAGCAGTGTGGGCAGCTGAGAACAGCATAGGCACCATAATTTACCAAACCACCCTCCAAATCAAGCCCAGTGTTAAAGTCAGCCCATGACTTTGAGGAATTGACATGGTCCCTTCCGATGATTCAATGATCCCACCACCACCACCTTCTTCCTGAGATCTCTAGCTCTCCAGGGAGATCCTGGAGTGGATGTGTTGTCACTACATCAGATTATCCTTCACCACATAAAGTACTGAGCAACAGGAGAACCACTGGAAATAACGGTTTCTCCGATACAACTCTGAGAAGAGACGGTGTTTTTATTTCGTATGGATCTGGGGTATGTTCAGAGAAGGAGAGGCAATGACCTTGTCATTCTTTGCTGAAACGGATTTCCCAGAGAGTCATATATCTAAGTGACAAAATCAGCTGGCACGTGTGGAGCATCTGCTCCTGAAGACGCTGTGATCCAGGTGAGTGTGCTGGAGGGCAGCAGGTTAGGGTCTCCTGGTATAGAGGACTGAGACACAGAAGCGGGTCTGTCTGTCTGTCTGTCAGGGAAAAGTGAAAGGGCGATTCAAGAACAACAACATAGAGGGGAGAAAAAACCAAGAAATGTACCTTCAAAATGACCATTTATCTTTGGAAACCATAAAAGTAAGTAGATCACACCATTTGGGTCCCAAGTGGTGTGGCTTTGTCGCCTAGCCCAAGGGGGTGGAGAAGTCCTGTGGCTATGCAAATATGGAGAAGCCGAGGAGAGGAACATTTCACATTTATGTGTCATTTTACAGCTGCTTTGACCCATGTGATTGCAGCTGATGCTCACAACAACCTCTGAAATAGACAAGAATTACCACCTCCATTTCACAGATGAAAATACGGAGTCTAAGGGGGGTTAAATGACTTCTTGAAAGCCACACTCTTTCTAAGTAGCAGAGCCTGGATTCAAACCTGGGTGTTCTAACTTTAGATTCAGGGCTCTTCCAGCTATGACAGTAGTTTTTAAACTGTGTACCCAACAGAACATCCTCGGAGAGGAAAGGGATCCTGGCATCCCCAACTCCCACTCAGATGGGAGCAGCTCCAATTTCATTTGCCTTATGTATTGGTGTTCCATTCAAGATTTTGTTTGTAAAACAGGAGGTTTCATATAGGTTGGAACGTCACTGCACTCTGCCATTATCATTCCAAAGGAGAATTCAGCCACAGGACAAGGAGCCCCCTTGGAACATGTACAAGGAAAGGAAGGGTGGAGAGACCAGCTCCAGGCAAACTCCTTGCATGCACATGCTCTGCATTTCCTTCTCTTAGAGTGGGAAAGAAAAGAGCTGAGGCCTGTCAATTTGGGGAAGGATTTCCTGGCTGGACATCACGGGGTGCTGCCTGGTCAGCTTTGTGGACCTCCTCCAGACAAATCTAAAGCCCTCAGCAGACTCTGAGTCACAGTCCATCCAAGCTTAATCAGCTATTGCAGCCCATGCCTGGTAAGCAATGCTTCTAGGCTCCTCCACACTCAGCCTCCAGTGAAATGATGCTTATCCCAAGGGTTGGCTTATGCTGGGGCATCACCCATCCACGGTGTGGGGCCACTCAGGGTGTCACCCCCACCAGCCTGAGCCCAAGACCTCCCAACAGTTTGTCCCTTTCCTCCGAGCTCTTCTTTCAAACGGCTCTGTCTGCTCTCCTACCTTTCCAGGAACCCTGCCTAACACCTGCTGGTTTCAGCTTCTCTAACAGGGGCTGTTTAGAAACAGCCTCCACTGACCCCCAGCTTCCCAGCGGGCAAATATTCTGGTTTACCAAGGGCCTCCCGGAGCTGTGTGGAGTCGGGCAAAGCATTTAATGTTGGGTTTGGACCCTGTAAACGTGAACTCTTTAGAAGCTGCCTGCTGCAGACGAAAGACTTGGCTGAGGTCTGCCTCTGCCGATCATTGTGCTTGATGGACCTAAATGCAGCCTTTTGTTCAGGCTTTACGAAGACTTGCAGCTTGTTTTGTCACTTGTTTTCGCATCTCTCTCCTTAAACTGTGTGTGATGGGAAAGAAATCAGACAGACCTGGGTTGGAATTCCAGCTTTGCACTGACGAACTGTATGGTCTTGGCCCGGCTCCTCGACCTTTCTGATCTTCCTTTTCCTCGTTTATATAAAAGAGATTATACTAATTTAACCACTGCACAGGGTTGGCATTTTGTTTTGTTTTGTTTTAAATGAAGAATAAATGAGATACGGAATCCTGTACAGTGCTTGGCACAGAGTCAGCTTTAAATAGATGCTAGTTTCTCCTTCCTCATTAAGGATAAAAACCAAGACTTATCCACATTGGTTCCCCCAAAATCTGCTATGGGGCTGGCACATCATATACTCTTGATAAATGTTTGTTGACAGTCGGAATGAATAAGGAGTGACTCAAGAGGGCAGACACGAAGCTGATAAGACAGGCCACAAAGAGTTGCCAAAACTTGTTGAGTCCCAAACAAATAACAGTATAAGAAGTTGAGAAGTGAGAAATGTGCCCTAAAGGGGCAATCAGATGCTGAAAGTGTCCAGTGTTCTTTATAATCGTGAAACCTTTGAAATAACCTAAACGTCCAACAAAGGGGACTGGGTACATTAAAGTGATTTAATACAATAAAATACTGTACACTCATTTTTAAAATGTAAATTTAGAAGCATTGTTTTATAAAAATACCCAAAACATATTTTTAGGTGAAATGGTGTGTTATAAAATTACACTCTTGTAAAATTATCTATCTCTCTTTTGAAAGAAAGAAATGCCTGGAAGAATATTAAAACAGCGGTTATATCTAGATGGTGGAGTTACAGTAATTTTTATTTTGTATATTATACTTTTCAATATTTGAATTTTTTAGGAGTATCATTCTTATAATCAGGAAAAAAATTTTCTTTTGGAAAACCTAAACATATAAAGGGTATAACAATCAGTGGGGTTTTTTTCTTTTTTGGTTGTAAATGTCAAAACCCACTTTAAACTCATTTAGATGTATTTGGAAGGCTAATATGCTTGCAGGAAGGTCGAGGTGTGGATGTAGCTCATGAAGAGCTGGACACGGATCTGCCATACTGCATCTCTGGGTGCTGATATCATTCTTTCTCCTGCGGGCCAGCTTCCTCCACATGGAGGGAAACACCATCTTGATGAGTTCAGGCTGCTATTCTCCACCACAGAGAGAAAATGAGCACTGTGCTCTATGGTCCCTAGGTCATAAATTCCCAGCATACACTGCAACTGGCCTCATTGGGAAGGCTGGAGGGAGAGGGGTGGCCAGGATTGGATTGACAGTTGTCAATATCAGAAGCAATGAGTGAGCTTTCCTGACATGTCCCTGTGCTGGTGCAAAGATTCATCTGAGTCCTCAAGGAGCTTATGGGTCAGCCAAAGGGCTGATTGCTGGTTGGATAGAGGCAGCAGCTTTTGTTGTTGTCATTACCTTACCTCTCTTCCTGGGCACCTTCCATCACTTCCATCTAAGCACGGAGAAATCTATCTTCTAAAAAATGATGGATTTTCTTAGAGTGTCTTGCATGAAACAATCAGAGCTCAATAAGATGTTCAGAGGTTTCCATCCCTCTGTGCATTCCCTGCTTCATTTACTTACTTAGGAGATGGTAATTTAATTTCTTTCCAAAATCAAGTGACTGTGTCTAGAAAATAAACACTTTTAAATACAGTAGAACCTCATGACATCATACCTCACCATTACATTCATTTTGAAATAAGTTATGTTTTGGAACAGGGTCACTATACTGTGAGCCCCTGGTGGTCAAGAGCTATGCTTTAGTCGTCTCTGAGCCTCAGTTGCTAGTGCAGTGCTGGTCCACATAGGTACTCAGAGGCTAAGTGTACTCAGAAGTCTGTGGTGCATTCTTCACATATTTGTTTCTTCAGGTTTCTGTTAGTGTTTTTTTTTCTTCTTCCCTACCTTTTTTCTGTCTATTAAGGATGCCGCACATTTCCCTAAATCTTCTTCTGATTCCTGCAGTAAATCATTTTCAGAGTCATGTTCTTCCTCTGAGTCTTGGGATGATGTTCCCTCTACCTTGTTCTACAGCATTCTCCCGCATAACTCATTTTTGACCTCTTTACTCATCCTTGACCAAGGTAAGATCTATCCTCCTTCCAACAGAGAGGCTCTTTGAGCTCCCTTGGGTTGGGCTCATTGTCCACTTGAGTATTGGCTTAGTCCTCTTCTTCAATCTACAGATGGGAGCAGGTTCATGGGTACAACTCCCAGCCCACTATAGGAGATTGTCCTGTTCTTGCAGTGGATTTAATCCAGACTGCCAGCAAACACATTGCCCTGGAATATCTGCTAGTCCTCAGCCTATTTCCTTTTGCCCCAAAACAATATAGCACAGATGCAATCATATTTCCAAGATGCATAAAAGGATTTTGGTAAGGCATCATTTACCTACAGTTACTTGTCTCATCCCTTAACAGCCACTGCAGTGAAAGCACAGCCTAGCATGTTTTCTTATACTGATACTTAGTACTTATTGAGCCCTGAGCAGAACAAAAGAGCATCCTTCCTTTTCTACTTAGTATAAACAGCTATAGAGTGAAAAAATCCACCAAAAATGACGTCTGGCAACATGTATCCCCATTTCCATGGCCATGTACCATTACTATGTGTTATTTACCTTGCTTTTCAGTATGGACTTGTTTTTTAGTTGCAAGTAAAGGGATATGCATCAACAGTGGCTTAAATAATAAGCACATCTGCTTTTATTGTTTGTTTTTTTTTCTTTCTGCTTTTTCTCACCAAATCCCCCCAGTACATAGTTGTGTATTCTAGTTGTGGGTCCTTCTAGTTGTGGCACGTGGAATGCCGCCTCAGCAAGGCCTGACGAGTGGTGCCATGATCACGCCCAGGACCTGAACCAGCGAAACCCTGGGCCGCTGTAGCTGAGCGCACGAACTTAACCACTCGGCCACGGGTCCAGCCCCGACATCTGCTTTTATTAAACAAGTCCAGGTGTACGGTCTCAGGGATGGTCTGACAGCTCAACTGTGTCATCAAAGGCTCGGGCTCTTTCCCTCTTTCTCATTCTAACTTCCTAGACCTACTGCTTTTCATCTTCTTGCATATTGCTTCGTGGGCTTAATGTGGCTACCTCAGGTCCAGGCATCTCATCCACACTCCAGACAGGAAGAAAGGGAAGAGGGATGGCCCCAAGCCTTCCTTCAAGTCTATCCCTTTTATGGGAAAAGCAAAACATTTCCTGAAAAACTCTCAGCCAACTTTCATTTTATGTCTCTTTGGTCCCAGCTGGTAAAATTTTACTCCTAACAGGAAGGGAGGATGGGAAAATGAGTATTCTATAAAGAGAAATAGTATAACCATGACTGGGTTGAAGTTATCAATCTTAATTCATTCCCTGAATCAAGGTACATTGCTGCTACACATGACTGACATCCATTGTCATTCAAAGAAAATTAGCATTGTGTTAGCAATGACTGCTGACAGTCAAGGGCAACCTTGGCAGCATTATTTTTAGCTGTGGTAATGGTAGCTGTAGCACTGACCAGTGCTTTCCTAAGATAAAGCTACTTTGAATACAGTGACATGATGTGTGGTTTTGATCACCGACAATGAATATGGAGTCAGTGGAACTGAATATTACCTAGTACAGCCTACTTAAATAACAACAGCTCGGCTTATTGAACTTAAGATGACTACAGAGAAGTCAAATCAAATAGTGGTTATGTAATCTTCCTTTCCAAAAGCAAGTAATTTCTGAATCCAAAATATAAGGAATTATAAATATCGTTTGCATTGGTTATTCAGATATCTCCAAGCAAGTAAATTCACATATTCTGAAGAGCCCTTTCTAGTCACATTTCTACTCAATTCAAAGTGAAAGTATTTCTTGGATTGTGGCTCCCTCTACCCCAGCAAAGACTGCAGAGGCCCATTGCCTACAACTGTTTCTTCCTCCTCCCAGTATTATCTTTCAAGTTCATCCCTTAGTATAGTTAATTTTGGTATTAGAGGGCTTCTATTAGGGCTCACAAGGTGAAAGACAGAGACTTAAGGTGATCAACCATTCAGATTGCTTAGGACTGAGGCTTTCTTAGAAAGCAGGACTTGCAGCACAAAAACCAGGACAGTTCTAGGCAAACCAAAACAGTTGGTCACCCTAGAGGTTATCACCAACATGAGAGGGGTGAGCGAGAGGGGGATGGAGAGGAAGGAAGGAGAGGGAGAGAGGACCAGGGGAGTCTTGGCCGTTCAACCAGCTCTAAATTTTATGACTTTTCCTACCATTTTAATAACTGGAGTTCTTGCACAGCAACTCACCAGTGATACTTGAACACATCATTTCTTTACGTTCTTTAGTCTTCCAACCTGTACATTATTGCCCATTTTTCACCTCCCAGGTCTATCCCACTGTAAACATTTTTTCCCAGTTCCTATTCCTGTTCACCAGATTCAATGGTATTGTAAGTGAATGCTTTGAAGCCCACCCTGCTCCAACACATAGCAGTATAGATAAAATTTAAAGGAGAATTTAAAAAGTCATAGCCACACTCAAAAATGAGATACATATATGCCCATGGTCCTGGAACAGAATTGAAAGGCAAAGCGATGAGTAGAGGCTGAGCTGATGGCCTGCTGGGCTCTGGATCTAGAAGTAGGTAGCAGGAGCTGTGAGTTTCGCTTCTGCAGATAAAAGTGCATCACTGGGAAAGTGCTCCACGGTAGGCACGGCAACCAAAGCCACATTGAGAGCTCACAACCGGAGGCCAGGACAGGGCTTCCCTGGCTTGTGAAGGGAAGCTGGAAAACCTACTGTCCACCACGGCCTGGGGCGTAGGTTAGTGCCTTGAGAACCAGGTTCAAACATGAGCCCTGGAAGGGAGATGCATCGAGAAAGAAAAAGAAAGCCAGGGTAAAAACCTCCCACATATGATGATCCTGTAAACCCACTTTAAAATACACAAAGAAATCTTACACCAAGGAAGATAGTCAATAAAATCAATAATTGGAATATGAGTTTTTCCAGAAAAAAAACCCAAAAAATTCTAAAAAGACTCGAAAATATGTACATTTAGAATCCTTGAAGAGGTACACAAAAGTATTATATCCTTAAAAAAGGTATATGCCACTGATACATTGTGCCATTAAAACAGAGAGAAATGAAATAAACACAGGTGGATATAAAATTAGAAATTATATATATAATATGTATACATAAATAGAAAGATATAACCATTGAAATTTAAAAAAAAAACAACTCAGTAGGATAGATTCTAAACTAAACATAGTTGAAGAGAGAATTAACAAGTTGGAATTGGGAGGAATTTACCCAGAAGGTAACAGCTTCATAGGGGTCACACAAATAAGACAGAGAATGACAGGTGCTGTGGTTATGGATTGGCGGCTCAGGAAATGCTTGTCAAAGGAGACCTTTGAGCAACGACCTGACCAAGTAAGGATGTGAGTGATGAGAACGTAAAGAAAAATAAATCACAGACACACAGTAGTAATAATACCTATTTTCCAAGTTGTTGTGAGGATCAAATTAAGTAGCATACATAAAAGCAGCAAGCCTAGCACTTGACACGTAATTAGCAACAAATGTTAAGACTCTGCTTCCCTTCCTAAGGACCGGAGTTAATAGAATTTAGCATTCTGCCTCTTCATTGAGCGGGCTTTGGCCACCTCTGCTGGAGCCCAGCATCATTCCAGGGGACTTAAATTGGCTGACAATTTTTTGGATCTAATAGTGGTGGGTTTAGCTCTTTATGATAAAGTGGCTGGAACGTTGTCAGCTGTCCATATGTCTATTTTTCCTTTCTGTATTTCTCCCTTGAGTGCAAAGTCTATTTCCCCCTCTAGCATTAACTAAACAAGGTAGTCACGTCCAAAATATAAAGATGACATTTCAATATATCCAGCTAGCCTGACCAGTAGTTTCATTGCAAATCTCAAAATTTCATGAGTGCAACTCTAAGCATTTCTTGCCATTATGTCTTGTCTGGAGCCTTGAAAGAACTCCTAATAGAGGTCACTAAAGGGAGAGAGAGACAAAGCCACCCTCTTTCTGAGCATGGAGACTTTTCAACTCGCAGGCCCATGATGGAAACATTCCCTAATAAAAAGAACAAAATAAGACTGGTTCACAGTGAATAGCAACAGAATGTTCCATCAGACAGAGAGCAGCTTCTTGGGACGTGGGAATCTGAGAGACTGGCCTGTATTCAAAGAAAATGCCCCCAGAGTGATAAAGAGCAAGTCCTGGGGGCTCAGCAACATCCAAGATTTCTTGCTTCAAAATGGGGTGAGTTCCCTGCCAAAGCCTGGGGGTGGGGCCTGGGTATCCTAGAAGCTGAACTAGGCTGGGATGCGAGACTCCCATGGTCGAGGACATTAGGTGTAGCAGCTTCTCTCTTCCCTGAGGAGGCAGACAAGGGAGGCTGTGATTAACCAGAAAGGAAAAGCCGGAGTTCAGAGCGTGTGTTTGTTTGTCTAACCAGAAGAGGGAAAACATATTCCTCTCTCTCTGAGGCTTTGGTCAGGAAATGGTTGTTTTAAGAAGGAAAGAAGGAAGAGGAAGAAGAAACATCCTTTTTTGCTGTGGCTGAGACTAGCATTTGCACTGGGCTCCCAGGGTCAAGGCAGGCTGATGGATGTCGGGTAGTGATCCAGGGAGTTCCCTCAGCATCTCAGCCCTGCCCTCGCCAGTGCCATTGTCCCACACTAGCAAGTCTATACAAAATAAGTCTGCCCCTTCTTTATTTTGAGGGTTGTTTTTTTTTTTTTTTGCCAAAAACTGCACATCTCACCAAGTATGAATTACTTAATAGAAAACAATAAGGAACTGAGCATTTCAACTTTGGATCAGTTGAAGGGCAATGATTGTGCTTGGATGGGAGAAAATAACAGGAATTGCAGGGATAAGCAGCAGGATTTTAACATCTGCCGCGTCCCACAGAGCATATATTCCCTGATACCTTCTGTGTGTTCATGTCTCCTTAAAAATCAAAATAAAAGTTAAAAAGCAAATGTTTAGGGTGAGATTAAAGAGAAAATTATTGCACACCAGCAAAACGAGAGTGTGATGTAGGCACGAGCATGGGCATGTGCGCCGTACCGTCATTTTGGCGGTCTTCACACAGGCACAGATGTTTTTCAACGTGCTTGTCCATCTCCCACACACATGCAGCTTGAAATGCATCTTTAGTAAGATTTCAGTCCCTGTGGCAGGCAGGTAGGAGAGACAAGTAGAGAAAACTTCAAATCGAGAATGGGGCATTGTTCAGGTATCAATAGTTATTAGGCAGGGTTCCTGCATTCCAGTAGGTGCCTTACGTGTCTTTTGATTAAATCAGTGCAGGGCACCATCACAGCAAGTAGAAATCGATTTGATTCCTTTCCTTAGGGACAATCATTTTCCTGGTAGCCCTTAATCACACCATATAACCCGTTGCCTACACACAGAGACCTCCATAGCATCCACACATGTTGGAGTAATGAAATAAGCTGTAGTTTCACAGTTAAATCCTTTTTAAATCTAGTTCCTCATTCTAATGAGAGACACTGTATTGATCTATGTTCTTTCCTTATACTTCGATATATATGTTTGGTTTTTTAAAATTCATCTACTTTTTAAAGTTAACTCCCTCTCCTCATGTGATCCTCCAAAAACTACAGCCCCTTGCGACAGCCGGCAGAGTCCTCTGAGCACAGATGTGACTATGACAGCCCAGTACTTTCAAAGGGCCTTCCAGGCCACATGCTGTGCTGGTCTCTCTTCCTAAGCCTCAGCCCTAATAGCGAAGGCCTGTGTTCCAGATCCAGAACTCAGACTCTTGTGTCTGTGATTCCCAGAGAGTGGGAGGGCTGGGAAATGGGGCCCAGAAAGGAAGTCACTTGTTCAATATTATAGGGCAAAATAGCAATTGAGCCAAACTAGAAACTAGAGGTCCGTGGTTCTAAATGATCTTTTTGAGAAGCACATTTTCAAATTAAATTAGAACAGCTTGAACAGCTCTGTGCGGGGATTTGTGTAGTGCTAGTGAAGAGCAATCGTATAAGGTGCACGTTAAAAAAACAACAAGGAGCAGAAGCAGATGGTCCAATTTATCTATTGAATTTAACTAGGAATACTCATTGGAATAGCTAATAATGTGACACTACATGGAAAAATTACTATGCCTCTTGGATGAGACTCAGGAGTCATCATCACCAGTAGCCGACCTCCTTGGCTCCTGACGAAATCAACAGTGAGTTTAGCAGCTGCTCTGTTATGATAATTCAGCTACTTTATTTCTGTTTTAATCAGAGCAGATTACTTTTGACCAAACTAGCATCTCTGGATATAATCTACACAGTGTGACCTCTTTCGGTTAGTGAGAAATGGTTCCCTCCGTTCATTTTATGTTTGTGCTGAACTAATTTGTCGTGACCAATATTATTGTGCTAATTATATAAGTGCAGTTGTTTCTTTCAGACAATTTCTGGTATGAGAGCTCTTGAAAGTGCAACACAGAAGAAAGAATAAAATGGAGCAGACACATAATTAGGGAGATTATGAAAATCCTTTCCCAGCTATAAAAAGGTATTTGAAGTATAGGAATTTTGAGCTTTGTATTACGATGCCTGCATCCTCTTCTGGGCCAGGTTGATCCTTCAGTTCCATTGTGGTAAAACCCTAGATGCATACAGGCGCCAGGAAGATAAGGTAAATGAGTGAAACAGGCAGGGTTCAAGGGCGCTCCTGCTGCGTGCGTCATGTGTGAGGACCTTGCAGGCGGGGACCAGAAGGAGGGACTGCTCCATCTGAAGGAGGCTGCCTGCCTCAACACCGTGATGTCGTAAGGGAATGAGGCCCAATGTCGCCAGAGAAGCCAGAACTCTGGACTTGAGTGAAGTATCCTGATTTTTAAGTGCCACTAATTTTTTTTTTTAATACTGAGCTGGATCAAATAAAATTTATCTGAGGGTGGGATCCAGTGGGCTGCCATTTTGTGACTCCCCCTGTATTCCATACAAAGGTCATTCCAGTAACAAGAGGCTTAGAAATGGTCTACAAATTAGCTGGAACACACACCACATGGCAGGAAGAGGTAGACGATCTCCCCTGCTTGCTGACTTCTCCAGAGTGGAAGAAGATTTCTGTGGATCCATCTAGAATCTTAAGGAGCAGCTGTCCTTTTGGCCCCACCAACCGTGACTCCCCAAATCCTAAAGCAGCCACACACTGAAGAGACTTCTTCCCTCTTTCTGCATCATTATTAGACACAGATGTGCCAGGAGACATGGAAACCACGCAGCCCACCACACCACAACCCACCACCGCCCCTGCCTGGCACCCCACCCTCACCCCAAGGGTCCCTGGGGAGCCAGTTTGTGAAGCGTGAAAGGCAAACACCCCTGACCCTGTTTCCTTCTTTCTCTGAGTATGAGGGCACTTGAAATGAGGTGGAAAATTGCTAAAAATGAAGGACGTCCATGCCCTCTGGTTGGTCCTGCTCTAACTGGGAACACACGGGCCATCTGGGCAGACAGCTGTTTTAGAATCAAGGCCTAGTACTGACTATCATCAAGGGCTACTTGATGCTCATACTTGTGTTTGAGGCCTGAGTTCTTGAGTCCCCCCCTCCGGGCTTGCCCTTTCATGCCGGTAGCTGTTCTGCCTCCCAAGCTCCAAGCTCCTCCTGCCTCTCAGTCTGGTTTTGACTCTTAACACCAGTGCTCCTACACAGAGCACACAACTCCTGCCCACCTCTTACCCAGCAAAGACCCCTTATTTGTCTCCACCTCTATCTTGGCCCAGACTCCCCCGGCCTGGCCCCATCCTCTGCTCCCAGTTTCCCACTCCATCCTCTCCATGTTCTGTCCAGAGATGGAAAGCCGTGCTGCTGGGACTGTCCTGTCCCTCCCGGAAACACCTCATGTCTTCTCCTCAAAAGGCTTGGGGCTAAAGGCAGCACAACACAAAGCCGTGACTTGCTCATTTCCACTACGAATTAACAGTACAAGATAGCTCTAAATTGTAGCAGGAGAGAGAAAGGCTGTAAAATGCTAGAATCCATTATCTGGGGAGATTTGCGAATTTCACTATTTCTCAGAGTGGAAGGGGAAGGCCAGTGCCTGGAATGGGGTTGAGCTGGGAGGAGGGAGCCCTGACTGGGGGCCGTGAGGGGGACAGATTGGCTTTAAGACCAGCCTTCCAGACTCTGCCCTGTCCTCTTCCTGGACAGCTGGAAATGGAGATATCCTATTAGGAACAAGTGTGGGCTCATTTAAAGAGGTTTTAAACAAGGCCAGGCCAGGCAAGTTTCTATAACGCCAAACTGTGGAAGGGCATTGTGAATCCGTGAGAGGGCCCAGCCTCAGAATTCAGGGGCTTGGCTTCTGGTCTGTGGAAGGTCCCGCAAAGTACCAGATTGCTCCAGGTCTTCTTCAGCTCGCTGAGGATATAGAAGGTGGATCGGATGAAGTATTAGTTACCTAAGATAACATAGCAAATTAACCCAAACCTTAGCAGCTTAAAACAACAAACTTTTATTATTTCACAGATTCTGTGAGTCAGGAAGCCAGGCACTGCGTAGCCAAGTCCTCAGAATCAGGGTCTCGCTGAGGCTGCAATTAAGGCGTCAGCTGGGGCTGAAATCATGTCAGGGTTCAGGGCGGAGAGGGTCTGCTTTCTAGCTCACGCAAGTGGTTCTTGGCAAAATTCAGTCCCTCTCTGAATCCTAGAATGAGAGTCTCAGTTGGAGCAAGAGCCTCAGTTCCTTGCTGGCTGTTGGCTGGAGGCCTCCCTCAGTTTCTTGCTACATGGATCTCTGCACAGGAAAGCTCACAACATGGCGGCTGGCTTTCATTACTATCAGCAAGAGAGGACAAGCAAGAAGGAAGTCAGAGTCTTTGTGACATCCCATCACTTTTGCTTTTTCTGTCCCTTAGAACTGGCTCACTAAATCTGGCCCACACCCAAGGGAGTGGAGTACACCAGAGCATGAATACCAGGAGGCAGGAATCACTGGGACCTGTTTAGAGGCTGCCTACCACAGATTCTCTCCAAGGCCCCTCCTGGCACTCAGATGCTGTGAATACTCCCCCTCTCTCCCCCAGAAAGAGGCTGCACATTCTGTTTACAACCCCAGCCTCCAAGACTCTCCACCAAGTGCCTGAATGGCTCTGATACATTCAACTGGAGTTAACCAGCACGAAAAATGTACTCAGACAAGAAAGTCGTCTTATCCAAAAGAGTTAGATTGTAAAAAGAAGACATTGCATTTTCTCTATTTTTGTGGCATCTACCATCAGAGGACTCTGCTGATAGACTAGACATCTTTTCAGAGTAGACAGGGAAAATATGTCTTTGTTTAGAGCACTTCAGAACCAGATCTCCAAATCCTGAGGACTGTTGGGTTGATTTGAATTAAATAAGATAAACTCCTCGGGGAAAATGGAAACTAACATTGCTGTTTGTTCATCACACAAGCATTCTGTAAAGCAGCCGGGGATTGTTTTTAAGAATCTGTTTTAATCCAATAAAAGTCTGTATTTCCTTTACTAATAGCCCTCTTTCCAATTGTGGTAACTGTAAACCCTTCATTTTTTAATGACTCTGGAGCTCCTCTAGCTGGGGAAGCCATCCCATCCATGTGCACATACATATTCACCACGTTGGAATCTGCAGAAAACTGAGCCTCAGTCGTCTCTGACCTCTGAAGGAAAAGGCTGTGACCCAGGTTCCTGCTTACAATTCGTATGCTTTCTAAATTTGAGGACTCCTGAGCAATACATTTGGACTTTGTGAGATTTTAGTCAACCTCTCTCAGTTTTCTTTTCATCATGCTTAAGGACCTGAGACTTACAGATAGTTTGATTTGCAGCTGTCAAAGCTTTTTACGTGCAGTTCCTTGTTCATTCTCTCAAACCTTATAAAAAGACAGATTTAGTTCTTTACCAGGAGGTAGCACAGCATAAAGTACGTGGACTTTGACATCAGACAAGCTAGATAATAATCCCAGATCCGCCACTCCCTAGCACTCAGACTTCCGGCAATTACTTCACCTCACAGTGACTCAAAGGGTTCTTGTCTGTAAAATGGGATCACAGACACCTATCTCGCAAAACTGTTTCAGGATTAAACGACACAGATATATCGATATGAAGTGTTTAGTGTGGTGCCTGGAACGGGTTACTCAATAAATGTTGGTTTCCTTTAACGCTCATGGGGAAACAAAGGGAGATCCTGAGAGTGTCTCCAAATGTTCCCCTAAACAGGAACAAGGAGGAAATGGGGTCCCTGAGTCTAGACCATCAGCCTTCAGTGCAGTCACTTCATGCACCCCCTTAGCATCATCACCAAAATATCCTGCTTCACCACTTTAAGCTATGTAAGCTGAGCCTGAAATGCCACAAAAGAGACATACTGTCTACGCCACTCCTGTGCCCTCAAATAAGGGCAGATTTGCTCTCAAGGTGTCAAGGTCAAAAGAGCATTGTGGGTCATATATGTGGAAGCACTGAAATGCCCCCCCTTTCCAAACATATGTTAGACTGGGTTTTGTGTTTGAGTCTCTGCCTTGGAATAGATGAAAAAAAGAGAGCACATATGAAGACCGGCAGTAGGTTCTCTGCGGAGGTCCCCCCAACAAATAGCTCCCCTCGCTGACTCACGCAGTCAGCTGCATATTTGGAATTTCCTCTCCTTTACCTAGAGAGTGGTCTGAGATTGCCTCAAGCCGTCCAGAAGTAGCTTTGAAGGGTAGGCAGCACAGGACATGCACCATGCCCTAAAGCCTGGCGTCAAGGAAGGCACTGAAGAAAGGCAAGGAGAAGCCACGAAGATCCTAAGTCAAGCCTGGAGGAGGAGGCATTTGGAAGCAGAGGAAATCCTGGCTCTGGGGCCTGGGGCCCGGGGTGGGGGTGCCCTGGCCCATTTCATCAGATGTGAGGGACACAGTGCACTGGCCCAGTGGTTTCACTTGGCCGCTGGAGAAGAATTATAAAGGTCTTTGCCAGCTATAAAAATAAAAGTAAAATAAATGGGCTGAATGTTGAATATTCAACAAAATTAAGAAAAACAAAGATTGAAATCTAAAGAAAAAAAGAGAGGTTGGATGGTATCCTTAGTTCCAGCTGCCCCCAACTTTGCCCCTCCAAAGTCCTCCTCTCCAGGATTCGCCTCCCCCCGCAGCTTTTGCTCTCTACTGGGACTCCCTTGTGGGGAACTCGCTGCTCTCTTGCTGTCCCAGCTGTGAGATCCCCCCTTAAATTCATCCTAGGGTTCACTAGGAAACACAACCAAGATCACGAAAGAGAATATTCCAAGCGAGCGAAGCATTTCAGAGTGCAGACACAGCTTGGCCTAGGATAATGCGCATCCGGCACACACCGGCCAGGCTGACATAGCTTCTTGTGCAGTTTCTTTTCTCCAACTCTACAGTATTCCAGGAGACTCAGCCAAAAATCCCTCCTTTTCGGTCCTTAGGTGTTGCATCCCATCTGCCCTCTCCTTTCATGCCCCACTTCCTTCCTTTCTCTGCCACTCCAGGCATCCTTGCCAACGCCCAGTGGTTATGGAGAGAGCTGGGGCGCCTCTCCGGACAGAGTCTATCTTCCAGTGTTATCTGGGATTGTAGTGGTATTTGTAGAAAAAGCCTCCCCAGATAAATGCTACATAAAGCGATGCTCCTGGGTTCACAGTGCCCCACAGCTTGTGGCTGATGCATTTTTCAGTTAGGGAGTAACTGGCCCCTTCTAATTTTCTCAGTCCTCTTTCCTCCAAGTGTGTAATAATCTGCAGACAAAAGCTCAAGGAGAGGAGTATCCAACACGATGGAACCACAGTGAAGGATTTCACCGTTACAACCCTTTCCCTCCCATTCTCCTCCCCAGCCATTTATCTGTTTTGAGATTTGGTTTTTATGTAAAAAATATATCTTAATGAACTACATATATATACACACACAAATACATATATATATATATTTTTTTTTTTTTTTTAAATAAAGAAATGCACTGAGAAGATTCCTCCTCCTCTACTTCCACCTGCCTCCCCGGCCCCCTCCCCAGATCCCTCAGGTGGGGGGCGTTGGCAGCAGAGCCCTCAGTGGGAGGCCAGGTGGAACCACCCCAGAGAGTCAAAACCACATCCAGGAAGCATTTACACAGCGCTCTTCTGTGCAAGACACAGAGCCCGCCGCAGGTTTTCCGTTTCGGACCTAATTCTGACTCCTCCAGTACGAACCGCCTCCTCACCTGTGTTTCAGGGTGTCTGTTCTACAGGCAACTTTCTCGAAAAATCACGCGTTCGTCAAGCTCCTTTCCAGTATACCCTTCCTCGTCTTTCCCTTCCATCTGGCAACAGAAGACATTTTCTGTCCTCTTAGAGAACACTGGCATGACACGCGGCTCCTGGGGGAATTCTTCAAAGAAACAGACTCTTGCTTGATCCCCGACCTGCTCACACAACACAGTCCGCAGCAGGAAGGCTCAGTCCTGGCCCTCGGCCGCGCGTCCCACCCACCAAGCACAGCCTTTTAGAACTCCGGGAAGGCGCCGGACCTCAGGGCACTCAGGAGACACACAACACCCCTGTCTCAGGAGGTGATCTGGGTGCTTTTAACACTCACAACACCTTTGTAAGCTAGAAAGTGACTTTTTTTTGGAGGTTACTCTCAATAAATGGTAAAAACAGAAACAACCTTTAACCAGCTATCAAACTGTAAGTTATTCCACCTGGTCTAGCCCCGCAAGCCTTAGACCGGCCTCTGCAGCTGCCTGATCTCTACCTGGGCATCCAGGTACGGGCTCACATTCCACGTGTCCAAAGGGAACTCCTCAGCTTCCCCCAGACCCTATCCTCCTGCCCGCCTGTCTGCGGCATTTCCAGGGACCCCTGAGGGGTCCTCAGGCCTCAGGTCCTGAGGCTGACCCTCAGGCCAGCCCTCACAACCTTCCCTTCCTCTCCAATCACTAAGTCTTAAAATTGGAAACATTTTATCTCTTAAATACGTGTTCATAAACTCCTTCTCCTCTCCATTCCAGCAACCTTTGTCCTACTTCAGGTCCTGTCAGGTTCTCCATGCTGTCTGCACATTAGAATCACCTGGGCAGCTTTTTTTTTTTTCTTTTTGAGGAAGATTAGCCCTGAACTAACATCTGGGCAGCTTTCCAAAAAATTTCACTGCCCAGCTTCCACCCCCAGAGATTCTGATTTAATTGGGCTGGATTGGAGAAGGCATCATACTCCTTTTTTAATATTCCCCAGGAAATTCTAATGTGCAAGCAGGGTTGAGAACCACGGACCTGCAGGATGAAGTCCAAGCTCCTTCCCATGGCACCCAAGACACCCCCCGCCCCCCACGAGGCTCCCGCCCAGCCTCACTCTGGCCCCTCCATGCCTTCATGCTCCGGCAACGCTGAACTGCGTGTAGTTCCCACCACCACTCCATTGTTCCTGCCGTTCCACAGCCTGAAACACCCTTCCAACTCGTCCAGCATCACTTCTCCTACTACCCTCAGTGGCTTCCCCTGCTCCCTGGTGTTCCACGAAACTTTGGGTGTGTCTCTATTACTGAACATCCACATTTTTTTACGGTGACTTGTGTGTCCATCTTCCTTAACCAAAGGGAGATACTCACTCACATATGGTTACTTCATGGAGCCCAAAGCTGCTGAGAGCAGAGCTGGGCCCCTCAAGCACTGTGACCTGACTTGGAAAGCTGCCTGGGACCGAGGCACTTCCTCTTAGTCGCTCTCTCTCACTGGGGTTATATGTCCTCAGGTCTTTGTTCACTACTTGTGGATCTTCTTGGCAGACAACATTCGCTACCTCTGTGTGCCCAGATGGGTCAAAAATGGCCACTCCACAAAAGTGAGCTCAACTCCTGAGGGCACATGTTCTCACTTGCAGTAACACTGATTAGCATCCTAAATGTTAATTCCAAAGTCCCAGAAAAGAGAATCTTACTGGCCTAAGGATTCACCTCTGTCCCAATCAGCTATGGCTAAATATGGCTGCTGCATAAGGAGACAGATCTTGGAAAAATGGAGATGAATCTTGGGATGGGCAGACACCCCAAAAGGTGATTATGCTGCAAGAGTCAAGAGATTCTTGAACCATGTGATAAACGGGTATAGATCAGCCACAGTGAGTGCAGAGTGAGCCAGACAAGGAAACCACTATTTTAGTCTCAGATGTCAAGGAAGGCTTCACAAAAAGCTGACACTGGACCTGGACCTTGAAGGATTTTGCCAGGCACAAGGGAAAATAAAGGATACCCTAGGTAAAGACAATATCAACAAGATACCTGGAAGGTATGTTTCCATGTAAAAGTGCATGGAAGGGACTGACATGGTGCCAAGATGGTGGATTCAGCAGGTGGGACTAGAAATGTGGGTTTGGTCCAGACTGTGGGAGTCTTCGAGTGCCAGGTTGAGCCTAGTCTTCACGGCTCAGGAGGTGGGCTCCTCCCGGGAGATCTCAATCACTCAGGTGAGGAGAAGGTGAAGTGAGCAGACCCAGAGAGAGGCCCTGCCGGTCTGCCTTAGGGTAATGGGTAGATTCTTACCAGACTTTCCAGTTGAAAGAGCACTTTGCCCGTGATACCCCAGCTAATCCTCACAATACCATCGTACTGCAGGTAAGGCTGGCTTTGCTTTTACTCATATTACTGAAGAGGAAAGTATGGTTCAGTTCAGTTAAGCAACTTGTCCAAGATCACACACACAGCTAACCAGCAGAAGCATGACTTCAATGTAAGGCTTCTGACTCTAAAATCTGTTCTCAGTCCACTGTACCAGGCTACGCAGCAATGGAAAGGGCCAGCTAAAACTGTCTTGAATTATGATAGAGAAAGGGAAGGGATAATTCCAGGAAAATATTTTCACTATTGACTAATGATATCGAAAAATGCTCATGGTGTATACTGACTGGTGCAGAAAAGATTGACTATAAAACTACGTGAGCGTTGTAGCACTAATCTTTCTAAAAGTATAAACAGGTGTTGAAAAAGTGCCAAAAGGCAAAACATCAAATTGTTTTTGGTAATTCTTATTTTTATCTAGATAATTCTTATTTTTATCATTGTATCCTTCTATGTCTTCTAAAATTTCCACAATGAAATTTTATTATTTTAAGTGAGAGAAAGAAATTTCATTATAAAAATTATATATTCTCGTAGGAAAATAGTCAAATAGTATTATTCCAGAATTTTTCTAAACATAGAGAAGCTAATTCCATTTTTTATTTTTTATTTTTATTTATTTATTTTTTTTTTTTGAGGAAGATTAGCCTTGAGCTAACATCTGCCACCAATCCTCCTCTTTTTGCTGAGGAAGACTGGCCCTGAGCTAACATCCGTGCCCATCTTCCTCTACTTTATATGTGGGACGCCTACCACAGCATGGCGTGCCAAGCAGTGCATATGGCCACACCCGGGATCCGAACCGGAGAACCCCGGGCTGCCGAAGTGGAACGTGTGCACTTAACCACTGAGCCAACAAGCTGG
Organism: Equus caballus; assembly: GCF_041296265.1. Classification (NCBI taxonomy): domain Eukaryota; kingdom Metazoa; phylum Chordata; class Mammalia; order Perissodactyla; family Equidae; genus Equus; species Equus caballus. The sequence continues at coordinate 13,632,265 of NC_091688.1, forward strand.
CCCCCTAATTCCATTTTTTAAAAACACAAACAGAGGCATATTGTACATACTGTTCTTCATCTTGTTTTGTTCACTTTATGTCTTTCCCGTATTTTCACATCAGGACCTGCAGACCTCCTTTGTTCTTGAGCAGTTGCGTGGAATTACGTTGAATGGATGGATCATAACTTATTCAACCGATCCGTGTTTTAGACATATTTAAGATGTTTTCTGGTTTTTTCAATATTATGAATTATAAATACCCTATATCCTTATGCATTGCCCACCACTTTATTGTATTTGAACAATAACTACCTAGCAGTGGAATGACTGAGTAGAGGCGCAGGTGTAATTACAATTTTGATAGATGTTGCTAAAATGCCTTCACCTTCACTTACTATAGGTTAAAATTTTCTTTAATCTGTGCCAACTTGATATGTGTAAGAAAATGATTCTTATACAAAATGCTTATAAAGAAAAAATTTCTATCATTGACCAATACAGAGTATACATTTCAACAGTCCAAAATACATGAGGTAATTACACGATCCTCTTAACCAAGATTGTGTAACTCAGGGTTGTAATATTTTCCCCCAGTGTCCACTTACAAAAAACTACTGTTTATTGTTAATTGTCAGTGTATATCTAGTAGTGAAAGCCCAATCCTATTTATAGTAGGACATGAGAGTCGTCTTATGACATAAAATTGCTATGGTTCATGGCACAAGTTAGTAACTAAAATTTTCATCCCTGCGATTGGATGACCTCAAAGAATGCACCATGGTAGCAAAACTCAGTTGAAAACAAGGAAGATTGTCACAGAGGGACATTCTCTGGCCCAGGCGAGCCTGGACCACAATCCACAGAACAATCAAATGCAGGAGTGAGCAGGAGGGGCCAGGAAGCGGTCTGGGCAATCAGCTGAGCACATTTCAAAGGGCTGCCGGTGGAGGGCCTCCTGGCGACAAACGCTCCCAAGAGAATTGTGCTTCTTTCATGAAGAAGCCCAGGCCTTTGCTGGTTGGTTTGTTTACTCGCTTGCTTGCTTCTTTGTTTTTTAGCTGAGTTATGAGCTGAATCCAGATATTACTGCATTGCCCACATATCCATTCAAGGGATAAATTTTAAATCATCATGCAAAAGATCATCATGCAGGAAAAATTTGTTAAATGACTTCATCATCTCAATAGATGCCAAGAAATAATTTAAATCAAATCAACATTTATTCCTTTTGAAAACTCTAAATATTTTAACAAGAAGCATTTCTGTATTAAAAGTTCTGTTTACAAAGAATACAAAACTTCAGGGCCAGCCTAGTGGCATAGTGGTTTAGTTCACGTGCTCCTTTTCAGCAGCCTGGGATTCTCAGGTTCAGATCCTGGGCATGGATCTACACACCGCTCATCAATCCATGCTGTGGCAGGCATCCCACATAAAAAATAGAGGAAGATTGGCACAGGTGTTAGGTCAGGGCCAATCTTCCTCACCAAAAAAAAAAAAAAAAAAAAGGAAAAGAAACCAAAACTTCGAGCCAATGGTATAATAAAATGGAGAATCCCCTTGAAGCAGAAGCACAGCCAGTGTGCCCTCTGCCATCATTCCAGTTGGCACAGTATTGAAGTGCTGACAACAAGTTCTGAGAAAGGCAAGAAACAGAGGCATCTACACAGGAAAGGAGTACTGTAATTAAAGTATCTTTGGGAGATAATATTACTATACGTATAAAGCCCCAGAGGTAACAAAGAGCTAGGGAGTATGAGATAAATCCACAAAATGTGGCATTATTCTTTAAACTAGTGGTACACATAGAAAAAGAGATTCCATTCTATAAGAGTAACAAAAAACCATAAATTCTTGAGTATTGACTCAACTTGGAGTAAAAAGAATTTATCTGTTCAAAGAAATGTAAAACACCATAGTAGGAAAAAGAAAGGGAGACAAAAAAGTGGAAAAATCTACCTTGCTTCTGGTTAGGAAAAGAATACAGTAAAGATAATATGTCTTCAATTAGGATGTGAATTTAATGCCATTAAAGTTCCCCTAAGATAACTTATACAACTAGACAAATAATGTGAAATTAGTTCAAAAGAAAGAGCCGTCAAGAATAACACAACCTTTTTTTTAAAATTTATTGGTGCATCCTATCAGATTTTGAAACGTATAATAATTAAATCTTCATGAAAATTGCATGGTATTGACTTCAAAACAGAGAGAGAAAAAATATCCCTAATTGAATAAAACGGATATTCCAGAAACCGAGGCAACAGCTTTAGAACAAAATACACTGGGAGTGGGGAAGGAATACAAGCTGTGTAACAACAGGAAAAAAACATTATTTAAACAAAACTGTAGGAAAAACAGGAGGGTAATTATATTTACATATATGTCATACTTAGAGTGAATTATTGAGAAAGTATCTGGCGTCCTGCCTTTACTTTTGTGGTTTATGGTGTCGTGGGTTTTTTGTTTTTTGGTTTTTTTTTTTTTTTGCTGCTGCAGACTCATCAGCAAAGACTGAAGAGAATTTTCTCCATACCCCTCTCAGAAAAGGCACAGCCTTTGTGTCCCTGGTTCCCATGGGACACGATTTTGTGTTTTAGACCGAGATTGTATTTGGGAGCTCTGGTTCCCAGGCAAGAGGAGGCTGGGGGTGGGGGTGGGGGGATGTCTAGAGCTTGATGCCGGTCAGAGAGTGGTGGGTTCTCTGGTTTGAGGGTTCTCTAAGGAGAGGGGAATACACAGCGCCCAGGAGGTGGCACGACCTTGAATAAGGGATGGCTGCAGGGTGTTGTCAAGGCCAGACATCAAGCTCCTCACCTGGGGAGCAGCTGCCAGGCTATCTGGCCTTGTGAGGCAAGAGCTGCAAGGCCTACCAGTCGAGGTCTATGTAGGAGGTCTACGTGGCATTGGGCAAGGAGCATCTTCTCTGTGACCAAATGGATTAATGACAGAGGCCTCTCTCCCCATCCTCCTAGGCTGAGTGAGCCCTCAGGGCCTGGCATAAGCCAGGGAAGGACAAGGGAGAGCCAGGACTCCCTCCCTAAATAATTACTACTGAGTTCAGAGAGTAGATCCTGAGCTGGAAAAAGAAAGTGGTATTTCTTGCATCTCCAGTGGGCTGGAACAGTTCATGCCTATTGCACACATCATGCGTTTTGATAAACCCAGATGGTTCAAAGAATTATTACACAACAACTACAAACTATTTTGAAAACTAGAAAACAAGCTAGTATATTTATCCCAGTGGTGAAGGACAAATACATTTCCGGGTATCAAAAAAATGAAAATATAGGGCTGGCCTGGTGGCATAGTGGTTAAGTTCACACACTCAGCTTCGGTGACCTGGAGTTCATGGGTTCAGATCCCAGACACAGACCTACACATTGCTCATCAAGCTGTGCTGTGGTGGCATCCCACATACAAAACAGGGGAAGATTGGCACAGATGTTAGCTCAGGGCCAATTTTCCTCACCAAAAAATAAAATAAAATACAAATACAAAACAGAGAAGATTAGATTGAGAGGTCATGGAAAAACATACAGCCTGACTGGCATTTAGAGAGATACAATTACATATTGTACCCAGATGGCCCCAAAATGGCCTGGATTTATTCTAACTCAGGATCGACTATAATTAATCCATAAATGACTATTAGGAAAATATTTTAATCACAGTAGTGTAAACCCAGCAGTGTAATCTGCATTTTTCACCAAATGTGACGTAAAAATTCACGCAGAGTCCAAGTTAACAAAGGACTTATTCAGCTTATGCAGTGTGTCGCCGGAGGTGACTGTCTGAAGCAATGCTGGAAAGGGGTCTGGTCTTTCCTGCCCTTATGAACCAGCCATTTGCGCTCTCTCACCACAAGATGGCTGCCAGTGAAGGAGAACTAACCCTAAAGCCATGAAACAAAGCCAACCCAGCAGATCCATGTGGGCCCCAGCACATGACCCAGGTCTCCTTAGCATTACGTTGTAAATCCAATAGTTGGTGAGGGGTCAAGGCTAAATGTGACCTGTCTGACCCCACAATGTGGCCACTGAGATTTTGAGGTTAAAAAAAAAAGATTTACATGGTATGTTAGTCAGGATTCTCCAAAGAAATAGAACTAATGGGAGATGGGAGATAGATAGATACATACATACATACATACATACGTCGATAGATCGATCGATCGATGGATAGATTCTCTTTCTATGTATATATATATAGAGAGAGAGACAGAGAGATTTATTATGAGGAATTGGCTCACATGACTATGGAAGCTGAGAAATCCCGCTAACTGTCATCTGCAAGTTGGAGGCCCAGGAAAGCCAGTGTAGTTCCAGACCAAAGCCGAAGCCTTGAGAAGCACGGGAGCCGAAGGTGTAAGTCCCAGTTCGAGTGTAGCAGACCGATGTCCCAGCAGACAGTGTCAGGAAGAGAGCGAACTTGCCGTTCCTCCACCTTGTTGTCCTAGTCAGCTCCTCAACAGATTGGATCATGGCTGCCCGCGTTAGGGAGGGCAGTCGCTTTGCTGAGTCTACTAATTCAAATGCTAATCTCTTCTGGAAACACTCACAGATACACCCAGAAATCACGTTTAGATTTCTGGGCATCTCATGGCCCAGTCAAGTTGACACATAACCTTAACCATCAAACATATATGTAGGGGTTCAGCTGGAATTACTCATCTGCCTAACTCTATGATTGTGAAACTAATTGCCCACATGTGTCTCATTAGCAGGCTTGTACTGGCTAATAATTGTAACTGAACCAAATTATAGTTCATGATATAATTTTTGGAGTTCCTCAGATTTAATTCCACTGAAATTTCAGAATGAAACTGGGACATCATGGATTGATGACAAAAGGAAAGTAGGTATGAATAATTCCTCATATGTCCTTGACTCAGGTCTGAGTCACATGGATTTTCATTCAATACCATTGCCATTGAAAGTAAATGAGTGTATCTAACATTCACTTAATTGAATTTCTGATCACGTGGTTCACTATTGTAAAATCTTGATCATTCCTGCTCAAACCAATTAGTTGAGTCACCCAGGCCAAATCTAAATATGTAATAAAAATTAGTCTTTATTATATTTGCAGTTTCAACAAATTCAACTTATAATTAGACCATTAATGACCTTAAGTATGCTGGTTATTGACATCTTCCAAGTTTTTATAGTTTTCTCTTCTTACAAAGGAAGCTCCTTCCTGTGGCTGTGCAGACTATGATGGTTTCCTTTCCCTTTAGACAGTGGCCCAAGATGGGGTTCCACATTTAGTCAACTGGAATGTTATTACCATTCAGGGTAGTGGCAGGGGCACTGAACTGGGTGCTGTAAGACCTGAGTTCCAGTCCAGGCTACCCCGTGTATGAGAGTGTTGACCTCGTGCAAGTTACTTGAAGGCACAGAGCTGTGGTGTCTCCTTCATAAAACGGAAGTGATAATGTCGGCTCTGACATTCTTCCACGAGGCTTGTGGTGAGGCTCCAATGAGATATTATACAAAAGTCTTTGTAAAGCATAGAGCCCCATAAACTGTGAGGTATTAATCTTGGCATTCTCTAGGAATCAATGGGCTTCGACCCTAGACTGATTAAAATCACATGACCTGCTGGTTTAAAATGCTGATTTCTAGGCCCTACTCCTAGAGAGTCCGGTTCAGTAGATTCTGGGTGGAGCTCAGAGATCTGCATTTTTATCACTCAACACCACCACCACCACCACCATTCCCCTGCCATGTGATTTGTAGGTGAATGATCTGGGAAAGGCACTTAGAGAAAAACTGATGTAAGGGTGAAATAAAACTTCACAACTGACTTCAGAAATGGCCCTTCAGAAGAATAAACTAGGTCCTGATAGTGTCCGGGTAAGTGTTACATATCTAATTGCTTTAAGTGATGAGCTTAAATAAGCTACTGAACTGACGGCCTCTTGGAAGATAGCACCCAAATGAATTTACCACAGAAAAACGGATTTATTGTAGAATTGCTTTTAGAATTGGTTGAAAATAGTGGAAAAGACCTTCTGCCTTCCACTCTGCCTTGGCTCCCTCTAATCCTACCTTGGGCCAGTGTTTCTGCCATCACTCCTCTGACATGATTTCTGCACTGAATGAATGCGCTCCTTCTGGCTGTTCCTTTGCATCTGGGGGAGACTAACGGAGTCCTGTAATTTTAACAAGGCTGTGGACTGAGCCATGTGGGCCTGCCGCAGGCCAGATGAATGAGTAAGAGACAAAGCTTCAAAGATTCTGGCAACCGCTGGTGCCACCAAGATGGGAAGTAAAAAAGCTGTTGTCTCAACAGCTTTAGAGTCAAATGTAGCTATTTTGTCACTCAGAATAGATCTCACAGGGCTAGCCCTGGGCTACGTTATTGATTCACTGAAATTGACATTGATGTCCCCCGCTATCTCCACCTCCTGGTCATTCTTGTTATCCCTGCCTCCTCTCCTGGCCAGGGACTCATGACCCCCATTTTCATATCCCACTGCGCGGTCTCCGATTAGCCAGAACCTTTTCTTTTTCTTTTCTATGACAACACCCCGACTGCCCACTGGCTCAGTGTCCCTGGTGTTAGAGGAGGTAGTGGTGATGGTCGGAGGTGGGGGAGGGGGGCTTCTAATTAATGTAATCAACACCTTTGTGCTGTGGTTTAATGTGTCACTCCTCCCAGGTTACTGGGGGCTTTCTGGAAAGATGTTTTAATCCCTAAGAATATAAATTCCGGGAATTGTAGGCACCTCAGGTAGCCTTGGAGAGGGGAGGATGGGGCCCTGGAGGAGAAGTTCTCAGGTGGGGCCCTCCCTGAGTCACACCACCCTGAGAGCGGGTAGCACTGACAGCTCTGCAGGTTTCCAGGGGATTATCTGGGGACTCCATGGAGCCATTATCTGGACACACCAGTAAAATGACTCCTTCTAGCCCACCAGCCTCTTTCTACTTCCTGAAATGGAGGCTGCATCTTTCATTGAATCCTCTTAGCAACACACGAGAAAGGTATTATGCTGCCCCTTACACAGTACGTTATCGAGGCACTTCAAGGAGAGTACAAACTCTGAAGGTTAAATTGATTGATGCCAAGAATCGACTGTACTGACCCTAAATTATGACATTATCCCGAATTTAAGAAGAAAAAATAGCCCACCTCCAGCGGTGGACCATGATTAGTTCAAGTCAATTAGTGTAAGCCCGTCTCCCTTGCCACAGTGATTGGTTCTGTCAGAACGGAGCCAATCAATTCATGGCATTCTCCTGGCTGCATCTGACCTAATTCAGGACAACGAAGAGCAGGAAGATGCCAGAGGGTTTCTGGGAAAGGAACTTTATTGTTTTTATGAGAGCACTTCTGGATGTCACTCTCTCTGAAAATTGATGAGCAAGCATGTATCTATCTTTTTGTTCCCAACCATCTTGTCTCATGAAAGAGAGCCAGCCTTAGGATGATACTGACACCAATGGCAAAACAAAGATCTGGAACAAAACTGATTCCTTGATACTGTGGTTGACCTGCTGAATTAAACTAACAGCAAAGCCCACCCTACTTCTGGACTTCCAGCTATGTGAACACTATGTGAGCTAGGGTTAGGTTCAGTTGCAAATAACTGAAAACCCCTTGAAACAAGTTAAAGGTTTATTTCTTTCTCAGGTTAAAAAAAAAAAGTCCAAGCAGGTATTCCAGGGATAGTGTACCTTACATCTGATAGCTCTGCCATCTTAACACATAATTTACGCCCCTGTGGTTCAAAATGGCTGCTCCAACTACTGCCATCACATCTGAATCCAGTCAGCAAGAGGGAGAAAAGAGAAAGCCAGAAGATGCACATAGCGCTTCAGTTCACGTGACAGAACTTAGTTATATGGCTACACCTAGATTCAGGAGTGTTGAGAAATATTGTCTTTTTCTGGGAGGCCATATGTCTGGCTAAAAGTTGGAGTTCTGCTCCTGGTAGAAGGGGGAGATGGATATTAGGGAATAAGTAACATTCTTAGCCACAGCATGTCCTCCTTATTGTTTAAGGCAATTTAAGTTGGGTTTCCTGTTACTTACAATGAAATACATCCTAACTGATTCAACCTCATACACCCCTCATTTACCTGCCATCTCCAGTCACACGCTGAAGGATAAAAATAGGAAGCCCTTCACTGGAAGCATCTCAAGGTCTTTCCTTGTTTTTCTCCTCAGGCTTGGGACGCCACCTGGCACATGGAGGCACTTGATAAATATTTGCTGAAGTGAACAAAATTAGAAGATGCAAACAGAGACAGTTTAACAGAATCTTGGCATTGCAACTTGTCGGTTCTGGCCTTGGGTAAGTCACAAAACCTTCTGAGCCTCAGCTTCCTCGCCTATAAAGGAAAGTAATACCTACCTTCAAACCTTGTCATAAACGTCCATGACAACGTATGTAAAGTGCCTAGCACAACTCCTGGCACATACCCACATGGTTCACACACACACACACACACTTGTAGACCATGCATATGCATTTTAAAAAATATGATTCTGTACATTAGATGTTCCGAAGTTGAGAAAAGAGGAATTTCGGTGATGTTGCAAACACCCACAAACTCTACTGGCCGTTATTAATTCTTATTCTTAGGAAAATATGACTGCTGGGTTCAAAGGAAAGAATACTTTGAAGAAATTTTTCGTTAAACCTCTGAAGCCTCCTTAGATATCAAATAGCTATTTAGTGAGTAAAGTGTGAGTGAATCAGAACATATGTACTGCATTTTTCTTGGAACCCTATGTGGATAAAACCTACATACAAAATGTGCTTTGCATTCTCTTGCTGTCCAAGGGCTGGAAAAACAGCATGACATTCTACTGAACTCCAAATGACCTTGAGTTCTGTAAATAGAGCAAACTGATGAAGAACGCCAGACCCCTTTTCAGGGTCTTGACCACACTGAGGGATACACAACACAACCTACTATGATTTGGGATCTTTTGTGTTTGTTTTCTTTGGTTTGACTCAGAAACCTGAGGAAGAGAAAAGACTGATCCTTTGTCCACCTGTCAAGGTCTGAAAACAAAGATAGAAATGCTACGCCTGTGAAGATACCCTCTTGGAAGTGGGACCTTGCAGATGCAGAAAGAATTCAGAGTTAGCTTTTAAGTCAAAGCACAGACAAAGCTTTGAGTAAGAGGAGGCGGAAGGACAGGAGTGAAGGGATTTTAGAATGTTAATGTGCATCAACCCGTCTGCCTTCCATTCTGGAGAGAAGACAGCGGTGCCCCTGAGAAACGGCCGTTCTCAGTAGAGGCCGGCAGCGAGCTAACAGAGGAGGAGGGGAAGGCAAGTTTCTCATTCCACAGTCCAGTACACTCTGGCAAGAAAGATGTTCAAAAAGACAAGGAAAAAAGTTTCGTAATCTATTTGCAAAGGCAACATATCGGTTTTAAAGTGTTGCTAGTGCCTTCGAGCATGTGAGGTGCTTTCACACACACTCTCTCATCTGACCCTCACACTAACACAGGAGAGTTGTCACACACACTCTGCCCGGTTTTGCGGAGGAGGGAGAGCGTTGGGAGAAGTGAAGTGGTTTGTCCCACGTGGTACAACTGCTCGGAGGTGTGCTGACTCCAAGTACACTTCTCTTTCCGCTCATACACGGGTATGTCAGAGGCAAAATAATCCTGTTTCTTTTTAAAAAGAAGAAAGAAATGCTAGTTCGTTGTTCTGATGCCATCATCCCCATGTGCTGAATATCTTTAGGGTAAAAGTCCCCTTTAAAATCAGGTGAAAATGTTTTCAGGCTTTTGTTTATGGGGAGGTTACCGATGCTCTGCCCTCAGCCTCAGGCCCAGTGAAAGTAGGAGGGGTCCCTTCTGACTCCTCCTCAGCCTTTCCATGCTGGTCTCCCTCTCAGTTCCCTTGCTCTGCCATTGTCACCTCCCACCTTCATGTCACGGTAGACCGTCTATGGCCCCTTCAGCCACCACACTCCTGAACCACTACCAACTGAATAAAGCTCAAGACTCAAGTTGACATCAAAATGTCAGAGTGTTTGTCATCAAACTTGTCAATGAGTTCTAACCAATGGGCTCTAACCCTTGTCGAATTGTTCCTCCCTCTAGATTGACTGAAAGTAGACTTTATCCCACTTTTTCAAAGGGCAAATCCTCCCTGTTCCCTCACAACTGTAGACTTTTTTTTGGATGAGGAAAATTGGCCCTGAGCTAACATCTGTTGCCAGTCTTCCGCTATTTAGCATGTGGGATGCCATCACAGCATGGCTTGATGAGCGGTGTGTAGCTCTGAGCCTGGGATCTGAACCCGTGAACCCCGGGTCACCAAGTAGAGCCACAAACTTAACCACTACGCTGCTAGGCTGGCCCCTGTAGACCCGTTAAGTTTGCGGGATAGTCCATCAAAACATTAAGCTCTTTTCCTAACAAATGGCAGGGTTGGGGCTCTGTCCAGTGTTGACTTTGCAGTATTGACCACTGATTAGTACGTTTTCCCCTCCCAGCGATATTGATCTTTCCTTGGCTTTTTATTAGCAGATCAGAAACAGTGACGTATTGGAGCTGGCTCTTACTGGCTAACAAAAGCTGATCCTTAAATTTCAGTAATTTTGCCAGCCAATTGTTTTACCATTTTATGTAAACTTACAATTAAATAAACTATATTAAAATATTCAAAATGTATCATTTCCTAATTATTTTACTATTTTATTTACTAATATTTTACTCATATATAATGTCTATTTGCTTAAGATTATTTAGGTCTATTGTATTTGTTTGGTGGAAATACCATAGAAGGGTGCGCTACTGTATCCCTCTTCCCAACTCCGTGTTTGGGGACATCACATTGGGAGCTCAAAATCAGCCATGGAAGGGGTATTTACCCCACAGAAATTGGAAAGTAGAAAACACCATAAATCAGAAGTTCTTTATTACAGAGAGCCTTTTTTTCTGCATTTACCAGCACACCACTGAGCAGAATCAACCGCAAACCAAGCAGCATAAGCATATCGAGATCACTGTTCTTAATGTGCTTGCCAAATCTTGTTTATAATACCAGCCCTGATTGGCAAGAACAACTTTGAAGGACCAAGTGAGTGTTGAGTAGTGCAAAACAAGGGACCCACCCTCTTCCTCTTTCTTTTAGTATAGATCTTCATGGCTGATACCACTTTTAGACAGCATAGACACACCCCCTGCCAAAATTAACAGCAGGTATAGTCTTATCGAAAAGCAGAAAGAAGAAAATAGTCTCAGTATCTACCCATTTTCAGAAAGAAGGATTTAACCTCAACCATCAACGGTGTTACACAAAAATTACTGTCTTGAGCTGGCAGCCACCAACCTTTGAATGGTCAATATCGGTCAAGTCCACAACATGCCTTCGAGTCCTTGAGTGGTACTTTTGTGGCTGATTCATCCCAGCAGACACATAGGGAATAAATTGTTCTGGTGGCCCACAGGAGGGGGAGCCGCTCTCCTGACTGGTGAGTTTGGAAGGTGAAACGGGGCAGGTTGCCTAGCTTCTCTCCCCTCCTTGGGAGCAAGTTCCCATGTTCTCAGTCCTCCTTGTCCCACTTCTTATAGAAGCCCGTGCTGACCAGGTATTGCCTACGATGGGGTGGGAAAGGCTATGTAATTCTGGGGCTCAGAGACGGGAAACTCACTTGCCCACAGACACCAGCCACGTTTCCCAGCAAGAGATGTATTCTTGCTCCCGTTTGCTTTACCCCCTTGTCTTATTTCTCAGCTGATTTAGAATCCAGCAGGGAAGAGGGTGTTGGTTTCAGGGCCTCTCTAACCCATCAACAGGCACCGGTGAGGTGGCTTAGAACTCAGTCTTCTAAGGACATTACTAAGAAATTTCCATGGCTGCATGAGAAGCTGCCGACACTTGCCCACAGTATCTTTCATGTTCAAGTGTTTGTTCTGCTACGTGGAAGCTTGGCATCTCAACGGAGCCCTGGCCTGGGCTGGCGCAGCTCCAAAACTGATTCCTTTAGAAAGGCCTGGCTTTTCCCAGACACATCCTCACTTACAGCCCAGCTCCAGGCAGGGATGAGGAGGCCTTTGATCTAGACAGGGATCCTGGCCAGGCCTTTTTAAGTTTCACTACTGAGCAGTAATCCTCCCACCTGCCCACCTGGGTTTCAAAGCAAATGCTCTGCCCGTAAGGACAGGAAAGGATTCCTGAGTTCCAGACCTCACTAGAGAAGATAATTTTGAGTTGTTTCCTATCCCACTTTTCCGAAAAACCCAGTGAAACCATCTTATTTAGGGAAGAAACATTAACATTTGCTATAGGAGGGCCGGCCCGGTGGCACAGCGGTTAAGTTCACACGTTCCGCTTTGGCAGCCCAGAGTTCACCGGTTCGGATCCTGGGTGTGGACCTACCCACCACTTGTCCAGCCATGCTGTGGCAGGCATCCCACATATAAAGTAGAGGAAGATGGGCACAGATGTTAGCTCAGGGCCAGTCTTCCTCAGCAAAAAGAGGATTGGCGGCAGATGTTAGATCAGGGTTGGTCTTCCTCAAAAAAAAAAAAAAATTTGCTATAGGAATGTTTATGGAAGCTTGTCTGGATCAAATAGACAAGTGACTATTTCTGCTGCATATGCTATGAAATTGTCATCGAAGACACCATTCAGAGCATCCTTCAAAATTTCCATCTGATGACCCACATGAGGAACATCTCAGATCTTTGTGCTGGGGAAACTTTGTCTCCCCTGGGACGAGTGAAATGCTTCTTCCTCTCAGACAGTAATTGAAGTACCGCTCTTCCCTCTCTGCCTTGCTCGAAGGAGGCTGCTGCCAAACCTCAGCCTTCCAGCTCAATCACAGACGCTCTATCGACCCTTATGGTTGGGATTTCTGCTTTGCTCCTCCTAATCCTTCTTTCTTCTTTTTATTCCCCCTCTTTTATTGATTTTGGTATATTTGTTCCCTTTTAAGGCCATTTTTAAATTCTTTTGCAAATAGGCGAGATACAACTAAATAAAATTAAAAGATTCAGTGATTGCTTGAGGCGGGGAGGGGGTAGTGTGTGGGAGAAGAGACAACTGCATAAGGACATAAGGGAATTTTGGGGGTAATGGAATTTCTATATCTTGATTGTGGTAGTGGTTACCTGGGTACACACATTTGTCAAAATTCATTGAACTCAACACTTAAAATGGTGCATTTTATTATAAGTAAATTAAACTTCAATAAAGTTGATTTATTCATTCAGCTAACATTATGTTTCTATTTTCTGCAGGCACTTTGCATGATGCTGGAAAGAGAGAGTACACACAGTTGTGTAAGTTGTCCACTGAATAAGGGTACGCGGCCAAGGGGCTGGGAGGGGCTGAAATCCAGCCCGTGCCTGGCTCACCGAGCCTATTCAAGGATCAGAGAGAAGGCCACTGTGGGAAGTCGTAAGCAAACTCAAGAGTGACGTAAGGGTCAATAATGCAACTAATTCTCAAGAAGTTAGACATAGCCTTGGGAAATGGCTCAGAGTGCTAACTGCCCTACACAGCATTTTATTTCTCATAGACTTTAGAGTTGCAAGAGACCTTGGAGATAAGAGAGTCCTTCAATCTTCTCCTGTCACAAATGGAAAAACAAGGCCTAGCTCCCTCTGATAACTGAGGGTACAAATTGGATTAGAACAGAGGCTTGGCTTCAATTTAATCCAACTGGTACTTGCTGGTTGCCCACCAGGTGTCAGGTACTATTTCCCACCGTCAGTCCAGAGCTTTCCAGGCTTGGTAGAGTTGAGCAACAAGAATGACTGAATTGGAGAAATTCTGCTGCTGGAGAAATGTTAACATGAGAAAGAGCTTCCTTTAGATAGCTGAAGAGTTTTAATCAGATGAGTATTTCACAAGACTTGATTTTTGCCTTGTTGAAAAAAATGTTTCTATTCCTGAAATAGAGATACGTTTCTTGGAATACTTGACGTTTTAAAGCAACCTATTCTGAAGCTTCTCCTGTGTTGAGATCTATAGGAATGGGAGGACTCTGTTAAGCGAATGATGGGAGGGGATGCACCAAGGGTACAATCCCAGGTGAAAAGTGCGGGTGATCCATCATGGGGATCCCAGCATCGTCTCTGAAATCCAAGAAAAGCAAGATTGGGACGGAACGCTTGTGAGGAAACACTCAGATCTCACACCCAAGCCACGCCACAAAACCCTGTGTCATCACTGCACTTCTTTCATCTGTCCATACTCACTGCCTCTAAACGGCAGGTGAAAGTGGAAACTCCTTCTTCTGAAGCCACACCTTTATCATTGTTAAACGATTTGCTGGCTAGCAAAACCGAGAGTTCTTGGAACTATACCCTCCCTTGCCTATCTCCCTTTTCAGTTACAGAAGCTGCAGCTGCGCAAAGAAGCACCAGCCCACGGAAATAACAGCGAAACCACTGCTACCCTCTCTATCTCACCCAGTTCCAACAGTAACAGGAATGAAACGTACCATCTTCAGCACAAACCTGAGTATTCTGCTCAAGCAGATAAAAAGCTAATTAAGCAAGCAAGGCTAACATTTTAAGAGCTGTTTTCCCTTGAGTATGAGGGGTTTTGTGTTTGTTTTTGTTTTCCTTTTAAAGAAAGTGACTTTCTTATTTTCAGCTTGAGGTTATTTTCCTTTTTTTCTTTTTCTTTTTTTGAGGAAGATTAGCCGTGAGCTAACATCTGCCACCAATCATTCTTTTGCTGCTGAGGAAGACTGGCCCTGAGCTAACATCCGTGCCCATCTTCCTCTATTTTGTATGTGGGACACCTGCCATGGCATGGCTGGACAAGCGATGCATAAGTCCACACCCCGGATCGGAACCGGCAAACCCTGGGCTGCCGAAGCAGAATGTGTGAACTTAACCACTGCACCACCAGGCCAGCCCCTCCAGGTTATTTTCTTAACTGACCCCTAATCTCGATGTGACTCCCTGGCACTGACAGCTTCACCTAATTCAAACTCAGGCTGGTCCTTTCCGTGGAAGGGCTTTAAGAAGTCCCAGCCTCAGTCTGGGCTGACCTCCCACTGGAGGGGCAGGGGACCCTGGTGCAATTTGCTGCCCAGCATTTCCTCCTCTCCTGGAAGTGCCCTGCCCCGTCGAGTCACAATGCACTTTCTGAAGAGGCCCATCTCCTAGGACCCCTTCTCGGGCCACATTTGATTGCTCCAGAGGCAGCTGGGCCTCAGCACCTCAGAGGCCTGCAGGCAGCATCCGCTGGCGCATCTCTGCTTCTCTCCGCCTCCGTCTTTGCCTCTACGCACCAGCTCGCTCTGTTGCTCAGTCCAGGGGGCAGAAGATGGCAGTTAGCCTCTCAGAAGTTAAAATTCTTGTTTGCAAACAAGGTGTCACAGAAACCAACCACGCGGATTGCAGATGGGCCTGAAATGGAATAAGATCCAAGGGCTTGATGAAGCGTGCAGCAAGAGTCCCCCTCTGTCACTTTTCCCCATTTCTTTCTACATATCTGTGTCAGTCCTCTCTCACTGCGACTAGCTCTCTCTGTTCCCCAGTCCACCGAGTAAGTAATAGCCACAGTCAACAGCACCTAGGGTTACAATTCTTCAATTCAAGAGAGCAGGAATACTGAGCTGGAATCTTAGTCTAATTCCAAATTCCTGGGGAACCTCTGTTTCTCCACGGGATGTCATTGTCATTTTGGGCAGGGCGACTCCTGCTGTATGGAACTGTCCTAGGCAGGCAGGACATTTAACATGTTGGCCTCTGCCCATTGGATGCCAGTAGCACCCCCACCCTACTGATTGTGACAGCCATAAAAATGCATCCACCCTTTACCAAATGCCCCTTGGGGGGCAGCGTCACCCTAGTTCGAGGACCACTGCATTAGACACTCCAGCTCCGCCTGGTTCCGTCTGGCGTCTTACTCCCAGAGAATTCTGACACTGGTCATAAATGGCTAAATCCCTAGAGGAATTTCCCTTGGGACACGTCTTAGAGGACAGAGGTGTGTGGAACTCCAGGTGACATTTTCATGTCTTTATGATCCTGAGTCAGCTATATTTGTTTCTAAAAACAAAACGTGTTTAGATTTTTTTAAGTCACTGCTTGCTTCCGCTAAATAGCTGATTTATTTTCCACACACATGACGTGATGATGAAATCAAGGATGTGGTAAACACTTGTTTCTTTTTAATCGTACAATGTAATTAGTAGTCAAAAATGGCAAATATTTACTTTAGAGTTGGGATTTTTTCTTTTGGACTCATACAACCAAATACCAATACAAGCCAAATGTCCCTCTTTAGGGTACCCCAGGGACAATGAGTGGGAGGATGAGCAAATGGAGAGCTCACCAACTAAGGCAGTTTTTCCGTCATAGAAACCTAGGTTTGGCCACGGCCAGCTTGGCCTGCCCGTCTCCCATTATCTGAGCCGGAGGATAGTGTCCTCCTTTAGTTCAGAGGCCGTAATAAGAGCATGGTTAGACTCGTAACACACATGACCCAAGAGGACTTAATGTGCGTGGGAAATGATGAAGGCATTGGCTTCAAGGCGAAAATTTTTTAATTGTGATATGACCCTGGAAAATACAACCCAGAGCAGTAGCTCTAGGACCCTTTAAGGCTGCTCGCCTTGCTTGGCTCTGGCCTGGAACCTGCACTGGCAAGAAAGAGAAGAGCCTGAAAAAAATTTCAATTTGATTTTTGAACCAATGTGATAGACTCATAAATCTGAAATAATAGTATTATAAGCAGCAGGGCCATACGGTGAAAAGAGAACTGACTTAGGTGGCAAGAGAGACAGATTCTAGAATAAAAAAGTGAGTCCATAATGACATGAATGAACGAATGAATGGGGGAGGAGGGGGGAACTTTTCTTTAAGGTAGGATTCCAACTAATGTAGGATAAAGGATAGAATTAGAGAATTACCACTTGGCAGCCATCACATTAATAGTTGCTTCGGGTAAGAATCATTCATGGATGATAAACTTAGTGGGTGAAATATGATGAGAAATACATCTCTGTAGTCTCAAGGTATCTCCTCACAAGATACTTACTAATTACAAAGGGAAAAAATGGTAACTATCCTGGGGAAAACTGGCTGACACCATCTTAACCAAGTGATTAATGTTCCTATCACCAGGGGCCAGCCCAGTGGCATAGTGGTCAAGTTCGTGTGCTCTGCTTCGGCCGCCTGGGGTTCAAAACTTCAGATCCAGGATGTGGACGTAGCACCACTCGTCAAGCCATGCTGTGGTGGCATCCCACATCAAATAGAGGAAGACTGGCACAGATGCTAGCCCAGCAACAATCTTCCTCAAGCAAAAAGAGGAAGGTTGGCAACAGATGTCAGCTCATAGTCAATCTTCCTCACCAAAAAAAAAAAAAAAAAAGAATAATAAATAAATGAACGTTCCTATCACCAGAAATGGAATAAATGGACCTCATGTGCTCCTGACATGATGCCCTGAGAAGGACACTATTTCACTGCTGTGCTATTTGTGCCAAAAATATAGAACTTGAATTTAATCACAGAAAAACATCAGACAAACCCAAATCTAGGGACGTTCTTCAAAATAACTGACCTGTACACTTCAGAAGTATCGAGGTCCTAAAAACAAAGGCAAACTGAGGAATTGCTCCAGATTAAAGGAAATTGAAGGGACATCACAACCAAATGTGTGTGACTCTGGATTGGATCCTGGCCCAGATAAAAGACACTAGTGGGACAACTGACAAAATTTGAATAAGTCTGTAGAATTGTTTATAGTATTGTTTTAATGTTAAATTCCTGATATTGTAACTGTACTGTGGTTATGGAAGAGAGCATTCTTTTTTTTTTTTTTTTTGGCTGAGGAAGATTAGCCCTGAGCTAACATCTGTTGCCAATATTCCTCTTTTCTCCGTTGAAGAAGATTAGTCCTGAGCTAACACCTGTGCCAGTCTTCCGCTATTTTGTATGTGGGTCACCACCACAGCGTGGCTGATGAATAGTGTAGGTCTGCACCCAGGATCCAAACCTGCAAACCTGGGCTGCCAAAGCAGAGCCTGCTGAACTTAACCACTATGCCACAGGGCCAGCCCCAAGTATTCTTATTTTTAGGAGATATGTGCGGAGATATTTAGAGATGAAGGAAAGAAAGAGAGAGACTGAGATTCTAGTCCCAGCCCTGCCATTAGCGAGGGGATCTGGGACATGTTATTTAAACCCTCAGGGCCTCTGTTTCCTGTCTGTAAGATGAAGAAATTGCACTAGTTCACTCGCCCTCAAAACGTGGTAAAATGAAATGGCATCATCTGGGAGGTTACCAAAAATGTTAATTCCCAGGCCCTCCGTAGACCTGAATCAGAAACTCTGGGGGTGGAGCCTGTGTGTTAACAAGCTCTCTGATACGCCCTCAGGTCGGCTGCCCTAGCCCGTCTCCAAGGTCCCTGCCAGCCTGATGTTCTGTGGTTCTTCTTTGTTTCCCCTGTGAGGACGACCCTTTCTCAGAAAGGGCACCTGCCCTCTCCCAGTTCATTCATCCTTTATTTGGTGCTGACAAAGTGCTGCTCAGGGAGCTAGAAGTGCTGGAAGTTTGGAGGAATGGTTCTCCTGGGCATTCAGACCCAATTTCTGCTTGCCATAGGCACAGATTAAACGTAAAACATTTAATCACCCTACCCAGCTCGGGAACATTACAAACACCGAGGGATGCATAATTCAGGTCCGCGCAGTGCCTTGTCTGCCTTGGCCTCTTGCTAAAATGCTTGAGCCAGTGGCTTCCAGGAGGAACGGGGCTGTGAATCGCTCCTGCGCGCTTCTATGACCAGCTGTAGAAAGTTTACTTTAGTCTGCTCTTCAGGATAAACGTTTCCTGGATTACCCAGGTAGTGAGACTCTCTCCCAGTGCCTTCTAAATACTTCTACGAGCCCAGAGTTAACTCTTGCCTCTTAAGAGTCTCAACTGTGACCCCACAGAGTATTAAGTTCGCTTCTGATTTGTTGATTAAAAACAACAAACAGACAAAAATCTCTCCCGTCTTGGTTTACCAATTACTCCGGGCCTCTTGTCACTGGAGGCCCAGCCGGCGTCCACATCCTTGTCTTCAACACCATCTGACTCTCTCAGGGCTGCTTTTTCAGCCCTGACCTTTCCTCAACTTCAGGTTCTGATTTGTTTTTGTTTTTACATTTTTATTTATTTATTGAACAGATAACACATTCATATGCTTGAAAACTCGAAAGACACAAAAAGGCATTTGGTGGAAATCTGGACGCCCCGCTTCCCTTCTTCCCTTCCTGCCCCGCCTCCACCCTCAGGTTCAATTTCTGGTTACTGACAGGCGGGGTATCCCCTTTTAGAACTGATGTCACCTGAAATTCACTCTGTCCAAAAGGAATCTGTCATCGTCACTCCACCCTGAACCCCATCTCTTTAAGGCTCTTTGTCTTTATCTGTAAAATGAGATAAAAGGGCATTTTCCTCACGGGGTGTGTATATTCCTCATTGAGTCGACACTTGTAAACTTTGCTGGGCACAGGGTAAGCACTCAGTAAAAATTCACTATTGATAACACAGTCGTTATAATAATAAACTCTCCCTAAATAGAGTGTCTGTCTACAGTTTTGCCTTTCTCCCCAGTCTTCCATATCAGCAACTCTGGAGTTCATTTTCCCCCCATCTCTTTCCCCTCCGCTCCAGATATCTTGGCCTCATGTCTTCCTTTCCTGGTGGGATTTGGCTGGGCAAGAGGAATTAGGAGGAGATTCCCTGGGAGGCTGCCCTTTTCTTGCAGAGTCTTAGCCTAGGCTGCTGGGAGACCCTCAGCCAGTGGGTCAGCGCCTTTGCCCCCATCCCGGGCACCACATGGACTCTGTGCATCTCTCTTCTGGGATGTTGCTGGTAATTAGTAGTTCATTCCCCACATTGCTATTTCCCCCTGGGCCGAATGACTGAATCGTTGTATTTAAAAAATATTAAGTTTCCTGGCTCTCTTTAGTGCATTTAATCTTGCCACCAGAGGTGACTTGTCCCAGCCTTGGATTTACACCGACAAATGCACGATTCTCATTTCCACAGTAAAATAGATAAGTAAATAAATATTAGAACAAATCCTTCCATCTGTCAAGAATTCTGGGGCTTCAATATCCAGGACAGCTGTCTGGACCGTGGGGAGGAGAGGGGAGATGATGAACGACTGTCTCGCTGCCCTCATCAGCATTTCCTTAGAAGGGAAAGGACGTGCCGGGGCTCACGCTTCTGCATTCCAGTCTGTATACACTCAACCATCTTCGCCCCCTCCCCGCTCGTAGCAAAATGTTATTTCCCACCAAGGGCTGCATTTAAATCTAATTGCATGAGCCATTAAAAAAGTTTTCATAGTTGAATTTCATAGTCCTTGAATTTAGAAACTCTTTCTCACCCCATGAGAGTAACTTAGAAGTGAGTGTAGGGACCTCCGACAGCTCTGCGCTAGCCGGTGTTTGAGGCTGCTGGAGCACGGCTTCTCACCATTTGAGAATTGCAGTCGATCAGAACAGTTGTAATCTTGCCAAACGAAGGGGTTCAAACAGAAACACCTTCTTAACCAAAGCTAAAGCATCTGCCACCTGGTTGTAACATTTCATATTTGATTTCAAGGAACATTGATTTCTTATATCATGCACTTCAATTCTGCAGCAGGTGCTTCCTCTGCAGGAAAATATTGCACTCAGGTGTCTCCTCCTCCAGGAAGCCTTCCTGACTCTGCCTCCCCTTCCCTGGCCTCCGTTATTTTCCCTGGGTTCCCATAACCAGTATTGTTCTGGGTGCCAGAGGCCCTGCCTTAGGCCTTGTGTTTTAGGGGTCTCCCCTCTGACCCTCCTTTTGACTGGCCCCTCCTTACAGGACAAATAACCCAGGGACCAAGGGGATGTGCCCACTCAGAGCCTGTGCCCTCCCTTCTGAACTATACTCTGGGTACCCAAGACCCCAGAATGCCCTCCTCCCTAGGTCCACCCTGAGAATGGACCACACAGCTGGTGAACACACCCTGAGGGATGCTGAGGGGTGGCTGGGCCATGGCTATTTGCTCCTGGGGAGAAGCTTTGATATGCCACCTGGGGGGTCCACATGCATGTGCCCCTGGCCCTCAAGGTACAGGATAGAGCTGGGGTTGGGAAGCCAAAGGGCATGAGCCAGGGGTACATCTGAAAAGGTAGGAGGATAGAACATGGATAGTTTGTTGGCTAGGTTTATAATTTTAAATACTTAGACATAGAGCTTATGGGCCTCTCTTTGTACTCCTATCCTAGGCCCTGCAAATGTTAAAGGGGCCTGTTCATAACACCCTGAGAATAGCAATAGGTTTGCAATGCTGACATTGTATAATCATCTGTTTTCATGGCTGTGGTAGCTGCCACATATTCCTCCCCAGCCACAGGGCCTTTGCACATGCTGTTGCCTCTCCTGGAATGCTCTTCTCCACTGATCCCTTTAGCCTAGTAAACTTTTAGTTTATCTACTAGACCTCAGCTGAAACACCATTTCTTAAGAAAATTTTTCCTGACTTCCTATATTAGATCAGGCCCCCCTGCCTTTTCACTCTCGCATCTCCCTGTACTCTGATAAATCTGAGGGGAAAGTAAATAATTGTAATACCAATGTTAGTGATAATGATAAAAGCAGATAATCATTGATTACTTACTAAACGGTAGACATTATGATAGGTGCTTTACGTATATTATTTCATTTATTCTATATAAGAAGCCTAATAAAATACTACATCATCCCCATTTTACAAGCGAAGGAACTGAGGCTTAGAAAGTGTGATAGACTGTTGTGCTGCTGGTCCCCACATGACTCAGACCTCCTAGTATTCACATCCGCACTAGGCCCCTCCCACACGGATTCCCTGCCTACCCAGGTGATTTGCTTTGGGCAATGGCCCATCAGCAAACACGACTTAAGCAGAGGCTTGATAAATTCTTGCACATTGGAGCTTGTCCTCTTGGAGCTGGGCCACCATTTAAGAATCCAGACCAGGGGCTAGCTTGGTGACGCAGTGGTTAAGTTAGCATGCTCCGCTTCTGCAGTCCAGGGTTCACTGATTCAGATCCTGGGTGTGGACCTACACACAGCTTATCAAGCCATGCTGTGGCAGGCATCCCACATATAAAGTAGAGGAAGATGGGCACAGATGCTAGCTCAATCTTCCTCAGCAAAAAAAAAAAAAAAACCCAACTAGTAAGTATAGTATACTACAAAATATACATAGTAATAGATAACTGATAGAGAGAGGTTAAGGCATTTGCTGAAGAACCCAGAGCTAATAAATGATAGATATGAGTGCAAACTATCTAACTATGTTCAAGTTGTATAACTTCCTAGCCAGAGCTGTCCTCTCCTGGACACCGGATGAGCATGGTGCTAGTCTCCCCTTCTCTGGCTCCTCTCCTGGTCTACACGATGACACTAACCCCCTGGTCAACCTGGCTTCCTCTGGCCCTGCTGTCTTGAGCACATCTGGGTGAGACAGGACCATTGAGGGCGATACAAGCCCCTAGGGAAGGTGGGCAGCTTCTCATCACAGTGTGAGGTTCCAGAGGGCAAAGGTCGCTCCACACCCCCTGGCTCCTCTCCCGGGGAATCAGGTAGGCGGAGCCGCCCCTTCCCTGCTCTGTCTCCAGGACACTCTCTTCAGGCCTCTGCTCCACCTGCCCCACGTCCTCAGGCTAGATTTAACCTACACCAGACTGACAAATGAGCTTTTGTTGCTCCCACTAAGATTTTCCATCAGGAGTCTGCGGAAGTGGCCCTTCCCACGCAGGAAAGCAGAGAATAAGACGCAAAAAAGTGCTGGTCCTTCCACTCAAAGGCCAACTAGGACTATAAATGTTTTCCAGGCCCAAACCAGACGCCAGTGGACAAGGACACCTTCTAAAGAGAGAAATGCAGTGAGGATGGCTGAGGCCTGGCGGGTGATGGCAGCGTCTGCTTCAGCACAAGTTGAGATTTGAAAACTCCCTTATCAAGTAGAGGGTTTCCAAGGGCACTTGCCCACAGCCGATCCTCCTGCCTTCTAGGGAATTATTGGTTCCTTTTTTAAAAAAAAAAAAGCATTATCAAGATATATTTTACATATCAGAAAACTTATCCATTTCAAGTGCATTATTCAATAATTTTTAGTGACTTCACCCTCTGTAAATCAGTTTAGAAAATTTCCATCCCCCACTAAGATCCCTTATGCCCTTAGCCCATTCCCATCCCCAGCCTCAGGCAATCACTAAATACTTTGTCTTTTCCAGAAATTTTTTGCATTTTCTATACATTTCATGCAAATGGAATCATATATATCTGGTCTCTCGTGTCTAACTTATTTCACTGAGCATAACGGTTTTGAAGTTCATCCATGATGTAACATGTGTCAGTAGTTTATTCCTTTTTTACTGCTGAGTAGTATTCCATTGTATGGATGTACCACAGTTTATGTATCCCTTACACCGCTTGATGGACATTGAGGTTGTTTCCAGCTTGGGGCCATTATGCATAATACTACCAAGAATATTTGCATGCAAGCCTATGTGTGCACATATGTTTTTATTTCTCTTGAGTAGATATCCAGGAATGGAATTTCTGAATAATTTTATGTTTAACTTTCAACTTTAAACTGCCAAACTGTTTTCCAAAGTGGCTTTACCATTTTACATTCCCACCAGCAATTGTGGGTTTCCTTCTCCACAAGTCATAGGACAAGCATCCTCTAACCTTTGATCAACAACCAGTTTTTTTCTTCTAAGAATTAATTAGGTCCTTGAGAATGTTTTAGCTCTGCTCTCCTGGGTTAAATTATGCTTTCTTCTCTATAGTGACCGTAAATAGTCATTTATGACGGGTACATTCGATACGCACATGTCATTATTAATTTATTTAAAACACTTAGCCCATTGGGCTGGCTCCAATAACCATTTAGTTTTCAACTATCTCAGGAGATAGTCATGCAAAAGTACTTATGCAAACTCTGGGGCAAACGACAGCAGACAGCTCAGAAGAGTCACCAGGAAACTAAAGTCTCTGAAAGGCGATTTCAGAGCGCGTAGCCCCAGGTGGTACTTTCCATAAGAGTCCATCGGCCCTGAATTTGTCCACCTGATACTCACTAAGGTGAAAAGCCAGTATGAAAGATGTCCATAAAGGAAACCCCAGAGCCCGGAGGAAACAAATCTAGGGAGAAGCAAAGCAAGTTTAGGGTCGTGTGAAAGCAGACACCAACACATCACACAGATTTTATTTATAAGAAGTTTTTATTACGCAACAATAGTCCGAGAACTTTTCATCAGAAATCCTTTTTCATAAAGCCTTCTAGACTGTTTCTACACAATAGCAAAAATATACATTTAAAAAAAGTGCTCAGTGACAGAAAATTTGGGAACTCTCTGTACTATTTTTGAAACTTCCTGTAAGTCTTAAACTATCTCAAAGTAAAAGGTTATTTAAGAAAGAAGGAAGGAAGGAAGGAAAGGAGGGAGGGAGTGGTGCATGCAAATATTCTGTAGTCGGGAACCTACTGCAGGTAGGGAAGACGTGGGCCACAGTAAGAGACCTCCTAGATTTGAAGACAAAGATCCCTTCTGAAAAGGAAATTATGAAAAATCAACATAGCAAACCCACCCTAAACTGGAATCTGTATATGGGGGACAGTTCCTAATAGAAGAGACCAGGGGTAGAATAAGGAAATTAGCTGAGCTAAAGGCGAGGTCTAACTGCCTGTACTGTACCTTTATTTGGCAAGAGTGAGGACAGAAGGAGCTTAGCCTTCACTGTGTCTGCAAGCAGACAGTGCAAACATCAAGAACTGTCCACAGGAGAGGGCCTGGACGGGCTGTTCCAGCATCCTTGGCAGTGGAAACGGATGCATCAGACTATTGTAGCTTGGCGACAAGAGCCATTAAGACCATTCTCAAATTCCCTTTGCTGCGATTCCATACTCACTTTTAATTGTGCTTTGGCTGTTCGTGTAGCTTTTGTGTAGCAAGATAATGAGCTGATCAGTCAATGAAAGGATTTTAGTCCACTTGACATTATTTCTTCTTCATAAATTAATAATTTAGCATTCTGGCTCACATATCGATATCTTGTGAGTTTTATAAGTATGAGTGAGTAAGTAGAGCAGAAGTCCTTAATCTGGAAACCAAGGATGGGCTTCGAGGGATCCATTAAGCCCTAAGACTGTATGCAAAACCGTGTGCATGTGTGCAGGGCGCATTTATCAAGGAGAGGGGCCAGTAGCTTCCACCAGATTCTCATACAGCTTTCTAACCTGGATGCACTGGCAAAACAGAACTTCTGGGCTTATAAAACTTACTTTCATAGACCACCCTGGGAATATTTTGCCATGCTCTAATTCTTTTATGACGCCATTTTTAACAACTTCATAGGATTCAATTGCTCAAAGTCATCTTCTAAGAAAGATTTTAAAAGCTTATTCACTAAGAACCTCAGTAAGCCTTCATTTTTAGGTGAAATGTTGAATTATTTTTATTAATAGAGGCCCAAGTGTGAGAAGCAATGGCAATTGCTGCTATTGACGGCTAACCTTTGTGAGACACAGCTCGGCACCAGGCACGTGCTGACTGCTTCGCTGATGACATCTCACTGTGGGCTTTACAGCAGTCCTGGGAGGTGGTGGTATTACTTCTGTTTAACAGCTGAGAAAATGAGGCGGAGAAGTTAAGGGACCTACCAATGTCACATTGCTGTGGGTGGTGGAGCCAAGCTGATGGCCCCCTCCGCCGGCCTTTCCCGCAACCACCACGCTCAGTGTCTTTATCCTTCAAGCTCCACTTGGAGACACTTCTCCTTGAAGCTTTCTTCCCACCCAAAGTCATTTCTCCCCTGGTGGAAGTCCTCTGGTACTCCAGCTGGCTCCAAACTGCCCCATTTTGCACTGTTCGAGTATTCTCTACCTCACTACCAGCAAACTTTTTCTGTAAAAGACCAGAGAGTAAATATTTTAGGTTGGGTGGCCCATATGGTCTCTGTCACAACTACTCAACTCTGCTGCCCGCTGTAGCGCAAAAGCAGCCACGGACAGGACGTGAGTGAGTGAGTGTGGCTGTGTTCCTGTAAATTCTGATTTGTGGACATTGAGATTTGAATTTCATAAATTTTCACGTCACAGAATATTGTTCTTCCTTTTATTTTTTTCCAACCATTTAAAAAAGTGAAAATCATACCTAGCTCGTGCCGTAGACAGGAGGAGACGGCAGGCTGGATTTGCCCTGCGAGCCAAAGTTTGCCAGCACTGCTTGGACTGCATTCTTATGTTTCTAGTCTCCGCAAGCAGATAGAAAACTACTGAGCTTGAAACACTACCTTAGCCTTTGCTTATCCTCCACAGAATCTATACGCAGGGCTAGACTCATAAGTAAGTACTCAAGAAATATTTGATTAATAGCGTTGACGCTTCTCACCCTCAGAGCCATATCCAAGAAGAAATAAGTCCATTTCAAAGCATGCAGCATCTTTATTGTCTTCACCCTTTTCCCTCCCTGATGGACTTCTGTATCTCCAAAATATCACAGCTATTTTTCGGTTCTGAGTGCTGATAAGAAACACCCACGTGCTTGGCCAGCTCGAAGGTCAGATGGCACCCTGGCCTGGGGCCAATGAACACAGCTGGTGAAAATTCAAGCTGTCACACACTTGTTGCTAGCCCTGGTTTTCTGGTTCCTTCATCATAAATTATGAGATTATTTACAATAACGAATGGCTGCATGAGCAGTCATTTTTAAAACCATAATCCCCAACCAAGAGAGATGTCACGACTTGATGGGCTAAATTTAGGACCATGAGAACCACGCTCTAGAATGGGCTGCTGTGCATCGTCTGTGGGCCTCCATTTCCTCCTCTGTAAATGGAAGCGAAGCGCACTGCCCTCCTCCTATGAGCCCTGTGAGCCTGGGCCCATTGGGAACAACCCCGAAGACACTGCAGGAATAGTTGTAAGCATCTCCATTTACTTTGACTCAACCATATTAAGCAGTGCTGGTGTATAGTGTTATAAAACAGAGAAGTGAGCTGTGCTCTGTTATGTGTAGGAATATAAACAGTTTTGTTTTTTAATTTGCTTTAAGGCCATATCAACAAGCTATGAAATCAAGCTGATATTTCCTACTAAGGACACATTTAAAAATTATATAACATATGCTGATGAGATTTTTCCGTCTTACCATTTCAGTGTGAAATTGCTGAAACCAGAAACTGTAATTCCAGCAACCTTTCTGCTGTCCTGCTGTTGGTCAGATGTCAGTCTGCTGAACAGCATGTGAAAATGAGAGATTCATATTATTCTTTGCTAAGGACGGCCCGGGACACCCTTTTCAGGATAGAATCTTGCACACACTTCTGGGCACTAAGGGAGATTCTAGGTGTTTGAGGAGACAGCTGTTTTGCAGGGCTGGGACGTTATTCTGATTTATTTCTAAAAGTTGTTTTTTTAAAAGAATTTTTCACTAGACTTAGTTTTCACTCACTTTACAGATGTCTTAAAATAATCTGGTGTTGAAAACTCTTCCAACAGCTGCCAGCTTGCCTCTGAGGTGAGGAGGCTGCTCCCCCAAGGGTGAAACAACACCCCTGTGAACAAATGTTTAAATCTGGTGAAGACAGCAAACAGAGAGCTTCCGCACTTCTGCGGTTGGTTCGCTAGAGCACGGAGAAATCCCTCCAGGCAGCAATCCCTCAACGTCCAGCAGCAGATGCATGATTCACAGCTCCCAAAAGAAACCGTCTCATCCACGGCGGATGGTAAGAGGCGGAACAGAAATTGACTCACAAAATGTGCCCTTTCAAACCTCAGAATGCAATCACCACGGAGGAGAGGAGAGGCTCAGCTTTGTAACTGGAGCCTCAATACGATAACTTGAGTCCGGGGCTCAAGGATGGCTGTCTCAGAGGTCGCAGCTGCTATGTGCTCCCCAGGGCTGCCTCATTCCATAGATGGGGCAGGTGACACGAGTGTACACAGTGTGTGACATTTGTTGCGTGCTTGTAGTGCCTGGATGAAGAGTGCTTATAGGAAGGTTGGCGATTACTAATGATTATTGTAATAATACTGTGGATAATACTTGTGTAAACACTCTGCTTTGATGTGAGAAGCTCCCCAGCATCAGTGGTTAACATAATTCTGGCTGGCTCTTACAATCAGCTGTGGTCATTATGGCGCCTCCCCTAACATAACCCCAAGGAGTAGTTCATGTATTTCTGTGTGGGTTAGTCACTGAATCATTAATCAAGAATTTAAGCTACTGGTGTGGCAGGTTTTGTTACTTTTACCAACATGCTGGTCCATCTCTCCCTCCACCTTCACCGATGGTCTCAGGGTAGAGAAGAAAAGATTTTCCCTCAAATATGGATTATCTGACTTAAAACTGAAAAGTCTATGAGATGTTTTCACCGAATAAAGAAAGCCTTTAGTTAGCCTAAGCTGGAAAGGAGAGGGAGAAACACAGTTTGGGGAAATCTCAGGTTAATTTGGTTGTTTTAACAATTGCGGAGCTCCCGCTATGGCCAGACACTGGAAATACAAAGATACAAAGCCATCAATGAGCTGGGAGAGATGGACAGACAATGCCACACGAACCGTAAAGAGTCATGTGTGCAGCGATACACGTACTAAGAACAGTAGAGGCAGAAAAGAGAAAGGACGTTCCTATTTGGAGGGGAGCAAGCCAGTCAGAAAGTCAAAGAATGGGATATAAGCTGAATCTTGAAAAATGGATGCGATGGATCCTCCCAGCTCATAAACTGCCCACATTCCAGGCAAGAACAGCTGTGGAAGCAAGAGTGTGGAGGTGAGAACAGAGCAGGCTGCATGGTGATCAAAAAGCAAACAGAGTGGGAATTCTCAGAAATGCCTCAATCCTGCAATTACATGCTAAGCAGGACCACCAATCTCTTGCCCCAGTCCCACCCAGGTCCTCCGCGCAGCACCTCCTCTGTGAAGCCTCCTGGCTCCTCCGAATTCCTGTTTGACTCTTTGGGTCCTTTATTTTGCACACCCATCCTCTTTCCCATCCCACCCATTTCACTGCACCCCCAAGACCCCTCGGTGGGCAACCTGAGGGCAGGCATTGGGTCTCAGTAGGGAGCTTAGTGCCTTAAGCTTCATTGTTATTCCATTTGAATTGACCTGCTCAGTTTGATTCACTGTGGTCTGTGTACATAGAGACCCATAGTAGGCACTTTTTTTCTGCATTTATTTTGAAATTTAAAATTTATAGAAAAGATGTAAAAGTAGTACTTGAAGCTCCTAGATACCTTTCACTCGGTTTACCAATTGTTATCATTTTATCACATCTGCCTTATTCTTTATACACACACACTGTTTTTTCCTGAACCATTTGAGAAAAAGTTGCAGACATGATGTCCCCTTACTCCTTAATCCTTCAACATGTATGGATGTTTTTCCTATAAACAAGGACGTTCTCTTACACAATACAACCTTCAAGATCAGAAAATTAACACCAATCCAACATTACCATGTAACTCACAGATCCCATTCAAATTTCGCCTATTGTCCTAATAGTACTTGTACAGGTCCAGGTCCTTTATGGTTATCATTTCTCTCTCATCTCCTTCATTTTGGAAAAATTCCTCGGTTTTTCCTTCTTTTTCACAAGCTCGACATTTTTTGAAGCAGTGAGTTACTTTGTAAAATGCCCTTCAGTCTGGGTGTGTCTAAGGTTTCCTCGTGATATATGCGCTTGTAGCAAGAATATCTTAAAGTAATGCCCTGCTCTTCTCATTGCGTCATATCAGGAGGCACGTGACATCAATCTGTCCCATTACTGGTTTTCTTGTTACGTTTGGTAAAGATGATGTCTTATGGGATTCTCCACTGAGTCATTCCTAAGTAGTCTGTGAGGCGATGCCTTAATACTTCTATTGTAGGATAAAGCTTTCCTTTCTCCTCCGTTTATTCATTTAACTTTTATCATTGTAGACTCATGGATTCCTGTTTTACTCAAAGGGTTGAAATTGGTAAGTACCCCTTATTGTGAGACTTCCATCGTCCCAGACTTGGGCAGTGAAAGCTCATTTAAGGCAGCTCTTGTGTTCTCTGCTATGTCTCCATCGTTCTTGAGCACGTCCTTATTTTGTAGTACAAGATGTTCCTGTCTCATCTTTTATTTTCCTTACCTCAGCCCTAGAGTCAACATTTCTCTCAGGAACCCTGGTTCCTCTAAACGGACAATGATATTTAGAAGCCAAGCCCTGCAAACTTGGCATGCTTGTTGCTACCAGGATGTCTTTGCTTCTGGCCAGCTCAGCAGATAGAACTAGGAAATAGAAATATATACCTACCGACATATGTGTATATGTGTATACATGTGTATATACATATGTCTGCGTGTATATATATACAAGCACACACGCATAAACATCGACACACATTTACTCCTGTTTCTGGAGATGTGTCTACATAAAGTCTTGAGTTCACATTGATTCCTCCACTCCCAGTCTAACACCACAGGATTTATTCCAGCCTTTCCTCTTTCCATATTTGCAATTCCCCTCTGACAGCAAGAAATCCTCAATATATTTACTTATTTACTCAATTATCCCTGTGACTCAAATCTTGGCCCCTCACGGGGGGCCCCCAAAACAGGCAAATTCCTTTACCAGCCATGGAGGGACCTTTAGTCATCACCGACTTGCGTGCTCAGAATTAACACTCTCTCAGTGAATTCTGCCCACTTCTGCCACTGCCTGGAGTCTGAGAACCAGTGGAGAAGAATCACAAGGTTTACTTTTCCTGTCGCCGCTTAGCAGAGCAAATGTTATTTTCTTCTTTGCCATGGCAGTGACCCCTTTAAAGGTGGAATTTTTTTTCTTGCTTGTTCCTCTCTACTTCTCTAATTACTCATGGGACAGTGGAAGGATTAACTGAATCCATTCAAAGAAGTGCAGCGCTCCAAGCTTCTCCCACGAAGAGTGCATTATAAATATATGGCTGTAAAAACCAGAGCTGGAGGCCAGAGGTCAGCTGACCCTTCCCCACAGCTGCCAGATGATTGGTGCATTCTCAGAGCCGCAGCCTCACATCCTAGATACACATCTTTAAGTCATCTTCGACAACTCTGGCCTCTCCACCTCCCCCCTCTCAAACTGTAACCTCGGAGGCAATGAGCTCTCTCACACTGCAGCTGCTGCGTCAGTTTCTCCCTGACCAGCCCGCTGGGGTAGGGGCTGCTTCCCACAATGCCCTTACTGTTCTGGAGGGCAGGGGAAATCCTTTTCTGCAAGATAGATCATCCCGATGCATTTAGATGTTTCCTGACACAATCTCCAAAACCACATAGCTTGTGTCGCACCACATCTACCGCATGAGGTTAAAAACCCCATTTCTGAAATTACTCTCAACATTGTCACAATTTATATTGTTAGGGAAAATGGATAACAATGGGGCCCCCAGTCTTTCAGGCCAGAACCGATTTTGTTTTAGAGGAGCAGGGAGAGCTGCCTGGCAACACGATGCATCGCCGTGCATAAACTTTGTTTACAGCCAAGGCTGGAGTAAAGGAACAGATGGTAAGCAAATCGGATTTAAGGAAGGGACAGATGCGCCTGCATGGGGAGCTCGGTAAATCTCTTGGCTTCTGGTTTGCATGCAAGGATGAAGTCTAGCTACCCACGGCAGTCGTGCCCCAGTTCGCTGTTGCTTTTGACTGTTTGCATTTTGTCTCTGAGGATGGTTAATACATCCCATTACAAGCGTTTATCTCATCCCTCCCACGGGGAATGTGTTTTCCCAAGGATTTGTACGTTCCCTCTCCTTTTATGGAAAGTAGTTTCTGGATCATCCATGTGATTGTGTATCTTAAATTTCAAGAATATTTAAGCCCTTAACCCTGGCTGTCTATAGAAGATGGGATTATATTTCCATGATCTTAGAAATATTTACAATGAGCATGTATAACAAGGAAAAGTAAGCATAAACTCTTATGTTTAACGCATTCAGAAATGCGCCCACCCCCCTTCATGCTTCCTCATCTCTCTCGGGTACTTTTCTCTGTGAAGGCAGAATAGTTTTAAGATGCTCACCCCCACGATATACTATAAATTTATAGTAAAGCTGCCCAGGCCTGCTTCTCCCTCCCTCCTAAAGGAAAGTGTGAGCTGTACTTGAGCGAAGATTTACATTTGCTCTGTGGGGGAGGTGGAGGGGAAGAACGCATGCATTCTGCACCAGCGATGTGTGGTTGCGTTGAACGTACATTTATGTTATTTAACGTGATTCTAGCTCAGTGATGTGTGGTTGAATTTACCAGCCCTAATTGTTCAATCCTGGGATCAAGTTAGAAACATTTTTATTCCAAAACAACCCCCTATACATTTATAGCAACTCTAGGACCTTCGTAGCAGCCCCACAAGTTGCTTCCCTGCAGAAACAGACACCCTGACAAGACATTCACCCATTCCTGCACGGTGGCAACCTGTCGCTCCTGGGCAACGTCAAGTTCTGTGAACGTCACTCCTTCGGATTCATCCTGAGCAAAAAGACAGAACTACTTAAAGTAAAAATGGTATATATTATAGAAATAGTTCCTTACAAAACAGTCACAAGTTAAAAACCCAAGTGCCTTGCAGGATTGACTGCAAAGCACCACCGGAAGTGGTTCAAGTGACACCTTTGGAACTGGTTTGACTCGACTCCTGGCCTCCCAGTACTCACAGGCCCAGCTGAGGCTCTTTCGGCAGGAGTGTGATTCTTTCAAACGGCACACAGGTTGCCTTCTTCCACCACGCTCCCTAGGCACGCCTCACCAGCCCCTGGAGCACACCTGAGGCTGCACTCGGGGACTCCCAGCCGGCTCTCACGTCCAGTGTGACCACCTTTCCAGTCTCTGGAAGGGAAACGTTAGGATCAGAGACCTGTGGCTTGCTGGTACCCCCAGTCTCTCACAGTGTGTGGGGTCTGGTCTACGTCAATGCAGCTTCCTCACCCGGTCAGCTGTGGACACAGAGGAGGCCGCAGGCCTGGCAGTATCAAGGACACAGTGCACTTAGTGACAATTCATCACTTCTGCTTTAAGTGAGCCGAGTTCTTTTACTTTACACAGCATCTGAATGTGCCGCGGCCTCTCATTCTCTAGCTCTAAACCACAGCAGTAAGGAAGCCAAGGAAAAAGCCGCCACCGCGAGATCCCCGGAAGGATCCACTATGACGTACCTATTCACAGCCAGGAGCCAGGAGGCAATTTGTTAGGCTTCCTTTTTGGGCATCTTTTCTTTGCCTGAGGCGAATATACCCTCCCCTGGATTCTGTGGGGCTCAAACTTTTGTTTGCATGGGATGAAGCTTGAGGGCATTACGCTAAGCGAAGCAAGTCAGACAGAAGGACAAACACCATGATCTCACTTATATGTGGAATCTGAAAAAAAAAGAAAAAAATCAAAAACTGAACTCATAGATACAGAGAGCAAATTGGTGGCTGTTAGAGGTGGGGGAGGGGGCAGAATTTGTTGGTGAAATGGGTGAAGGGGGTCAAAAGGTACAAACTTCCAGTTAGAAAATAAATAAGTCATGGGGTTGTATGTACAGCATGGTGACTATAGTTGATAATACTGTATCGTTTGTTTGAAACTTGCTAAGAGAGTAGATATTAACTAGACATTGTGGTGATCGTTTTGCAATATACACATATATCAAATCATTATGTTGCATACCTGAAACTAATATAATGTTTATCTGTCAATTATATCTCTATAAAAAACTTTTGTTTGCATATGGATCACCTGGGGTGCCTTTTTAAAACGCAGACTCCTGGGCTCTCCCTCACCTCAACCATTTCAGTTCAGTGGATCCAGGGTGGCGCCCAGAAACAAGAGGCTCCACGTGTGAATCTGATGACTGTGGATTTTTGGAAAAAGGTCCTCAAAGTAACTTTCGTCCTTTTTTCTCTTTTCACTTTACCCAATCCCTCTTCCCACTTGTTTTAATTATCCTAGAGCTTTCGTTATTACCTATAGACTAATGCCTTCCAAGTCTGTATATCCACAGCCCTAACCTTTCTCTCGAATGCTAGGTTCAAGTTTCTATCAGCCAGCAGATATTTCTCCCTTGATGTACTGTAGATACCTTCAAAACATAATTGTGAAAGTTATTCCTTCCCTAGAGATTTGAAATTAAAAGCCACTCTTTGAGGCCCACTTTGGTAACCACGGGCTAGTGTCAGCCAAAATGTGGAATCCACTCAGGATAAAGAAAAATTTGTTTCAATTTCTTATAAAGTTAAAAAAAAAATGTTGCTAATGGCTGACTATCCTATAAACACCAAGACCAGAAAGCAACTTGCTTCCACAATCTGTAAATTTGGGACAAAGCGTCATCTCTTCTGCTGAAGACATGAACAGATATTCAAATATTTCATTGTCATTTAGTGAATTTTTGTTTCCCCAAGACAGAGAGAGCTCTGGGAGGGCAGTACTTAACAACCGGGGTGCTCTCTATAGTTCTGATTCTCTATGGCTTCTCAAGTGAGGGTGGAGAAAATTCTAACTTGAGAATTTGAGGTATTATAGTCACCTGAGGTTTCAAATTTGTAGTTGTAATCAGGCTCCTTTTGTAGCAAGGAGCAGAAACCCACCCAGTTTATCTCAAGACGTAAAGCTTATTGTAAAGCTACAGTGCAACACGGGGAAAACAGAGACAGCGGCCCCCAAGGGGAGCTGGACGCCTTTAGAACATAGTGATAGCCCCAGTAATAATGTACCAAGAGCTTACACGGGCCAGACTTACCTCGGAGCACTGCCTGTGCTCACTCATCTATCTTCAAAACAGCCTCATAAGAAGCACTGTCATTGTCCCTACTTTACATATGGGGAAACTGAGGCAGAGTGGTAAAGGAACGTATTCCAGTTGGTCTGGCTCCAGAGCCCATGTTCTTTCCCGTTATGCAATGCAGCTGCTCTGCTGAAGCAGACCATGTGGA
Organism: Equus caballus; assembly: GCF_041296265.1. Lineage (NCBI taxonomy): Eukaryota > Metazoa > Chordata > Mammalia > Perissodactyla > Equidae > Equus > Equus caballus. The sequence goes on from NC_091688.1 coordinate 13,667,130, forward strand.
GCTTCACTGCGGTGGCTCAGCCACTCCCTGGTTGGCATCGCCAGCTCTTGCTGCTGCCAACTATCTCTGCCTCCTCTCCCTCAAGATTTTCATTCACCCTCAGCATGTGTGCTCTGAGTGCAACGTCACTGGTGGTGGCGGGCAGGGCACATTTGACAGGTGCCAGGGCCGTACTGGTGCCCCTGGTGGGGGCGTATGGCAGCTGTGGAATCATTGGAGCTGATAGAAATGTAGAGACATCACCACAGTATGACATAGCGGGAGAGAAAATAGCAAGCCAGAGGACAGAAAAGTAGTAAAATCAAATTACCCTCTTACAGCCGTGAGTTCAGAAGGCATGAGGGCCATCCCCTGGGGGCTCCTAGAACCAGCTGGGGAGAGACGAAAGGACTAAAAATACTGTAGGCAGGGGAGAATGGAGGAACCAGAGAAATGTTGCTTTTGACTACTATTTTATTCTCTTTTTTCTCCCCAAGATGGTAGGGAGTGGGGAAAAATGAATTACGTATTTGTAGCTCTCGCAAGATAAGCTGCCCCCACTCCAAATGTAGATGCTCATCGTGTGTTGGTTTGACTTAAGCTAATTTCCCTTTCCCTATTGCATCGACACCAAGGCCACAAATAGCACCACCTCCTCCGCAAAGCACTGTCCCTAGGACCCTGCTGATGTACGGAGACCCTACTGTGTGTCAAGCACTGTCCTAGGCACTGAGGACGTAACAATTAATAGAAGACACAAGGTCCTGCTGGGTTGAAATGCACACAAATGGAGAGAGGCTTTGGAGAGCATCTAGCCCACTCCTCACCCAAGACAGAATTCCCCTCTATCCAGGCCTGACCACCAGCCAGCCAGCCGCCGCTTCACTTTTCCAGTGACAGCCTGTCCCATCAATAGCCAGCTCTAATGCTTAGAAAGCTCGTGCCTAAATGGGGTAAAAACCTGTTTTCCCGCTATGTCTATTTATTGGCCTTGGTTTCATTCTCCGGAGCTAGACAAAATAAATTAAATTTCCTTTCATCTGACAGCCTTTCCAATATTGGTCAGTCTACACACTCTCCTCCTCACACTTGCTTGCTCCTCATCTCTCTGCCGTTCTCCCCTTTCCTCACCAGGCACAGGCCAGACTTCCTTCCCTGATGTCTTCCCCATCCTTGCCTCACCCTCTCTCAGCCAAAGAATTGGGCACATTTGGACTTTATTTCTTCCCGTTGCTGTCTCCCTTCTTTCCTCCCACTGCAATCTTAGCACGCAACTCTAAGCCTATATCGTTTCAACCTCTGTGTGTGTTTATTGTGCTCATTTATCGCCATCCTGGACCAACTGGAATGGGACAGATTGCGGTAAGTGGTAGCAGCAAGGAGGTGGCAAGTCAGCTCGTACTTTTGGGCTTTGTTTAGTCTTTGGCTGGGTCTATTATCTCTTTAAATTTAAATTATTACCATGCAGAATCACTTAAGAAATTGGGTCAGGGAGTCTATATGTAGTAATTATTTTGATCACTAAAGTAAAATTTAATAAAACATATCTACCCTTGCACAGATAAAAAGAGAGAATGAGTAAATGAATGAATGGACGGATGTCCATAAGGCTTAGAATCAGTGTTGTCCATTTTTAGTTTATTCTTACTCATATCAAACAGATAAAGCGGACGGTTTTACAAATCAAAATAGCTAAGTTTCAGTCATTACAATCGCTAGTATATTTATACTAAATAAATATATAATCCCATTACACTGCACAGCATAATTAGCAAGCATTTATGCTGTTGAATCCATGACCCAGTTTCCTGAAGACATCTGTTTTCTAAAAGGATTTTTTTCAAACTGAGATTAAAAGGCGCTGCTCAAGGAGGCTTGCCAGATAAAATACAGGACACTCAGCTGAATTTGAATTTCAGATAAACAGCAAGTAATTTTTTAGTATAGGTATGTCTTAGGTATTACACGAGACAAACTTATGCTAAAAAGTTATTCATCGTTTATCTGAAATTCAAATCTATTTTATCATCTTGTATTTTTATTATTCTTTTTTCTTCTTTTTTTCTCTCTCTTTTCTCATTTTTGCTAAATGTGACAACTCTATACCCAAGACGTGAACCTTAGCAGTTCATTCCAATTCCCGTCCTTCCGCCATTAATCTCCCTCTTCTCCGTCTTTTATCCCATTTACATTTTTCTTTGTTTCTTTTCAGATAAAAGACTCAGATTTCAGTTCTCCCTAGTGGAATGGCCTCATTCTATTCCAGATTCTTTTTGTTTTTTCTCCTTTGACAATATACAACAGGCACATACGTTTGTTGATTTATATTGTGGGCTAAAAAATGTGTAGAGAAGGGACCAGCTGGGTGACATAGTGGTTGAGTTGGCACGCTCTGCTTTCGCAGCCTGGGGTTTGCAGATTCGGATCCCAGGCATAGACATACACACCCACTCATCAAGTCATGCTATGGCAGGTGTCCCACATATAAAATGGAGGAAGATTGGCACAGATGTTAGCTCAGGGCCAATCTTCCTCATTAAAAAAAAATGCTTAAAAGATAAACTGCTGGGGAAATTGGCTTAGGCAACCTCTCAACTGATGACTAATAGTTTGACAGTTGCAAACAGGTGAAACCAGTCTTGCTGTGTAAATGATGCAAACTCAAAGGTCAATTTGGGTGGAGATCTGTGAATGTAAAACACAATTCCTGTCAACAGAAATCAGTTTACCGCATGTTATCTTCTGGGATCTAAAGGCTTTATAAATTCAAAATGTTTCTTTTTTTCACCTGAGAACTGGATTCATTTCCTCTTTTTTTTTTTTTTTTTGAGGAAGATTAGCCCTGAGCTAACATCTGCTGCCAAGCCTCCTCTTTTTTTGCTGAGGAAGATTGGCCCTGAGCTAACATCCATGCCATCTTCCTCTAGATGTGGGATGACGGCCACAGCATGCTTTGATAAGTGGTGCATAGGTCTGCACCTGGGATCCAAACTGGCGAACCCCAGGCCGCCAAAGCTGCTGCACCACCAGGCTGGCCCCTCTTTTTTTTTTTAATACCTCTATGATTCCATTTCCTGTTCACCTCGTAGGCTCTTGAGACCACCTGTGGAGGCCGTCAGAGACTACTCCATGGATTGACTTCTACTCCAAGGGTTGACCTCTCTGAGGGCTCTGAACCATCTCGTCCCTCCAAAGGCTTTATCTTTACTAGACTGAGGGGTGCCCAGCTGAGATGCGCCACGTTACCAACTCCTCCGAGGCAGCACCATAGAGTCATTCCTGTTATTGTGCTGGCCATGTGATTAATTTCTTTCATTATTTTTTTTATGAGTCTGAGTAGGCAAATGCATCAGATCATAAATACACGGAAAAAAGACACATAATTCTTGTTGAGAGTAGGCGGCATCAGTGTCCATGGCATGAGGCTTTAAATTGTTAGGTAATTATGGTCAATGTGTTAGACAATACAAGCTGGTTCAGCATACGAGTATGAGCTTTACCTCTCTGGCGATGATAAACCACGCAGTAAGCTGGCACCCATGTCTGACAAAATACTGCTCGAAATAGTCTGTGAGACTCTAATAAATTAATTTAAACATGGATACTTAGAGATGTTAAAAACAGTTTAGTAGAGTGAATCTTAGACGTCCATAAGCTTCAGAAACAAACTTGAGACCCCCGTGAACCTTGGATTCTCACACTTCCATATACATAAAAAGGTGCCGGAGATTTTCCTCCGCACAGCCTACTCCTGTGTTCCATTCCCAGAGATTCTGTTTCAGCAGGCTGTGGAGCATTGTGGGTAAGAGCATGAGTTCAAAAACCAGACTAACCTGCCACTTTATGCCCTACGGAACCTCCCATGTCTCAGTTTCCTCGTCTGTAAAATGGGGACAGTACTGCCTATTGCATGGACTTGTCGTGAGGATTCAGAGATATTATCTGTACAGCACTTAGCAGATGACCCATATATGTTAGCAATTTTTTGAAATGCCAGCACTGCAGATGACTGCGAAGCTAGCAGTCCTCAGCCCACACTTTACTGAACACTGCAGTGTGACCTCAGGCTACCTCTTGACTCAGTTTGTGTTGTGCATAAATTAGTTAATCTCTCTGTGCATCACTTTACTGCCAGTAAAATAAGTCTGAGAATTCTTAACTAACTCACAGATCCAGGCCCTGAGAAAGGAAACAGCTACATTTCCCCTCATCGCCTGGCTGTGTTCACTCTGCTCTGTGAGAAAGCTTGGAGCAGCAAGAAATAGACGGTAAACAAGGACTGTGCCAAGACCGTAGGCACCAATAAGACACTTTGCACCTTCACCCCTACTCTTGTGGAGAGACACAGGGTTCACAAGTGTTTGCAGTCTTGGTTGTCATGACAAGCCTGGCACATATGAAACCATCAACACACCACACAACATAACAGCTGTGTTTGGATATGTGGGAAACCTCAGCGGCCACAAGTTCAGCATCTCCTTTCTGGCTCCTGCTTCGTGATCTCTAAACGCTGGTGGGCCCCGGGGCTTTGGCCTCTTCTCAATCTACACTCTCTTCTAGGTGATCTGGTCTAGGCCCTTGGCTTTTTGTAACTCTAGCCTGACCTCTCCTTGGGTTTCAGACTTTTATCTATCCAACTGTCTACTCAACATCTACGCGTGGATGCCTGAAGGGATCTCAAACTTAACATGCCTAAAATGAACTCTTGTTTCCAAATCCAACAGCTCCCCAACCACACAAATTTGCATTCACTTCCTCCCCCAAGCTTTCCCTACTAGGTACTCAGACTTAGCAGTAAGAGGTCATCCTTGATTCTTCTCTCCCTCAAAGCTGTACAGTGTCTCACCTCTGCATCCTCTCCATCCTCATCTCCTACTGCATTCTGCCCCACATTAACCTTCTTGCTGTTCTAGGACACCCCTCATCTTTCTAGAAGATTCCTTCCTGCTCCATTCACATACCGTTCCCTTTACCTGGACCACTCTTCTTTTGGGTTGACTCATGGCTGATTTCTTCTCATAATTCAAGTCTCTGCTCAGAGGTCAAATGTCTCCTCCTCAAAGAGGCCTTCCCTGATCACCATATGGAAACAGCCTCCACTCCCATGGTTGTGCTCTAGCCCTTACCCACCTTTTTATTTTTTTCTCATAGGCTTGTCTCAATCTGAAGCTACACTACCTACTTGTCTATTTAGTCGCTGAATGTCTGTCTTCTGCACTAGAATAACCGAGGGCAAAGACTTTGCTTTATTCACCTTGGTATCCTGAGTTCTAGAATAATGACAACTCATGGTGGGTTCTTAGTAAATATTCGTTTTAAGAATGAATGGATGAACGATGAATGAATATGAACGATTGATAATAAAGGAGTTTGGGGGAACCAGAAGAATAAAGAGTATTAGAACATTGGAAAAGGGATTCCATTTGGGCCTTGAGGGGCTGGAAGGATTTGGATAGATGAAAAGAGAAGAAAGGGCTTAGCAGGTGGGGAAATAGCACCAGCAAAGCTCAGACACGGCCACAGTATTTGTGGGGCGATAAAAAGAAACTGACAGAGGCAGAGAGCAAATGACAGATGCAAAAAGAGACTGAGATTGAATAGGTAGGAAAGAGCCAGGCCCCAGCAATGCTGAATGTGTCACACAGAGGAGTTATTTGATGAGGATGTGACTTCTTCCAAGGAGGTGGCAAGGTGTCAGTGACGAGTGTGGCATCATGTAGTGATTGAAAATGGAAATAAAGGAGAGTTCTCCTGCCAGTACAACACTCAGGCAAAGCCTTGGGAAAAGATGAAGGGCTGTACAGCCAGCCGTCTCCCATAGCTTGAGTGACAACCCCAGGAAGAAGCCCGTTTTCTCTTGGGATAGGTCTCAGAAACTTAGAGGTCATGGCAGAATCCAGGAAGGGGCCCAGCCAGCAGGGCCTCACGTTACTCGGTGTTCAGGGGGTAATCAACTGTCCCTTTAGAATCCGGGAAGTATTGGGTCTCGTGTGAAGGCATGGGAATGAGGGGCTTTCTGGGAACACATCGGAGATATTGTTGGGAAAATGTCAGGTTTTTAATGACCAAAAAATGACCACAACAGAATTTCAAGTGAACCCCTCCCTAATTTTGCTCTAGCCGCCTTAAAAACAGTTTGTTATGATTGAAAGTTGTACTTTGTAGCCTTGCTCCAAAGATGCACACACTGACCTTTGGAGAAATCATATTTATTCCAGATGTTGCTTCTTGTGACAGTGGTGGAGAATTGATTTACTGTGAGAAAAGGCTGGAAATGACCTAGATAAGCACAGCAAAACCCAAAGGACCCAGTCATTTTTCTATTCAGATCAAGTGACTAATTAGATGGTAAAACCTGTTATAGTTCCCTGACTTCCACCTCCCCTCAAAGACGAGAAAGGCACATTATGTGGCACCAAAGCAACACTTTAAAGAATGCTTCAGCGCTCACTTTATGTGCAAGCCTGAAAGGGGGCCATTTATTGCACTTGAAAAAAAAAATCCATCTATCTGCCTCTACTGTGCCAGAGACCACAGCATCACCGTGGGTGGTGGAACACAGAGCTCATGCCCCCCTCTTCCTGGCTCAGCCCCAGTGTCCACTCTGTTTTCCGCTTCACAAGAAGGGTGAATTACATCTAATGGGTGTTGCACCACTGGGTACCCTCTCTTTGCATTAAGAATAGCTCTGCCTAGTCACATAGAGGTGGAACCCTATGAAACAAAATTGCTGAATAACTTATAAGGGGGTAGATCTCACTTATGTCAAGCAAAACCTGAGAAGACAAAAGTCCAGGACAGCAGAAGAATATGGACAGGAACAAAGAAAATTCTTCCCTTCTTCCTCCAGACAGGGGCCACATCTTCTTTGTCACTACATCCCCAGTGCCTAGAAGAGAGAGAAAATCAAGATGATTCCTTGGGGGCAAATGAATTCATGTGGTGGCTTTGGGTCCTCGCATTATAGAGTCTGGACGGGAGAGTTTCCTCAGTAGTCTCTCTGAGCCAGGCCCCTTGCTTCCAAGCAGGTTCACATCCAAAGTAAGTAATGAAAGGATCTAGCCTACCTCCCTAAGGCCTAAAAAGCAATACAGATGGACAGTAAGAGCAACAAAGAGGGTGTAAAATAAAATAAACATGATCCACATTGCTTTGTTGCCTTCTTCTCTAGTCTTTTTTTTTTATTAAAAAAAAAACAGAGACCTGGGGCTGGCCCCATGGCCAAGTGGTTAAGTTCATGCCCTCTGCTCCAGAGGCCCAGGGCTCCCCCGTTCGGGTCCTGGGTGCGGACCTACGCACTGCTCATCAAGCCATGCTGTTGCAGCATCCCACATAGAAGAACTAGAATGACCTCCAAGGATAGTGGAGCTCAGGAACAAGTTCAAGTTTAGAGATATGACTCAGCATGTGGGTGATCACTGAAGCTGTAGGTTTAAGTCCTACTAGGTCAATGGCTTGCAGACAGTTTTTCTATAACCCACAATAGAAATACATTTTATATCAAAATCCTGTGTACATATACACACATATATAAAAATTCACTAAATAATATTCACTTACCTTTAGTAAATGTTATAGACTCTAATAATTTTCCCTTTTAGTCCATTTTTTTAAAAAAACGCAGGTCAGGGGCCCACCCCATGGCCAAGTGGTTAGGTTCCCGCACTCCACTTTGGCAGCCCAGGGTTTCGCTGGTTCGGATCCCAGGCACAGACCTAGCACTGCTCATTAAGCCGTGCTGAGGCAGCGTCCCACATAGAAGAACTAGAAGGACCTGCAACTAGAATACACAACTATGTACTGGGGGAATTTGGGGAGACGAAGAAAAAAAATGCAGGTCAGATGCATACTAACTGGTTGCAACCTTTAGTTTAAAATGCATTGTCCTAGACTCTAAGCTTCTTGTGGCAGGGACCACATCTTACACAATTCAGATTCCCCAAAGCATCCATTATAATGCCTTCCACATAATTAATTTTTGTGGAAAGAAGGAAGAAAGGGAGGAAGGGAGAGTGGGAGGGGAGAATGAAGGAAGGAAGGAAGGGAGGAAGGAAGGAAGGGAGGAAGGTCAGTTTTCTGATATTCCGTCTTAATTTTCTCCAAGACTACAATGACGCCTTGTCTCCTCCAATTCTCTTGAACTTCTATACATAGTTTCTATTTTTCACACATTTCCAAGATGAATCAAGCATGAATCATAGTGTCTAGGGTGAGATTTGATGGTTTGCTTTTTCTCCCCACCACACCCCCAATACCAACTCCCTAACCCACACCAAGTACCACAGGCATAGTCTCTTGAGCTGGACTAGACTGGCCAAGCAATGTGCTTACATGTCATGGCTGCAGCTCCTTCTACACCAAGATTGTCATGCTGTGTACCACATGATCCCACAGCTGCCTGGACCAGAGGAAGATGGCGGCAGCAGCCAACACACACACAGAGAAGAGGAAGTAGAAGCCATGAGGAAACACAAGCTATGAGCAAGCTGAAGACAAGAGGAAGAGAAGACAGGATGGAGAAATTAGTTGGTGGGAGCAGGAGCAGTTGAAGAAGAAGCAGAGTAGTTGAGAAACCATAACAGCAGAGCGCTAGAAATGGGCAGGGTGGCCAACTTCCGCTCATAGGGACAAGATACCCAGCTAAGCTGTGATGAGTCCTGACTTACCTTCCACTCTGCTTGTTACCTTCCACTCTGTGAGGACAAGCTTTTCACAGATTCCTCCTTCTCCACGAGGCCTGGTTGTCAAAAATGAAATTTCTCTCTTCCTTGCTTTTCCACATAATTTAAAAACTCAAGTTGTAGAAAACTTGCAAGAATAATATAGAGAACTCAGATACTCTTTACCCAGATTCATTAATTTTTAGCATTTTGCCACATTTCGTTTGTTTATCTCTCATTTTCTTCTGAAACATTTGAGAACAGGATGCATATATCACACCCCTTGGCCTCTTAATATTTTAGTGCGCATTGCCTTAGAACAAGGATATTTTCTTTCACAACCATAGTACAGGTATCAAATTCAGGAAATTTTACATTGATATAATGCTTTAATCTAAAAGTCGATGTTTCTATACCAATGTTCGTAGCAGCATTATTCACAATAGCCAAAAGGTGGAAATGACCCAAATGTCCATCAATAGATGAATGGACAAGCAAAATGTGGTACATGCATACAATGGAATATTATTCAGCCTTAGAAAGGAATGAAATTCTGATTTATGCTACACGGATGAACCTTGAGGGCATGCTAAATGAAATAAGCCAATCACAAAAGGACGAATACTGCATGATTCCACTTATAGGAGGTACCTGGAATAGATAAATTCATAGAGACAGAAAGTAAAATGGTGCCCACCAGAGGCTGGGGGGGGAGAACATGGGCAACTGTTGTTTAATGGGTGCAGAGTTTCTGTTTGGAAAGATGAAAACACTCTGGAAATGGATAGTGATGATGGTTGCACAACATTGTGACTGTACCTACTGTCACTGAACTATACACCTAAAAATAGATAAAATGGTAAATTTTATGTTATGTACGTTTTACCACAATTTTTTTAAAAGCCCATGTTCAAATTCTGTGAATCGTCCCAATAATGTCTTTTATAGCATTTTTCCCCTCCAGTCTGGGATCACACATTTCATGTATTGCATTTAATTATTATATCTCCTTATGAGAGTGACCAGATTGCCTGGACTATTTCAATTTTAGCACTGAAAGTCTTGGAAAACCACTCTGTCCCAAGCAAACAGGGACCATTGGGCACCCTATTCGTTAGTCTCTTTTGATCTCTAACAGTTCCTCAGCCTTTCTTTGTCTTTCGTTGCCATTTTAAAGAAATGAGTTCAGTTGTTTCATAGAATGTCTCTCAGTTTGACTGTACCTGACGTTTTCCCTGGTCGTGCATTCTGGCAGAAGTGCTACATTAGTAACATTGCATCCTTTTGGAGTATCGCAGGTGGAGGCACAGGAGTCCCTTTGCCCCACGTCGGTATGTTAATTTCAATCATGGTCAAGGTGTGGTCCAGTTTCACAATCATGTACTTACTACTTTCCTTTCTATATATTCTTAAAATAAGCTTCTATTACAGTATATAGAACTGTGCAATCTGAAAAACATTTTATGGGAAACATCTGAGGACATCCTTGCACGTGACAAAAGAAAGCATTTTAGGATCACCTTTCCACCGTCATTGCAGAGCACAATAAACCACTTTACCCCTCACCTTCTCCCTCTTTGGCCTCTTTAAGTTTTGGGGGAGAAAAACTTTTCAAAATGCAAATATTTCTATACCACACCCTCTTTTTAAAGAAATCATCACATTACTGGTAAAGAAAGTATGTCTTTCTGTTTGAATTCTGTGCCTTGACACTTATTCTGAAAGTGAAGAGTGTCTTCTTGGGAAAAGCACACTATGTGCTGCAGAGACCTTTCCCCTTTTTTATTGACAGCCCCAATTACGATCGGAGTTTGTTGAATATTTAGTAAATGATCAGTTCAAATGAACACATCTCCTTTAATTACCCAATCAGGTAACCAATGAACTCTCCAGAACCACTAGCAGTCATCGGAGGCAGGGCTGTGTAGGGAAGAGGCTGATGAGAAAACATCTCTGAGTGATTTGAAGGACACAGAAGCCTTCAGATGCTGGGAGCACTGTGACCTAGAATCATGGTCTAACATGACACATAGTCTGAGTATTTATTATGCTTATTGCTTCTTTTCTGCCTCTCTCTGATAGAATGAAGAAAACCCCATGGAGCCAAGGATTTCTGTTTTGTTCATAATGTGCCTGCCCCATAGTATGCATTCAGTTAGGATTTGTTGAATGAATGAATGAACTTGTTCATGAATGTAGTTAATGTAATTAATGCCACTGACTTGTACACCTAAAAATGGTTAAATAGTAAATTTTATGTTACTTATATTTTTCTACTCAAAAAAAGTTAAAAAAAAAAACAAACCAATCAGCTGACATGGGTAGTCCTCGATTGCTGTAGTATTTGGAATAACCTCAGTAGATCTGCTCTGCTAAGGAATCAGCCCAGACCAGTTCCTTGTCCCAAGAGCCAATGGAGGGTCAGTCAGTTTTGAAGCCCCTTAAGGGAAGTTTTGTTTAAGTTTTTAATTTTTCAGGGGGGCAGGGCTGGGGAGTTGGGACTGCAGAATAGCAGCCCCTTTTGGTTATAACCTTTCCCCCTGCTTCCTCCCCCCACGCACCCTCACTCTCATTCCCACCAGAGATCTGAAAAGTGGAGTCCTCAAACTCTATAATTAATGATAAAACAGTTTTGTTTCCCACATTCCCCACCAGAAAAGACAGGAAAAGATCTTAATTTGCATTTTCTGCAAGTATTCCTCGTCCGCCATCTTCAGCTGGGTGTTCTGGCACTATGGCGACAGCAAACTCAGACACTGCCCCTGGGACAGCATTGCATTACCTTCTCTGTCCTCAGAACTTCTTCCCGCGGTGGTCAAGAGTCCATTCTTGCCAGCGATGAAGGCTAAATGACATAGAAGCAAGAATTCCAGCTCAGGGAAGTCCTGCGAGATAGACTCAACAGGGGCAGAAGGAGCTACATTAGTTGTCTGCGCTGGGCAGTTTTCTGCTTTGCTGCTCACAAAATGCTTTATGATCTGCAGACAAATGTGCAGCCTCTGCAAAGCAGAACGTGCCAAACTCTCTCGGCAAAATCACTACAGATCAAAGCGATTTTTCTTTGCCCTTCAAACTACTTAGTTTGCTTTTTAAATATTTGAACATTTTCGTACAAGTCGTGACTATGACACAAGGTTAAATACATCACTCCCCTTCTGAAAAGATCCTGACCTAGAAAAGTGACCCCCCAACTCTGACTCTTCTCTAAGGTTTGGGAGGAAAAGAGAGACTTAAAGGGATGCTCATTAATATAAGTCTTCAAATATATATATAATGCTAGCAATATTTTAGATGCTCAATTTAGAAAATATTCTATTGAATTTAGCACCTAAGTCAATGAGCCAATATAAGTTGAGGAGCTGGTAACAAAAGAGATTTTGTAAAAGGCAGAAATGATGCATGCCATCATTCACACATTTTCTGCCTTCCATGCACATGTAGATTCAGATGAAGATGCAACTAATAGACGTCAGAAACCTACTTGCACTATTTCAAGTATTTTTACACATTTTATCTCATTTAATTTACAGCCATATCTACCCCTATCCACATAAATCAGGAAATCACTGGACTCTTCTTGAGGCAAATGATTTGGTTCTCAGCTAACTAATTTTCTCTGCTTCACTCTCTTTTTTTCTTTTCTTTTCTTTTTTGAATTTATAGGAAGAAGAGGCTATTCTTACTTTATTTTAATGCTACTGCTTCTAAGACTCAGACACATTTTCAAGGATTCTAGTAAATAGAAAAATTGTGCTTTTGTTGAAAGACTGTAAGGTTAATTATATCAAACTCTAAGCAATATTTTTAATAACTATATTTTATTATAAGTATACATTTTAGTTGGAATGTCACTACTGTATTTAGTTTAATTGTATGTTTTGAGTCTGAGTTACAATAAAAATGCTGAGTTTGAGCTAAAACTGTCACAGAAGTGGGCAGAAAAGTTGAAAGGAAGTCAGGATAAGAACTACTGACTTGGGATCAGGCTCTTGGAAGAATGGGATGTTCAACCAGCCCCCTCACTCCTAACAAGCTCGAAGCACCTTTTCCAACTCTCATTTTCGGAAAAAGTGTCAATGAGCACAATGGCTATATGCAGATTATTTCAGAACACAGCCTTGATTGATGTTAGCAGCATATCATTGACAATTTTCATTCTAGGCAAAACTATTTAACAAAAAAAAATTAGACTAGGTGTACTTTAAAAAGCATGATACTAAATAACACACATAGGTCACTGCCATATGGCTTGTTCGATAATACAACCCCATTCAGAAATTTTTGTATACTCCCATATGTGTAGGGACTATTATATTGCTGCAATTCCCACTCCAGTGACTATAATAAATAACTGTTGCGTTGTTAGAAGTTATTGATCAGTACCTCTGAAGGTGCAGATGAATAGATAAATTTCAGGAGAAAATAGATGATCCCTTGTATATGGGCCATAAGAAACGGAATTTATCAGGGAACGCGAGATCTAGAGCATGAAAATCTGAATTTCAAGAATCCATTCTAACATTTACTGATTGTATGACCTTAAGAAGTTCATTTCCAATTTGTAAAACAAGAATAAAAATACCACTTGCCTTCTAGCCGTGTTATTGTGTTTTGAGAACAAGCGATCAGGAAAAACATTTTTTAAAGCTACAGTAACATAGATAAGTTAGTTGTAGTAACAAGTGTTTTTAGCAAGATTCTGATTTTAGTTTCCATTTAAATTTTTTCATTTAAAAATTTAGTTTCCAAATACTCATTTAAAAAATCAGAAAAATAAATATGAAGGAGAAAAGAAAAATCATCTGTAGTCCTACCACCCTTCTTTACCTTCAAGCCTTTGCTCAAACGTCAGCTGCTCAGTCAAGGTTTTCAGGACATCGGGTTTAAAATTGTTGCCTCACCAGCTCCACACACACAAACCAGGCACTCCCTAACTATAGCATTTCAGGACATGTGACCCACTATTTAATTTATTTATTTGTGTATTGTCGATATCCCTCCACAGGAATTTGAGCTCCAAGAGGTCAAGGACTTTTTCCATTTTGCTCATTGTTGTGTCCCAGTCTTTGCCCATTACCAGCATTCAACAAATAGTTGTTGAATAAATCAATGAATCCAAACACAAGTACTATTAACATTTACATGAGTTTCTTCTAGTGTTTTTACATGTTTAATGCAATGAGTTTTGTTATTTTTAATATAAAGGGGGAAAAGTAACATTTATTAAATGCCAGGCACTATGCTAAGGATGTTACGTACTTTCTTTCATTTAATCTGTCAACAACCCTGACAGATATTATCGCTAATTTACGAGTGAGAAAAACAAAGGCTTAAAGTGTTAAGCAACGTGCCCAGGGTCACAGTCGTAGTAAACTGAAACCGGATTCGGATCAAAGTGTGTGACTGTAACGTTTGTACAATTTCACTACATCACTGTGCCCTATAGTCGTACCCGCCATATATTTACCCATCTCCATCTTTTGCCACTTAGCTTTATATCCTGTCTTTCCTCATGTGATCACATTTCATTTCCTATTTTAATGGCGAAAGCTAACTGTAGAAATGAGGATCTTACTAGAGAGAGCAGTAATATTCATTGGCCGAAGGTCGTAAATATCTATCATTTAAGTGTTTACTTCTGGGCTTTTCTAAAAAATCATATTTAACCTAACCTCTGCTTTTGTCTCCCAACTCTTGTCTACCTACTGCATTTGCATTAGTTGGGACTCTCGGACTCAACCTAGCTGCTCCAGTGTCTTGTTTTTGAGGGGGGTTATTTATGAGAGAACACGGGATTGGCTCCCAGATTTGAAGCTGAACAGTTAAGCCTTGGAAAGGACGTGTCAGCTGGACCTGGCCATCAGGGCTCTCTCGCCATCTCCTGCCTTTGAATCTCTGCCTATTGGCATCATCCTCTCAGACCAGCTTCCTCCGTGGGAGTAGAAGACATAGCTGCCTTGGGTGCCCATCCTGGCATCTCTCTCACCAGAGGAAAAAGGAATATCTTTCTCCAGGACAAGTTTGAAAAATATTGGTAAAAAGACACTGATCCATCTGGCTGGGACCTTGTGTCTAGCCAAGGATGGCTCCGTGTGCCCAGGGGAATAGAGAGGAGTGATTGACTCAGCTTGGCCATGTGCCTTTCCTCTAAGCACTTTATGATTAGTAGCCCTCACGTGATTTTAGGAACATTTCCCCCCAAAAATGTCTGTTCTGAACAGATAATATATTGAATCCTCCACTGGAGGACCAGTCCAAACCCTGCCTCCTCCCTTAGCCACTTCAGCCTCATTATGAAGAAAGGTTCACGGACCACCTCTCATGTGGCAGGCACTGCTAGGTTCTGGAGATAGCCATTTACTCCTTCAGTCAGTCAACAAATCTTTATTCAGAGCCTCCTCTGCCAGGCACCTTGCTAAGTTGCTGGGAACACAACGGTGAGGAAGACAGATAGGACTCTGCCCTCTAGAACTTATATCCTAAGGACATGACAGTCAATAAACAAGTAGATAAATGAAACAATCATAGGTTGTGAGAAGAAGTGAAGAGGATAACCAGGGTAGGCATGGGGAAAGCTGTCTGCCTAGGGTGTGAAGGCTGACCCCTCTGAAGAGCTGATAATAGAAAAATTACCCGACCCACTGTGTCCTCTTTATGAATCCCTCACAGGCCTTAGCACAGAGGCTGAACACATGAAGACTTGCTAAACTGAAAGGGAAACTAGGAAAAGGAATGTCTTGCTTACTGTAAAAATAAAGGACATTTTTTGAAGATTGAGACCTGCTGGGTAAAGGAGGTCACACTCCCATACGAGTTTTGGAAAAAACACATCATTTAGCAGTCATTAAGAAAAAATGTGTGACCTTAGGAACTGAAAGTTCACGAGGCTTCAATACACATTTCAAAACAAGCCTAAGAAATAACAATCAAACGTGTCATTGCTATACAACTCATTCAAAAACAAATCCACAACAAAAGGGGAAAAAAATAAGGGTGTTTTGCAGTCCACATACCTCAGCACAAAAGAACTTAAAGGCTCCTCTGAAAATCCAATAGGCTTGTTTATTTCTTTACAATGATCTTTTCCCCTGGATAAATTTGTTTCTATGAGTAACAAACATATACAGAAAATAAAAATTTCTATTTCAAGATTGGTGTGTACATATGCATGATATTTAACCACGTCGTGTCATGAACTCACTCTCTCTACACACACATGTAAACGTGCTCACTTACCTAAAGGCAGGGTCGTGTGGGAAGGGCACAGGTTCAATCAGATAGAACTAGGTCCCAGTCCTGATTCCATTACTTATTAGCTGTGTGATTTTGAGCAAGTTATTTAACATTTCCAGACCTTATTTTTCATCTGTAGTGGAGATGATAACAATTCATACGTTTGTTCTGAAATTTTCATTAAATGTGTGTTGAGTGCTAAGCAGTATGTGAAACAGAGCAGGCACTCAGTAAATGGTATTTATTATGAATACGTTTTAAGGTTCAGTATATTAGTAGGCCTGGACAAAACACAGTCTCATTTTGACTACTCATATTCTGTGAAAGGCAAATTTAGTATGTTTGTCTGTTTGCCACTGATTCTGACTACACTAGAAGTATTAAATGACAGCTACTGCTTCATTAATATATCAGGAATAAATTGGAACAGATACAGCTATGAAATAATTTAAGAAGGTTAACAGAGTCTTTCTGTTCTTTCTACTATAGACCAGAACAGACAAGGGATAAGTTTAATTATTCATGTGTAAATGGAAGACCTAAGAACATTCGGTCAAAGAAGCCCTTTTACAGGTCAGAGGGAACTTGTCCGTCCATGTGAATGCTGTTGCCTCCCTGGGTGTTCTGCTCGCTCCGGATCCATGGTCTGGTTCGAGGTGCTATTTGACTGGACTGACCTTTACCTCCACTCATCTACATTCCATCTTTCATCCTCACCTCCTTACTCACTCCATCTACCATCATTGCTCAGGTTTTAAGGAAAGCAGTCTTCACAGTTCTTTTGTTCCTTCAACAACAGCGACTCTTGAACGTCTTAAATTCTTATCACCTGTTATAAGTACCCGCAAACTTCCCCTTTGATCACTCTGCCTCAAACATGGAGTCCTGTATCATACAGTTGGCTAGTCTATGTCCCACCCACAGTAGAAATCCTGCTTGGAAAGGTGGGGCAAACAGTTCTTTAGGATGTAGCCAAGTCCTTATAGGTAGCTCGAATCTTAAGACAGGTTTTCACTAAACAGTTCATAGAGGTTATCTCTGGAGAGTACAAATGGAGGAAGGTGAAGGGCAGGGAAGGGAAAGAGGAGGGAGATTTTTATATTTCATTCACTTAAATTTAGTCAAAATCTTCCCCTCTATAAGTTTAGCCATCAGTTCTAGAATTATGTGGAATAAATCTTCCTCCAAACAACAGTTTCAAGTCTTCAAAGAAAACTACCTTGTTTTTTAATGTCTGCTCTTCTTCAAGCTAAGGACCCCTATTCCTTTAGATATTCCTCATATGATGAAGGGTGTACCTTTGTTGGTTACCTCTGCAGTATCTCTTTCCTCTCACTTCCCAGCAGCCCTGATTTCCAAGTGGGGCTCCATGTGGTTCTGGAGAAGCTAACTCCACTCCTGCTCCAAGGGTAGAGCACATGGCCAAGGCGAACTTCTCATTTCCTGGCCAAAATGTTGGCATCAGGGGTGGCCCTTGACTTAAGCCAGACCAATCAGAGTAAGTCTCAGGACTCTAGCACACTGGTTCTAAAGTGTGGAATGGAGATGAAGATGCATGAAGCCTTGGGAATTGTTGGCGTCTATCTTGGACTATGAAGAGATGAGCCTACCTGAAAATGGTGCCAATCTCTAAAAATCAGGGGGGGAGATGGAGAGAAAATGAGTCGTGGTTGTACGAGGTAAACCCCCAAAAAAGCCTTGTCTGGAGGCAATTCTACCTCAGAAATATGTGGTTTTGGTTATGTGTCAATAAATTATCTTTTTTTGCTTAGCCCAGTTTGATTCTAGTGTTTTGTTACTTGCAACTAAAAATATCCTGACTGATACACGTGAGATGACTCTTTCCTATGGTTGCCTTCCTTTGGACAAACTCCAGTTTGCCAATGACCTTCTTACCAGGTAATGGAAACTGTCCAGCACGGGTCACAGAGGGCCTCTAATGAGCCTGGATTAGAACGCAGTGTTACGTCTGAACCTGAGACGGCGCTGGAGTTTTGAGCATCCCAATTCCAATGACTCTCACCAGAACACTACCTATTTTCCCAAATCACTTACCAAAATGTAGCATGAGCCCTAAATCCCCAGGATCTTATGGGAGAGAAGAGAAAAGTATATCTCAGAACACACTTTCTGCTTAATTCTTTCTTACAGAAAGGCTCAATAACTTGTTTCTGCTTTAGCTTTCAAAACAGAATTACCAACTCCTTTCTTAGTTCAATTTTGTCACATATATGTAATGAACTTCAGGTTTTCAAATACAATTTCTATACATAAATATTGTGTAAAAAAATAAAATTTTGCTAAGCAAAGTGACCACAGTGTGTGCCACCATGTTGAGAGATCGCTACCTGTCTACAATGAGGTAGTAGCATCAGGGGGTCTCACCTATGGAAGACAGCTAAGTGGTCCCCAAGAAGCCTATGGGAACGACACAAAGGTCCAGGTTCTGGACCTTGGTTGGGCAGGTCCACAAACTAGACTTTCTGAGTGTATCTTCAAGGTGCAGACTCAGTGCAATAAGCACATGAGATAGACACGTAAACGAGAATGCCAATGCATTAATTTTTAAATGGAGATGACCCTTTCTGCCGGGAGACAGATGACCTGCATCAGAATACCATACCTGCTTTTATAGAGACAGAAACTTGGAAAACTGGATTATTAATCAAGATAATTGCTGAGTGAGCATGAAATTAAGAGAAGCTGATTGTCTTGAGGACTGTTTTACCCAGACCGCCATGAGATCCTGATCAAATATATCCTTGCACATGGGTGATAATATCTAGCTAGGGGCCAGAAGGACTGCAGCATGGGTACACATTACGAGATTTTTCTTTGCAGAATGACAGTAGCTAATACTTATATCTGTTGGTACTGACCATGTGGCCAATCGCTGTTCCAGACGTCTTATCTAATAACTGATTTAATGAACTCTATAATGAACCTTTGCGATTTATGTTATTATCAGTCCCATCTTACAGATGGTAACACAGAGTCATAAAGGGGGTAAATAACTTGCTAAAAGTTGCATTGTTAATTAGGTGGTAAAGCTGGATTCATCACTTTGAGTCTATGCTTTAAATTGCAATGCTACATTGTCTCTTGAACACTGTGTTTTTCTATGCTTCACACCCATTTCTGTTGCTGCATCCTACATGCTACATGAATTACTTCATTTGACACCATCCTCTATAGATCTGATTCCTATAATGCTGTCTCTAAAATCTTTTTCTTAGAAAGTATATATATCTCTACATGTATATCTACATATATATCTTTGTATATAGATATATATATATACACATGTGATATCGAACCTCTTAATCTCAAGTTCATGTGCCTGATGTGCAGTAAGCCGAAAACTGAGACATCAGTGCTTGGAGATGGAGAAAGTTTTATTCAAATTGACCAAGACGAGAAGGTGGGAGCATGGCTTCTCTCAAGACTGCCTTAACAAGAGAAGAAGGCAGGGGGTCTTATAGAGCCACGGGGTGTGGCAGGAGGAGTTTGGAGAAACAAAGGAGTAATCCATATTTCTTTCACTCCCAAAAAGCCCCTGGGCATCGGTGGCAGCTGGAGGCTGGTAATCTGGTGATCCTTGAAGGCGTTCTCTTTCTTCTGTAAAATAAGCTCGTAAATCCTTGTGAACCTTGAGTTACCTCTCAGGTTAAACAGGAAAACAGCAAATTGACAAGATTAACTTCTTTTCATAACATACTCTTATTGAATATTCACAGTAACCCTTAGGTACCCAGCTTCATACACATATGTATATATACAAATAATTTTTAAAGAAAAATAGTCTATATATACATACATGCATGTGTGCAGGTGTGCATGTATAAAATCCTTACTGTTGCCTCCACATAAACCAACAAATATGAGCAGAACCATGCTCACATGGGCTGTTGGCCAGGACAGGGACTTTGTTATATTGCACTAGATAGCATGGTGATAGCTGTTAAAACAGGATTCTGCCTATACTTAAGCCTTCTCCAAAAAAGGAAATATTTAGTTTTAGGGAGGTATTTAGCCGTTACAGCAAGAAACATTAGAAAAGAATGAAGGAACGTGCATTGGCCTCACATTAGCAAGTAATGCTACAGTCAGAGGCAGCTGCTCTAGATTTTAAAAATCTAACGTGTTTTAAAAAAATAGAAGGACTGGCCCCATGACGTAGTGGTTAAGCTCAGCATGCTCCACCTCGGTGGCCTGGGTTTGTGGGTCTGAATCCCCGGCATGGACCTACACCATTCATCAGCCATGCTGTGGCAGCAACCCACATATGAAGTGGAAGAAGGTTGGCAGAGATGTTAGCTCAGTGCTAATCTTCCTCAGCAAAAACAAAAAAACACAATTAAAAATTCACATGATTCCAAAGCCCAAATGTACGAAAGGTCACACAGTGAAAAGTCTCTCCTGGGCCCCAAACTCCAACACTTCGTTGCTCTCCTGAGGTAATTATCAGTTCTTTATTTATCCTCCCAGAAATAGTCTATTATCATTTTTTTCCTGTTGCATTTTTCCCTGGAGATACATATTTGAGACTTTTTATCTTGTTTTACCATGCTTTCCTCTCTTTCTTTCCTATCTCTTCTTAAAGAAGATAAAGTCGACCTCCCCTGAGGACTTTCTGCCAAATGCCAACTTGCCGTTGGTTGATACTGGTTTTATCCTCTTTCCAACCCCAGTTTCTGCGCTACCTCAGAATGCGTCTGTGTGTGACAGCTGGTGGTCCTAGTCACCTTCCGATGAATGATGGACAGGACCAGGAGGAGCAACTGTTCCCCAATATCATTAACTGCAAGATTTTTGCGAGCTCAAAATTCTAAGAACTGACAGTTGCTTCCAACTGTTACCAGCTGTTAATTTGGCTGAGGCTGGTGGGGATCTGACTTTCCTTCAGCAAATGATCTGGGACAGCGGCTGGCTCACCATATATCTTCCTTTACAGCCTCTGTGACACTCGATTCCGAATTTCTCAGGCCTAAAAATAATATCCTAAACCCCATCCAGAGTCCCCACATCACTAGCCGTATGACCCCACAGAAGTAACTTACCCTTGGCCCTGCGTTTCCACCTGTACAGTGAGAGGACTGGGTACAATGATCTCTCCGCTTCCAGCCCTAGAAATGCCTTATGAATGGGGTCAGCTGCTGAAGGGTGAATGTCATCCCAGCCCTTTTCTCTTCCCTGGAAATCACCTGAAATCTGAAGGAGCGAAGCCTCTGGCCATGATTTTGAAGCAATACATCATGTGTCCCTGGATGGTTCTAGGGCAACTGCGAAGGGTTTCTGCTATTTGCTGCCTTTGTCCTTAAGGGTTAAGAACTGCTTGTGTCATAGCTGCAAAAAACTCTTTCCTATTCCCACATACTGGCAAGCAATTTTTTAAAATCATTTAAAGTTTTTGCGAGAACAGGATTAATTTTTTTTAAGTACAGAAAGTTGGTGGAAGAAGAGCAATCCCCCCTTTTTAAACCTCACCTGCGTACATCCAGTTACTCAGTCATTCTCACCGCATTTGAATGCTATTTTGAGTCACCGGCGTCATCAGAGCATCAGTTTTGAGCTGTGCTTGATGAGTTAGATGCATCTCCCTGGGGAAGGTCGACCTGGCTACTGTGACAAGGCTTTGCAAGTGGCAGGACATTGGGGGGCCACCTTTCGTGTTCTGAAAATCGATATTGTCAGGACACTGCAAGGAGTCAGGGTCTCAGGACTCAGGTACACAAATCAAACTCCCAAGAGACTAATATTCTAACCAGGTCGACCACTTATCTATTTGCAATGGGAAATGTACTTTATCTATAACCAGAATACTCAGGTCTGCTTTATAGACGCCACCTCCCCTGAATCAAGGTACCTGGGGAAAAACTTTTTATCAGAAGACTTGAATCTCATGGAATTAGTAAAAGATAATATATCCAGCCCTGATAGATAGGATAAGATGGGCAATTTCTACTCCACAAGAGAGATTCCTAGAATGCAAGTGTCTCATATTTGGTTCAATTATTCGTTCCAGCAAACATTTATGAATCCCACCAGCAGATTGACTGAAACCGTTAAAGCTTTCATGACCCCTCACCAGTAAAGGGCCATCTCAAGACTGTGGGACAGGCCTTCATAATACGTTCACACATTCCTATGTTTTTGTAGAATTTGCTAAGGCATTTTTGGGATCTGGCAAAGGAGGAGTTGACTGAGGGATATATTTTGGGGGGGGTTAGTGGCTTACAATCACTTCTGTAAAAAGTTAAGTCCTTACTGGCTTTCCCATGTCAAAATAGCTTCTGGGAATACTCTACAGCCCACCGAGCCAGCTCGCCTAGCAATGAGACGTGAAGCTGTGGGGCTAGAAGTCATATCACCATATGAACGTGTCCTATTACATCCAAAGCATGTAGAAGAGAAAGAAGGTTTGAAACACACAGTCAGAAGCAAACCCACAGAAAATTCTTCCAGTCTTCACACATATGAAATGGTAAGTAGAACATTTAGTTATCTTTAATGCCTATTCAAAATGGAAGTTTTTCCCATCAGGAGTATACTTAGTTATGCAGTATATACGATTATAAATGTCATACTTTTTTTTCTTTCTTGATGGAAGTAGGTCAAGATAGAACTTATCAGAATCCATGTATTTATAGGGTGGTATTATGAACTATGAATACATCTGTGTGGGAATTTAACTATTTTATGCATCTTAATTATCAATATTAAAATTTGTTTTAATCAACTAAGCTAGAAGACTAAATTATCTTCCTATTCCCTGGGTTAAAAAACAAGACCCAACAGGGGCTGGCCCCATGGCCGAGTGGTTAAGTTCGCACGCTCTGCTGCAGCCGGCCCAGTGTTTCGTTGGTTCGAATCCTGGGCGCGGACATGGCACTGCTCATCAGACCACGCTGAGGCAGCATCCCACAACGAACTAGAAGGACCCACAAGGAAGAATATACAACTATGTACTGGGGGGCTTTGGGGAGAAAAAGGAAAAAAATAAAATCTTTAAAAAAAAAAAAAAAAACAAGACCCAACAATATGCTGCCTCCAGGAAACCCACCTCAGCACTAAAGACAAACACAGGCTCAGAGTGAAGGGATGGAAGACGATACTCCAAGCTAATGGCAAACAAAAGAGAGCAGGTGTTGCCATACTTATATCAGACAAAGTAGACTTCAAGATAAGACAGGTAAAGAGAGACAAAGAGGGGCAGTGTATAGTGATCAAAGGGACTCTCCTCCAAGAAGACATAACACTTATAAATATCCATGCACCAACACAGAAGCACCAAAGTACACAAAGCAACTATTAACAAACCTAAAAGGAGACATTGACACCAACACAATAATAGTAGGGGACCTTAACACTCCACTTACATCAATGGATGGATCATCCAGACAGAAAATCAACAAGGAAATAGTGGATTTAAACAAAAAACTAGACCAGATGGACTTAATAGATATATATAGAACACTCCATCCAAAAACAGCAAAATACACATTCTTCTCAAGTGCACGTGGAACATTCTCAAAGATAGACCATATGTTGGGAAACAAGGCAAGCCTCAATAAAATTAAAAAGCTTGAATTATCTTCCTATTCTCTCTCTATAAAATGATAATGCAAAATTGTCTTACAGAGATTATTCAAATTTTCAAATATAGGAAAAATAGCATTATAGAAGTGTTTAAGCAGTTAATTAATAAAGATATTATGTTGTTTTTTTCTGGATTTTGTGAGTGTATGGTATTTGTCAACTTTTAAAAACTTACCAAGAGGGAACCCTAAGAAAAGTGAAATAAAACTTTTTTTAATTTAAAAATGTATTTGTGGTGATTTATTTCCTCATTCAAAATAAAAATTTGCTTTGGTACCTTATTTTGTACATATAATGTTGTCTTCTTTTTCTTAAAGAAAAAGTTTCAGGCCCCATGAAACTTGGATCTGTCCCTGGTCGAGCAGCTGCCATTTGCCCAACTACACATTGGGTCCTTGGGATGCGGAGATGAGCAAGACACAATCTTCGCCATCAACAAACTTGTATTCTAGTTGAGAAAGCAGAAATGTAAACCAATAAAGGCGGTAAATTGCTGCAATTTCTATATAGAGTGATATGATCCTGACAGAGGAAGCAAGGCTCTCAGTCCACACGCTCAGCGATGCAACAAGTATCAATTTATTTTCTTTATATCAGCGTAATTGCAACCTGAGGCTCCATACTCCCAAGTTAGTAGGCAGTTCCAACAGGGGCCCTTTTCTTGCCAAAGCTTTCCAAATGTAAAGAGGCTTACCAGGTGCCTGGAAAATGGCGAAGTGTTTCTCATCTCTTGCCTGTCACGGTCACCACTGCCATTCTTGTGCACCGAGCCTGTGGTCCCTTAAAGGCCAACAGCATTGTGCTTCCACACACCCGGTGCTCAAGTCCAGGAATCTATGTGAGGCTGGGTCCCTGGTGCTGAGGTCCTGTCTCTTTGGATACAACATGCAACCAGCCTCTGCTGATACTTCCCTGGGGACTGCTACTAAGCAGTGTGAGGGTCCCCTTGGCTCCCCTTTCTTGGTCCACTTTGCCCTCTCCCTTTCCTCCAGGACACCTGACATATTCTCTTCAAGAGACCTGAGATTTTTTACAAAACCCAGGAGGAGCCTTTGACTTTACACTAACTGGTAAATTTTGTCTGATAAAATCCCAAGGGAGAAGTGAAAACTACTGAGAATACAAATTAATATGAATTGAATATGGTGTCCAGGAAGGATTGAGGATATTATGGGGATGGAATAGGGGTAAGGGGAGAATAGAAAAAGATGTATGTACAGGTGTGTGTGTGCATGTGTGTGTGTGTAGGGTGGATTTGACAGACACTGACAAAGTCTTCCTATCCGTGTTCCTTTTAGAGAAGGTGAATAGATGGTTCCCTTTCCAAGGCCTTCTTTTTGCAAAGTCCACCACAAGGGTTTAGTTTCGGCCTTGTTGGTTACAATGGCATTCCAGTCATGCCTCCCTGAGGTCATCCTGATTAAATGTGAGGGTTTTTTGAACACTTGACAAAAGTCTTTACTAAACATTGGTTAGATTGAAAAGAATAATACGTATATTATAGAGATATATATCAAGCACCCAAACTCCAAGTTTAATAAGACAAGCTAACCTGTGAACCTCTCTCTACCCAACCACTTCCCTTCCCCCTCAGAGTAAGGACTATGCTGAATTTTGTAAAGAGCGTCCCTTTGCTTTTTTTCATAGTTTTATCACATATGTTCATTATCCCTAGACACTGTATTGTTTAGTTTTGCATGTGTTTGATCTTTATATAAATGGAATCATACAGCAGGTATTCATCTGTGACTTACTCTTTTGCTAAATATTATGTTCCTAAGATTCACCCATATATTTGCAATTCATTGACTTTCATTTATTTCATCATGTATTTCATTGTTTGAAATATACCACTATTTATTCATCTATTTTACTACTGATATTTATTTAGATTGTTTTCAGGTTTGGGCTTTTGCAAATCATGCTGCTCTGATCATTCTCGTGCAAGTCTGCAGATACACATGTGTAAGTTTCTTTAAGGTATTTATCTAGCAGTGGAATTGCTAGGTTACAGACTATGTGCCTCTTCATCTTTATTAGATAATAATAGTTTTCAAAAATTACCCTACCAATTTGCATGCTTATCAGTTGTATATGAGAATTTCTTCCCCTTGCTCAATATACTTGTAAACACTTAACATTGTCAGATTTTTCAATTTTAGCCAAACTGGTTATGCTGTGGTGTCACATTATGACCTTTATTTGAATCTTCCTGATTACTAATGGGGATGAGCATCTTTTCATGCTCATCAAGCAGTTAAGTTTCTTCTGTGAAGTGAACATTAGAACATGTTTTCCTCATTTTTCTATTGAACTGTATGTTTCTTATTTGCTTTGTAGGAGCTATTTTATATCTGGTTACAAATTATTTGCCAGTTACATTTTACAACTATCTTCTCCAAGTTTGTGGCTTGTCTTTAGTGACTACGTTTTTTCTTAATGCATTAACTATATTAATATTTATCTTTTGGCTTTATGTTTTTAAAATCTTAAAGAAATCCTCCCCTACCCTGAGATCATGAAAATATTATGATGTATTATTTTCTAAACGTTTTCTAGTTTTGCCTTATACTTTTATGTATTTAATCCACTTGGAATTGATTTAAGAGGTCTGGTATAGGATAGAGGTCCAAATTGGTTATTTCCCTATGGATAAACCACTGTCCCAGGACCACATGTTGATTCTCTCGCCATGACCTGTGCTGACAGTGCAGACCTAATTCAACTTTTCATATCTATGTCGGTCTGTTTATCGGTTCTTTATTCTGTTTTATTGGTCATTTTGACTATTCCTGAACTAACACCACACTCTTAATTACTATAGCTTTATGGTGAGTCTCAATATCCTATAAGACAATTACACACACACACACACACAGAGGAAACCTTGCTTTCCTAAAGCTACTCTTGGCCTCTTGTTTTGCATATATGTATTTTTTAATTAGCTTATCAAATTCCAAAAAAGAAAAAAAAAAAACCTGCTGTAATTTTGATTGAAATTGCATTAAATTTATAGAGCAATTTGGGTAGAATTTTCATGCTTATGAAATTGAAACTTCCAAAATATAAAATGGTATATCTATCCATTTATATAGGTCATCTTTAACGGCTTCCGTAAACTTAACAATTTCTTTGATATTTGTCATGCACTTCTTTTGTTACACTTACTCCCATATGCTTTATTTTTTATGCTATTGTAAAAGGTAACTTGAAAATTTTTACATTTTCTAATGGTTGCTGGCATACAGTAATACCAATTTTTACCCTTCAGCCTTATTAAACACTCATTAACTAATTTATTATTAATTTTAGGTGTAGATTCTTTGCAGTATTTACTGGTTAGTTTCTTTCTTTGCAATCTTTGTGCTTTAATTTCCTTCTTTTCTTATCTTACTGCTCTGGATCTCCTGTATGATGTTAAATAGAGCTGTTGATAGAGGAAACCCCGGTCTTGTCCTGATTAAAGAGAATGCTTTCAGTATTTCACCACTAAATATGGTGATTGCTATAGGTCTTTTACAAGTACTATATCAGGTGTTTATTGCTGTGTAATAAATAGATTGGCTGTTTATTACATTCCAAACTGTCCCAAAAAAGAATGGCTTAAAACGACAAGCACTTTATTATTTCTCACGATTCTGTAGGTTAGCTGTGGGGCTCAGCTGGGACAGCTTGTCTCTCTGTTCTAGGTGGTATCAGCAGGGCGGTCCACAATTTGGACAGGATTCAAGATGGTGTACTACAACAGAGATGGCTAGAGTACTGGGACCTCTCTCTCCTTATGGTCTTACTTCTTTCAGGACCTCTTACTCTGGGGGCTGTCCAGCAGGAGAGCCTGACTTCCCTGCATGGCAGCTCAGGGCTTCCAAGAGGATGAAAGTGGAAGCCACAGGCATCTGAAAGCTTAGACTCAGAGATCACACAAGGCAACTTCCATTACATTCTTTTGGTCAAAGCAAGTCATCAGGGAAGCCCAGTTTCAAGGGGAAGGAAAATAAAGTCAATCTCTTAATGGAAGGAGCAGCAAAAGACTATATAGCCAGGTTTTTCCAACCTACCATGCAGACTTTTTTCCTGACTTCTATGAATTGTGATTATGAATAGACATTGAATTTTAGCCAAATCTTTTTCCTCATCTCTTAGATAATCATATGATTATTCTCCTTTAATCTGTTAATGTGGTGAATCATATTAATAAATTTTCTAATGTTAAGGCATTTTATATTTCAGGGATAAATCAGCCAGCTGGATTCAATTGCAAACATTTTGCTTAGCATTTTTGCCTTTATGCCCATAATTAAGACTGCGTTCTAATTTTTGTTTTTTGTTCTGTCCTTACTAGTTTTGATTCCAGCGGTCTGTTAGCCAAATAATATAAATTAGGGAATATTCTCTCTTTTACTATCATCTGGAATAAGTTTTTAAAGATTGGAATGATGTGTTCCTTGAATGTTTAGTAAAAATGGCACCAAAACCAGTGGGAGTAATGGTGGTGGTAAATGTTTTGGTTTGGTTTTGTGGAAATTTTTAAATTATTTTTTATTTTTGTTAATAATATACTCAGTTTTTAAAATTTCTTCTTGAGGAGTTTGTTAAGTTATGCTTCTCTAGGAATTTTTCCATTTCACGTAAGTTTTCAATTTAATTGGCATATAATTGTTTTGTGTTAATTACCTTTTAATGTCTGCAACATCTGTAACACAGACCCTTTTTCATCCCTAATGTTGTTTATTGATGCTCTCTCTCTTTTTTCTTGATTGGTCTACCAGAATTTTGTCAATTTTATTCATCTTTTCAAAAAACCAATTTTGACTTTGTTGGGGCTGGCTCCGTGGCCGAGTGGTTAAGTTCGCGCGCTCCGCTGCAGGCGGCCCAGTGTTTCGTTAGTTCGAATCCTGGGCGCGGACATGGCACTGCTCATCAGACCACGCTGAGGCAGCGTCCCACATGCCACAACTAGAAGAACCCACAACAAAGAATACACAACTATGTACCGGGGGGCTTTGGGGAGAAAAAGGAAAAAATAAAATCTTTAAAAAAAAAAAAACAATTTTGACTTTGTTAATTTTATCTAATGTATTTTTTCCCATTAATTTCCACTCTCAACTGAACTTTTTCTTTCTTTCTATTTACTTTGGATTTCTGCTGCTTAAGTTGGGTGTTCAGCTCATTAACTTTCAAACTTTCTTCTTTTCTTTCCTCTGAGTACTGTTGCAGTTTATTTATTAAGATTCAAGAATAAATATTTTCTAATTTTCAGTGTTATTCTTTGTTCCCGAGCTATTTCAAAGTGTTTCTTAATTTCCAAGTATGTGAGAGTTTCCTAGTAATCTCC
Organism: Equus caballus; assembly: GCF_041296265.1. Taxonomy (NCBI): domain Eukaryota; kingdom Metazoa; phylum Chordata; class Mammalia; order Perissodactyla; family Equidae; genus Equus; species Equus caballus. The sequence continues at coordinate 13,695,936 of NC_091688.1, forward strand.
TTGATACTCATTACTAACTTAGTTGGGCTGTACAAAGAGAATCAGACCCATAAAATGCCAGAGAATATAATATATTTATATATATTAATTACGGTTATATTTGGATTTTGCTCTACCATCTTATTTTGTGCTATTTGTCCTGTTTTTTCCTGTGGGTTTTTTTTCTTCCTGTCTTTTCTTGTCTTCTTTTGGGTTGATTGAATATATTTTTTCTCATTCCATTTGTCTTTCCCTATAATAGTTTGGAAGTTACACACTCTATTCCCATTCTGCTGTTTGACATACTAGAAATTTTAGCCTGCATATTTAACTTGTCAAAGTCTAACATTTATCAATACCTTTACTTTCCTCTCAAATAACACAAGAGTCTTTCAACGTTCTACTTTTAATCACCCCCTGACTGATATGCTATTGTAGATGTTTTTATTCTATATTGATTTTGAACCTAACATGGAATTGTTACTGTTTTATATAGTTTATATTTATGTTTTCTCACACATTCAGCAATTTAGTTGGACTGAATGAAGTCCAACTTTCTTCTACTTTTCATCTATTTTTGCATCTCAGACTTTCCATTGGGGATTATGTCACTTCTTCTTAAAGTATATTCTTTAGAATTTTCTTCAATAAATTGACAAACTCTCCCAATTCTTGAAACATACATGTTCTTCCTTCTTCTTCTTCTTTTTTTTTTTTTGGTGAGGAAGATTGGCCCTAAGCTAACATGTGTTGCCCGTCTTCCTCTTTTTGCTTGAAGAAGATGGCCCCTGAGCTAACATCTGTGCCAATTTTCCTCTACTTTGTATGTGGGATGCTGCCACAGCATGGCCCAGTGAGTGGTGTGCAGGTCCACACCAGGGATCCAAACCCACAAACCCCAGGCTGCCAAAGCAGAGTGTGCAAACTTAACCACTGCACCACCAGGCCAGCCCTGAAAGATACTTTTTGGTGGCTATACAATTTTAGTTTGGTTATTTTCTCTCAGTCCATTAAAGATATTATTTTACCACTTTCTGACTTCCGCTATTACCGGTAAGTCTAATTTTCATTCTTTTGAAGATAATATATTTTTTCTCTCCATCTTCTTTTAAGATCTTCTCTTTCACTTTGCTATTCTGCAGTCACACTATATGTCTAAGTATGATTGTTTTTTAAATTTATCTATCTTGCTTTAGTTTTAGAAAAACTGTTTCTAAAAACTCACACTGAGAAATAGCCAAGGCTTGAAATTGGAGAGATAGTAGAGGTCAGTTTGTGAAAGGTTTTGAAATTCATACAAAGGATTTGGGATTTTATTCTGTAAAGCAGTGATCTTCAAACTTTATAGTTGTGCACATTATGTAAGAATTTTAAAAAATATGTGTTCCCTTGCACATATTTAAGTTGACATGTACAATTTTCATCATAAAGTTAAATGAGTTTATTTCTTGATGATAAGAAAGAGAATATATTAAACATTTTAAAAACTACAAAAGTGATTGACTAAAATTGGAATACATTTTATGGTATGCTTTGAATATATCATATTTGATATATTCATTTGGTTATGATTATTTGAAATACATTTGTGTGCTTATTGAATAAAGCATGCCAGTTTTAAGATAAATCACATATACTTTTTACCCATCAGTTTTATGAAATGTGTCTTAAAAATTTTATACTTTAAGACATTACAATTTCATTTAAAGGAATAAGAATTGCTTACCTACGCTGCTTCAAGTGTTCCAAAGTTAGAACATCCCAATATGAGATGTACTTTGTTTCCAACTTCAACAGAAATCCTTAACAGAAATCCGTGTAAGACGCAGAAAGGCGGGAAGGCCCACATGCTGTGATAACCATTAACCAGACTTCCCTGGAGCCAGTTGTCATTCTGGGTGGTGAGGTCAGTCACACAGAGGTCAAAACAAATTCTACGACGTCACAATGGCTTTAGCTTCTGCGTGTGGGAATTTCTCTGTCTCTCTCTCTCTTTCATATATGCAAGCAGACCCGGATGTCCCACATTTCCTTTCTGGAAAGGGATTCACGCGGACGTAGAAAGTTTTGCCCACAGGTAGGTTTCTGCTTCAAAGGGAAAGGGAGCGAGGACCCTTCTCTTGAGGCAAAAATGATTGGCTGTGGCAAGATCCACTCCTAATTCCCATATTTCATTTGGAGGTCAGTTCAAATGACCTAGCGGTCAGGTCCATTTCTATTCTTTACTTATAACATTAAACAGGAAACTGGCCCAAGTTGGGACAGGGATTTTTTTCATAAGAACGTGTAATGGTTATATGTTCTATCGTTGCACTATTGTGAAATTTATCTTTCACAATGTACATACAGATCTTGGTGTATTTTACTTGAAAATAATAGTTACTATTAGTTATTTCCACTTTTTTCCCCCCAAAAGAGAAAAATATGGGAAAAGTGTCATGGTAACTTTAAATCTTTCGAGAAGACTTTGACCAAGGTATCCTAGAACAAGGTTTAATACGTATTTTATGGTTCAGCGTTAACTGTCATCAGTAATAGGTTGTACACTTGATAATGTGCTAACCATTGAGCAATTAGAAGAGGCATGGAATAGTGATTAAGAGCATCAACACAAGAGCTAGTCAGCCTGGGCTCAAATCCCGGTTTTCCCCTTAATCAGCTCTGTGAACTTGTGTAATTTTCAAAACTTCTCTCTGCCTCAGTCTCCTCATCGGAAGTAGAGGCTTAAACCCTTATTTACCTCAGGCGGTTACTCAAGATTAAGTGACTGCCCCAGCTTCCTCACCTGTAGCATGGTCTCTTTCTCACGGCGTGGATGTGGGGATTAAATGAATTAAATGAGCAGCACAGGGACCTGCCTCACGGTAGGACTTCCACAAATGTGTTTTATTTAGCAAAAAAGGAAATAAATCTGTCTTAACGCAAAATTAAGCACTTATTTTATTTTCACACACAACTAGGGGATTCAACAGGCTATGTTGATAGTGAATATGCTGAAAGAGAAACAGGCCAAGCATTAATCTGGAAGACAAAAATTCCCTTGACGTCTGTCTATTTCATTGCACAAACTACCAACTGAATATAGTGGGAAAGGATAGTTAAGATATACAAAGATGCAAATGATTTTCTAATTTTTCGATAGAGCATATCTTGATTTTAGTTCTTGATTCTATTATGGAAATGTAAGGGCAGTGCTGCTTCTCTATTTTATCTTATTTTAGTTCCCTGGTTTGGCTCTAACTGGTTGAGAGTAAACATGTTATGGCAAGACGCTAAATCACTTATTAAAAGCTAATGCTTTTTTTTTTAATCATGTAATCATGATTCAGAGTTATGTGTTCTAGATTCTAAATGGCATTAAACTGCATTTATATAGGATTAAAACATCCAGATAAAAAATAAAAGAAGGCATCAGTCAATTATCCACATTTTTCATAAAACACCAAAATAAATATTTAGAAACATCTTTAGGATTGACTGAATTTTTCACTTTTTATTTAGACATTCCTTTCTTTTTCTTTTTCTTCTTTTTTTGAGGAAGATTAGCCCTGAGCTAACTGCTGCCAATCCTCCTCTTTTTGCTGAGGAAGACTGGCCTTGAGCTAACATCTGTACCTATCTTCCTCTACTTTATATGTGGGACGCCTACCACAGCATGACGTGCCAAGCGGCACCATGTCTGTACCTGGGATCCGAACCTGCGAACCCCTGGCCGCCAAAGCGGAACATGGGCACTTAACCACTGTGCCACCGGGCCAGCCCCCTAGATGTTTATTATAATCATGAAAACATACACTAAATAAACAAAGCGTCCTAAAGCTAGTTCTGATTTTTTGAGTTATCCAAATAAGCTATTTTTTGTCTCTTTAATTTCCCTAATTTTCAAGCTAGAGATAACATTGGACATTCCTGCAGACAGCTATAGTTTTTGATTGATTGCACGTTCTTTATTTGGAGAGGTATCCCTTCGCACTTTATTAGAGCCTGGTGGGGATGTCAATCACAGTCCTCTGCCGCTCATTCTCCCCTATCATGGTAACAAGCAAATAAACCAGGCCTGGCTAACCAAAGTAATCCAACGCCCTAGGTAAAGCGATTGGTTCAGGGGTGGACACAGAACCCAAAATGAACCAACCAAAGTCTCTCCCTGGAACTTCTCAGCTAACCTAGAGTGGAAGCCTGCTCTCATTTCTAGAGCTATGGGGCTGGAAGAATGTGCATCAGGGGTGCTATCTTCTCATCCGTGGAGGTAGATGAGGTCCACATACCAACAGAAGAAGATCTGGGAGATGGAAAAAGGGGACCTGGTTATATCGCTTGGGCCCCTAGATTTATGTCTGACATTGTGTCCTTGTGGCCCCATACATGTGGATGTGTTTTAAAGATAATCTGAGTTGGGTTTATGGCACTGGAAACTGAAGAAGTCCTGATAAGTAAAGACATCTTTCTAATTCATTCATAGATGCCACCATTCACCATGAAAGTGAATATATTACAATGAAGTATGTTAAAAGTGTGGTCTAGGTGTCACTTGAACCCAGGCAGTATAACAAAGCAGTTGAGAATCCGGGCTCTGGAGTCAAACTGTCTGCTTGCCTGGAGACTAAACATCGTCTAGGGCTGAGAAGGGCTGCCCGCCACAGGGGACACATGCTCTCCAGGTGCCACAGTCAGGGCCATACACACGGTGGACCAGGACCAATCGCCATTTATCATTACATGGACACTATCTTTCTTAGAAGTGTGTTAGGAGAAACGTCAACCATTTCTTCTATCTAAGTCTGTACCAACACTGGGAAGAGAAAGGTAGAACGAGAGAGCCAACAAAAACAGTAACGAGCCTTTTTTCTGTGGGTAGAAAGAACGCTCCTCCAGGTTGTGCCCATGAGGAAAGAATACAATCTAATCCACTGTTGTGAAGACACCATTTCTTTCATTTTCATCGCCTACTCAGGCCCTTCCAAGAGCTTGCATTTGCCACCCTGGCTTGGTGTCTGCCTGTCCCAGAATATCTTCTTCAACACTCCTTGAATGTTTTCACTGGTCTGCTTTGCTGCCTGAAATGTGGAGATTCATTTGGGTTAAGAAGCATTCCATACTAAAGATACAAATCCCTCTGGGAAGGTTAGTGTGGGAGCACAGGCTTCAGTGTCAGACTGCCTGGATTCAAAGCCCAGCTCCATCACTGACTGTAGCATAATAACCTTGGGCAAGTTACCTAACCTCCCTTCATCTCAGTTTCCTCATTTGTGGAATGCAAATAATAGCACCTCTGTCCCAGGACTGTTGAGGATCTAAAGAGTTGACGCATGCTTAGAATAGTGCCAGGCACACAGGAAGCACTACTTAGGTGTCAACTCTTATTATGCTTAGGTGCTCACACGTCATTTAAATCAGATTTCCTCCTCCCTGATCTAGCTCAGGACTGCTCCACTGAGGGAGTGGAAGTTCGATGGGAGGACAGGTGGGAGGTGGGGACCAGAGGAGTTGGAGGTAGGGGATGGAGGTGGGAAAGGAGTCAGGAAAGAGAGGGCTGGGAATGGAGAGGATAAAGAAAATTCAGGACGTTGTAGAGTGAGGTAAACCTGGATGGGATGCTACAGTTGGAGTCTTTGGGCCCCTAGAGTGAGGGGCTTTAGAAGATGAAGAGAGGAAAAGGAAGGGAGTGAGAGGAGGCCAAAGCAAACAGCACATATTTCAAAGCTTTATCTAGTGTTGACTTGCATCCAGAAAAGGGGGAAGAAATTCTTTTTCCTCCCTCTTACTCTTGGACTAGGATCATAGTTTAACTACATTGTAAATGAAATAGAATGCTCTGGACAAGCCTGAGATCCCAACCATCATTTATAACGTTTCAACAGGAAATATTTTCTGAGTTCCAAATAACAGGCTTCAGTGATCTTTTGAAACAGGATCCGTTTGTAAGTCGGGGCCTGCCTACTTGCTGGGGGAGGAGAAGGGGGGAGTTTGCAGCCGGGCAGGTCAGATAGAGAGCCAGTGTCTCACAATAGAAGAAACCAGAGCTTGTAGTGGCTGAGTCACCTGGACTAGTGACTCAGCTAGAACTAGAGCCCAAGTCCCCAGAGCGCCTCATTTCCCGCAGAGGCTGGATGACCACCAGCCAGTCTTTGTAAAGGAATCCAAATATCAGGTAAGAGGAGGTAAAAGAGGGGAGGGAGATGAGGAGATCCTCAAGTTTCCTCCAAATCCAAGACTCTGTTATTTGACACGGCCTGGTTTTAGGCTAGACCATAGTAAGCATCAATTACTTGTTTTCTTTTTCCTTTTAGGTACGGCAACAGCCTGGATCATAATAATTCCTCATTGATAAAGATCAACTTGTACAATCTGCCCTGAACTGTCAGGAATATTTAGCATCTACAAGACTGTTACAAACAACTTTGCCTTTGAAGGGTGATAGGGAGAATCCCAAGATCAATGATGTCATTGTACTCTCTACGTGACAGCTGGGGGCTAACTAAGGGAGGTGACATGACCAGCCACCTCACAGCAAATTCTTGGGAAGGATTGGGAGCTAAATCTACGATATGTACGTCTATCAGGGAACTATCTCCTTTCACTGATTAATGGGGCACAAGCATCGGTGAGACTTATAATCTGATCAGTTTTAACAACACACAAGAAGAAAATAATAGCACCAACAGGCTCAGTAAGAGGACAGACCTTTACAAACACCTCTCTGTTGATTTTCTCATGCTGCAATAGTTATGTGAATTGCTAAGGGAATAATAACAACTAATATTAATTGATCATCTACTATGTGCCCCACGCTGTGCTAGTCACCCTACATCATCTCTGAACCTTACAGTAACACTCTTATGGGGATTTTATTATCTCTGTTTTTCCTGATGAACAGCTAAAGCTGAGGCAATTTCAGTGACTTACCTGAGGTCCCATAGTCAGCAAGAAGCAGAGCCGAGACTCATCCTCAGGGACATCTGATGTTGCTGTCCTATGTGAGGCAGCAGCAGCTAGGGACTTTGGGTTTGGCGTTCTGAGAGGTACACCTATGTCAGAAATGACCAAACTGTAAAGAAGTTGTGGTGTTGTGGATAACTTGATAGTAGGGTGAGATTTCCGTGAACAACAGAATCATATTATAGTAGTAAGGGAGATGTTTTAGTAATATAAACAATACAACAAATGGAGGAGAAAAATCTCTTCTACCTGACTATACTACAAAGCTTTTATCAAAAATCTTGCCTTTAATAAATGTTTTAGAATAAGCTGTCTATTCAGGAGGCCACCATACTGTTTTCTGTCTATGGGGCGGTAAGTAGAGCGGTTGAGACAATATGCCTGAAACAAGACTGCCTCAGATCAAACCCTGGTGGTGCCACTTCCTAGCTGTGACTTTGAACTAACTACTTATGCTTAGTACCTACCCCACAGGGCTGCCATGAGGGTTAAACCATTAACTGCACGTGAAGTTCTTAGAAAGCACCTGCTCAATGGAAAGCACTTGGTCAATATTTGTCCATACTGTGTGCAGAATAGGGTATGAATGGTGTGATGAAATCGAAAGTATGGTCCCCACTTTCAAGGAACTTAGAAACTAGCTGGGAAGAGAGAGCATCTGCTGATAATATGTCGCAGGAACAGGTACAACATAAAAACGTCTCCTTTCATCAAGGTATACATTGTTGTATCATAATAAAAATTAAGTAAATAACAATTAAGGAAATAGAGGAAGTGAGTGGTGACCTGGATTTTGAAGGAGTTGCTGGTTTACCACTACAAAATTTTTAATTAAAGACTTTTGTCAAGACTTGTCCATTCTCAATATTGTCAATCTTGATTCCTTATATATTTAATGATAACCTTCTCTGTGCAAGACACTGGGATAGCGGTAACGAAGGACTACAGATTTGAAAGAGCTCTTATCCTCAAGGAACTTACGGTCTACTATAAGAAGTTATATATTAATAAAATACAAGGTAGAAAGTGTCATGGATAAGTCATTGCCAGTTGGCGACACAATAGTTTCCAGAAATTCTACTAAGCGCATTAAAAAATGGGTTAGTCCTTGGTGCGCGAAGGAGCCCAGATGTCAAATGTAATAATTAACACGAAGGAGATCTCGTCCTTTTTGAAAGTCTTCTGGGGTACAATAGGCATTGGGACTAGTCCGCCCTGGGTTTTGCAGGATGAGAAATTGAATCAGACTATCCAGAGGCTGAGGAGACCCCACTAAATGGGCAAGAAATGCATCAGAATGGGAATTTATTAAATTCCTTAGCTAGACAACATGACGGTATCTGTACAGCCCTTGAATCTTCTCTCTCCACCCTCCCCCTTCCCCCATCACTCCTGGTACATTGATTCATTTTGGGAGTAAATTATTGATCAAGAGATTGCTTGGTTGACATTTTCCACTCTAAGAATATTTCTAACTACATGAACATTTTTGCATCTGGACAACTACCTTCTAGACTCTTCTTTTTACTTTTTTTTTCTATTATAACACATTCCTTTTTCATTTGAACAGAAATTTTTAGCATGTTACAATTTCCAAGTGTATAGCTCATTTTACATTGGCTACATTTTTAGTTTCTTCCTGATGACATTCAGGCAGGGAACTTAGTTTCTTATCAGTATGTTCTAAATCCCACTATAGGGTGGGTTACATTGGAAGGCTTTCTGTAGAAGTCAAACACTAACGTAGTAGTTGAATTACTTCTTTACCTGAAGATTTCATCTTCTTCCTGACTTTTTGTCTCTATCTTTTTTGTCCTAGATCTTGAATACTATTTTTAGATTTGACTTCTGTTTGCTGATTATATAACATGTTTTATATGGTTAATTAAATAGGGTTCATATTTCATTTAAAACCTAACTCATTTGTAGCTAAACACTCTTTTGGCTGTCTGTGGTGGGTTGTATGAAACCTGAGAAAATCATACTGGTGTCCCACCTAAGGGGAAATAGATGTATACAGGTAACATCAAATTGAAATAAACATCAAAGGACAAGAAGTCAGGAAAGAGCTCCTGTTTGTAAGAAGGATAGGGTGGAGCTTTGTCCTTCCTGAAGGGGGATGGAGGTTGAAAGATGATTAATTTTTTGGCTACCATCAGGTGGCTGCCTCCCTAAGGTATTGTAGAGATGTGGCAGGAAAGTGACCTCTTATAATGTGATTTTAGAGCTTAATATGTGTTTATCTTATGAACAAGTCTGGAAAAAACAGATGTGTTGATTAAATGCTGCCCAGGTAAGTATGTCAGAATTTGCTTTCCAGGCAAGATGAGTCCAGTTCAGCCGGGCTAGTCAGGGGTTGGTGAAACAGAGACAGTGTCAAAAAGACCCCAGAAAACAACAAACAGTGTCAAGGCACAAATCTGGAACAAGGTAAACACAGCCCAACCTAAGCATTGATCTGATATTCCTAGCAAGCAACTTGGAAACAAGGGAAAGAAAATGAAGACACTATGACTGTGCAGGTCTTATAACTTCAAGCTAGCACCAAACGTTAACTTCAGTGATTTAGAGACGTTCTCGGAAATTAACATTATAACATATAACAAATAACATCACTTATAATATCTGACATTTAAAAATACTTTTCAAAGTTTTTTTGTTTTAGAATATTATTTAATCTTAATAAAGAATGATGATATGGGTAAGTTAGGGTGGATATTATTATCCTATTTTTAAAATAAAAGAAATTTGATATAGAAAGGAGAATTGAGTTGTTTATTGTGGATTACTGGGAGAATGATGACTAACTCCCAGAGCACCATGCTCCCACCATAGTATTATTTATACTAGGATAAATATTGAGAAGCATTAATAAATAAAAGATCAGTTGTTAATAAGGAGAGCTGAAAATAGTCTACACATCATAGTTCATGTCCTAGCTAGGAAATGGATGGGCACAAGGAATAGAAAACTTTTCACACAAGCTTGAGAAACAGACACGGTGGACAACAACCAGGACATAAAAGGAAACAAGGCCAGTGGGCCTGGAATTGGGAAGTCAGGAGTCCTTTCTCCTGTGGCTTCTGCCCCTGTCCTCATCGTTCTTGTACTCCTCTCTGGAGACTGGCTTTCTTCCCCAGCTTACTTGTCTTTTCTGCATACAGTGAGTGCTACATAACCTTGTGGTTTGGCTCCAAAGGCCAACTGACTATTTCTCAGTGACCCTATTCCAGATTCCTGGGAAAGCAGAATGGTTTAGCTTGGCCAAGGTCTTCATCCCTGGTGGTCAGTGGAGGAACATTTACTAGTTCATAGTCACTTTGGGCCACCATTTTAGCAAGGGCTATGGGTGGTGGCAGAAGTGTGGGTAAAGAGGTATATATACAATAAATAGGAGAAATATTTTATATGTTACCAATATTGTCCTATAATTAAAAACCAAGAAGAGGGGCTGGCCCCGTGGCCGAGTGGTTAAGTTCGCGCGCTCCGCTGCAGGCGGCCCAGTGTTTCGTCGGTTCGAATCCTGGGCGCGGACATGGCACTGCTCGTCAAACCACACTGAGGCAGCGTCCCACATGCCACAACTAGAAGAACCCACAACGAAGAATATACAACCATGTACGGGGGGCCTTTGGGGAGAAAAAGGGAAAAAAAAAAAAAAACCAAGAAGAGGCCAATACACCTAGTCATTGATTGTAATAAAATGTTACATTCAAGAGCATTTTTTATTATAGTATTGGGTCTAATTTGGGGCATTTCGACCAAAAAATACTAATAGATTTAGGAATGATTCAGAGGAAAGATTACAAAATTTATTTTGATTGGAAATTAAGACCTTTTTAATAAAGATAGAGACATTAACTCTGTAGCTTAAAAATAATTAAAAAAAAATAGATATACCCACAACTAGAAGGACCTGCAACTAAGATATACAACTATGTACGGGGGGGGGGGGGGGTTGGGGAGATAAAGCAGAAAAAAAAAAAGATTGGCAACAGTTATTAGCTCAGTGCCAATCTTTAATAAATAAATAAATAAAGCAGAGAAGGAGCAGTTAGCTTCATTACATTGTTCTACTATTAAATAAAATAGATATAAAATTTAAAAAACACAAAAAGGTACACATTGAAAGTTAGTCTCCCTTTCACCTGTACCCCCAGCCACCAGTCACCCTAATGGAGGTAATCACTATTATCAATTCTGGTGTACCCTACTAGAAATGTGCTCTAGCATATAAGCACGTGGTTCCACATCTCGCTTTTTTCAGTATACTTTAGAAATCATTCCATATGAGTACATCTAGAGTGACCTCATTATTTTTTTAATGGCCGTGCAGTATTCTATTGCATGGATGTGATGTAATTTTTTTGAGCAGTTTCCAGTTGACGACATTTAGTATATCTCCAGCCTTCTGCTATTTCTGTCTTTATATATACCTCTTTTTATGTACAAGTGAATTAATCGGTAGGATAGAATTCCTAGAAATGGATTTTCTGAGCTAAAGGGAATGCATATTTTAAATTTTGAAAGTAATTGCCAAACTGCCCTCTAGAAATGTTACCAGTTTCCTTCCAATCAACAATTTATAATAGCACTGGTTTGCCCATACTTTTAGGTCACTGTTGAGTTATGATGTGGTTAGGTCTGGAGTCTTTTACTTGGTGGGGAATTTCCTCAATTTTATCTACCAATCTCCTGTTGACATCTTTATATTGGCTATTATATTTTTATTTTGTAAGAGCCTTTTCTCTGTTCTTTGGTTGTAACTTTTTCATGGTATCCTAGTCTTACTTAATGAATGCAATAACGTGTCTTGCTATAGATATATTGATTAAACTTTTAAAAAATTCCCCCTTGCTACTTGCATTTCCTTTGGAAGTGGAGTAAGCTCCCTGCCTTTCATGTTAGAAACTTTCCTAAAATGTTTGGTGGTCCTTGACTGATTGTTCATATTTTAAAAGTCAGATACTTGTCCTCAATCTCTCTGGTTTAATTCTCTGTAGAGCACAAGTCGACTGTTCCTTATGCAGACTTTTATCAAATTCTATTTTTAGAGGCATTTTTCATCCCCACTTTCCTAAGTGCCTGATGCCTCCAATTCCCAAACTTTCCAGAGTTCTGATGTGCAAATCAGCTAGCTTCTTTTTGCCTTTCACCTCCACAGGCAGTTAACTTCATTTTTCTCTGCTTAGTTAAATATGCTTATCCTTTTTTTCATCTTCCAAAATTTTTTGTTTATCCTCTTCTTTCCCATTCTTTTCATCTTTTATGGTAATTTTAGGGGAGTTTGGGGAGGTAGCAGGTATAAACATGTGTATTCAATTCACTAAGTTTAGAAGGTGGTCAATAAATTTGTTTTTAATCTATCAGAAGCCCTGCCTCTGGTTATATTTCAAAATTAATAATGTTGATAAGAAAGAAAAGTGCTGAAATAAAAGTCTTTGCAAGTATTTAAATTTAGCTATAACTTAGGCCCAAAGCCCATAAGTTGTAATGGTTTTATTCTAGTTTCAGTGTGTATACTGGTAATGTTTATATTATAGCACGTATCAGTAAATTTAAAACAATTTTTTGAAAAGTGACTAACATATCAGGCTTTTTTTATTTTTGAAATTATGTTTTCCAACTAGAGTCACAGTTTGAAAGTAATTTTGTCACCAGTTATGCTTCTCAAGTTGAATACTCTTAGCTAATAACTACCAGGTTATAGATGTAGCAGCTTTTAAAGACAAATACAATCGCCAGCATTCAACAATGAATTTCAAATCTGTGTATGCAGCATTGTCATAATGAAGAAAGTCTCTCTTGCTAAGTGATGTCTCAATTAAATATGGTAAAAATTCCATGAAATTTATTGGTTGATCTAACAGAATTACTTTAAAATGCTTATGTTACTAATTTCCAGGAGTAAGAATATTTCTTTCTGGAATGTGAAACCACAGATAGAATTGTGTCTCTCCAGGGAAATGGACTCAGTGGTTATGCAGTAAGCTGTTCCCATCTGTAATATGATAACCGACTTTATCACTGCACTACTGTGGTAGAAAATTATCTCCTACAGTATATTTTTTAATACACCTGAGTGGGCAAAATGAGTTATTAGACCTAATGCCATTTTTTTCCATTTAACTTTTCCCATTATTCTAAAAGTATCCAGATTTTAGAAGCACTTTTACTCTTCAGCTCTTGAATAAGATTCTAGAAACAAACCAAATTCTAGGAAATACTATTTTTAAATTATACATGTATTGGGTATCACATGTCAAATTGTTCATTTTTAGCATAAAGTGCATTATATTCAATAAGCATTTTTGAAGCTTCATTTATGTACATGACATAGTGCTGTTAATTGACAAGAATATATAAGAAGCACAGTTTTATAGGGAGGCAATATAGCATGGAGACTATGAGTCATAGTGTCTGAATTTGATTCTCAGTTTTGCCATTGCCTAGCAGCATATCCTTGGGCAAGTCATTGAACTTCCCTACGCCTCATTTTCAAAATGTGGTAAAAAAACATCTCCCCTTCAGGGTTGTTGTGAGAACAAATTGAAGTGACATAGGCTAGGCATTTAGTGTGTTGTCTTTGTATTGTAAATGCTCAGTAAACATGAATCCAAAGAGAGAGAGACACACACACAGGGAGTGTTTTGCACTCTCTAGGAGCTTACCATCTATTGAGGGATATGAGAAACATACACATTGGTAAAACTGTAAGTCATTATATAATAAATTTCCAAAGCGAGAGAGTGATACCAACAATAACATTAGCAGTGGTTTGAAGAAGGGAGATAGTGAGAAATGTCAGACAAGAGGGACAGGAAAAAGTACGCTGGAATGGAACGAATGGAGGCATGTTTGGTGCTCATGAGGAGAAGTACGTGTTTCCTTATTGAATGAATAAATCAAAGAATGGCCTGGCTGGGGTGTGGAGTGGTGATTAGGTAAATTTGCAGGAGAGAATGAAGTTATGGAAGTCCCTGAATGCCACCTTGGTAAACCACAAGAAGTGGGAATTTTTGACCTGGGAGGCGAGGGGGGGTGGGGAAGATGTACGACACAGTGAAAATAGTGGTGTAGGAAAAGGTATGTAAGAAAAATGGTGTGGAGAGTAGCTAAATCTAAGAGATCAGTTAGAGTACCTTTCTATGTACATAGTTTGGGCTCATAATTCCAAAAAAAACCTGCAAAAAAATTTAGAAGGATCAAGACTAAATGAATAAATGATAAAAGAGAGAAAAATAAAGAGTTAACAGTGATTCTAAAGTGTGGGAGAGACAAGAAATGATGGGAACAGCCATGTTGAAGGGGATGCTGATTATGGAATGAGAAGTTTCAAGTTAAAAAGAAAGCAACAATTTTTTTGTTGTTGCTTTTATAAAAGATACACATGCTTCTAGTAAAAAAAAAAATCAGGAAACAATGGAAATATATAAAATAGGAAAATGAAAGTCTTCTTCTTTACCCCTAAATCCATGTTTCTCTTGGGGTAACCACTGAGAACGTTTGTTTATATAGCTTTCCAGGCTGGTTTCTGTGTATGTATCGACTTAAAAGAAAAGGAAATGGAACACCAGTATACATAGTTCTCTTCGACTTGTTTTTCTTTCCATATTGGTTCATATGGAGCTATCTTTTCAATGTAAGGAAATATAATTGTATTTACCTACTCCTGTATTAGCGAACACTTAGTATTCCAATTTCTGCTATTACAAACAATACTTAATGAGCAGTCCTGTATATCTCTTTGAATGTTGTCACAGTATTTTTGTAGGACAAGTATCTACGTGTGAAATTGCTGAGTCAAAGTGTATGTACAATTAAATTTTTCCTTGCTTCTGGCAAATTGTCTCCCAAAGAGATATGCTCACTTACACTGCCACCATCAGTGTATGAGAGAGTATATGTTGCCCATATCCTGGCTAAACCTGAATATTATCAATCTTATTAATTGGGCAACCTATTATGCAAAACATATCTTGTTTTAATGTGTCTTTCTGTGATTATCAGTATGGATGGACATATTTTTATAGGTTTTATTAGATATTTTAATTTTTTCTTCTGTGGTTATTTCAGTTTTGAACTTGGAGAGGTTGAACTGATGATGGAATGTCCTCATATAAGTGTCATGGAGGCAATTGGACTTGTGGTACAGAAATCTGAGTGAGAATTACTGGTGGAGCAGTGACAGTTCAAACAGTAAGGCCACATAAGTTCCCCATATAATCATCAAAAGAAGAGAATACAAGGCCCTTAGGAAACTCCGAGTTAGGAAAGAGAAAAAGGCAAAGTGATAGAAACCGAGTAGTAGCAGGTTAGCAGTTGTAGAGATAAAAGTAGAATCAAGATGGTGGCCTGTCATGCTAACTGGTTAAGGGGTTTTGGGTAAATTTTGAATCTCTTGAGCCTCAGTTTCCTCATTTATAAAATGAAAAGTTGGAAAAGATGACCTTCAATTATCAAATTCACTGTTTATAATTTTAAACCAAGAGATGAGACAATTTCATGGGAGTAGTCAACAATTTTAGAAAGCATGTGGGATTTGGCAGTAAAGTGGTCATTTAAAATAATTATGATGTTATAGTCTATGGATTGCTTACTTCTGCTGCTCTGCTTTTTTGAAATTCTAACATTTAAAAAAAGCTTTTTATTTGGAAATAATTTCAAATTTATAGAAGAGTTGCAAGGAACACCCAAATACCCTTTACCCAGAGTCACTTATTGCTAACATTTTACCTATTTGTTTTATTACCTTTATTTTCTCTTCTCTCTTTTTTTTTTCTCAACCATACACATTCTAGTCTTTTACTGCTAAACACTGCAGTATTTAGGGATGTAACAAGAGTTACCAATTTCAGTGATTTTAACAGTGACACTTTTATCTAATCAGTCTACCATCTGTTTACCAATTAACCCAATAATGTACTTTATAGAATTTTTTTTCCCTTCCAGTAAAGAATCCAGTCTAGTATCTCACATTGCATTTTGTTGTGATGGCTCTTTAGCTGGAATATTTTCACAGCCTTTGTCTTTAATGACATTGGCATCTTTGAAGAATACAGTTCCTTCCTTGTAATAGGAATTAGTTCCTTCCTTGCAACTAATAGGAAGTCTATGGGAAGAATTCTAATGATGCAAATATCCTGTTCCTTATCAAAATTTCTCTCTAAATTTAGCATCCATTGATGGTTCTTGTCTTAGTTGCAAAATAATGATTGCCCAACTCCGTCGCTCCCTCCACATTTACCTGTTGGCATTCAACATTCTACCATAAGCAACAGTACTCCTTTCTTCATTTATTTTATCTACTTATTACTGGCAAGGATTTACGAATTCTTGGTGTTTTTTTTTTTAAAGTCTAACCTTATTTTGAATGCAGGCCATATAAGGAAACTACTGTGATGAATGTTATTGGCATAGATCCTTACCCTCCACTAAGTATGAAGAGCAATGCCTAAACTTTTTAGGAAACAAGCAGCATGCAACAATAATTCACTTATCTGGTAAACTCGGTTATCCAAAATATAAAGGAAAATATGAAAGTAGGCAAATGGTCTTTATACTAAGTAAATGTCCCAAAATATCAGAGTTGTTTTAGCATTTTCTTTTGAGGTTCTTTACTTTTATTTTATATACACATTTTAAAATATTGGTTACTTGGTTTCCCAGGCTAACAGGATAAGACAGAGGCGTGAGTGTGAATATGCATGCAGGCAGTGCTGTGGCAGAGGTGCAGCCACGAGCAGGGACAGCAGGAGGGTCAATAATGAGTTCTTTCCAGACCAGTTAGACCCAAAGGAATGCAGGAACACAGGAGGACACAATTATTTCCGTAGGGTGAAGGGTACCAACTATTTCTAAGTTCCTGAGGACATCTTGCTATTACAGCTTTTGTTTTGAAGATACCTCAGGGTCATTAGGAATAGGTTAAGCTATACTGTATTTTTATAATCAAGGCAGAGAAACTGGTGATATTTTTTGGGGAAAAAATCAGTACAAGTGGTTTAAATTAAACTGTTTCTAGTGCTTTAGGGTGAAAACCTCAGTTATCCAGAATATCTAATTCTGTTCATTCGCTCACTGCCCCCTTTCCTTATCCTGTCAGATAAATGAGGCATTACTGAAATTGTCTTTAAAGTTAATATGGAAAATTATGAGTTCATGCAAACGTTTATTTATGCACTAGCTGGTCTCCCCCATAGTCATTCCAGGGAAACATTAATTATTAAGTAAATACATTGCCGCTGATCCATATCCTGCATAGTCACCCTTGTGAGAAACAGCTTGATCGTAAATTAAGGCCTTTTGAAAGTTGGTGCTCATATTTGAATGGACAGGTGATTGTCTTTGTTCTTGGTATCAATATCCGTGGCATGTCTCTCTTGATTGAGAAGCGTGGCGGGCTCTCCATGTACCTTGGTGCCAGTTTTCTGGAGAACGTCTGTATCTTCAAGGTCCCCCAATGCATCCTTCCCCTCAAAGTGAGTTTTGGGTATGCTATTTTCCCTATATTTTAAATCAGAACATTGCAAACATAAACAAATTTTTGAAAAACATCCAGCCAATATACATATATTTGAAAAAAGAGATGAAAGGTTAGAGAAATAATAGAGGTACATGTTATTACTGAAATTCTGTTGGTTGTAATAGAATTAGGTGTTATTGAAATAATCAGCTTTCTTACCAGGCCAGTCTAATTTTGTTCTGACAGCTATAACGAGATGAGCTGTTTGTTGATTTGTTTTTTGCCATGGTGGTCTCCTGTCTTTGAAACTGCTAGTTATATATCTAAATTAGTTCCTTGGCGTACCCCTTGAAAATAATTTTGATGGATAGTAATAAAACTGTTACATAATGGTGATTCCTCTGAAACGAGTTCTAAGCATATTGAATTCTTATTGATTTCTATTTTATATAATGGCATTTCTATTTTATACATTAGTACTTTTTGTTATACTAAGATTGCATATTTCCTGTCTTTTGGCAAAAGCAAATGGAATATATAAAGCAACTTACAGAATTTAACTGCGATAAAGGATGCTCTGGAAAAGAAAATTTGCTGCTGGTCTTTAAGTGTAAAAAGGCACTGTTTTCATTTGCATATCAATGAATGAGAAGGGTCATTGTCTTTCTAAAGTAATTCCCAAGCTATGACAAAAAAAGACATTGAGAATGAACTTTTTTCTGTATTTTTATACACTAATTCTTAATCTTACCAAGTTCAGAAGTTTGAACTTAACACAACTCTAAAGGTTAATAAAACCATTATTTTACAGGTTATCAACATGAGAAACAGATTTTAATTTTTACGAACTCAAAAATTCAGTATGTATAAGAATTTAGTACATCCATGGCCAAGCTTCATGAGTCACATGGCTTTTTCTCTTCAAAGTCCAAATGAAAACTTCACTGCTCTTACAGTAAACTGTGAAAATTATTGGCAGATGTAGGAACACAGGCTCATTTGTTTTTATGAAACCCTAATTCAAGTTGAAAGTAATTGCAAGACATTTATACAAAATAGAATTCCCTGTTGTTTCTCAGTTTTCCTATTTAAGAGCAGTGGTAATGGGATATGTATATCCCATTATAATATATAAATATATATATCATTGTTGCAGGTATTATTGTTGGCACACAGCCAACCACGACCTTTTCCTAATCTCTTACTAACACTTAAAAAAGACTAAAAACATTTACCCAACTTGATAACCAGAAAGATTTGTCCTCCGAGTGCTAATTCTATTTGCTCGTTGTTTCTTTGGGACTGGAAGCAATTAACATCTATGGGAAAACTTACTGTATACATAATACATTTCCCCTCTTTTTATCGATAGTCTGTTTTCCTGGGTTTTTTTTAGTCTATTCTTATTTTAAAGGTTTTTTTTTTCTTCTTTTCGTTTCTCTACGTCTCCCAGTAATTTCATCATGATTCTTCTCAAGGCTTTCTTTGAAAGTAACATGGAATAAAAATTAAAAACCATGAACTTTGCCTATTCTTGTTTTTTTTTTTTTTTTTTTTTGAACTTACCTATGGGGCGGGGAGCAGGGGAGGACTTTAAAGAAGTAACCCTATTTGAGAGAAGAGGGTTGAAGAGCATTCTGGCTTCCCTAACAGAGTAGAGAGCTAGGACACAAGGTGGTCAAAGGAGGAAAGAATTAGCATTCTTCAATATACAAGATCAATCAGTTCTGTTTAGTGGTTATTAAAGGGAGGAAAAAAACTAAATGGGAACAATTCTGGTCCTTTCGTGTTTTGTACCCAATGCTAGTACACAGTATTCCTTCCACATTTACTGCACGTTGCCTAGAGAAAGAGCTGCAGCTCATCAAATAATCATCCATTTCCAAATGGTCTAACGACAGCATACACAAAGGCGGTTCACTTAAAACCTTCCATTTCTTGTCACACTGCATCAAATGGTGTTAATTTCAAGTAGGCCACCCCATACAGAGCACCCTCCGAAACAACACCTTTCTATCCTTTCACCGTTTATACCAAATCCAGTCCTTTTTCATTCACAAAAAAATATTTACTATTTCAGAATCTTGTTCGTGCATTGACGTGCAAACACTGTTCACCTGAACTCATCAATCTGTGATCCAGGGGATGCCAAATTTCTGTCATTTGCTCATTAAGCCAAGGGCGGTACCCTGCATAACACTTACAAAGGCCTACTTCCAACACTCGCCGAATCTCAATGTGTGAGACGACCGATCACCATAATTTATGACCCTACGGCAGTGGGGTGGCTCTTCGCATTTGGAGCCCCCTCACTCGTCCGCAGCGACTTCTAAAAACACCGCGGACGCGGGCAGGATATTTGATCTGGGGGCCAAGTGTTTCCAGACTTTGTTCTCTGGCCTTAAAGATGAGATGCCCGCGCAGCAGGCGACCGATACCACCGTGGATTTCCCCGAGCGGGGAGAGGGTGGCCGGGCGGTGGCGGGCACCCCACCTGTCAGCCCTCCCGCCCCTCCCCGCCCCCTCGTTTGGCCCGTAGCGGCCCCTCCCTCCGGCGGGCGCGGGCAGGGGAACGGCGGAGGGCTGCGCGCGCCCCGCACCCCGGCCCCCGGCGGCGGTTGGGCTCAGCCGGGCAGCAGGGCCGCGGGCGGGGAGCGCGCGGGGAAGACCCGCCGGCCGGGGCGCTCGGGGCCCGCGCGAGCGCGCTCGGTTGGTGCGCGAGGGCGGCTCCGCCCCGCCCGCCGGGCGCGCGCCTCCGCCAACCCCGCTCTCCTCCCCCACGGCCGGCGCGGACGGGGTGGATCCGGCTCACTCCCCTCCCCCGAGCGGCGGCGGCGGCGGGCGCTGAATGAGAGACGCCGACTGCTCGGGTCGCCGAGCGCTAGCCTAGGCGGCGGCGGCGAAGCGGGAGGCCGACGTCGCCCCTCCATCCTCTGAGGCCACTGCCGCGGCGGCACAGGTCGGTCCTCTGGCCGCGGGCCTGGCGCGGAGCCTCGGCGGGCGGTGCGGGGGAGGGAAGGTGGGTGCGCTGCGCCCCCCGGGCGGCGCGGAGCCGCTGCGGCGGCGGCGGCGCGGGGAATGGCGGCGGCGCGGGCGCTGCGCAGGGGAGCTCTCCCGGCCGGGCCCTGGGGCTGCTCGCCCTCGGCGCGGGGACGAGCCCGAGGGGCTCGGGCTGACGGAGAGCGCCGGCGGCTCGCTCTCGGAGTCGGGATGCGGCCGTGGGGTCCCCGCTCCGGGTGTCTGTCCCGAGGCCGAGGGGCGCGGGGTCCCCCGAGCCCGCCTCGCCCTCCCTGCTGCTGGCGGAAGCCCCCGTTCTCCGCCCGCGCTGCCCCTTCAGGTAAGCCGGAGCCGCGGCCGCCGCGTCGGGCCACACCCCCTCCCCTGGCCCCGGCGGCTGCGCCCCGCAGCCTGGCCACCGGGCCGGCCTCGAGCCCGCGCGCTGGCGCTCAGGGTGACCTGTTGCGGAGCGGTCCGCAGCCCGAGTCGCCGCCAGCCCCGGACCCGGAGGCGCTGGTCCCGCGCTGGCCTCGGGCCGGGCGCGCGGCGGGGTGCGGAGCCCCGGGCGCTGCCCGAGGTCGCGTTGCTAAACGGCCAGGAGCGGGCGTATTGGAAAAAAGAGATTCCGGACGGATCTGATCAAACACTTGCAAAGCCGGGCTGTCTGTCTGCAGATAGCCGGAATTCCACTGCAGTATCGGATTAGGGCGGCTCGTAAACACCATGCTTTGGAGGTGATTTGGGAGAAACCCGAGCCACGAGTGAAGAGCTGATATCTGGAGAATAGCCGTAAACCTGTGCGGAGCTAAATTATCCCCCCCCACCTGCCCCCCTCGAAGCTCTTTTCCTGTAGCTGTGTGTGGTGTAGACGCAGGCCAGTTTCAGTGTACGTGGGCGTGTTTGGGAAGAAGCTGCGAGCTGATAGGAGGTACCTTAGCACAAATGTTAATTTGTTTGAACTGGGAGGGGTGAGGGAGGAGGAGGAAAGGGCACTGATGTTAGCTGTGGAGGAGGGGCAGTCGAAACACTAAATTTCTGTTGAAGAAAGCGCCAAGGAGAAATATCTAATACCCAGTGTTTAAGACCGTAAAGTAAGAAATACAGGTAGTAGTTAACTGAGCTTTATCTTTTATGTGTCCTTGAATAGTTTAATTTCAACGCTGTGGTTGCGGTAGAGAGCCTTGTTTTCGTCATACTGTTTATGAGTTGATTTTGGTGTTTTTCTATACTTACCATCAGATCAACTCTTGTTCAGGTCTCTTTGAAGATGACCACTAGGATTTCGGGAAACTTTTCGATCCGTGCGTGCGTAGTATTGCAGTTAGAGATCATAGCTTGCTAGCCGTAAAGCCTGTTCCACCCAGATAATTATGCTTATACAAGTGCTGTAGAATCATAAATATATGTATTACTCTTACTGCTGAATATCTTAACTGTAGACTTTGGAATTATGAAGAAGCTTATCCAAACAGTATTATTTTTAATAAAAATAACCTCTAACTCAGGGTTTGTATGCGTAAAGTTTATCATCTAGCTTCAAAGATTAGGAAAATGACTTGTCTTATTAGCTAGATCTAAAGATCAAATGTGAGGACATTAGATGACTTTCTGAATAAATAATTTCAAAACAATTTAATTTATTTTAAACAATTCACTTTCTCATTTTAAAATTCAGTATAATAATTTTGAAATAGTAAGATCTAACTTTGATTTTTTTCATTATATTCCTCCTTTCATTGAATTAGGGAGTTTGACTTTTCAAAATACTCTGGGTGGGACTCTGGAAATATCTTTCACTTTGCCTAAATTATTCCAGATTGCAACACAACTTTAAAGATAGCGCTTGAATGATCAAGACTGCAACATGCTTCTCTGATATGTGTTTTTAATATCAGAAAGAACACACCAAAATTTCCTCAGAGAAAATACAGCGAAAAAACTGGCTTTGTGAATCTTTGACTTTTTGTACTTTTATTACACATGTGAGTAATGTATTTGTGTGTCTTTAAAAACCTAGTAACTGTCTGTTTCAGTCATTACAGTTGAGAGTGTAGCGGTTTGTAGTGAATGATAGATATATAGGTGAAGTTGTTCTGTTGCAGCTTGGAACACTTAAGCCTTTTCTAGAGGCCTGGCTCCTTCATTTGCACATACTTATTGAGTACCTCCTTCGTGCCAGTTAATTGCCTAGATGTTGGAGATACAACAAAGAAAAAGACAGGTCTGAGCCCTGCTGGAGCTTACAGGGTAAGTAGGCAAATAGTCTGCTGCTTCATTCTCAGATAACACTTTGTTTAATGTTAGTTTAAAAGTTTAAGAAGTCAAAACTCCTCTGATGAGTTTTTTTGGTTAAGGATATTGTTTGTGTTTTTTCCTTCTAAGAATAGTGGGAATTATATTATTGAGTGAACAAAAGCATGAAGACAATTGTTTTAAAAATAGGCTAATATTTATATACATGGGTATTCTGGTTCCTAAGTATACCAGAAATAAACATTCCACCTGAAGTCAGATGACGGAGGGTTTGCATGTGGCTAAACAGCTTTATTCTTTTGGTTTATATAGTTAAGTGTTTGCTAAAAATATTCTCTCTTGGCACTTACTCGTTTATAAGTGAGTCTAAGTTCTTTGCAGATTACAAAGCTTTTAAAAAATAGATTATTGATATTTCTCATTGACAGGACTGCCAGTAATTAACATTGGCCTTATATTGGCATTATCCTCTCCATTTTAGGTGAGGACGTGGGTTTAGAGATGGTAAGCACACTGCCAGTAAGCAAGTAGGGAACCCAGACCCAAGTCTTGGTACCTCAGGTGTACCAAGCTCAGTGGGGAGAGCATCCACATCTCGTGCTACAGTACAGCTGCTGGTGTGCTTTTCCAGAAATTTCTGAATAACTTTTAAACTTCAAACCCAACTATTAATTGAAATTTAATTAATTGAATTTTTTTTCTCTGTGAGGTAAACTTTCAAACCTGTTTAAAATTTAAAAGGATTGCTTTTTTTGCTGTATAAAAAAGGCGGATAGTTTGGATTTACTTTTAATGGTACAAGTGGTTTGAGAATAAGACATAGTAAAATCAGTCTTATTTATTGAATGTGAGATTTTTATTGTGTAACAACTGTATTTGGAATAAAATTGTCCTTTCAATCTGAATGCTGCATTTTTTTAGTTATTCAATTTTCATGAAAAGATAATTCAAATAGCTTGAAATTCTGCCTCAGCCTGCGAGAGGTTCCTTGGAGAGGAAAATGACTGTATTGCAATACCCTGTAGATTGTTTCTTTAAATGTGTCTATTCCCATTGGTTTAGGGTTTCTCTTTAGGGAGTGAATGAAGATTAGGTGTGATAAATTTTGGTGACTTAGAATTAATCTGGAGTCTTTCTTGAGCTTTTGATTTGGGAAAACTACATAATAGAATAAAACACTGGAATTTGAAATGTGTGATGTCTATCTCCTCTATGGAAAGAAAAAAGTCACTTTAATAACAGTCACTTTAATAAATAATGGCTAGTTGGGGATATACAAGAGTATGAATAGCTGTGTTCATATGACTTACGTTGAAGGTGCCTGGCAATTTTTGTGTGCCGCTACAGAGAACTTTTGGTACTGGCTCTTAAACGATACATTGCTTTGGAGTATGAGAGGTTTAAAATGAAGCTCTCTCCTTGAATTTAATTGATACCCTTCTTTTATTTACTTATATGACCTTTTTCTCAAGACAGATTTTCCTTTTTAGGTCGTTTTCCTTTTTGCTAATTCTTGGAAAGCCCTTTTCTGAAAACCCTACCTAAATAGCATCCTGATCCGACTCTGTCTTTGTCTTTATTTTTCTTCACAACAGTAATTTATCTGACATTATAGCATATATTAATTTGTCTATCATCTCCTTCCCCCTGGATATAAACTTCATGAAGGCAAGGACTTCGTTTTGTTCACTGTTGTATTCCTGGCACTTAGGAAAGTACCTGGTACATAGTCAATGCCCAGATAATATTTGTGGGGTCAGTGAATTAACTGGTATTAAATGATAGGAAAACCACTAAACTTTGTGTTTAAAAAAAACGCATTAGTTTTTACTATAATACAACTATGCAACTAAAAAGAAAATTGCACTCTAAAACTTATAGTGAAAAACACTGAGGTACATTCTTGTCTAACTTTCCTTCCCAGATCCTGCTCTCAGAGTAACCATTTTCAGTACTTTCAGCTGTTTCTTCTGATATTTAATCTTTCATATTTTAAAATATTTGTTTTTCAATTTTAGATACTGTCTGTTGGACTCCTACTGTGGAAGGTGAGCCTGTGCTTTAGGATTGTTATGCCACCTTGAACCTCCTCTCCCTTTATCCTCCCAGTGTAGTTAGAGCATGCTTTGGTTAAATCAGTGTTCATTGTTTACATTATTATGACTGTAAATTTGTTTGCCATTAAACCTTGCAGTGTACTATGATTATATTTGTATTATTATATTTGTTGGAGGTAAATTTTTTTTTCTTTTTTGTTTTTTGCTTGGTTTCCTTTTTGTCTCTAATTTTTTTCTAGAAACTGTCCCAATTACCATCAGGTAATTGATCATTTGATTTTTTTAAGAAATTGGAAAAATCCTAGGGCTCTCTATGCTTTTGCTCCAGTCTGCACCGTGACTCTCCATTTCTGCTGCAGAGCTATAGCTGGTGACTTCCCTTCACCTTGATTCTGAGAATTCTCTTTGCCTTTTCCCTGTGTTGGAGCCTGTGGTCTCTGGACCCATGCCTTCCTCTTTCTTGATTTATACTTTTGTTTTGGTGAAATGCATCCCTCAGTAATTTTCAAGAAAGAGCGTATGAGGAGATGAAATTTTTGAGGTGTTCATATTGGTGAAAATACCTTTCTTCTGTATTGATACTTGGTTGATAATTTGGCTGGTTTGGGTATGGAATCCAAGGTGAAATAATTTTCCCTCAAAATTGAAGCGATTGCACTATAATTTTCCAGCTTCAAATGGTTGTTGAAAAGTCTTATGCCATTCAGTCTTCATCCTTTATTTGTGACCTGTCCCTGTTAAGATCTTTTCTTTGTCATCGGTTTATCTATGTCCCTGATGTTGTATGTGTGGATCTTACTTCATTTCTTGTGTGTGGAACTTAGTGTGCCCTTTCAACCGGCAGAGACCATGGTAGATGAGAAGAGAGATGATCTAAGTCAGGGGTCAGCAAATCTTTTCTTTAAAGGGCTAAATAGTAAAATAAGTATTTTAGGCTTCGTGGACAGTATAGTCTCTGTTACTGTTATTCAGCTTGGTTTTTGCAGTGTGAAAGCAGTTCTAGACAGCATGGGCTGTGGTTTGCTGACTTCTGATCTATGCATAGGTGGAAGGGTGGGCCTTTGCTTTACTAGGAGTAGGGGGAGTTTATCTACAGAGATGGGTGAGAAGGCAGAATATATGGACAGAGACATGATGGTGGTGGCTTGAGGAAGTTCTCATCTGAGTGTTTCTGCTTAACCTTAGTGTCTGAGAAGCAAGGTCATTAGCTGAGACTAAGGAAGAATGGGATGTGTGTTGGAGGTTTGAGAAGAGGGAAAAATAGATGACATAGTCATCTATCAAAGAGTGGAAAAGTGAACAGAGTAGAGTAGAATAGAACAGGAAAATGGAGTGTGAGTGCCAGCAGCATGAAGGGCTCACTTGAGTTAGATGGTTCTTATTTTCATGTTTCTCTTCTAATAAGAATACCTCTCAAGTCTCAAAGTTAAGTCTGATTATCTTACTATAGGTTTTTTTAAAATTAGATATGGTTATTTTATTAGCCTTATCAGATATTTTCATGCATAATTAATATATACAGATGTCTATTTTTATACATATAAACTTATATGTCTAACCCATATAACTGCTTATTTCTAGAGAAATGCCAGAAGAAAGTACTATAATTTTTTTCCCAAAGGCAAATTTTGATTTAGAAATCATTCATTTATTTATTCATTAAGAAAAAGCCATGGAGAATTTTCTGTGTGCCAGGAATAGTTCTTGGTGCTGGCGATACACCTGTAAACAAAAAGACAAAAATAGTTGCCTTTATATTTTAACTAACGTTTAAATTATATACGCACATAAATATTAACAAGAAAGGAACAATGTGTAGAAGAGAGAGAACTTAATAGATATTATTATTTTTTCAGCTTTATTAAGGTATAATTGGCAAAATTATAAGGTATTTCAAGTTTACAACGTGATGATTTGATGTATGTCTACATTGTGAAAGGATTCTCCCCATTGAATTAATTAACACACCTATCACCTCACATATTTATCTTTTTATTTTTGATGACAACATTTAAGTTCTACTTTCTTAGCAAATTTCAGTTATGCAATACACTATTATCAACTGTAGTTACCATGTTATACATTAGGTCCTCAGACCTTATTCATCTTATAACTAAAAGTTTGTATCCTTTTACCAACCTCTCCTTATTTCCCACACCTTAGTATAAGATTTTGATAGATAAGTGTAAAAGATTAAGAAATACCTTCTAGTCTTAGTTTTGTCAGAGTTTTTTCTCTCTCTTTTTTTTTTTTTTTTTTGGAGGAAGATTAGCCCTCAGCTAACTACTGCCAGTCCTCCTCTTTTTGCTGAGGAAGCCTGGCTCTGAGCTAACATCCGTGCCCATCTTCCTCTAGTCTATACGTGGGACACCTACCACAGCATGGCTGCCAAGCAGTGCCATGTCCGCACCCGGGATCCGAACCAGCGAACCCCGGGCCGCCGAGAAGCGGAACGTGCGAACTTAACCGCTGCGCCACCGGGCCGGCCCCCCCAGAGTTTTTTCTCTTTTAATATCATAAATAAGTGCTGAATTTTATCAAGTACTATTTCTCTATTGGTAGAGATGATCGTATGTATTTTCTCCATTAATCTGCTAATAGGATATATTTTATTAATAGATTATCTTCTGTTTGCATGATAGGGTTCAACCCTACTTAGCTGTGTTGCATTGATTTTTTCTCCCCACAAGCTGAACTTTATTTGCCCTTGTCTTTGAGTTTTTTAAAATCCACATTTATCAATAGATAACTTTATCAGAGATTTTTATGTATGTATTTTGGCTTCAGAGTTATGCTAGCTTCGTAAAATGAGTTGGGAAGCTTTCCGTTTTTTTCTGTTCTCTGAAATGGTTTTGTAACATAGGGATTATGTGCTTCTTGAAGGAACTGTAGATGTAATGTGAAAGGTGAAAAATAAAGTTTCTAGAAGAAAACATAGAGACATATCTACAAGATCCCATGGTAGGCAAAGATTTTTTTTAGAACAGGACACAAAAGGTATTAACCAGAAAAGAAAAGATTGATAAATTATTCTTCATTAAATAAGAACTTTTCATCAAAGGATACTGTAAGAGAGTGAAAAGGCAAGTGACACAATGGATAAAGTGTCTGCAATACTTAAATCTGACAGAGGAGCAGAGTATGTAAAAAATATACATGTCAATTAAAAAAAATGCAGGCAACCCAGTTTTAAAAGAAATGGGCAAAAGACTGGAACAGGCACTTACAAAATGAGTTGTCCAGATGTCCAAGGTGAAATGGAACTAACACACAATTTTCAGAGAATTGCGAATTAAAATTATCATGTGATACCACTACATACCCGTCAAAATGGTGTTAATGAAAAATCTGAAAATACTAAGTGTGGACAAGAAGGTAGAGCACTTGGAACTCTCGTATGTTTCAGATGGGTTTGAAAATTGGTACAGCCACTTTGGAAAGTTGTTTGGCAGCATCTACTAATGCTCTACATGTGCATACCCTGTGATCCCACAGTTTCACTTCTTGGTATAGACCTGATAGAAATCAATATATATGTGCATCAAAAGACATGCACTTCAGAAGAAAACATAGGGGTAAATTTTCATGACCTTGGAATAGGCAAAAGATTCTTGGGTATGACACCAAAAGCAGGAGCAACAAAACAGAAACTAGATAAATAGGATTTCATCAAAAGTTAAAACTTGTGCTTCAGAGGACAGCGTCATGAAAGTGAAAAGACGGGGGCCGGCCCCGTGGCCAAGTGGTTAAGTTTGCGTGCTCTGCTTCGATGGCCCAGGGTTTTGCCGATTCAGATCCTGGCTGCCAACGTGGCACCACTCATCAAGCCACGCTGAGGCGGTGTCCCGTATGCCACAACTAGAAGGACCCACCACTGAAAATACACAACTATGTCCCGGGGGACTTTGGGGAGAGAAAGGAAAAATAAAATCTTAAAAAAAAAAGAGAAAGTGAAAAGACAACTCACAGAATGGGAGAAAATATTTGCTAGCCATATATCTGATGAAAGGCTTGCATTCAGAGAATACATGAAGAACTCTTGACGACCCAATGATAAAAAGACAACCCAATTTAAAAATGGGCAGAGGATCTGAATGGGCATTTCTCAAAGAAGATATACAGAAAGCTATCATGTAGCTATCATGTGGCTTCTTGTATATCTAGCTATAGCTTGATATCATTAGCTATCAGGGAAATGTAATCAAACTACAGTGAGATACCCCTTCATACCACTACAATGGCTAGAATAAAAAAGTTAGATAGTACGAGTGTATGCAAGGATATTGAGAAATTGGAACCCTCATACACTGATAGGAATGTAAAATGATATAGCTACTTTGCAAGACAGTATGACAGTTCTTCAGATGATTAAACATTGACTTACCGTATGACCCAGCAGTTCCTTGGCTAGGTCTGTACCCAAGAGAAATGAAAACATGTCCCTGCAAAAATTGTACATGAATGCTTATACTGGCATTACTCATTGTAGACAAAAAGTGGAGACAACACAAATGACCATCAGCCAACAAATGAATAAACAAAATGTGGTGTATCCATACAATGGATTATTATTCAGCCGTTAGAAGGAGTAAGGTACTGATACATGCTACAACATCAGTGACCCTGGAAAACATTGTGCTAGGTGAAAGCAGCAGTCACAGAAGACCACGTATTATATGCTTCCATTCGTATGAAGTGTCCAGAACAGAGAAATCTGTAGAGACAGAAAGTAGGTAAGTGGTTGCTTAGGGCTGGAGGGGGACGGGTGGGTGGGAGGATGAGGGAGTAGTTAAAGGGTTTGGGGTTTATGTTTGAGACGAGAAAATATTCTAAAATTGACTGTGGAGATGGTTGTACATACCATTGAATTGTACTACACTTTAATGGGTGAATTGTATGGTATCTGAATATCTTGGTAAAGCTGTTAACAACACAAGACATGGCAAAAATAATCAGTAATGTGAGTACATTGCCACCATATTAAGTGAGAAAAAGGTGTAGAGGAATATATAAAATATCCTGTTTTTGTAAAACGAACAACAAAAACCCTGTGTCTTTGTATGTATGTACATGTGTAAGTGATCTCATAAGGGTGGAAAAATGTTGCACACCAAATGTAAACATTTGTTACGTAGTTGGGCTAAGTTAAGGAGAGGGAGAGAAAAAAGTGAGAAAATAAAGGGAAAGGGTTAATTCAGGAAAACAGCATGTATAACATACTCAGTTATGTAAAACATAAATCTTAAAATGAAAACAGTAGTTGTCTATGTGGTGAGATGCCAGATTTTTTTCTTCATTACATTTTTCTGGGTTGTTGAATCCTTTTTATTTTATTAATAGAATTACCCACAACTAAATTAAGAGGCAGAACGAATAAAATAAGTTATAGAACCTGAAAAAACAGCAGCTTTTTTCATAATAGCTCCCAACTGGAAACAGTCCAAATGTCCATCAGCAGAAAACTGGATAACTAATCTGTGGTAT
This sequence comes from Equus caballus, assembly GCF_041296265.1. Lineage (NCBI taxonomy): Eukaryota > Metazoa > Chordata > Mammalia > Perissodactyla > Equidae > Equus > Equus caballus. The sequence continues at coordinate 13,726,110 of NC_091688.1, forward strand.
GCCTTACACTAGACTACTACACATTGGTGAAAAAGAAGGAACTACTGCTCTACTCGGCAAATGTGGGTGAATATCACCAAAAAAATGTTGACCAGAAGAAGCCAGACACAAAGGTTCATACTGTATGATTCTGGTTTTTTTTGAAGTTCAGGAAAAGGTCAAACTCATCTATGTTGATAGAAGTCGGGTTAGTGTTTAGAGGTTGGGACTAGAGGAGCAAGGCTCCTGGCGTGCTGGAAATGTTCCCTATCTTCATACGATTGATGGTTACGTGGATGGCCACGTAGTAAAAATTCATTGAACAGTATACCTTACATAAATGCACATTTTAGTATTTCCATATATCTCAATAAAGTGAAACAAATCAAACCAGGAAAAAAGGGAAAAAAAACTTTAAATCTGGTGCTCATATAAAAAGTCTGTACACTTGGAGGGACACTTACATCGCTTTCAAACACAGGTTCTCTCTACCCTCATGTTTAGTGGTTGCATTGTATCATGTGTGGATGTATCATAATTTAATCTCTTGATGGACGTTTAGATTGTTTCTAACTTTGATGTTATAAACAGTGAGAGAGGTAATATCTTTTATAGGTCTTCCTATACTTTTCTGATCATTTCCTTTTGATGAATTCCAAAAAGAAGGATTGCTTGTTTGGAGGTGAAGTACATTTGCATTCTCCCCCAGGGTGTATAAGTGTTTGTTTCTCTATACTCTCACTGACTTGGTGATTAGCTTTAAAAACACATGTATTGATCTGTTATGGAATAAATACCCCCTAACTTTTAATTTGCATTTTTAAACATTTCAATGAAATTTATATTTTCATGTTTTTGGACGTTTGTGCTGCTTTCTCTGTTTTCCTTTTCATACCTTTTACCCATTTTCTAAATGCTCAGTCTTTTAAAATTGAGTCTTTTAGTGAAATAAATCAGATATACAAAAAAGTATATAAAGAAAAATATAGTTAACCCGTAACTTAAGAAATGAAACATAACCAGTACAGTTGAAGCAGCCTATTAGTTAACATTAATAACATGTAAGAGTTCTTTAATTAAGAGTATTAAGTCTTTGTCACTTGTAGATCTTTTCCCCAGTTTATCTTTTGTCCCCAAACTTAGAGTATTTTATTGAATCTGAGATGGCTTCAATTATAAGATACACTATTTTATGTACAACTAAGAATAAAAATATTCTATCACTTAAACCATGACACTATTGATTTTAAGAGGCATTCTGATTTCAGAGATACTAAAAGATGAGAAAATATTCATCTTAGAATTGATGAAATATATGGGTCTTACTGTGTGTGTTTTATGTTTTCTTTAGTCAGATTTATCAATCTCTTCTGTTGTCTCTGTTTCTGCTCTCAGTCCTAGAAAGGCTTTCCTATGCCAAGATAAAAAAGAATTCATCTATGTTTACTTCTAGTATTTTTATGGCTTAAATGTTTTTCATCGTTAATTCATCCTATTTATTTTAGTGTACGATCTTTTTGTCTTTTTATCCAAATGGTTTGCCAGTTGTAATAAAGTTAAATTCCACTAACGGTTTTTTGAACAAGGAATGATACACTCACATGTGCTTGCTTGAGCAAGATTAATATGGCTATGGATTTGGTTGGATCTAGTCTAAAAATTATCAGTTGCATTTTCTATTAAATGTATATCTTAGAAACCTATAGTTTAATTTGCATTTAAAGGAATGTGAATGTCAAAACTATGATTTTATGTTGACTTAAATTTCTAATGCATCTGAGTGTTCTTGCAGTCAAATAATTTACTAAATTAAATTGAAAATAATTTTTTTTGTGACCTAGACAAGGATTTTAATCCTGTGCTTAAAGTTTGTGTGGATCTGGGCAAGTTACTTAATTTCTTTAACATTCAGCTTCCCTACTTGTAAAATGGGCATGAGTGTCTTCTCATGGGATCATTTTAAGGATTAAATGAGAAGGTGTAAGCAAAGTCCTGAGCTGAATTACTTCTCTCTTCCTCTTTCAGGACCTTGAAGAGGAAGTGTAATCACAGCCTACCTTCTCTTGTATCTGAGGTTACTCTAGATCTCTAGGGTAACTGGAGTGAATTATTTGTTAGACCTCTTCCAGTCCTGACTTACAGTCCCAGGGTTTGACCAGAACTTTTCTGGCCTTCTGAAATTAGCTTACATGGCAAATCTGTGTTTTCTGTTGCTGCTCTTAAGCTGCTCTTCTGTGAATGTGCTGAAATCTTTATAGATTTTAGGATTTTGTAGATGGGGCATTAGTATGTATTTTAGCTTTGATCGACTTAGCTCTTATTCTGTAAGTTGTTGCTAGGATAACCTCTGCTACTTTTCTTTTACTGTTTTAATTTGAGGATATATTTTTCACAGGTTTGTGTGGTTTAGATCCTGTCTGTTAAAGCTGGGTGACAGGGTTAACTCTACTAAAAGAGAAAGTTTTGAGGATATCTTAAGGATAAGAAACTGCGCTTTTGAGTTGCTTCTTTTTGTCAACATTATTTTTGAATCTTCTCTGAGTCCAGCGCTTGTTAATGTTATCATAGAAGTATAAGTCTAGGTCCTTGCGCTTGTTGTTTACATTTTCTGGGTGAGGCGAAGTCTTTTATGTGAAACCACAGTAAATAGCATGAGACCATAAGTAGGTGTGTGTCAGTCTGAAGAACAAGCGGTTCACAGGAGAGGAGGCTCTGAGGGCAGGAGTGGTCTTCAAGGAATGTGTTTCATTGCAGTGGAAAGAACATATAGATATTGGGGGAAACGGGATGACCGAAGATACAACAACAAGAATTAGTCTTTTTGTCGTTCTTTGGGTTGAAGCGTTTATTTGAGATGGAGTGGAAAATAGTTATATTTGATAAAGTAGAACCACATTATTCAGCCCTCAGAAATAAAGCAGATTAGAATTAAAAGGATAGTACGTACTGTCACTAACTTTTAGCTTCTCTGTTTCCTTTCTTCTTGATGCTGTAGATTGAAAGTTTGTAAATCAAGATTGGAGGAAAAATCCAAACTGTTTAGAAGGAGTTTTCTTAAAAAAAAAAGCCTTCTAGTTGTATATATATGTATTAGATAACCTTCCTAATAAAAAGGCTTAAAACAATATTGATGGGAAAGTAGCATTAATAAGTTTTATATTTACTTTTTCCTTTCTTCTTCCTATTACTTGATCTTAGCTAATTATGTGGCAGAAAGTTTTAAATTCAAAGCCATCCTCTGCCATTAAGAAAGCCAAAAGGTGTAGGATAGAACTCATCTGCAAAAAGATTTTTAAAGATAGCGCTTTGGAGGTTTGAATTTAAAGGAAATGGGCAGTACTGTTGAAGCCTTCTGTGCTGTAATTGTTTATCTAAACACTGTGGGCAGCTGTGAATTGGCTGTAGTAATAAGGTCACCCCATCTAGCCACCTCATCTGGTTCACTCCAGTGTGGCCCAACAGATACAGCTATCAGAGTGGATAGGGTCACTGATGTTCACTACTTCCATCTCTGAGCAGAATTGGAAATGATGATGACAGTGTGTTTTCTTCCTCTCAGTTGTAATACTGTTGATATAGTCTGGCAACCCTTGATTTAACAACAGCTGGACCTGTGACCTATGTATTACTTGTGTGACACTGTAAATTATATGATCTCCTTAATAACAACCAAAATTTGTGTTTGTAACTGCTTAATTACTATAACTAAATAGATTAGAAATACTGACAAGACTTTTGAGCCCCAGATTAGTGGTGACTTAGCTGACTCAGTGTCCTTGACATGTGTTTTGTAATTCTGGTCTTCCCACAGTTCCTTTGAAGGAAATCTACTTTTTCCACAGTGCGTTGCAGAGGAACAGACCTCAATAGCTGTGTTTTTTTTACCACGTAGGACTATATTGCAACTGCTTGGTCTAGGAGTGGTCGTTTGATCTAAGGGCTGCTAATCTGTAAGCCAAGTACCAACCTAGGATTGTCTGGTGGGGAAAATTATAGCCATTTATAGGAAACATGGAGTTAATTTGTCATTGAGCCACGAGAGCTGACGCTGGAAGGATGCATTAGTCTGGAGTTCTGTGAAACTAAAGTTTGAGAGACTGGAAAGTAAGTATAAGCAGAAGCTGTGAATTATAGAAATGATAAAGGAGATGAGGAAGCCAGTTGGTAACTAGAAAAGAATAGAGCATCTGTGCCAAGAGAAGCATGAAATTCTGAACGAGAAACCCTGTGGTCTGAGAGCAAGACAGGCACAAAACATAAGATCAAAGATTCTGGTTTCTGGCTCTGTAAATGCTCTTCTTCTGTTACTCTGGTACTTCTGTGTCTCCTGCCCCTCTTGATGCCGCATCCAGTTTTTCCCCCCAGGAGAATGTGCAGGCTTTGGTGTCAGACTTTTGGCAGTAGAATTCTGGCTCTGTCTTTTACTTGCTGTGTGACCTTGGGCAGGTTGTTTAACTTCTTTGTCTCGTTCCTCATCTGTAAAATGAGCATCATAAATAATACCTTTCCTCATAGGGTTGATATGAGGATTAAATGAGTTGACACACGCAGAGCTTTTAGAGCAATGCTAAGCATATAACAAATGTTCAGTAAATAGCATCATATATATAATGCCATTTGGGGTCATTTGAAAGAATTTCTTGTAACTGAAAGAGCCTAAAGAGTTAACTTGCTTACGGACTCAGAACAGTGCAACCCAGTTTGTGGGCTGGATAAGCAAGATTATTTCAGGTATTGTGTAGGGCATTAAAAAATACTGTCTTATTCAGTATGAATAATAGGAATTGCTGTTTATTAAGCGTTTAGATGCTTGATGCTGTTATAAACGTTTTACCTACTTAACTCCTTGGATCATCACAATAACCTGGTGAAGTAGGTACTCTTGTTGTCTTCATTTTAGAGAGGTAGAAACAGAAGTAGGGAGGCCAAGCGTCTTGTCTAAGCTTATACAATATGTAGCTGGCATAGCTAGGATTTGGACTCATTTGTTGTAATTGTAGAGTTTTAATTTGTAAGCATCTCTTTCCTTTTCAGTTCTTATTTACCTTTTTAAGTGAAACCAAGGAGAATGTCTCAGTTTGTTGCTAATATTTCTTTTACACTTTTCTAATGCTTCTCTCCCATTTTAATGGAAGTAGCATACCTCAGGTACAGAGACTTAGGTGAGCAAGGTATGATACTAGGTAGTTTGCTAGGTAAGATTCTTATACTGTATGTGAAGTGGTATAATATCACTTGAAGATAGACCATGTTAAGTTAAAAGGTGTATACTCTAAATCCTAAAGCAATCCTGTTTTTAAAAATGTTACAGGTAATAAGCCAACAAAGGAGATAATATGGAATCAGAAAACATACTCATTTAATTCAAAAGAAGGCATAAAAAGAAAAAAAGTATGGGACAAATAGAAATAAATAGCAAGATAATAGAGTTAAACCTAACAATATTAGTAATCACATCAAATATTAATGGTCTAAACACACCAGTTAAAAGGCAGAGATTTTCAGTTATGCTAAAAAAGCAAGACCCAACTATATCCTTGCCTACAAGAAACATACTTCAAATATAAAGATGCAAACAGGTTAAAAGTAAAGGATAGAAAAAGATATATCATACTTACAAGAGTCAAAAGAAAGATGGAATGGCTATATTAATATCAGACAAAGTAGACTTCATTAAGAGCAAAGAATACTTCCGAGGATAAGGGATGTCATTACATAATGATAAAGAGCTTGGTTAATCAAGAGGGCATAACAGTTCTAAATATTTGTGCCCCTAATAACAGAATTTCAAAAATACATCAAACAAAAACTGATAGAACTTCAAGGAGAAATAGTCAAATCCTCAGTTGTAGTTGGAAATTTCAGTACACTTCTCTCAGTATTGAAAATCACAAAGATGTAGTGGACTTGAATGATACTGTCAACCAATTTGACTTAGTTAACTTTGATAGAGTATTATTCTACCTAACAACAACAGGATGTTCTTCTCAATTCTTCTTACGTGCACATGGAACATTTTCTATGATAGACCATATTTTGGGCCATAAAACAAGTCTCAGTAATTTAAAAGGATTGAGATCCTGTGTTTCCTCATTACAGTGGAATTAAATTAGAAATTACTAACAGACAACTGTGGAAAATTTACTAATACTTGGAAACTAAATAATACAAGTCTAAATAACCTGTGGGTCAAAGAAGAGATCAAAAGAAAATTAGAAAATATTTTGTACTGAATGAACATGAAAACACAACATATCAGAATTGTGAGATGCCACTAAAGCACTTCTTAGGGGGGAATTTATAACACTGAATGCCTATATTAGAGAATAAAAAAGATCTCAAATTAATGACCTCTACTTCCACCTTAATAAATGAGCAAAAGAGCAAATTAAACCAGAGTAACTATTAGGAAGAGAATAGTAAAGATCAATGTGGAAATTAATGTATAGAAAACAGAAAAACAGTAGAGAAAATCATGTCTATTGAAATGAAAATGTCTATTAAAATGAAACCAAAAACTGATTGGGAAGATCAGTAAAATTGATAAAGCTCTAACCAGACTGGTTAATATCAGGAGTGACAGAGGTGACATCACTACAGATCCTACAGATGATAAAAGGATAACAAGGGACTATTATGAACAACTTTATACCTATATATTTTACAACAGAGATGGAATGGACAAATTCTTCAAAAGACACAATACTACCAAACTTCACTCAAGAAGAAATAGACAACCTGAATAGCCCTCTATCTGTTAAAGAAATAGAATTTGTGTTTAAAATGTTCCCACCAAGAACACTCCAGGTCCCGATGACTTCACAAGTGAATTCTACTAAATATTTAAGGAATAAATTATACCAGTTCTACATAAACACTTTCCAAAAATTGCAGAGGAGGAAATAATACTTCCTAACTTATTTCACGAGGCCAGCATTACCTTTATACTCAAACTAGACAAAGACATTATGAGAAAAGACTTCATAGAAATATCCCACATGAGCATACATGGAAAACTTCTAAACAAATTATAGCAAATCGAATGCAACAATTTATATTAAAAAACATAATACATCATAACCAAGTGGGGTTTATTCTAGGAATGCAAGGTTATTTTAAAATTTAAAAAACAATCAGTGTAATTCACTCTATTAACCAACTAAAAAAAGAAAAACCATATGATCATTTCAATAAATGCAAGAAGGAAAAAGCATTTGACAATCTTACCTCCATTCCAGATAACTCTGAGCAAATTAGGATTAGAAAGGAATTTCTTCAACCCAATAAAAGACATCTGAAAAAACGACAGATAATGTAGTTTTAATGGTGGAACACCAAATGATTTCTCCCTGAGACCAGGAACAAGACAAGGTTGTCTACTCTCACCACTTCTTTTTTTTTTTCCCCTTTTTCTCCCCAAAGCCCCCTGGTACATGGTTGTATATTCTTAGTTGTGGGTCCTTCTGGTTGTGGCATGTGGGACACTGCCTCAGCATGGCTTGATGAGCGGGACCATGTCTGTGCCCAGGATTCGAACCAGCAAAACCCTGGGTTGCTGAAGCGGAGCACGCAAACTTAACCACTCGGCCACAAGGCTGGCCCCATCACCAACTTCTTTTCCAAAGTTCACTAGAGGTTCTAACCAGTGCAGTCAAGCAAGAAAAAGAAACAAAAGGCATCTAGAATGGAAAGGAAGAAATCAGTGTGTCTTTTTTTGCTTACGACATGACTGTGGAGAAAATTTGATGGAATTTATGAAACTACTAGAACTAATAAGTGAGTTGCAGAATATAGGATCAATATATAAATATCAGTTGCACTTCTTTACACTAGCAATGAACAGTCAAATTGAAGTTTAATAAAACTAATGCCATTGGCACTAGCAACACATGTGATATACTGAAGACTACACAGCGTTGCTGGACAAAATTAGAGGACACTTAGATAAATGAGGAGATAGTGCTTGTTCATAGGTCAGAAGCTTCACTGTAGCTAGGATGACAGTTCTCCCCAAATTGATCTATTGAGTCAGTGCAATCCCAATCAAAATCTTAGCAGGGCTTTTTTGCAGAAATAGACAAGCTGATTCCAAAATTTATGTATAAGTGAAATGGACCTAGAATAGAAGAAACCACTTTGAAAAAGAGGAACAGAGTTAGAGAGCTAGTACCACCTGCTAGCACAATTCGCTATAAAACTAAAATAATCAAAACCCTGTAGACGTGGTGTAAAGATAGAGAAATAGATCAGTGGAGTAGAAGAATCCAGAAATAAGCCAATACGTGTATGGACAATTGAGTTTTAACAAAGTGCGAAGGAAAATTCCATGAAGAAAGTATAGTCCTTTCAACAGATGATGCTGGTGCAATTGGATATCCATATATAAGCAAATCAACTTCAGTCTATATATCTTGCATTGTATACAAAAATTAACTCAAAATGAATCATAGACCTAAATGTAGAACCTAAAATTATGAAGTTCTTAGACAAAAACAGGAGAAAATCTCTGTGGTCTTGAGTTAGGCAAATATTTTTTAGGTATGACACCAAAAGCATGATCCATAAAACAGCACATTGATCAAATGAACTTCATCAAATTAAAAATGTGTGCTCTTCGAAAGATGTTGTTAAGAGAATGAAAAGACAACCTGCAGAGTGGGAGCAAATATTTGCAAATCAAATATCCGATTAAGGATTTGTGTCGAGGATATATAAAGAACTCTCAAGAAGTATTTATTTACATAACATATTAAATATAATATTAGTCATTAGAGAAATACAAATTAAAATCACAGTGAGCTACCAATACACACCTATTAGAATGGCTAAAATCAGAGACTGACCTTACCAAGTGTTAACAAGGGTGTGAAATAACTGGAACTCTAGACTTTGCTCTTGGGCCTGTAAAATAGTACAACCACTTTAGAAAACAGTTCGATTGTTTCTTAAAGTGTTAGATATAGACCCACCAGCTAGTCTACACCTAGATATTTACTGAAGAGAAAAGACTTTGGGAGTGACTGGGTGGGTGTGGTCGCTACCTTGATTATGGAGACTTTTTTCATGAGTGTATGCCATATACTTGAAACATGTGCAGTTTATTATATGCCACTATATATAAAGAAAGCTGTTTTTAATGATGGAATAAACATCCTAATGTAGATACGAATTGATAAAAGATTTATTTAAAACTGCTTATATAACAGGCATCTTTCACATAATTACTTTAAATATACACAAAGCAGAAAAAGTTGATTGAAATCTTTTTCTTAGAAATAATCGAGAAATTTAATTCATTTGGATCAGAGGTTCTCAGCTGGAGCAATTTTACCCCCCAGGGGGCATTTGGCAGTATCTGGAGACATTTGATTGCCAAAACTGTTAATGGCATGTAGTGGATACAGGCCACAGATACTGCCAAACAGCCTCAAGTGCACAGCATAGTCCCCTCAAGGGAGAATTACCTGGTTTCAAATGTCAGTGCCAAGGTTGAGAAACCCTGATTTATAGAGTATCTAAAGTCAATCTAGCTGCTTATTTTTTGACAAAACAAGTTGCTAAGCAAGAACCTTTGAAGAAAATTCTATCTAAGGCTTTTGGAAATGTGTGGATGATATAATTATGAGACTCATTTTTGAAATAATTATTTTTGTATAGCCACCTGGAGTTGATCTGTTTGGATGTGTTGCAGTATTTGTTTTCATATCATTTGAAAAAAATGTCAAAACGTCCCTACTACCACACCCATAGTTTCTCAGCCTAGTCTCAGAGAGGCCACCAGTAGAGCTTAATTTTAATTGATGGACTAACGTTTAGCTTTTGTTTGTTTTTAAATATTTAGTGGCTATTTGAAATCTGAAATTTAAATTTAAGGTTCATTAATTTTAAGTGCCTACCTAGGCATCTTTTTGCCAGTGTTCCACAAATAGGCCAAGACTCCGGTCCTCAGATCAGAGAGTTTTCAGTAGTTTTGCATGGTGACACTTGGATCTGAGTATTTTCTTCTTTTTCTGTTTTAAAAGAGAAGCTGGGGGAGACAAGGTAGATTTGAGTGAAAGAATGAGGGAGAAAGACAAGGATTTGGATTGGGTTGACAACATTGACTCTTAATATGTTGCTTATGAGGGGCAGTTTTTTTCCAAATAGGGTAATACTTGGAATTTTGTATATTTGATTTGGTTAGGAGTAGTTTGCTGCTCCTACAAATATATCTACAGCTGCCCCCACAAGACTCATGTTACAGAGCTAAATTTGATCCATATACAGCTTTCCTCTGCATATTGCTCGCATCTATTGTACTATAGGAGTGCTTTCTGAAGTAGAATCTGTGCCTGTTTTTGTTCTAGATCAGGGCTTGGCAAACTTTCTGTAAAGGCCCAGATAGTAAATACTTCAGAATTTTTTTCTTTTTGCAGGCCCTACAATCTCTTTCATCTACTTAGGTCTGCTTTTGTAGCAGGCAAGTAACAATAAACAATACATAAATGAATGAATGTGGCTGTGTTCCAGTAAAACTTAATCTACAGAGACAGGGCTGGATTCAGCTTGTGGGCCATAGTTTGCCAACCCCTGTCCTAGACCCAGCATTTCCTCTTTGGGACATGTGGCGTTTTCTGCTTAGTTTCCCAGTGGTGGCTGGTTGCAAATAGAAGGTGGTACCCTTTCACCTGCAGCTGCTCTGTTGTCTTGAATGGCTTTTACTGATGGTAATATGATAAATTTCAATTCACACATGAAATTTAAATGAGAAGTGGAATGATAAGGTTTGCTTGGTTCCTTTCTCATTCACAACCCATGTGCAGATGATCAACAAGTTCCAGCAAGTTTACCTTTGAAAAGTCTCTGGAATTAGGTTTTTAAAAATGTACTTATAATCTCTTGGCTGCAGTAGGGCAATCATCTCCTTATTGCTCTCTCTGCTTTTAAGGTTCTCTTTCTAATCCGTCAGCCTCCACACATGTTGACAGTTACTTTTCTAAAATAAAAGTATATGGCACATATCCTTGCCTGTAATTATACAGTGACTCCCACTCACCCAGAAAAGTGGTTCTTAACCACTTTTTATTCCTGAGTCCCTTTGAAAACCATTTGATAGCTGTGGATCCAGAAAAATTAATTATTTTGTGTTCATTACACAATTTTCATCCTTTTGGGGAGTTGGAAAGTCTAGTTCATGATCTCTTAGTTAAGAAATCTTGATTTAGAGAATAAAGTACATGTTTCTTCCTATGTTGTTGTAAATGCTTCATGAGCTGGCTCCAGTCTATCTTTGCAGTTTATGGTCTCTGTTCTCAAACTCTCTCTCTCTCTCTGTCTCTCTGTCTCTGTCTCTCTCTCTCTCTCCCTCTATGTCTCTGTCTCTCTCTCTCTGTGTCTCACTCCCACTCTCGCTCTCTCGCTTGCTCTCATGCTTTTTCTGTGAAGAATTAACCAACATTCTCCAGTCATGCCTGTTTCTTCCATTCTCTGTCTTTGTTAGTATTATTTCCTCTTCCAGGAACGTCCTTACCATTTCCCCTCCATCTGCCCAATTTCTGCTTGTTAAGATTTATCTCAAATATCAGATTGTCTGTGAAGACTTGCCTGACATTTCCTCTTTGGCAGAGATAAATAATTATGAAGGAGTCGTAGCAAATGAGACGTGTAGGGAAGCCTTCCTTTTCTGGGGGTGGGATGAGGAGGAGGATGGAAAGAGGAAACTTCTAGGAAAGATTATTTTGCTTTTAAGAGATATCCTACTTCTTAACCTCTCTGAGCCTGTTTCCTAAGTTGAATGTAATAATATTAGGGGGTCATTAACATAAATGAAGAACAGTGTTCCAGTCTCCGTACCACCTTGATATTTATGCAGGAAATTCTCTTCTGGTCACTGGATGGCCCCAGGAACTTATACAGGAGTAAACATCTTCAGAGACCCCGTACTCTCTGGTTCTTAATAAAGTGTTCTGATGGAAAACTACATTGTAAATCTATTAAAAGATTTCTTGAAATCCTTCTGCTGAAATTATTTTAAGGTGTGTCAGCTACAAATCGCTATGCAAATATATATGTTGTTATAGGCATTGCTACCTTTAAAAGGCCAGTGGGGTTTGAGTACATGATGCTTTTTTTTTTTGGCCAGTCAGTTGCTGATAGAATAGATCTCTGTTTTTCACAAATTAACACTTGTGGTTTTCACTATTCCCTGAATGACTGGGAGGGTGTGTGACATATGATGGTTTGTAATTTTGCTGAGCACAGATTTGATCCTAGTTCACCACCCATTGGGCACATCTCAGTGTAATTTGTTATTTTCTACTTTTTTGTGTAGTAACTTTTGTTACCAACACCGTTTATGCTGCTAGTGTTGGTGACCAAAGAGAAGCAAAAGTAATAGGTCTAGGAAGAGGAACTTGGGATAAATTAAAGAGTAAAATGTAAGAATCTGTGGTGGCTTAAATTCATGATGTAAATCAGCCTGCTTTGCAATTTGTGTGCTAATGTAAATAAGTATAAATTATTTCAGTATTTTTAGAATCATTAAATCAAAAGTAATTTAAATCATTAAATATTTCAGTATGTTTAGAATACTTCAGGTGTAAAAAAAAAAAATGTTATACTTTAATGTGTTATATGCCATAGTAGTGTTCTCAAATTTGGGGATTTTTCAAGATATCTTGGGACAAATCACTCAGAATCTGTTGTTCATGACGTCGTCACACAGGTATCCATTTGTTGAGATTTCTGAATTCAATAAGAATGGATAATAGTCTCAGTCTCTGTGTGTGTGTGTGTGTGTGTGTGTGTATGTATCTTCTGAATGAAACTTACAAAGTCATGTAATTTACTAGTCCGTTTATAAGGACTCTGCGTTTTCGTTGCCTACAGGATAAAGTCCAGGCTTTTCTTTTTACTGTGACAGACATTGCCCTTTATACCTACTTCTCCAGGCTCAGTTCCTGATGCTTCCTATCTCTTGTTTACATTTTGCCCTCTAATTATACTGTACTCAACTATTGACAGTTCTCTGAATGCCCGTGACGAAGGATTTCACCATTCCTGGCCTTCGTGCATGCTGTTTCCTTTGTCAGCTTGTTCACCTAGTGAGCTTATTTTAGAAGTGAAGAGGGAGCAAAACTAGATATTTCACCCCCTGCCACCCACACATTTCCACAGTATTTAAACATACAATTAAGGGTTGGTAGGGAGATGGTAATTTGGCATTGTAGAAAGCACCAAGGATTAGCAAAGAGAAGGCTTGCATTTAAGACCTGCCTCTGCCATTAACTGGTTATGTGAGCTTGGCCAGATCACAGACCTCCTGTTGGATTGTTGTCTTCTATAAAATCAGGGGATTGGGGGCCAGCCCGCTGGTGCAGCGGCGAAGTTCGCATGTTCTGCTTCGGTGGCCCGGGGTTCACCGGTTCGGATCCTGGGTGCGGACATGGCACCCCTTGGCAAGCCATGCTGTGGCAGGCGTCCCACATATAAAGTAGAGGAAGGTGGGCACGGATGTCAGCTCAGGGCCAGTCTTCCTCAGCAAATAGAGGAGGATTGGTGATGTTAGCTCAGGGCTAATCTTCCTCAAATAAGTAAATGAAATCAGGGGATTGAAATAAAGCAATGGGTGAGCAGACTTGCCTTTTTCCCCCTTTCTTTTCTTTACTTCCATTTTTCTTCCCTCCCCTTCTTTCATCCTTGCATGTTTGAAAGATGTGACACTTCCCCATCTCTTTATAGTAAATTACTATTGCCATGACTCTTCATGGGGAGTCGGCGGGTTGGGGGAGGCCATGGCCCTGGGATGAGGGAGGCAAATATTAAAATAAAGACGACTTGGGGATTTGAAATGTACCTCAAGGTGAGATTGCCAAAGTGCTTTCCACCTCTTAAATAGTATTCATCTGTATTATTCTTTGTATTAGTGTGAGGCAAAAATATTTGTGGATATATGTAGTTTAGTTCCAAAAGGCTGTTCATGAGACTATTGTGGCTCTAAAGTGAAACTAAACAAGTGACCGCTAACGCCATCTGTTGGTGGGAAGAGTTGTACTTTTAATTGGATGTATAACTTAGTTTCTATGAAATTTTGCAAATTGAGGAGCTTTTGTATAATTCAGGAGAATTTACAGGATTCCCCCCCCCCCACTTTTTATTTTGAAATAACTTCAGCCTAACAGGAAAGTTATAAGACAAGTGAAGAGAATTCCTATATAACCTCTATACAAATTCACCAGTTTTTAACATTTTGCCCCATTTACTTTATCATTCACTTATTTCTCTCTCACACACACACATGCTGTTTTTCTGAAATATTTGAGATTAGTTTGCATACCTCATACCCCTTTACCTCTTAATACTTCAATTGTATTTCTTAAAAACAAAATTATTCTGGGGCTGGCCCCGTGGCCGAGTGGTTGGGTCTGTGCGCTCAGCTGCAGGCGGCCCAGTGTTTCGTTGGTTCGAATCCTGGGCATGGACATGGCACTGCTCGTCAGGCCACGCTGAGGCAGCGTCCCACATGCTACAACTAGAGGGACCCACAACGAAGAATATACAACTATGTACTGGGGGGCTTTGGGGAGAAAAAGGAAAAAATAAAATCTTTAAAAAAAAAAATTATTCTTTTGTGTAACCACATACAGTTATCAAGTTCAAGAATCTGCAGTCTGTGTTCCAGTTTGGTGAATTGTCCCAATAGTATCTTTCATAGCATTTTTTCTAGCATTTACCACTCTCCAATACAGGATCTTTAGTTGTCCTGTCTCTTGAGTTTCCTTTAATTTGTAATGGCTCCTCAGCCTTTCTTTGTCTCTCATTAACACTGACGTTTTTAAAAGAATGCATTTACAGCATGTTCCTCAGTTTTGGTTTGTCCATTTCCTTGAGGTTAGATTCAGGTTATGCATTCCCAGCTCCACTGCTCATACGTGATGTTGTGTCCTTCCAGAGCATCGCATCAGAGGGGCGTGATGTCTGCCTGATCCACACAGTCAAGATGTTATCCTGTTTCTTCACACAGTATAGTTACTTATTTTCCCTCTTACAACTAAAAGCAATCTCTGGGAAAACTCTGTTTTTGTTTTTTACTTTTTTCTAATTAAAATAATATCTTTGTGGAAAATTTAAAAATACACAGATACGTCAAAGTTAGGAAAAAACTGACTTGTAAACCTGGGGATAGCTACATTTTAGTGTATGTTGGTACAGTCTCTCTTCTATGCCATAATAATGATGACAACCAAAAAGGATTATACCTTAAATACTGTTTGGTAAATTGCTCTATTCATTTGGCTGTAGGTTGTGAATATTTTCCCTTGTGTCACTGAGTTCTTCTCCGCTATGTTAGTGGTTGCGTAGTGCTCCATTGTGTATAATCCTTTGCCTGTGGGTTACCCTGTAATGTTCGGTTTAGCCTCATATTTCAGATACAGGAACCTCTTGGGTGTCCAGGCCATTTGATTGCCTTTCTTTCTGGGCTCTTTTCTCTTGCAGCATAAAGGAGGTAGTGCTGTACTGTTGCCTCACCTGAAATCTCGGCTCCAACTGTGGAGCCCTGACGTCCATCTTGCCCCTATCAGTACGGACTGACTGTGCCGTTTTTCTGTTCCACTCTTTGATGCCAGCAGGCTGCGTTTCTTTCACTGACTATTCCTGGGCTACAGTGGAACACTTTTGCCAAATATAGAAATCTGTTTTTGATTTGGTTGGATTGTCTTCATGCTTTAATTGCTAATATTGTACAGCATGTTGGGGTTTTTTTGTTTATTTCAAATATATGGTATTATGACTTAAATGGGCTTTTATGGGCTAGTCTTCTAAGTAGAGCTCCTGGCCAAAATGCTCACACGTCCACCAAAAACAAAAACACACAAAACAAAACAGAAATGTGTGAAACTTCCTTTGTGTCATCTGAATTTCTTTTCTTTTTAAACTATTGCAACCTCTTTTTTTTTTTTTAAGATTGGCACCTGAGCTAACAACTGTTGCCAATCTTTTTTTCTTTCTTCTTTTTCTCCTCAAAGCCCCCCAGTACATGGTTGTACATTCTTGTTGTGAGTGCCTCTCATTGTGGCATGTGGGGCACTGCCTCAGCATGGCTTGATGAGTGGTACTGTGTCAGCGCCCAGGATCTGAACTGGCGAAACCCTGGGCCACCAGAGCAGAGCATACTAACTTAGTCACTTGGCCAGGGGCCGTCCCCTGTCATCTGAATTTCTAGTTAAGCTATGTTTGTATTTGGGGCCATAGGAGATCTCTTATGTATTAGAATCACTTGACAGATTATCTTCAGCAAACCTTCCATGCTGGAGAGAGAGCATAACCTTTAAAGGCACTATTTAATAGATTTTTCTGCCTTTAATATTTAGTCATTTGAAGGTCTTTCTTCCCCTACAAGTATTTAGTTTTAGGCCATTTAGGTACATGGAAATATAAGCTCTCTGTGTAGATTTAGGCCATTTAGGTACACGGAAATATAAGCTCTCTGTGTAAGTGTAGGCTATTTTATAAATGCATCATCCCATTACTTCTACAATTTAGTACAAATGCAACAAAATTATATCCGAAAGACTTACGTGTAGTCTCTCTTTATTGACTTAAGGTGAAACAGTTTTAACTGAAGTGAATTCTTTAATGTAACGTCGTCGTCGTTAAACTTTTCTTTACACTTGGAGACAGAATGTCTGCTGTTTGATAGATGGTGAGGTATGTTTTAAATGGGCCACTTTCTTTTCATTGCCCTTAATATGTATGCACTCTACTTCTGGTAGAATATTAGTGTGACAGTGTGATCAGTGAAACAGTTTTCTGCTCTCCTTATATTTTTCCTTCTAATTTAAGATCTTAGCTTACTTTGTGTTAAAAATCATTGTTCTCTCATTTTGAGTATGTACCTCAAATATTTAGAAACAGCGTGTGTATCTAGACAAGACTTACAGACATTTACAGTCAAGCAGTCATTTGGTAAGTGATGTAGTAAACAGTCTTGCTGGGAAACTGTTTATTTAGTTCTTTTGACCTGAGACTGTTAAATGTGTAGATTAGACATTATCAATTTTTTTTTTCCTTTTGCAACCTGGGTGGTGTGTGAAATTGCTAAACCTGACAGTGATTGATGTTTCTCCAGCACTTGTCTTTTTTTCCTTACAGATTCAGGGTGTATTCTTATCCTTGTGAATTGCTGTTGTTTGAAAAATGCTTGCTATCCTTTGATTAAGAATTAAGTGTAGCTTAGATTTTTTTAATCACTTGTTCTATACTACTAAGGATAAATGGAGTAATTTCACGTTGTGTACTTTTGAATAAATTCATAAAATAATTTATAACATTTATGTTTAATCTACACTTAGAAATTAGTTGTTGCAACATGCAAAGTGGTGTCTCTTAAGGGACCTCTGTTCATTAAATCCAGTATTTAGAGTTATCTCTTTCTTGTCCTGAAAGATATATTATTATTAGTTAACGTGTTTATACACTTAGACCTTCTTTCTAAGAACTTAAATTTAATTGAAGAAATATTTTTTAATCATTTAGTAGATTTCTTTTCCAGTGTGGTGTCTTAAAATATGCTTTCAACATGCTTTATTTAGAGTAGTTTACTCTCTCTTTCTCATCCGTTTGTATTTTTCACATGCTCATGGAATTGAGAAGTAGAAGCAGGGCTGTTAGAGATCTGCATCCTCCTCTCCCTTTGTTTTTCTTGTTTTAGAAGCCGCATCACTGATAGATGGACTTTGAGCCCTGCTTAAATATTAGCAAAGTTCCTTCCCCAGGCCTTATAGCTGGCTGGTAGTGCCTAAGCTCGGATTTGAACCCAGGACTTTCTGACTCCAAAATTTGTGTTCTTTCCATTCAACTGTTCATTTCTATGTAACATTTCTAGACGCATTGAGTTTTTTCTATATGATTTCGTTTAATTCTTACAAAATCTTTCTGAGGTGCATTTTATCATTCCTTATTTATAAATGAAGAAGCCAGAGTTCAGAGATTAAGTAATTTACCCAGCATAACACACCTGGTTAAAGTCCTAGAATTAGTATTCCGTATCTCATACTTTTCCCACTGAACTGCTTTTTCTGCCTCTTGGTGGGGGAAGGTCGTTCACTAATTAATGTGAATTCCATTAATTTTTTCTTTTAAATATCCTCTAACTGAGATTGCCATTTCTGCAGCGTCAGGGGTTCTGAATTAGAAGTGGTGATGATAGAATGAAGGTGACTGAAGTTCAGGGGCTAGAACGTGTTCCTGGGAGGTTTTGTACAACTAGAAGACTAGGTGAGGGTCCTGGGCAGCAGAGACTGGAGAAGCTTGGGTGGGAAAGGGGCCTGCACATCCTTTCAGATACTTGGCTATTTTTGGCAAAAGGTGTAGCATATTGTTTACTACCCGCCTTCCCGTAAAGCCCAGTGCCATACCCCTGGCGTGTTAAACCTTGAAATACTGATTTTAGTTTCCCTAAGGTCACTTCCCCACTCAGAAACCTTTAGTGATTCCTACTGCCTGTCCCTTCGAGTCTAAATTCCCCCGTTTGACAGTTGAGACCCTCCACAGTCTGGTCCTGTCACTTCTTTGAACTTTCCAGAGCTCATGAGAAAGGTTCTGCCTAGCAAGCCGGCCTGCGCTCCACCTCATCTCTGGGCCGTCTTCACTTTTAAGTTTGCGCCCTTGTTATGGTGTTTTTACTTCTCCTTTCTTCCTACTCTTCAGCTTGTCTTTCTTTATAAACCTAAACAACATTTCTTCCTGTAGAAATCACGTGACTCTTCAAGCTGCACCACAGTGTAACAAGTTGCAGTATTCTCCAATTCTTTCATGTCCTGCTCTTTTCCCCTCTAGCCGTATTATAAACTTGCTCAGGTAGGAACAACCTTTTAGGCTCCGCTTTCTGCTTCCTTCCTTCCCTCCTTTTGTCTTCCGCCTCCCCCTGCCCTTCTCCCTCCCCCACGCCCCTTCTTCTCTCCTGGTTTTGTTCTGTCTGTTCTTTCATCAGTTCATCCATTTCTCCTGTCTTTTGTTTTTCTGTCCATCTGCCCTCCCTTTTTTCCTCCCTTCCAAGCTGCTGTCCCTACTGTGTGTAAGCGTGGACAAGTCACCTGTCCTCTCATCTTTAAAAATGGGGATTGATGTTGTTACTTCATAGGGTTGTTTTGATGATGGAGTAAATTTTTAATGAAAAACTACTTAAAGCAGGGCCTGCCAGGTAATAAACACTCCATAACTGTTAGCTTTTTTTGTTATTGTTGTGCTGTTTTGTGTATTCCAGTGTACAAAACAAATGGTAGGATTTTCTATAAAAGGAGGAGTAGTTTCTTTTTTACATAAAAGAGTATCAGGGTTTTTTTCTTAATGTTTTATCTTTTTTTTTTTCTTCTTCTCCCCAAAGCCCCCCAGTACGTAGTTGTGTTTTCTAATTGTGAGTGCCTCTGGTTGTGGGTCACTGCCTCAGCATGGCCTGATGAGTGGTGCTAGGTCTGTGCCCAGGATCCGAACTGGCACAACCCTGGGCCACTGAAGCAGAGCGCATCAACTTAACCACTCCGCCATGGGGCATGCCCCAAGAGTATCATTTTTAAATGTAGTTCTAAATAGAGGTTAATTTTGAAGTTGTAAGCACTTTGACAATAATTCAGAAACATCTTAACAATCATGGTTACGATAATTATTTCTGCTCCTAACTTTACTTTGCTACGAAGTTAAACAGAAACTAAGATAGGTTTTTTTCTACCTTGAGGTAAATTAGTTTTTTGTGTATTACGTTCTTAATTGCTTGCCATGTGGACTAATTTTGTGGTAAATTCTTTCTTTATCTAAAAATGTCTTTACTTTGCTTCTCTTGAGTGAGAGTTTAGCTGGGGATAGAATTCTAGGTTGACAGTGATGTTCTCTTAGCACTTTGAAGGTATTTCATTTTCTTCTATGTCTGTTGGTACTGTTGAGAAGCTTCCCCATTAATTTTGTTTCTATGTATGTAAAGTGTATTATCCTGCTTGTTTTTTTAAAGAAGTATTCTCCAGTTTAAAGTGAAGTATATAGAATATGACTCTATCTATTTATCCTGCTTAAGGCTTATGATTCCTGAATATGAAGAGAGAGATATATCTCTTTCACATGTTCTGGAAACTTCTCAGCCTTTCTCTCTTTAAATATTGCCTTTCAGTATCTCTTTTTCTCTGGAATTTCTCTTAGACTGTGTTAGATCACATTCTTCTTCTTTTCATTTCTCTGAATCTCTCCACATTTTCCATATCATTAATTCTTTTTGGGGTTTTTTTGCATGTATTTTTGCATAATTTCATTTTTCTATTCTGCTTCACAGATTCTCTCTCCATTTGTGTTTAGTCTGATGCATAATTCTCCAGTGATTATTTATTTTCCTTTAAAAAACATTTTATTTGGTTCTCTTACAAATATTTGTCTTGCTTTGTCATAGCATCTTTGTTTTCAGTTTCTTCTTTTAAGGTTGCTGACTTTAATCTTTGCTGGTTTATAGACTACCTGATAATTTTTCATCCAAAGTTCTCAAGAGGTAATCCTAATAATTATTGTTTCCTGCTTTTACTAGTAGTGGGTTGTTTGCTTACAGAGTTGGTAAATTTTTATTCTGATCTTGCCAGTGGGGCTTTATTTGTGGGAATCCCACGTTGCCTGGGTTGAAGGAAAGTTCTTCCCTCCAGTCATATTGTATGTGACTTTCTTGTCTTGAGGATCTTGGACCATGCTGGTAGTATAAATTCAAATTCTGTATCTGTGCTGGAGCGTGCTTGGGATTACAAATTTTCATTTTGTAGATGAATTTGTGGTTGCACTCTTCCAGCCTCAGTGCTAAGCCCATGACAAGTCTCTTTATCTTCTTGTACCAGTGTACTTTTTTTTTATAGACCATTTTATCACTGATGGGGTAGACTGTCAATCTCTGACTTTGTTCCAGGTAAACGTACATGTGGGTGGGTGGGGAGGAGAGTGTGTATGTGTGTCTCAACTCCATTCTCATCTCTTAGTTGCCTTTTCTTTTCTATCCAACTCTTATCAAAATTCAAGCCCCCATTTCTCAATTTCTTTTGTAGTACAAAGATTTTTACATTGTTTTGTCAGCCATTTGCTGGAAATAGAAATCTTCCTCATATTTTTTTCGTGTGTGTAGTGTTGCGTGCACTGACTATTTGGTTGCCATTCTCCCTGTACCTTTGTCGTTAATTGGGTCTTTATTTAACGTTATCCTGAGAATGACTGCTTTGTTCAGTCATTCACTTGTTCTTTTAACAGATAGTTAAGTAGGTAACTGAGATCAAGTATTGTGTTTATGTGCCTGAATGCAAAGATGAAAAATAATAGTTTTTCTGTCATGTTTTGTTTTACATATGGGTCTTTAACATTGGGGAACTCAAAATTCATTAAGGAGAGACATAAATAAATCAGTGCAAAAATATAGCAGCAGAATTTGGATGAAAGAGCAGTGGAAGTGCAAAGGCAGGAGACTAATGACCTCTCTCTGGGAGGCAGTGGAAACTCTTAACATCCGGGATAGACATCAGAACCCCTTTCTTTTTAATTTGTCTTGCAATAACAAACTTCTTGGTTTTTTTGAGGAAGATTAGCCCTGAGCTAACGTCTGCTGCCAATCCTCCTCTATTTGCTGAGGAAGACTGGCCCTGAGCTAATGTCCATGCCCATCTTCCTCTACTTTATATGTGGGACGCCTACCACAGCATGGCTTGCCAAGCTGTGCCATGTCCGCACCCGGGATCTGAACCAGTGAACCCTGGGCCGCCGAAGAGGAATGTGTGAACTTAACAGCTGCACCACCGTGCCAGCCCCTGACTTGAACTTTTTAAGAGTGGCAAAGAGCAAAGATAATCTTGCTTTAGTGCTATACCGGAAATGATTTTAAGAAGCAATTACATTTTTTTTATTAAACTTTTGTCAGAATAGCTCAATATCAATTATGTTGAAAACAAAATGTTCTTTGTTATCATCAGCATTTCGATGGCTGTAGTTATTGAAACAGAGCACTGGGGAATTTGGGACTAATTTAATTTTCTTAGATTAAAAAAATAAAGAAGGCACAGTATAAGTTTAGCTGTCACACATGCTGAAAATGAGCTTGCCTTAGTGCTGTCATATACAGGCCATTTAAATCTTTGGGATTTCCATGAATATCATATAAAATGTCTTTAATATTTATTTAAGGGGCTGGCCTGGTGGTGCAGTGGTTAAATTCATGCACTCTGTTTCGGTGGTCTGGGGTTCGTGGGTTCAGATCCTGGGTGTGGACCTATACACCACTCATCAAGCTGTGCTGTGGTGATGGCCCACATACAAAATAGAGGAAGATTGGCACAGATGTTAGCTCAGAGACAACCTTCCTCAAGCAAAAAGAGGAAGATGGGCAACAGATGTTAGTTCAGGGCCGATCTTCCTCACCAAAAAAAAGAAAAAAATCAGAAAAACATTTAAAAATAAATTTTAAAGGAAAGAAAATTGTAATAACTTTAAAATACTGAATTGCAATTATGGTTTTTAGTTTTACCTATTTCTTTTTTTTTCTCATGAAACTTACAAGAATGTTATAACAAGAGGGTTTAGAGTCTATTGTTGAACCTGTCACTTCTATTTTCATGTTTCTTATAATTGTCCATTTGAATTTTTCAGTGTGGTTATATACAAAGGTATTAAAGTTGCTTCTGGTATTCACTGTTGTAAATAGTGCTTGATTGAATAGCTTTATTTATATAGGTTTTTCTTTTTCTCCAGAGTTTTAATATGATGAACTACTGAGATTTTAAGCCAGAATGTATGAACACACCAATTCTTTATTGTCTTGATGTTTCCAAAGAAATTGCACTAATTAATTGCATTTCACTACCATTTTCCTTATAGTTACTTTTCTAGAGTATATTTTATAAAGCTATCAAATGTCTTTAGCATAATATTCCTAATGATGATAGTATAAATTATTTTAGAAAAGAGTATGTAACTCGTACTAGGAAGTGAGATTAGTTAGTGAGAAGTTCTCAGTTTAACCCTTGTCCATTTATTTTAAAGCATTGATTTCTTGGTGGGAATCTTGTTGAGACAGTGGGGAGTGAGGAAGCTGAATGATTGCGCCTGCATTTAATAATCTAGTTCTGTGACCTCAAGCACAGAGCTAAATCTACACATTTCAGATTTCCTGTTGTGGGATTATA
Source organism: Equus caballus (assembly GCF_041296265.1). NCBI lineage: Eukaryota > Metazoa > Chordata > Mammalia > Perissodactyla > Equidae > Equus > Equus caballus. The sequence continues at coordinate 13,749,254 of NC_091688.1, forward strand.
TTGCTTGGAAAGAAGCAATATCCCTGTTTTGAGATTTAAACCCAAATGAATCAGGTTAACTGTCATTAGAAATTTCAGAAGAGAATAAGTAGGAAATAATGAATTTAATCAAGAAAAGAGCTGCTGTGATGTTGGTGGTCACTAGGAATGTGCTGTCCCTAGTGCCAGGAGAAGGAAATAATATTAAAGCATATATTTGTCTTGTTTAATTTGATCTTCTCTGTGTGCAAAACATGGAAGGGTCTTAAGGCACATACTAAAAATTAAACCCATGTCTCTTTTAAACTTGCTGTGTTTTTATGCTATCATTTGAGGCTTTGTCGTACTTCAACAGTATTAAATACTATTGATATGGAATTATAAGATTTTCTTTAAGGTATGCTGTGCTGTGCTTTTTTTTCTTATTACTTGTAATGGATTTTAATATGACCTTAATTTTCATGGAATATTTTAATGACATTTTAATTAAAAGCAGGCAGAAAAAACTTGATTCTTGACTGTTATAGTTTAAAAATATATTAATGTTTATTCCTGGTCTGTATTACCTCTTTTTCAGTAAATAATAGTAATAAAATTTATATATTTGATATGTAAAGTTGATTAAGGGTACCTATCCTTTAACAATTTAATTAAAATCTTTTTCTTAACACTAGGGGGCACTCTTGATTTATGGATTCATATCTGAATTAATCTTTATGCATGGAATGTGGAATGAAATGAAGTTACTTCAAAACATTTCATTGCAAACTGAGTGCACCTTTAGAGAGAATTTGGATTACCAAACTCATTTTGAATAGCAGTGTAAATATAAGTTGATCTTTAATAGTGTTGTAAGGATAAGCTTATAAAATGAGATACTGTAGATTGGAGGAAATTTAAGTATTTCTGTGCTCCATTCATTTTCACATTGATTTTCTAAATGGTTTTAAAAATTCATTATTTCTGATATATTTCTCATTTAAAAAATTCTAGGATAGTGTTTGCTCTTAGCAGATACTTAGGATATATCTGAAGAAATGTGGGTAAAGTTAAGATGTGACTGAAGGCTGCTGTCATTAGTAATAATCTTTAAGCATTTGAAACCAGGAATGTTTTGCTACATCTAGGAAACAGATTTTAGGCATTCTCACTCATTGTGTTTGCGGTTAGGATTTTGGTGATGCCCGCCAACATGTATTTTGCTAGAGGTGTGTTTCTAAGGTTTTTGTCTTCTTTAATTAGAAGACTCCATTGAATTTAAGCTTTGTGTGGATTAAGTAGATAATAAAATCTGCATCATCAGAATAGCACACTTACCATGCATCAGCACTGTGTTAGCTGCTTTGCATGTATTAATTCATTTTTCCTCACACAACTCTATGAACTAGGTGCTTGTTGTTATCTCTGTTTCATAGGTAAGGAAACTGAGCACAGAAAAGTTAAACAGTTTACTGGGTTCACACTTAGGCAGTCTTGTCCTAGAGCCTGCTTCAAAATCGCCGTCCTGTATTGCTTCTCCAGAGAGAGGAAACAGCAGCAGGAGAATTATTATTGATATTTCAAACTCAGTTTTTGAAGTGGCTATAGTTTGAAATATGTAATTATGGACACATCATTTCTATTATGAAAAATATCATAGAAATTTAAAGTTGGAAAGGGGCCTTGAAGTCCATTTACTCTTGTCATTTTACGGAGAGGGAAATTCCGTTCTAGACAGGTGAAGTTCCCAATGTGGTGCTATGCGGCAAGTTACTTGTGGAAAGGGGTTAGAACCTCAAGCAGATACTCTGACGTCCAGTAAAGTGGAAAGAAACATAGTGTTGTGGAGAGAATATTTGGCTGGAATGGCTTGAATTTTGTTCTTGGCTCCTCATTTACTAGCCTGGGTCCTCAGAGGCTCTGTTTCTTCGTGTTATATGAGTATATCTTCCTTAATTAGTCTTATTCATAGCAGTTGTGAAAATCAGTGAGATAATGGATTGACGATATTCAATAAACTTTAAAACCCTATGCGGATAAATGTCATTTATCACGGTATTTTTATGACATGTTCCATAATATTTTAATTTTGATTATTTGTGATATCTTTATAAACTAGATCATTAGCAGTGGTAAACTTACTCAGTATTGTTGATTTAGGGATATCATTTAGATCTCAAAAAATGTATTGTGTTATGCCGTGTTACTCTGCCACGTTTTTGAATTTTTCTCACAATGTGATAAATTATGCTTTTGCTTTGCTGATGAAGAACATAACAGCAACATGTATTGAACACTGTCCATGGTGTTTCTGATCATTTGAAAATAGCATACAGGATTGTCCTCAAACTGGATTTAGTGACTTAACTGAAATAAAATAGAGTTCAGTAAAGTTGAGGTATTGTATTCCTTGGCATGGTGATAGGCATGGATTTATTTTCTTAAACTTACAATATGACACACATTTAAAATATTCTGCCTGTTTTTTTCAGGAATAATAATGTATTTGCGGCCTTGGACGTGAACCAATCAGTCTTCTGTTGCTGATAACCTAGCGTCAGAGACTGATGTTGTGGGAAGCATGGACCTAATGAACGGGCAGGCAAGCAATGTTAATATTGCTGCTACTGCGTCTGAGGTAAGGCATTTAACAAGTTTAGTTGTGAGGTTTCTTAGCTGGCATTCTGATTTTTCAAGCATTATGGTTGGTCATAGATTTAAATCAGAACTTGAGAAAAAGGGCTACAAATTTCTTAGTTTTTTAAAAGACTGTTTTAATTGTGCCATTCGCATGTTCACTGTACATCCTAGAAAGTTAATTCTATTCTCAGAGGGATGGCTTTCAGTTTTTCACTGTTGAGTATGATGTTGGCTGTGGGTTTGCCATATATGGCCTTTATTATGTTGAGGTCCTTTCTTTCTATACCCATTTTATTGAGAGTTTTTATCATAAATGGATGTTGGATCTTGTCAGATGCTTTCTCTGCATCTATCAAGATGATCATGTGGTTTTTATTCCTCATTTTGTTAATGAGATGTATCACATTGATTGATTTGCGGATGTCGAACCATCTCTGCGGATGTTGAACCATCAAGTGGGGTATAAATCCCACTTCATCATGGTGTATGATCCTTTTAATGTATTGCTGTATTCGGCTTGCCAATGTTTTGTTGAGGCTTTTTGCATCTATGTTCATCAGCAATATTGGCCTGTAAATTTTCCTCCTTTGTGTTGTCTTTGGCTTTGGATCAAGGTGATGTTGACCTTGTAGAATGCGTTAGGAAGTATTCTGTCTTCTTCAGTTTTAGGGAATAATTTGAGAAGGGTAAGTATTAAATCTTCAAATGTTTGGTAGATTCTCCAGAGAAGCCATTTGGTCCTGGAGTTTTATTTTTGGGGAGATTTTGATTATTGTTTCAATCCCTTTGCTTTTCATCAGTCTATTCAGATTCTCTCTTTCTTCTTGCTTCAGTTTTGGGAGGTTGTATGAGTCTAAGAATTTATCTGTTTCTTCTAGGTTGCCCAATTTGTTGGCATATAGTTTTTCATAGTATTCTCTTATAATCCTTTGTATTTCTATGGTATCTGTTGTAGTTTCTCCCCTTTCATTTATGATTTTATTTGAACCTTCTTTTTTTCTTAGTGAGTCTGGCTAATGGTTTGTCAGTTTTATCTATCTTCTTAAAGAACAGCTCTTAGTTTCATTGATCCTACTTTTTTTTTTGGTTTCTATTTCATTTATTTCTGCTCTAATTTTTATTATTTCCCTTCTTCTGTTGACTTTGGGCTTTGTTCTTCTTTTTCTAGTTCTGTTAGGTATAGTTTAAGATTACTTACTTGAGTTTTTTCTTGTTTGTTAAGGCGGGCCTGTATTGCTTTGAATGTCCCTCTTAGTATTGCTTTTGCTGCAACCTGTATGAGTTGGTATGATGTATTTTCATTTTCACTTGTCTCCAGATATTTTTGATTTCTCCTTTAATTTCTTCATTGATCCATTAGTTGTTCAGTAGCATGTTGTTTAGTCTCCACATATTTGTGACTTTGCCTGCTTTTTTCTTGTAGTTGATTTCTAGTTTCATAGCATTGTGCTCAGAAAAGATGCTTGATATGATTTCAATCTTCTTAAATTTATTGACGCTTGCCTTGCGTCCCAACATATGATCTGTCTTTGAGAATGTTCCATGTGCACTTGAGAAGAATGTGTATTCTGCTGTTTTTGGATGGATGGAGTATTCTGTATATATCTATTAAGTCCATTTCATCTAATTTTTCATTTAATTTCACTATTTCCTTGTTGACCTTCTGTCTGGGTGATCTGTCCATTGATGTAACTGAGATGTTGAGGTTCCCTACTATTATTGTGTTGCTGTTAATTTCTCCCTTTAGGTCTGTTAGTAGTTGCTTTATGCACTTTGGTGCTCCTGTGTTGGGTGCATAGATATTTATAAGTGTCATGTCCTCTTGATGGAATGTCCCTTTTATCATTATATACTGCCTCTCTTTGTCTCTCATTGCCTTTTTTATCTTGACGTCTACTTTGTCTGATATAAGTATGGAAACACCTGCTTTGTTTTGTTTGTCATTTGCTTGAAGTATCATCTTCCATCCCTTCACTCTGAGCCTAGGACTTGTCTTAGGTCTTGTTTAAGCCTGGAACTTGTCTTTTAATTCATCCAGCCACTCTGTGTCTTTTGATTGGAGTATTCAATCCATTTGCATTTAGAGTGGTTATTGATATATGAAGGCTTAGTACTGCCATTTTATCACTTGTTTTTCAATTGTTCTGTATTTCCCTTGTTTCTCATCCCGTGTATTTCCGACTGCCACTTCAGTTTGGTGATTCTCTATGGTGGTTTTCTCAGTTTTCTCTTTATTTATCGTTTGTATCTCTGTTCTGATTTTTTGTTTAGTGGTTACCATGAGGTTTGTATAAAAGATCTTGTGGATGAGATTGTCCATTTTCTGATAGCCTCTTATTTCCATAGTCTAAGCATGTTCCATCCCTGTCCTCTTCCCCTTCCAAGTTATTGTTGTGACAACTTGTTCTGTTTTGTGTTGTGAGTTTGTGATTAAAGTGAAGTGATTATAGTTACTTTTGATGCTTTCCTTTCCTTTATCTTTATCTTAGAATTTTTCTTTTAATTTTTTCTTATAATTTTTTGCTAATCTGTTCTGATAGAGAACTATAATTTTCTGATTTTGTCTGCCTATTTATCTCCTTGCTCAAGGATTTGTAAACTTTTTTTTTTGTTTGTTCAGGTGTGAGGGCCTTGATCATTTCTTGTAGAGGGGGTCTTGTGACAGTGAGCTCTCTCAGCTTTTATTTATCTGGGAAAGTTTTTATTTCTACATCATATCTGAAGGATAATTTCACTGGATAGAGTATTCTTGGCTGAAAGTTTTTGTCTTAGTATTTTTAATATATCCTTCCACTCTCTCCCAGCCTGTAAGGTTTTTGCTGAGAAATCCACTAACAGCCTGATAGGGGTTCCTTTGTAGGTTATATTCTTCTGCCTTGCTGCCCTTAGTATTTTTTCTTTGTCGTTCACTTTTGCCAGTTTTACTAATATATGCCTTGGAGAAGGTCTTTTTACATTGATGTAATTGGGAGTTCTGTTAGCTTCACTTACATGTAATTCTAGCTCCTTCCTGAGGTTTGGGAAGTTCTCAGCTATTATTTCTTTGAACAAGCTCTCTGCTCCTTTCTCCCTCACTTCTCCCATTGGAATTCCTATAAATCCTTATGTTACATTTCCTAACTAAGTCAGATATTTCTCGGAGAATTTGTTTCTTTTTAGTCTTAGTTCTCTCTCCTCTTCCATCTGAAGCATTTGTGTATTTCTGTGCTCTTAGTTACTAATTCTGTCCTCCATAGTATCAGCTCTGTTTTTTAAGGGTTCCAGATTTCATTTTATTTCATTCATTGTGTTCTTCATCTCCAACATTTCTGATTGGCTTTTTTTTTTATAGTTTCAATCTCTTTTTTGAGGAATTCCCTCTGGTCATTAATTTTATTCCTATGTTCATTGAACTGTCTTTCTTAGTTTTCTTGTAAGTCCTTGAATTTCTTTATGATGACTACTTTGAATTCTCTGTCATTTAGATTGTAAATTTCTGTGCCTTCAGGATTTGTTTCTGGGTACTGGTCACTTTCCTTCTGGTCTGGAGTATTAGTGTATTTCTTCATGCAATTTGATGGGGTGGACTTTTGCTGTCACGTAGTGGTAGTATTGCACATTTCACCTCCCACCACTAGGGGGGACAGGAGCTTTGTTTTCTGAGCCCACCATGACCCCTGGCAGTTCTGCCCATCCACTGCTGTGCCAATAGGGCCAATAGGGCTCTCTGCGTCTTGCCACTGCTGCTTTACACACATAGGTGCAGGTGCTCTGGCAGCTACCCCCTGACCTGGCTGTCTGGCCGAGCTGCTGTGCCTGGTGGGGTTGGGTGGGGTGACCTTCTTTCCTGCCCCTGCTCTGCACTCTCTGGCTACCTGCCTGGGCTGCTCAGCTTGGTGGGTGCACCCCTACAGTGGCTTAGCTGCCTTGGTGTGGAGTGTTCCTGCAGGCTAGGAGGCAACTCTGAGAGTGAAAGCATTCCTATGAAAGGCTGCCTTTTCCCCCTTCTCCTCTAGAGTCGCACAGCGGTCGCTGCATGAGGTCCCATGCTGTAGATCACTGCCGTTGTGGAGGGAGAGGGAGTCACTTCCCTCTGTCCACTGTGTCCCAGGGTGTCCAGCATATGGCTGCATGGGTCTCCCACATGTCTGTTGTATGGATGTCGTCTGTCAGTTTATGAATGACCTTTTCATTGTATCTTAGGGGGGAGAGTCTAAGGGAAGAGCTCACTCCACCATGATGCTGATGTCACTCGTGGAAAGAGTTAATCCCTATCCACTTAAGATACTTGACAAATAATGATTACTTAAAACCCATTCTTGGGTTTAGTCTTATACAGAATTTCTTTTTAGGGTATTTTTACATTAGATGAACCTTGAGGGCAATGGTACAAGTGAGGCGAAGAAAGATTCTTTTATTTGGAATCACATAATTTTGGACATTGTCTAGATCCCTTGATTCCATGCTTATTGAAGGAGATCAAAGGACCATTAGGCTGGACTGCTCTAGTGATGTAGGTTAGAGTGTTAAAATGGAGACAAAGACTGAACTAGAAGCTCATCTCTCTAGTTAGTGAATTGTGATTTTATTTTTGCCTCACTTCTTTTTCTTTTTTTATTTGTCTGTAAATCTAGGGTACTTGCCTGCTTTCCTTATAACTTTAGCATCTAGCTCCTATATATTTCTCTGTTATTTTTTTCTTACTGTATAGGATGGGAATAATGTTTATGACTCTTTAATATCTTGGCCCCAAAGTTCCTTGGCCTCAAACCTCAACTCCGTTTTGCCCCAGCCAGTTACTTAGGCCTTGCTATCATTGAAAATATTCTAAGTCTATGATTTCGGTTATTTTTGTTATGCAGATGATTTCTGTATTTTCATCTCCAGCTCTGGCTTCCTTCATAAATTTTATTAAGCATTTCTGATGGACCAGACATTTTACTTAGAATATGAACAAGTCAAGTTACTTATTACTATTCTACTTCACAACCTGTAAAGAAGATAGCCCAGGGGCCGGCCCAGTGGCACAGCAGTTAAGTTCGCATGTTCTGCTTTGGTGGCCCAGGGTTCACCAATTTGGATCCCGGGTGCAGACATGGCACCGCTTGGCAAGCCATGCTATGGTAGGCATCCCTCATATAAAATAGAGGAAGATGGGCACCGATGTGAGCTCAGAACCAGTCTTCCTCAGCAAAAAGAGGAGGATTGGCAGATGTTAGCTCAGGGCTAATCTTCCTCAAAAAAAAAAAAGAAGAAAATAGCCCCACCTTTTTCTCTGACTTCTCTTAATAGCATCACCATTTCCCTAGCTATCTAAGTTTAAATCTTTAGATTTGTCGTTAACTTGCTTCCCCTTTGCCCAATGTAACCATTTTCTCATCACAACAGGGAGAGTCCACTAGGAAAACAGAAGTTACAGTCTTCTGTAATGTAATCACGGAAGTGACGTCCCATCATCTTTGCTCTATTCTGTTGGTTAGAAACAGGTTGCAGTTCCTTCCCGTGCTGAATTGAAGAGAATTACACAAAGGCGTGACTACCGAGAGAGAGAGAGATGCTTGGCAGCCATCATAGAGCCTGTCCACCACACCTTGTCTCTAGGATCTAGTCCTTTTCCTCCTTATTTCTACTAGTACCCTCTTTATTTGGTCATTTATTCTTGCCTAGAGTATTGCAGTGGCCTTTAGTTTGATCTTGTGCTTCTATTCTCTGCTATTTCTGGTCCATTTGACTCTGATTCAATTTTAGTATTTTTAAAATACAGCTGTTAAACTTGATAGTATCCCCAAACTGTCCGTGGTTCCTCATTGCCTACTAATTAAATAGAAGACACTCAGCCTTGCATTCAAGACTTTTCTCAAAATGTCCCTAACTTTCCTTTCTAATCGATTTAACTGCTACTAATCCTCTACTTGAAATTTACATTCTAGTGAAAGAATCCTCCTTCTTGCTGATGTTCGTATAAACCCTGAGCTTTTCCTGCTTCTGTTAGACCTTTGCCCGTGTCAGTTTTTCTACCTGCAGTTTCTCTCTCATTCCATGTGCCCCTGCCTGTCACTGCACAGAAAAGACACTTTGTCTGTCTTTCAAAACCTATTTCAAATGCTATACTTATCATAAAGTCTTTTCCTGATTCCCTAAACACATAGAAATTTTCTTGTTTTTGAAATTATCACTTTAAAAAAAAAACGCTTTTTAATAATTTTTTCCATTTATTTAAACATAGGTTTTCTTCCTCCTTGAGGCAGGGATTATATGATGTTTCTATATATGTTTGTATTATATTTATGTTTACTTGGTATATTTATAACCATATATCTTGAATATATGTGTGTGTATGTGTTGTATAGTATATTAATAACTATATATCTTGAATCATTTAGTCTGGTATTACAGGAAACAGTACACAATTATTTGTTAAAAATAGGTCATTTCACTTGTATAAAAAATTCTGTTGACTTTCCTAAAAGTGAATGAATTACCTCAGGCCTCAGAGTAGAATAACTTAGTATGTGAGAAGAAGGGGGAAGATCTACCTTTGAAATTGTCCTACTGCTGTGGCAAGAAAATAAGGTTAAAAATATGTATTTTCCGCCTTCTCTTAAAATATAGATCTATTAACGTATAAAAATGTAAATTACGTTAAAGGCCTATTTACCTCAGTTCCTATTACCAGTATGTCATGTCTGGCTTTCAGCAAATTGTAAGCCATGCTAAAAAATAAGAAAAAACATAGTCTGAAGAGACAAAACAAGCAACAGAACCAGACTCAGATATGGCAGAGATTTTGGAGTTATCAGACTTGAAATTAAAATAACCATGAGTAATAATCCTAAGGGCTCTAATAGAAAAAATGGACAGCATGCAAGAACAGATGGACAATGTAAGTAGGAATATTGAAGCTCTAAGAATCAAAGGGAAATGCTAGAAATCAAAAACATTGTGACAAAAATGACGAATGACTTTGGTTGGCTTACAAGTAGACTGGTGAGCAGTAGATAGCTGAAGGAAGAGTCTGTGAGCCTGAAGGTATGTCAGTGGAAACTTCCCCCACTGAAAGGCAAAGAGAAAGTAGAATAAAAAATGGGGCAAAATATCCAAGAATTGTGGGACAATGACAGAAGGTGTAACACACACGTAATGGAACTACCAGAAGAAGAAAAAGGGAGTAGAAGAAATATTTGAAGTCATAATGGTTGAGATTGTTCCACAATTAATGATAAATCCCTTCCTTTGTAATGATTTTGCTATTTAGCTGCAGCTAAAAGGAGGGAAAAGGTAAAAATGAGGAATAGTGACAAGTGCTCAAAACTGATATATAACAGCTGGTAGGTTGACATATATGTTATACCTTGGTAACTGAAACTTTGGTTAATTTTTTGTGCCGTTAACTGTAGCCTGATATCCTGCTGCCATTTAATAGAGCATGATCCAAATGTTCTTACAGTCATTATGCTCTGATGTCAGCCAACTGATGCAGAATACATTTTTATCTCATGGTGTAGATGAACTGGAAATTGAACAGACATAAGATTTTATTTTCAGAGCCAAAAGCCACCTTTTGTTGCACATACAGCAACAGCAAATTCAAAGTTAAAATAGTAACCATAAAGCAGAAAACACTTAAATTGTAATATAATAGGAAGAATGATATTAATTTTTATAATCACAGACAGACGTCACTTAATAAAGAAGGCTGGATTATTTAATTAATGGAATTCTGAATGTTTTCTTATGGTTTATGTTATGAAAGTAATTTGCCTTTTTCTTAATAAAAATTAGTTTAAAAAATTATAAACAGATGTATTCTTCTCCTTGAACTTCCCTTACCTCATTTGGGAATCATTGAACTTATTAAAATCTTTTTTTTTAATTTATTTATTTTGAAAAAGATTAGCCCTGAGCTAATTGCTGCCAATCCTTCTCTTTTTGCTGAGGAAGACTGGCCCTGAGCTAACATCCATGCCCGTCTTCCTCTACTTTATATGTGGGACACCTGCCACAGCATGGCGTGCCAAGTGGTGCCATGTCTGCACCTGGGATCCAAATTGGCGAACCCTGGGCTGCCGAAGTGGAACTTGCAAAACAACCACTGGACCACTGGGCCGGCCCCAAAATCTTTTATTTCTGTAGGAAATCGATAGGATGTCAGGATGAGGAAACTGGCAGA